>NC_045597.1:11285000-11910000 GCF_009762305.2 Zalophus californianus
ATCTCCTAGAAGATTATTCATCCAACAAGTATTTAGTGAGCACTGACTATGTGCCAGGCACCATGTATAAGTGATGCAGTAACAAAAAGAATACAATCCCTTCCAGCAAGGAGTTTACAATCACGTGCAGGAAGTACACATTTAACCCATCATTACAATGGGCAAAAAGGCCTATAAAATCTGAGTTCCCTACCACATCTTCCTTCAATGACCTCATCTCTGATTTTTCCCTCCTTTGATCACAGAAGGCACATGATTCCTGGTTGTTTGTTGAACAGCAAGTACATTTCAATCTCAACACCTCTATACCTGTTATTCTTTCTGCCTAGTATGCTTTGCTCTTCTTCCTGATAACCACATGACTTGCCCTGTGTCACCACCCTCCCAATATTCCCTTCCCCCATTCCCTGTCTCATGTTTCACCATAGCATGTACTATATATTTTATTATTTGTTTACTGTCTGTCTCCTTCTTCTATAGTATAAGCTCCATGAGGGCAGGAATTTTTTTATTATTGTTGTTCATTATGTTACTCATTGCACTTCAAACAACATTGGACAGATAGTATGCACTTAAATATTTACTTAGTAGATGAATGAATGAATGATTTAAAATGTGATGGGCAAAGTGCAGGGTACTAAGGGGAAATACAGCAGAGGGCCTATGCCTCTGTGAGGCATGTATGTTTAAACCAACACCTAAACAATGAGGAGACAATAAGGAATGAATACAGAAGCAGAATCAACATGCATGACAGAATTTAGTACAGAAGTTGCAAGAATCTGAAAGATGTCATATATGGTTGGCATACACAGTGTAAAGGATAAACTGGTACACTAGCAGTTTGAAGAGAAAAACAAAGGCCAGCTATATAAAGGATTTGAATTAGTAGCCATTCAAGAGTTTGCAAACAAAGGCATAGGACTGAATTTGGATTTCTGAAAGGTCACTCAAGCTACAGTGTTGAAAGTTAATGGGGGGGGGGGGGTGCGCCTGGGTGGGTCAGTTGGTGAAGCCTCTGACTCCTGGTTTCAGCTCAGGTTATGATCTCAGTGTTGGGGGATCGAGCCCCACATCCAGCTCCCTGTTTAGTGGGGAGCCTGACTGGGATTCTCTCCCCCTCTCTCTGCCCCTCTCCCTGCTTATGTTCTTGCTCTCTAAAAGAAATAAATAAATCTTTATTTTAAAAAAGAAGAAGAAAGTTAATTGGATGGGACCAAGACTGGCTACAAAGAAACCAATTAGGAGGTTGACAAAAGTAATCCAGATTGGATGATGATAGCTGGAACTTGGTGTTAGCGTGAGCAAAGAAAGAAGTAAATGGATCAGAAAGCATCTGTAGGTGAATTCTCTGTAGCAGTATTTATCAAGAATGACTCTAAGGTTCTAGCTTGGGAAACAGTGTGGAAAATACCACCACTTTCTCAGGCAGGAAAGAATCGGGTTGAGAAGCGTACAGCAGGAGTCAGCAAACATTTTCTGAATGGGCCAGTAACAAATATTTCAGGTTTGCTGGGTGACATGGTCTGTCACAATTTCTCAACTCAGTCACTAGTGAAAAAAGCAGCCATCAGCAATCTGTAAAGAAAAGAGCAGGGCTGTGTTCCAGTAATACCTTACCAATCCGGTGGGCATGGAGCTAATTGCCAATTGCTAATCAAAGAGAAAATTATGAGCTCAGCTTTTAACTTGTTACTTTCAAGATGCCTCGGGGGCATCAAGCAGAACTATTTAAGAGGCACCCACACATGCAGAGATCTAGCACAGATAAATATATATAGATTTGAGATGTGAGCCGTAAGAGTAAGGTTGCACCAGGGTGAGAGTGTACAATAACATTTCCTACTCAGAATCCAAAATAAAACCACATTTACAGAACAAAGATAGGAAAAACAATCAGCATGAAAACTAAGAATGAACATTTAAAACAAGCCAAAAAATACAAAAACAAAACTAGAACTGAGTAGTGTGCCAGAAGTAGATATTTAGAGAAGGAAAAAGTGACCAAGAGACTCAAATGCTTTGAAGAGATAAACACCAGGATTACAAATTATATACTGAATGCATTGAGAATGAGAGGTTGCTGATAGCCATTGCAAGAGAAATTTCCATTAATGAGGAAAGAAGCCAGCCGATGGTAGATTAATGATTAAGTGAACAGTATAGAAATGAAAGCAAGTAAGGACAATTCTTCTAAGACCTGTGGCTATGAAAGAGGAGACTAAGGTGACAGCTATAAAGTGACAAGGGGTTACTGTGCTCTAGGCAACCACATTTTTTTTCCACTAAACTGGAAGCACCATGTGGTGAGGGATCATGGGCATCTTGTTTATAACCATCACATGCTTCCCACTTAGCCCAGGGATTAGCACATTTGTTGACTGAGAATTTTTAAGAGCAAGGGTAATGGAAAGGAGCTGACAGACAAGTTTTAAGATATGGAAGAGAGAAAAGATAATCCGTAAAGACCGTAGCCCGTGAAGGCTACTATAAGGGGTACATCTGGAACCTAACAAGAAGAACTGGCTTTACTGAGGATGGGAACACTTCGTCCTTGTAACAGGACAGAAGGGAAAAAAAGTGGATGAATACAGATTAAGGTAAACATGGGCAAGAAATGGAGGATATTAATAAGGGCCAAGCTTGCTAACTGTCCTATAACACATGAAAGTTTCCTGCACAATAAACAACTGCCCAGCCCAAAAGCTAACAATAATTAACACTGAAAAGTTTTTGCAGACTAACTCAAATCACAAAGTTAAAGTCTACATAGGGACACTCTTCTTCTAAGGAGAAAAAGACATGTAACTTTTCCTGGGAAAACACACACACAGACACTTCAATTTCTGCATTTCTTCCTTAGAAACCTTCAGCTGCTAAAGCTGCTTACTTAATGAGGAGTTATGTTTGGGATCTATAATCATCCACAGCTATGCCACTTTCCACCAGAAACAAATTTATAATTTATGTTTTATGCATATGGACAGAAGCTCAACACAAAGTTACACAGAGAACATCGTAATGTTTCAAACGTTAAATTCATACCATCATTAAATGAAATCCAGAGAGCTAAGAGAACATTTTTAAATCACCAAGTTTTTTCCTATGAAAGTATGAGTCAGTACTAATCATGACTGAATGGGAAAAGATATTTGAAATGACATATCCAATAAAGGTTTAAAATCCAAAATATATAAAGAACTTACACAACTCAATACCAAAATACAAATAATCTGATTAAAAATGGGCAGAAGACCTGAATAGACACTCTTCCAAAAAAGACAATACAAATGGCCAACAGACACATGAAAAGATGCTCAACATCACTAATTATCAGGGACATGCAAATCAAAACCACGATGAAATCATCACCTTACACCTGTCAGAATGGCTAGAACCGAAAGACAAGAAATAAAAGGTGTTGGTGAGGATGGGGAGGAAAAAGAACCCTCATGCACTGTTGGTGGGAATGCAAATTGGTGCAGCCACTGAGGAAAACAATACAGAAGCTCCTTTTTATTTATTTTTTTTAAGATTTATTTATTTGAGAGAGAGAGCCCACGCAACAGAGAGTGCATGAGCAGGGGAAGGGGCAAATGGAGAGGGAGAACCAGACTCCCCGCTGAGCAGGGAGCCCAACAACATGGCACTCAATCCCAGGACCCTGGGATCATAACCTGAGCTGAAGGCAGGCACTTAACCGACTGAGCCACCCAGGCGCCCCAGAAGTTCCTTTAAATATTAAAAATAGAAATACTATATGATACAGTTATTCTATTACTGGGTACTTACCCAAAGAAAACAAAAACATGAATTTCAATATATGTACCCCTATGTTTACTGCAGCACTCTTTACAATAGCCAAGATATGGAAGCAGCCCAAGTGTTCACCGACAGATGAATGGAAAAAGAAGGGGAGACACACACATACACACACACACACACACACACACACGCGGATTATTACTTGGCCTTAAGAAAGACCAAGATGCTGCCATTTTTGACAATATGGATAGATCCAAAGGATATTATATTAAGTGAAATAAGTCAGAGAAAGACAAATAGCATATGATTTCATTTATATGTGGAATCTGAAAAACAAACAAAAAGCAGAATCTCAGGGCGCCTGGGGGGCTCAGTTGCTTAAACTTCTGCCTTCCGTTCATTCAGGTCGTGATCCCAGGACCCTGGGATCCAGCCCCATGTCGGGCTCCCTGCTCAGCTGGGAGCCTGTTTCTCCCTCTCCCTCTGCCCCCGCCCCACTTGTGTGCACACTCTCTCTCTCTCTAATAAATACATCTTAGGAAAAAAAAAAAGCAGACTCTCATACCCATAAACACAAAGAACAAACTGACAGTGTCCAAAAGGGAAGGGGGTAGGGGGATGGGTAAGTGGTTGAAGGGGATTGGGGAAATACAGGCTTCCACTTATAGAACTAGTCACAGGGATAAAAGGTACAGCAGAGGGAATATAGTCAATGGTACTATAATAGGGTTGTATGGTGACAGATGGTAGCTACACTTGGTGGTGAGCAGAGCCATTTAATGTATAGAGTTGTGAAATCACTATGCTGTTCACCTGAAACTAATGTGACATTATGTGTCAACGACCGTTCCATTAAAAAAAAACTGATCATGAAATATAATGCTTAAGTGGCTTCTTGCTCCTTTTAACTTATACCATTTAAAATAATCCAGGGGTGGTTGGCTGGCTCAGTTGGTAGAGCAGACGACTCCTGATCTTGGGGGTGTAAGTTCGAGCCCCATGTTGGGTGCAGAGATTACTTAAAAATAAAATCTTTAAAAAAATAGAATAAAAAAATAAGTAAAAAATTTAAAAATTTAAAATAGAATAATCCAGTGTAAACACTGATTTATTTTAGCCCACACATGCATATCTTTGCATTTTACTATGCATTTTATTTTGCATTTATATTATTGCATTTAGCAATAATTGCATTTTATCTAATGCTTTTCACAAAATGTTTGACTTAAGGACACATATATTACAGTAATACAGTTTCTCACCTTGACTACACCATCAAAGCCAGGGATTGTGTTAACCTTTGCTTTCTTAGCTAATAATTTGCTTTCAATCTTGTCACCCATGGCTTGAATAGCATGTGTGTCGGGTCCAATGAAAGCGACATCCTCTGCTGCCTGTGAAGAAACACAAGTAGAAATTTGTAACAAAAACAATATGGTGCTTGATACAGTCACAACTTTATAAAAAGAAAAACCCATATGTATATTTACTAATTATTTACATACCAAAAACAACTTAAAAGCAAAGGATTTGAACGAATACATTAAAATATACAGTGCTGTATATGCTACAAGTGCACAAAGATATAGGAAACAAAGTCGGGCCAAAGAAAAATAACAAATGAAGAATTCCTGCTTGATATTTACAGTATTCTTTGGAAAAGCCACTTCTGTGGTGGTATATTTATATATAATATCCTGCCACCTAACCTAAACAGTAGATTCACCTTTAAAACACCTTATAAATCTTTGCATTCTCCATACCCTACAGCACACTGCCTAGTTCAACACAAATGTCCTTTTTCATTAAATACCAACTCTGTGCCAGGCTTTGAGCTAAATGTAGGGGACATGGATGAAAACCACAGGATATCCATTAATTCAAGGGAATGTGATCACTAAACCTCAGGGAAATAGCCAAAAGAAAACAGAATGTTTACACCCTTGTGACTACAAGAAATGAATCAAGAATCTAGTGGGAATTTACCAGGTAGAGTTATAGTTTCAACAAAAACTCTTCTGTATCAATCACATTTAGTTCCCCAGCAATGGATCCGTCCCTCTGTGTTTACAGTATTATAATGAACAAAATGTTAATGAATTTTGCCAAAGAGCTAATCAGGGAGAGAGCAAAATATGATGTAGTTAGTGCCACTATAGGGCATAGTCTAGAGAAGTAACGGTGAGGATTGCTGAAGTAAAGGATGAGCCTACTAGGCAAAGAATGGAGGTTAAATATGAAAAAAGGAAAACCAGAATGGATGCTGGGCACCATCATAGTCAGGCCCTGAACTGTTCGTTCTCCCATGACCTTTGGTCAGGTTGGTATAAAGAATAAATCATGTATTTTATGCCTCATATTCTATCTACTAGCACTGGTGCCTGAAAGGACTCTGGGCTTGGGAAAGGAGATCCATTCTCCTTTTAAGTATATTATCCAGAGTAGCTACTGCAGTGTGTTTGTTGGATTGGTCTCTCGGCCATTATGAACCAAGAGGATTAAACCCATCCAGAGCAGAAGGTGGAAGGAGAACAGGGAATCAACAAAAGCAATGGAGAGAGATAAGTAACAGGGGGGTGCGATGTCTATGATAGCGTACAGGAAGCTGACAGAGAGGTCTAGAGGTTCTAAGAGGAGTCCCGGCTGAGATATGGATTTTCAAAGGCATTAAACACAGGAGAAAATTAAAAGTTATAGATGAAATCACTCAGATAAAATGTATAGAAAAGCCAAGGCCTTTGAACTCAGGATGTATACTTTCTCTTGTGCCCAAAACCAACACAGAAGAAAAGGGAAATTTTAGATTCTGAACTAATAAAGTTTCCTTTTCTTTGTATGACAATGGGAATAGTAACCACCTTGCAAGTTTGAGTATTAAATAAAATAATAATGTAAAACGCCAAGCTGAGTGCCACAACTGTTAGTTCTTATCTCTTAACCAGAAGTCCTGATAAAAAAGAGAATACTAGAAAAGTAAGACAGGTCCATAGGACCTCAAAATTATAGGAACCCAAATACTTACAATTACCAGTTATAAATGGCAGAATGCAAGATGAGAAAACCTCTTCAGCAAAAACAGAGGCCCATAAAGTACCTCCCCATCAAATGTTTGTAAATAGTAGAACCTTATTTTCTTAATTAAAAAAAAAAGAATCTTTTGTGAAACCCCCAAAATGTAAACACATGAAAAGTAGAGCTGCTCTGAAAGAGGGCAAAGTGGTCAGAGGCTTACATCTCCGCATACTCCACATGTCTCCAGTCATTTTGGACCACAGCAATTATCATATTCATTTCTCTTCATCCCAAACCTGCCACCCACTAAATGCCAAGCCAAGTCAAGAGGAAACAATCATGTTTCAACTATCAATTGGCTTTCCATATTTCCCTTTTCCTTGCTAAGATGGAGGAATTTTTGTTATAAATGCGGTTTTAAACACCACTATGCTAGACAGACGTAATCAAGTAATCAGAATACCCACACAAACAGCTGAATAACATAAATGAGAACACCCAAAATACATTATGATTATACAGTAAAACTTCTGATTAACAGGAGCCCGACAACTAGGAACCTCTGATTAGTTAACTAGATTTGTCTCATGCATTCTGAGTTGAGGCAAATTACTTACCCCAAAATGCAAAATACCAAGAAAAAAAGCTCACATCAAATAGTTAGTGACTACTCTTTTGTCCCATCCAACAGAAAAGAAAAAGAGCCAGTAGTAAGCTGGGTAACTACTCAGACAGACGTTTCAATGAACCCGTTTCCTCTGTCTTTAGATGTTCTGGTAGCATTCCCTGGGCCGGCCCTTAAATGTCATTACAGCAAAACGAGAACGCGGCGTCCCAGCTCCGAACTCCCCGAATTCTTTGGCCAAAAGAGCAAGGCGAGGTCAGGGTGAGACAGTATGCCAACTGCAAAGTGACGGAGCATGTTTTAAAAGTTCTGTGATTTTGACCAGAGTCATCTGTGTGATTTGAAGTTAAGGCCAGAATTTATCACTAGTACCCTTTTGATCATCTTTTGTTCACCCTGAATCTTTTGTCATCCATCCAATTCTCCGCCTCCCTTAATCTCCAGTAAGTCTTTTTGACATTCCATAGAAATAAAATGCACTTCTAAATATATGCTTTATAAGGTCCTTGTAAATTTACCATGAATGGTAAATAGAATACCTGAAGGCAGGTAAATGTCTTACAGTCATGGGCCTGGATGGCTCAGTCGCTTGAGCATCCAACTCTTAACTTTGGTTCCACTGGTGACCTCAGGGTCATGAGGTCATGTCCCGCATCAGTCTCTAAGCTTGAGATTCTCTCTCTCCCTCTGCCCTTTCCCCCACCCCTGCTAGTGCATGCTCTCCCTCTAAAATAAATAAACCTTAAAAAAGTGGGTTTTTAAACAGCATTGGAAAACACCATAAGAAAGAAATTTCAAAAGGCCAAAATCACTGCTCTAAGATTCCTTTCATTGTCTAAATTCTGTGATTTTATGATTCTGGTCAAATTTTGATAGAATAAAGAAAAAAAGGATTCATTTTGAACAGCATGTTAGGGGAATAATGAGATTTAACTTACAACAGACTTGATGTTGTGAATGAAGGACAGAAATAATCATTATTTATAAAAAATGTATGATACACAATTCATTCTCAGAAATATAAGTAGTAAACTGCTACACTATGGATTCAGATTTCTTTTAAATGCATACACTTCAGGCTTACCAAGATAGTGGCATAACTGTAAAACCAGGGTCAGGCAAGAGACACAGCCATGAAAAAATTGCTGAATTGCCCAAAGGACTCAGATTCTAGATTTTAATGTATTCCTTGCTAAAAGGAAAAAGAGTTTCTGGTAGCAAAGGTCAGTTCAGGATTGGTGTGGGGAACTTAACACAGGAGTTAAAAAAGTGAGCCAGTGAGAAAGCTTTCAAAAGTTATTATGATTATGTCAAAAGCACAGAGTAGCAGATAGAAAAGCTATCCCCTAAATATGGTGTTAACAGTATGGACATCAAAAAGAAAAACAGGGAGATTACAAGGTTAATTCATCTTTTCAAGACTTCAGAAAAAAGTCTTTTTTTTTTTTAAAGATTTTATTTATTTATTTGAGAGAGAGAATGAGATAGAGAGAGCATGAGAGGGGGAGGGTCAGAGGGAGAAGCAGACGCCCCGCCGAGCAGGGAGCCCGATGCGGGACTCGGTCCCGGGACTCCAGGATCATGACCTGAGCCGAAGGCAGTCGCTTAACCAACTGAGCCACCCAGGCGCCCTTCAGAAAAAAATCTTTTGCTGCTATCTCTATTCAAGTACTGAAACTTCTTAGACATGTATCACTCATTTCAAAACAATAGACAGTTCTTTAAAAAGCAATATAGAGGAAAACTAACTTTACAGATAAAACTAAGCAAAACAAAAGGATCAAGATAAAATCCCATACAATGTTTTTACAAGGAAAATAAAACAAATACTAGAATAACATCCATGAAGGGGGGAAAAAAAAAACCCACAAGAGAAAAACATATCAACATGTAACAGATCAAAACTGTTACCTATTTCAAAACAAGCTGAAAAACATTTTCTAAAGTTATAGAAAACATGAAATAACATAAATCAGAATTAGAAATGTTCAGAAATGAGATGACATGCCTCAAGATAAAATCAGAAATTAAAAAGAAGTATCATTCTAGAAATGAAGACTAACCCAGAGGGAACTCAAGAGTGAATAAAGAAAACAGATAATGCCTTACAGGAAATAGAAAGTGAAAGGAAGAAACTTTTCTGAATTTAAATATCAAAACAATGAAATTATTTTTAAAAGATACAAGAGAAAATGAGAAACTGAAGAAAAAGAGCATCCAACATATGGATAAGAAGAGTCTCTCAAGAAAATTAAAGCAAAGAAAAAGAATACCAAAACTGTACTTCAAGAAAACGGTTTTAAAAATTGGAAATAGATAGCAAAAAGACATACTACAGCAAAACTGAGAAATTCCATCTAGAATGACCATGATACAATCTAGCAATACTGCTTACAAGAATAAGAAAAAATACAAGAAAAAAAAAAAGAATATGTGACTTATACAAAAGTTTAAATTATCACCGGACTCAGTCAAAAGTAATCCATGCCAAAAGAAAATGGAATAACGTAGTCAAGAAAAAGCATGAGCCAAGGATTTTAAATCCAACAAAACTGAAGTCCAAGAAAAAGTGCAGAGAAAACGAAACAAACAAGAACTCAGGGCCTCTTTCTGAGGAACTGAATAAACCTGTAGTTTGCAAACTACAGGCTGTGGCCCTAATCTGGCCTGCTACCTGTTTCTGTACAGTCCACAGTCTAAATGGATTTTGGCAGGAGCACCTAGCTGGCTTAGTCAGTGGAGCATGCAAGTCTTGATCACAGAGTTGGGAGTTTGAGCCCCATGTTGGGTGTAAACTGCTTAAAAATAATGTATCTATGTATACGTAAATGGATTGTGGGGGGAAACAAAGTGTTTGGGGAAAAAATTTAAGAACACTGTATCCTGGGGCAGCTGGGTGGCTCAACAGGTTAAGCGCCGATCCTAGGTCCTGGGATCAGGCTCCCTGCTCAGCAGGAAGCCTGCTTCTCCCTCTCCCACTCCCCCTGCTTCTGTTCCCTCTCTCACTGTCTCTCTCTGCCAAAAAATAAAATCTTAAAAAAAAAAAAAAAAAACTGAGTAACTGCAACAGACTGTTTTGCAAAGCCAAAAACACTTGCTATCTGGCCCTTTACAAAAAGGTTTGCCCACTCCTTTCTAGAGAATGAGCTTCAGAAAAACAAAATGACTAAAAAGAAGTCAACATAAAGGGCCTGTGGTTACTTGCAGGACTAAAACCAAATGAAGGCTAAGGAGAGAGTATACTTTATATCAGCTATATTTTCTATTTTTCCTTTTTTGTTTGTTTGTGTTAGAGAGGGGAGACAAGCAAAAGGAGAGGGAGACAAAGAATCTTAAGCAGGCTCTATGCCCAGCACAGAGCCCAACACAGGGCCCGATCTCACAACCCTGAGATCATGACCAGAGCCAAAAATCAAGAGTCCTATGCTTAACCGACTGAGCCACCCAGGTGCCCCATACTAGCTGTACTTTCTGACAACACAGATACAGTACAACTATTTCTTTTTATTTATTTATTTGACAGAGAGAGACACAGCGAGAGAAGGGAGTGGGAGAGGGACAAGCAGGCTTCCCGCAGAGCAGGGAGCCCGATGCGGGGCTCGATCCCAGGACCCTGGGATCATGACCTGGGCTGAAAGCAGACACTTAATGACTGAGCCACTCAGGCGCCCCAGTACAACTATTTTTAAAGTGAGGGAAGAACAGGAAGATGATGTGTAAAATTTCTTTAAAGTCTTCAATAATCATATTGGTACTGATACTATCATCCTCAGATTGGTGTGTGTGTGTGTGTGTGTGTGTGTGTGTGTGTGTGTGTGTGTGTGTGTGTGTGTGTGTGTGTGTGTGTGTGTGTGTGTACACATACTACTGACTAGACATGAATCCTTAAGTATTCTCATTTTATCATCTCCCCTGTCCCGGAGAGTCAGAACTTTAAATATGAAAATGAAGATACAAGAGTAACAAAGAAGAGGTTATCTTGAATTTTAATTAAAAGTATCACTATGGGGGCACCTGGGTGGCTCAGTCGTTAAGCGTCTGCCTTCGGCTCAGGTCGTGATCCCAGGGTCCTGCGATCGAGCCCCGCGTCGGGCTCCAAGGTCAGCGGGAAGCCTGCTTCTGCCTCTCCCACTCGCCCTGCTTGTGTTCCCTTTCTTACTCTGTCTCTCTCTGTGTGTCAAATAAATAAATAAAATCTTTTTTTTTTTTAAAGATTTAAAGAGAGGAAACACAAGCAGGGGGAGCAGGAGAGGGAGAAGCAGGCTCCCTGGGAGCCAGACGGGGCGGGGGGGGGGGGGGGGCCCTCAATCCCAGGACCCTGGGATCATGACCCGAAGGGAAGGCAGACACTTAACAACTGAGCCACCAGGCGCTCCCCCCCCCCCCCCCCGCCAAAGAAATTCTTGAAAAAAATTCCTCTCCCTTAGGGTGGAGAAAAAGATATCGGAGTTAAAATACCACCATGTTGCAATCCAGTGAAATACTAGATATAGACAGTAAGCATCAAAGGCTGCTTACATTGTAACAAGTGCTAACAAGACACTATGTGCCTCCTACAGTCTTGACCAAAGGCATCCAAACCCAAATCTGATTCCATCTCTGAATCCAGGTGTAGGAATCCAATTTGCAGAAAATGCCAAGAATGGAGGAAAACCCTGACTTGTACCATGAGCACCCAATCAACTAAGTCAAGATGGACAGAAATTCCAGAAGTCAGTAACCCAAGGTTCTTCAACAGAAGTGTAAGGAAAAAGAAAGTCTGAAAAGAAAACCTGCGGATTAAGAGAAATTTAAAAGGCATCAAAGTTGAAAATAAATAGACCAAACCATACTTTCTAGGGATGCACATTTGGACAATAAAATTATTTTAAAATGCAAGAAAAGGATTACTATAAAAGTAGTGGTTATGAATAGGGAGACATCAGAGAAAAGGACTGAGACAGGCCAGATGGACAAGACTCAGGGCAAATGTCTAACATCTAGACCTAAGCAGTGACTACAAGATTATTTACCTTAAGTAAGCCACACATTTGTTTTGGGTAGTTTCTCTCTTTTATTTTACAATAAAAATTTTGAAAATGATTTCAGAGTGGCCACACCAACTTCTGGAGTGAAACCAGCAGCTGGACCTGGAGCAGACAGGAACGAGGTGGGGATGAGCACTCCTACCACGACCATTTGGCCGTGCAGCGGGACAGTGCGGGATTAGAGAAGACTGGAAACCAAATCCTAATGCCTTTTCCTCCGCACGGACTGTGGCGTATCAATCAAGAGAGGTGCAGAACCCTAGAAAAGGGGGTGCCACTGGCCTCCAACCCCCTACATTTACAGGAATCACTTTCTTTGAAGTGCCAGTCAGCTCACTGTGAATTTAGAACCCAAATTATGTGACTCACTGGGATAAGAACATTAAGGTATTTGACTGTTAATGGGGGTGGGTGGTAGAGGGGAGACAAAGGTTTCATTCTAAAATTCTAAAAAAAAAAAAACCTTATAAAGCAGCACAGTTTGTTAATTTGTTTGGGACGCTAACTGTAAGATCAAATGAAATCTAATGACATACTTACAAACTGTATTTACCTTACAGAGCACTGTGTATGCTGTGACTTAATTTAGCCAAAGGAATCTGTGTCTTTCTCTTTCAATATTACCAGTATCTGGATTTCATTCGGTCTAGTGTATATTTTGTATTAAGTGTCTACTTGGCACAGTGCACTCAAGCAATATTATTACTTCCAGATGATAGCCATGTACAATATTTAGTTAGGGAAATGGAATAGTAGGAACTGTCCCCACTGTAACAATTGGCAGAAGTCAGGTTTTCTAGTTGAGGAATATAGTTACATATAAAACCCTGTTTTTCATTCACAGGAAGTGAGCATTACAGCAACAGAACCCTTTCTACTTCTCATATCTGACAGTGGAATGATGTCCATTTCTACTTTTCCGCTATTACTAAGTCTGAAAATGGTTAAATTTCTTTCATTAAATGTTTTGGAGGGTTTCTGACAAAGGTACTTGGAGCAAACAAAAGGTTTTGGGTACTTTTTAATTTACTAAAAGCCACTGAAATAAACTATAAGTCTCTGAATATCTTTCTACTTTTGGGGTAAATAAACTTTTCAAGCTCATAGGGAGATACTCTATTTTTTTAATTCTCATTACTGTATTCTACATTAACTTTGGAAATGTTCTTTCCATTTCAGAAGATTAAAGTTTGTCAGTGTTTGCCATCTCTTTTGTACGTATCTGATTTTTTTTTTTTTTATTTCCTTGTAATCAGCACTGATACCTATTTCCAGAGTCTAACTGATTGTAAAGAAGAAAGACGCTGGGCGCTTAAGTTTCACCTATCACACTCTTAGTGCAGACCAGGATACTAAAAAGAGATGAGTTCAGATAAACCTGAGTGGGCTGTTAACCTTTTTTTTTTTTTCCTTGGGGTGGGGGAGATGTAGATGCAATAACATTTCCAGCTGAAAGACTCATTCTAAGTTCCTAATGTTTAAGAATGCAAATGAAGTATTCTGTCTTTTCTGTGCCTGGAGGTGTTACGTGAGAAAACAGAAAAGAGGTTTCTAGGATTAGTTCCACAGATTTCCTTTATCATGTAAAATCTCAGGCTGGTTGCAATGGAAAGAATCAAAGAAAAGCAATAGAGAAGACACCCAGAGAAAATGAATTCAATAATTTCCTTGGCAATCACATTGAGAAAATTTAAAAAGTCAGACGTTGGGATGAATCTTAGCAATTCTAGTTTTAATATTTAGAACATTAAAAAAAATACATTGGCAAAATACTGATGATCAGTTCAATGACACTAAATTTTCTCAGATGAAATTGTCAAATGTATCACTGAGCTACCTGGCATTTTCAAGAAATCAATTTATATGATAATGCTTTCATTAAAAATGCAGGTACAAATTTTAAAAGTTTTTCTTTTAGAATGCATACTTTAAAGGACAAAGAAAGAAGCTTCACATTTAAATTTGTATGTGTTGCTAAGGTTATCCTTATGTAAACTGGCCATAGAAATTAGTTATGAAGTTGTACTTTCCTTCTTTTGCACATCACATAAAATATTTTATATCCCTACAGTCTGGATATTAAAAATGAGTTGTTTTCATTTCTCCCTGATCCGATTATTTTTAATGTTTCATGCATACTAAAATTAATTGGTACTTTTGGATTGAAAGTGAATACTTTCCCAGTTCAATTTTGGAATATACCTTATAATAACTATAAAATTAGATGAGCAATTTTACAGCGTAAGTAAAAAAAAATTAAGATTTAATAATACTTCAATTAGCATGAGGGGATGTTAATGCAGATGCCTCGTGACTCAGCTTCCTGTTCATTCCTCACAGTCCATTAATACTTACTGCCAGTAGTGAGTAAGAAGAGTCAGGTGGTAAACTGGTGAAAGGCTAGAGAGCTTTTGGTTTAGTCCAAATATTAGATACTAAATTTAATTTTTTTTAAATTGGTCTGGGATATGATCTGAATTATGTACTTTTTCTATTTCCTTTGAAAATATTTATGTATTTCTTTTAAAATTTACTACAGGCAGAAGTCCTCCCATACTCCTTGCTAAATTTACTGCTTTCTGGAACACATCAAGTTTTTGATACCACCACTGGATAGAAATAAGAGTTATATAGTTTGAATAAAGCATGCTCTACCTACAGCTGGGATATTCTTTTTTGTTGGCACATTTAATTGCCATGCTCTAGGATAGCCAACATTATAAAACTTATTTCAAATACTGAATGGAGGGCGCCTGGGTGGCTCAGATGGTTAAGCGTCTGTCTGCCCCCAGCTCAGGTCACAATCCCAGAGTCCTGGGATCGAGGCCCACATCGGACTCCTGGGTGAGTGGGAAACCTGCCTCTCCCCCTGCTCATACTCTCTTTCTCTCTCTCTCTCTCTCTCTCTCTCTCGTATCTCTGTGTCTCAAATGAATAAATAAAATCTTAAAAAAAAAAAAATACTGAATGGAATGCTAAAAAAAGCAGAGATCATGATTTCCAATTAAAATCGCCCGGAACAACTAAGTAATTCCTCACACTCCTCAGCACATTTTAACCCACCAACCTGCTTCTTTCACCCTTTGGTTTGGTCACTAACAAGGATGCAATGAAGTGAAAGTGACAATAAGATATAGAGGAATGACCCAAATAGAGGTTAATTTATCTCTAAGTGGGAATGTTTTCTAAGTTTAAAGAGTAAAAGAAAAAGGAATTCAATAACACTAATATTTTTTTATTTACTTATTTAATACTGTCCACAGGACATTGTATTACAGCTTGCTTTACCCTAAAAACCATTTTATAAACATTTCAGTCCTCAGCTTCTAGTTTGTTTACAAAGTTAGAAAGTCTTCACTTTATTCTAGAATTCCACAGTAGTATCTTACGTTGTAGGACATCTCACAGTTTTAACAGATTTTTTAATATCTTTTCCTTAGGGCGCCTGGGTGGCTCAGCCGGTGAAGCGTCTGCCTTCAGTTCAGGCTCAGGTCATGATCCCAGAGTCCTGGGATCGAGCCCCGCGGCAGGCTCTCTGCTCAGCGGGGAGTCTGCTTCTCCCTCTGCCTCTGCTGCTCCCCCTGCTTGTGCGTGCGCGCGCGCGCTCTCTCTCTCTCAAATAAACAAAATCTTTAAAAAAAAATAATAGATTTTCCTAAAAGGGGGGGGAGGGACAAGAAACCAACAGGACATAAATAACCCTCTCTACTGAACATGTCAGTAAAATTAGGATCCAAGGGATGAAATCAATTGCCCACTGTCACTAATAAACAGGTAAAGTGACAGAAACAAGACTAAGACCTTGCTACCTTCTCACGTCGTCTCCCACACTTGTGAACAGGTCCAGGTGACCAGGCTTCTCCAACAAGTCAGGGACCGTGCACTGACTACTGAACACTGCTCACACATAAGGTGTGCCCGGCGTAGTCCTAGGACATAACTATTACCCCAGCATCCACCTGGTTAGTGTTCCTTTCTATTCTCAGAAGTATGCTGGTTTGGACAAGACCTGGTTTTTGCCCACAAGGAGTTTATAGTCTGGTAGAACAATACATACCAAGAAACAGAAACAGTATGTGGTAGAGAGTAGTAAATGCACCCAAAAATAAATAAATAAATAAGACACTACTATGAACAGAATCCAATGTGGGAATCAAGGAAGGCTTCACAAAAAGGGAAGCATTTGAGGGAAAAAGACAACTAGGATTTGGAAAAGTAGCACGGGGAAGCAAAACATTTAAATACAGAGGAAAACACCTCCTGCTGGCCTGTATAGGGTGGTTTGGTGGTTAGAGAATGAGGAGGTGGATACATGCAACCAGTGCTCATCCAGAAGGGTCTCCTCTTTCTCTTAAGCCCAACAACAAGCAGATCTCAATTAACGACTTCTCTGGTATCCAACTCAACAGCTAGTCATGCATTCATTCTAGAAACACTTGCCAACTACCCAATGTGTGTCAGGCACTGTGCTAAATCTAGGGATAAAATGACAGATGAGACAGAGATGTGTCAATGCCCTCTGGCTCATGCACCAACTAGGAAGATGTGATATAACAAGCAATTAAAATCACAATCCAGCATGAGTACTGTGATGGAGTCTAGAATATTCTGGGAAACTAATGGTAATTGGAATAAAGCAAACATGGGTGGAAACTTTGTGAGCCAACTTAATGTAAGTTTATCATACATGGAATGCAGTATTTCAAAAATTCCCTGCCAAAGGGGAAGAAAATTTCTACCTTCAGTTATACTAGATAGGCTATAATTTTAACATGCTCAGATCACCTGATATTTCTGTCTTTCTCAGAAAGTCCAACCAGGGCCTTCTTAACTTCTGATAAGTAAGACTTGAGCATGCAATCTTCTCCCTTCATTGAGGTCAAGCCGGTAACTGATGAGGGAGAAAGCGGGCATCATCTATAATAGGCTAAGCTTCATTTCACATCAACATCCAGTAAACGTAAACATAAAGCCCAGCGAAATGATATTCTTAAAATGTTTTACCAGCAGCGTGACTCCCTTCAAACGTATGTGACCACCACCCTGACACAGCCTTTTGGAGTTCTGAAATTACAACGGACACCACCTATACACCCCTCACCTACCCTGCCACCTGAATCATATAAAACAATTGTTGGGCAGGGTGTTCATTTTCTTGAAAGAAAGGCGGTAATTAGAAGCAATAGAGTGTAACAGTTAAGCGCAGGGACTGTGGAGCCTGCCAGAACTCCAATTCTACCATGAACTACCTGGTTGGCCTTTGACAAGTTACTTAAGCACCCTGTGCCTGTGAGGGTTCTGAACCTGTGAGGGTTCAATGAATTGATATATGTAAAGCACAAAGGCCAGAGGGGACCCATGGGAAGCTGCTACATGAGTGTGAAAGACTGGAGTCCGTTACACAACTGTTGGCTGGCTCCCGCCCGCCTTCCGGGTGCACAGGTTTAACACGTTCCAGGAGCCACACTCCAGAGACGGTCCTCCTGCTGTTAGCCCCTTCGCCTCAACTAACCCAGACCCTTCCTGAAGAGGCTAAGCCCACCTTCCCCCCCGCACCCTGCATCTCTTCCTTTCAGCTGGCTCCTTCCCCTCAGCCAACCCCTGCTCGAGTGGAGAGCCGCTTGCCCTTCCGACACATGACTAAAATAACGGTGAGCCTTCTTCCAAAGAAAGAGTGAGACACTGTCCTGCAGGAGGAAAAGACGTTACACAAAGTTTCTTTGAAGTGACTATCACGATACAGCAGCCAGATCTCTTCTGGTACCGGAAACTGCAGAGAAGGGAAGCACAAATAGTATGGAAAGACCAACAGAAACGAAGTGTGGGGGAATGGCCTGCTTGAGGAACAAATGCAGCCTCCCAGCCGACGGCGAGCCACTGGAGAGTTCGGAAGCGCTTCAGAAGGTCAGCGAGGCAGCGGCACTCCGAGGAGGAAAGACTGCGATGAAGGGACCAGTGGCCCAGGTGAGGAGGCGGCCATGAGGAGCCACCGGAGCAGCCGTGGGACCTAGTGGGGGGAAGAGGTAAGAGAAGCTGCAGTGGTAACAGGAGAGCTGGCAACGGATTCAGGGAGAATGAATAAATGAGGAAGTGTAAGGGAGGGGAGTAGCTAAAGGTTAACTATAAGGCTTTTCGGACCAGAAAACTCCACTGAAATATGACACCAAAAAGCAGGTTTGGTTACAAGGACAGTAAGATTCATTCTGCCTATTAGTGCCTTATTAGTAGGACAACCAGGGGGGACTCCAAGGGAAGACATTCTTATCTGGACCTGGAAATGCGTTCAGTAGATCAGACCCAAACCAATCAGAAAATGTCTTGTGATAAATTACTCTGCACTTAAAACCTCACATACACCTGGGTAATCTCCACTGCCGTGTGCTGTGAGATACTTCTGACAGATTTTAAACAGTTTACTCAGGTTATTAGTACCTTTAATATTTCAGTTCCAAAACAAAAAGCATGTTTTTGGAGTATACAGCTCTGTGGTTTAGGATGTTTTTCTGTTTTAGAAGCTCAATTTTGACAATGCAGTTACCCTACTTGACCAAAGACTTCAACTCTGGTTTAATAATGCTATTTAATTACAAATACACTTCAAAAGTCTTCTTAAATTCTTGGCTTCAATATCCACACGAGAAGTTAACAGAGAGAATATGACAGGTGAGCAGAACATATAAACTGCCGTCAAGGATGAAATCCATGAGCTGGGATGACATGCCAAGGCATTTCCATGGAACACAAAGGTCCACCCACCATACCAATCAGAAAACAGTGCTCTGATGACAAAAGAGTCATTAGTCTCCAGCAATTTCCAGCTATTGTAAGAGGAGGCTAAATCCTAGTTAAGACCTACCAAGAAATAAAAGCCTATGCCTCATGAGATACAACAGATTTAAAATACAGTCTTCTGACTTCTTTAGGTTACCTATAATAAAGCCCTCAAAAGATTCAGTCCTTTTCCAATATGGTTGTCCAATCTACAAAGAATTTTCAAATTAACCACACGTAAATTGATTTCTGGGGCATGCAGGCATGCATTTATTTACTTATTTAGATGAGAAAACAGCATAGAAATGACCTTAGACTGGAAAGGTGTAATCTTATGAGTTTAAAATAAGAATCTTACACTACTGGGAAACAAAAAAATTATAATCATTGTTCGTACTACTAAATAGTCAAGGTATATCTGTAAGATAATTGTTTCAAACTTACTCATCTGTAATTTCCTAAATAAAATTTTTTTAAAAGTTATTTAAAATAACATAAGTCTCCTATTGCAACAACTTGGGATGACATCATAGGTAATCCAGAGAGCACACAAAATACACCCCCACCTTGGGGTCAGCTTCATGAAAACAAACAGACTCAAATTAGCATTAATCCCTGTATCTGCCTAAAAACCTCATTTCTTCCACAGATCCCATTTGACTCTTCTTTCCAAGAATTCCTTTTCCCTACGTTAGTCTCAACATGCTAAGACATAATTCTGGTTCCTTCTTACATGCTTACCCTCTTTCTGCAATTTTTTTTTCATCACAGAGAATAATACCTAATCCATAAACTTAAACGTTAACAATCAGCAGGTATGAATTTATCAAGGACCCGTAGAATGGGTGTGTTTAAACCTATGATGCTTCAATCCCACATCTACCAGGCTGCCAGGTCCTGCCCCACTCTATTTGGGGCTGGGAGAGTGAACCCCTGGCCTCTTAAGAGCATAATTCAAATCTTCTGGGAAAACCAGACATTTTCTAAATCTAACATTAATGTTTACATAAGCTACTATATTTTACATATATTTCACCAATGCAATTAATTTTCAATTAATCCACAGATTTTTAATTCTGAAAATAACTCCTCCACAGCATTTCTGAATTCATTATCCACATTCTCAACTGACGTGCACTGAAGAGAATGTAAATCGAATGTTACTGAAAATGATTATTAGGCCCCACAACATTCAAACTACACAAAACATTCTAAGATTACTTCTATATCATCCCTATTTTATTTTCCCTATTACTCTACACTCCCCATCCATTAGCACAGATAACTGTAGCATGCGCTTTTTGATTCTCCCAAAATCTCTTTCTAACGGCCATAACTAAGTATGTACTTACAAACATGATAGTGAATGTGCACTAGGCTAAATATATTTGTACAGATACACAGCTGTTTCAAACACCACACCCAGACCACAGAGTAGTCAATTCCTATCCAACTAAAACAGGACTGTTTTTAAGATTTGTTTGACAGTGAGAGAGGGAACACAAGCAGGGGGAGTGGGAGAGGGAGAAGCAGGCTTCCCGCGAAGCAGGGAGCCTGATGTGGGACCCAATCCCAGGCCCTGAGACCATGACCTGGGCTGAAGGCAGACACTTAACGACTGAACCACCCAGGCACCGCAAAAAGGGACATTTTTAAATAATTGGGGGAAAAAAAAAGGTATTTCATGACATGTTAAATTACATAATAGTCTAATTTTCGTGTCCATAAATAAAGTTTTATTAGAACACACATACCCATTCATTTACCTATCATCTAGGACTACTTCCACACTGCAACTGCAGAGTTGTGCAGTTACAACCGAGTTGAACAGTTGGGACACTATGGCCTGCAAATTCTAAAATATTATCTGGCCCTTTACAGATGAAGTTTGCCAAACACCGCTTATATGATAAAAGGGTTTAAAATTCCAGTCATTATAATCATGAGCACCAGCTGAATAACTATCTTGCACAGACGCCATACAAGTGATTTGTGCGTTTATATATATATCTACTTACTTAAGAGGAACTTAGGGTATCAAATCTGTTCCATGAATGGCTCAAACACAGAGGTAGACAATCCACCTGTTATTCATTTACTTGCTCATTAAACAAATATATATGAGTCAGATATAGTTCTAGGCACTGAGGAAATAGTAATGATCAAAACAAAAAAACTACTGTGGTTGTGTAGGTTACTAAATATGTATCAGACAGCAATACATACTTCAGAGGAAAATAAGAAATGGGAATTAAGAGTATGAAACGGTGGGAGAATGGTAACCTGCAATTTTAATTAGGATAGTCAGGGTAGGCATCTTTGAGAAAATGACTTTGGATAATGGCCCAAAGAAGATCTATCTGGAGGCAACGTGTTCCAACCAAAGAAACTAGCAAGTGAAAAGACCCTGAGGTTGTAAGCATACCTTATATCTCAAAAAAGAACTAAAACAAAGGAAGTGAGAAAGAGTGTAAAATAATTATGTCAGAATGGTGCAAGGAGGGTGATGGTTGTCTTGAAGGACTTTGGCTCTGATTCTGAATGAAATTGGAAGCAAATAAAGGTATTTTGTGGTTTGGTTTTTAGCCAAGAAATGCTTTGATATCCTGACTTACATGCTGACAGATCATTCTGACTAGGTTTTGAGACTACCCTAGAGGGAGGTAAGGATGGAAACCTGGACGGCAAGTGGGAAGCTAATGCAATGACGCAGATGAGAGATGCTGGTGACCAGAATTGATGGTAGTGCTGGGAGTGGTGAGAAGTGGTCAGATTCCAAGCTCATTTTAAAGGGAGAGCCAAGAAAACCAATCCCCTTCCTGAAATGTCCTTTCCCTTCTTGTAAGTCCATGCTTCTCCTCTACAATCTTCTCTATCTAAATGCTATCTGTCCTCAAGGCCTAGTTGAAATGCCACCTTCTTCATGAGACTTCCCTAGACACTCCTGCCCGATCAAAAGTAATCTCTTCATCTGACTTTTCCACAAGGCCATCTATGACACTCTGATGAACTAACCTCCTCCCTACTGCATCTCTTCCCCATCAACTTCTTCGGCGTAGTGAACCGTCTTCATCTTTGTATTCACCAGCATCTGCCGCATCAAAAGGTATATGCCAACCAATCAGTTAAGTTCTAAGTTTCTCCTGGCTCAAAAAGCTCATGATTTTCTTCTACATGTATACTTCATTAACTCCGAAAAAGCTAGGGTCACGAAACAGAGCTTTACAGGGGCACAGGGCTTTTACGATAGGTGTCAATTCTTAGGAAGGAAACCAATAGCTATACAAATACAAAATACTCTTCTTCACTAACACACACACACACACACACACACCCCTTATATAAAGTTTGACAATGTTCTCTCCAGCTATCCCAATCACAAACCTACCAGAATTAACTACTACTTTCATGTAACACCTACACTAGATATGCTCTGATGGCTGAAATTACCACACTGCCCTATAATTAGGGGGTATAACAAACATTTTGTGGCAGACTTACCCAGCTCAGAACTTTCCTGAACTGTCCTTTACCCAACCACGGCAAAAGACCCCTCAACTGCAGCCCTTTTGAATTATATGATCTTGCCCCTGAACACAGATGATTGGCGCAAAAAGCAGCTAACCCAAATTACATCCATCATAGTCCCTTTTCTGGGAACAAGGACAGAAAGAAAAATGCAGCTTTCCTCTTTTCAGGATACAAGACCTAAAACACCTAAGCTCAGGAACTATGATTTTTGGCATGTTCCACTGGGCCATGCAAGCAGAGAAGCAGAGGATGAAAGCAGACAGGCATGCAGAAAGATTTTAAAGAAAGAAGCAAAAGCAGAGAAACAAGCTAACAGCTGGCTAGTCTGTTTCTAATACTTTCCTCAAGCCTACCTATCTTCTAACTCTTGGACCTCTCAACACACCCATGTATGATATGCAGATAGTTCTGGCTGCCTGGCAACATTATTAAAGCAACTCACAGTCCTGAGACTGGTTTCCTAATAAGGAAAGGTTAAAATTCTTTAATCTCTGTTTTTTTCCAATTTTCACTAAATATTAATAATAGAGTATTTTTTCAGTCCCTAAATCCAATGCAAAAAAGTCTTAAAACAAATCAAAAGCCAATACCCATAAATAAGTTTCCTCAAAAAGCAAGTTCTGTACTCTATTTAACTTAGTTCCTCAGTGTCTAGCATAAACATCCCTACTCTCCCCTCACCCAACATATACCCCCACCAACCTTTTGGACAGAAATCCTTCTAAAAGTACATCTCACAGTTCTTGATTTCTCTGCCATTCTCTTGGATCTATCTCCCATTCTGCTAGCTATCCCTCATGGTCACAATATGGCTGTCAGCAGCAGCAAGCTTTCTCTTCTTCACAAAATGTGTGGGAGGAGAAGGGGGGGAGGGGAAGGAGAGAGGCACACTGGTGCTAAAGCTTAGAATGAGCAAGTTTCTCTCCTAAGGAATCTCCAAAAAAGCTTCTCATGCTTCATTGACCCAAACTGGCTTAAGCCTTCACTGACTCATCCCTAAATCAGTAATTGTCAGGGAAGATAAGGTGATCATAACTGGCTTAACTAAATCACCCATGGGAGAAAAGATGTTGGACAAGCTAACTGTCCGCTACAATGGGAGAGTGCCTGTGCACGTGCACACCTGACCTTTACAAGCATTTTATTTAAGTGTGTCTGTGTGGTATAATGATCACCTGCTAGCCAGGCAGAAAACCAAAGCAGATCAGTAATTAACACTGGTAGGAAGTTATCAAAGGACACCGAACTTCAAGCGGCCACCTTAAACTGGAATGCCATATATTCCCTTGTATCCACACCTAGCCGCTAAGTGCTCTTGGGACTTGAAGGTCAAAGGTTCCCAAGAGCTGTCTAACTGGAGTGTTTTTCAAGATTGAATAATCTGGACTTGGGGAAATAAACCATTGTGGGAAGATGAGTGATTCTTGGTATTAGATTAACCTTTGACGGTAAGGGTGTGGCTTACTGAAAAGTCCATGATTTGCAAAGTATAAATTAGAAGATAGCTTTGATTTCACAGAGCTGTGTCCTGAGAGCATCTGCAGGTGAGCAGGTATGAGACTTTACCTACAACACTGTTTGTTATATTCAGTATGGAATTTAAATTTTTCTACTCATTACTCATATCACATTATTCTTCAGTTTGATATGCACTCTTCTTATCGTAATAAAAGAGTACATCACATTATGTCATCACATGCTTTAATTCCCCCCAGTGGCTTCCTAATGCCACACAGATGAAAATCCCAGCTTGTGACGATGGCCCAATTGATCTGCCCTGAGCCTACCTTTCCAACCTCTACCACATGCTTCCTCATTCATTATTCTCCTACCACACCAGCTTCTTTCTCTCAAGCCACAGGCTCATCTCATTCCTGCCTCAGGACACTTACATCTGCCATTCCCTCTATGTGGAGAGGGCTTGCCCTGGATCTTCACATGCTGCCTGCTCCTTCTCATCTTTGCTATTTCAGTTCAAGTGTCACAACCTTCTCTGCACCCCACCCCCACCCATGACCCCCACCACATACATATCCACACCCACACCCATGCCCACCCCTACCCCACCCCCGCCACACACCCCCTAAACTATGACCCCTCTATAGAGCACGGCCTTTGGGTCAGACACTAATCCCTGATCCAATCAACTATCAATAGAGTGACAGGATCACATGATAAAGAAAGCTTGGTAATCTAAACAGGAACTGCATGCTACAGGCCAAGAGCAGCAAGAACAAGTCAAATATCAGTAACCAAACTGAACTGAAAACACAGAAATGATTAACCAGCCAAGTCTATCAGGATTCTCAGTATCCTAAAAGATCATGAGAGCATTTGGGGCCAAAAAAGTAAATTATTGCCCCAATTCAAATACCAGCTGTAGGTTTTAGTCTTCTTTTCAGTAAAATACATATATCAAACTTTCTCTTATTCCTTAAAAACACAGCAAGCATAGGGCGCCTGGGTGGCTCAGATGGTTAAGCATCTGCCTTCGGCTCAGGTCATGATCCCGGGCTCCTGGGATCGAGTCCCGCATCGGGCTCCCTGCTCCTTGGGAGCCTGCTTCTCCCTCTGCTTCTCTCTCTCTCTCTCTCTCTCTCTCTCTCTTTCTCTCCCCCTCTGTCTCTCATGAATAAATAAATAAAATCTTTAAAAATATATTTAAAAAAAAAAAACACGGCAAGCATAAAAGGAAGACACGAAAGTCACTAAGCATCTCTAAAAGAATGCACATGAGATGTTATTCAACAGTTTTTGGTGGGTAGGGGATGGGCTAGATGGGTGATGGGGATTAAGGAGAGCCCTTGTTGTGATGAGCACTGGGTGTTGCATGTACTGGATCAATCACTGAATTCTACTCCAGAAACCAATATCGCACTACATGTTAACTAACAAAATTTAAATTTAAAAAAATAAAACAGGAGTTTTTATCAGCATATAAATTCGACTGTATAAAATCAGTTATTTACAGAAGCAATTAATTACCTCAAGATACAAATATTTAACTTTATTATTATTCTGTAAAATTCAAGGTAAAGAAAAAGACCTTACAGACAAAAATCTAAGTTAACGGTGAAAAAAAAAATGCTGTTAAATCTTGTGTCTAAGTTACATCTTAAAATAGGCATTAAAACAGGATTCAAAGAAGCAAAAATACTGTAGAAAACAGTAATTCTGTACCTAAAAAAAAATTCCTAAAAACATTTGCCCCGTAGATGTTGCCAGAACCTCCCATCCTTCTAGATTTGGGGCATCTTAGGAGTCTGTGCCAGCAACCCACACCAGTGCTTGTAAGGGCAGCTAAAGTAGTCCACTCTCAAAATTCTGAAAAAAATATTTGGGGGGGGGGGGTGTCAGTAGGCAGTAAATTAAAGCCTTATGCAGTGAAAAGCAAGTAACTTGAAAAATGTACAGGGGCAATGAATCCTGAAGTTATCAGGCATCAAAATGTTTTGTATAGTTAAGCTAGAAAATCTAAATTTTCTATTTCTCGACTATTTTCTAAAAATATGTGAGAACTGCTAAACGTGGCTCCTGGGTTTAAGATGCTACTTGTCAACTATATGTAAAACTATTCAGTGAATTTACATAAGCATCTTGTCTACTTTTTAAGTTGAAATAAAATCTACACAGTATCCAAGTAACTGAACAGGAAAATTTTATGAATCAAATTAAATAACCCAATGTTTTCTGGTAGGAAGAACATATTACTACATAAAACATTTATCAGATATTCAGAAGTGGACAACAAAAAACAAGACCTGAATGCAACTGAAGTCTGGTAATATTAAGAACCTAATCTAAGAAATGTTGCTTCAAGTACTCACCACTTTTAAAACAGAATTCTACCTCTACAATGCAGATCTATTCAAATAGGAAAAGGAGAATCTCTACTTTTATTTAACAATTAGCAGGAAAAGAATATCTCCTTCACAGTGAAATTTTTAAAGACACACTTTATATATAAAGAGACCACTTAGTACCATGCTCAAATTTTCAGTAACAAGAAAATTAAAATGTAATCAGTATGATGGGAATATTTCCTTGGGTCTTTTTTTTTTTTTTTTTAGCTCTGAGAATGTCTGAAGTCTTGAGCTATTTTTACCTGCTCTTCTTGAAGGAACTGATTTATGTTTTATATCTTAAAATGGCTTGGAAATGGTAAAAACAGAAATAATCGATTTTCTTTTTCAACAGGGGGCCAGGCAAGGCTTCCTTTGCCAAGATTCAGATACACCCTTCTCAACACATCATGAGTGTATGTAAAATAGCATCTTAGAGCTCACTTTTAGATTTTTTTTCATTTTTTTTTTTTACTAAAAAGAATGGAACTAAGGTATTTACTAAATAAATAATGGACCTGAGAAACAGAGGAATTCTACATTTCTTTATCTGACCCTAAGTCTACTAACCAAGTATCACTAAAACTATTTAAACTCTCATTATACAAGAGGCAATTTGCCAGTAATTGAAAAAAGCCTACAAAATTAACAAATGAATGCTATTCTGATACTAGAAAGCTGGCAATGGTTACACAAGCTTTAGCCTTCTAAAACCATAATCAGAACTGGGACGATTAATCAACATTTTAACACTTCCCATCTGTACAAGTGCTCAAGGTAGTGCTTACTGTCACTTGACAAGTTGCTTAGCACTGCAAAATTTGATAATTCATGTCTTACTGAATTTTTCCTGACTTGGAAGAAAATAAAACACCAATTAAAAGCAGATGTCACCTTTAATTCTAACTGGCTGACAAACTTCTAATTTTTTTACCCAGTGCACAGACAGAACACACGTAGATGACAATTTAGACAGTTAAATATTCAAAGTCACCGATACCCCCACAAATTTGCAAGTGATTTTCCAGAACTTAATCCCATGGGGTTTGATCTGGCAGGCATCCAGAAAGAATAGTTTCAAGTAGTCATCTAGAAGTACATTTATTGTTACATTTTTGCAAAGGCTTCAAGTACTGATCCGAACATTACTAAATTACTCTTCAAGATTCTCATCTTGACCTTCATACATATAAAAAACAAAACCATGTTGCTCCTCTATTAAAACTCTAGCTAATGAAAACGAAAAGATTTAATAAACTGTGGTTAACATACCTTCAGGCTTAAATGATCCAAAAGCTAATCACATCCAACTTAAATTTACCATAAAATAGTAATAATCTGACTTTGAGTACTCATGTTTTTCAATGTCTTTTAATACTGTAGTCAGTCATAAATTCATTGACTTTTGATTCTAACCATGAATTGTGAACAAAACTTCCTAAATTCAATGTTTTGGAAAGCAGCACAAAAAAAAAGTAAGTAGATAAACAGATACCAGATGATCAAACACACCCAACTGGCAATATTAATACCTACATTCTTACAACTCAGATTTCAATATATATGAAAGTAAACTTAAAATGTAAAAAGAATTAGCAGCACATTTTTAATCTCCTAAAGATAGCCAGGCTAGTGTTTCCTTATGCACAAAGTAACTTGTAATACAATGCTGAGTTCTAAAAATGCTTTATTTTTATTATATCAAATTTTTCTCCAAAAGAAAACTTGTGGATCTTCCCCAACACCCCAATTTCAAAGACAACATTAACACGGAGTCTGTCCCTATGTCCAGGAACACTGACCACGGCGGCCTCCACAGATTACCCTTTAATGATCTATGCAAGCGTTCAAAAGCCAGAACAAGCTGGTACCAATCAGGCAAAGAGGGAAAAATGAATCCCAGAAGGAATCACCACAAAGATCCCAATCACAATAATGGGGTCCCTAGGAGCTGTAAAGCCGATCAAGCCCTTTGCTTCTGTGGATTCATTGCATAACAATCAGACTTCCCTTAATAGTTAGAAGGGGTAAAGGAACCAGGTTGATTCTCTGTTCACTTCCTAGGTCTAACAGAGTATTTTCACTTTAACAGAAAGTCTGCCTTGAAAGAAGAATCTGGGGAAGATGAAATGGAAAGGTGGTCACAAAAAGGGTATTTAAGGGGATAGTCTACCTGGAACAACTTCTGTAGGCCTCATCTCTGCATTTTCATCCTGCTTCATGCATTGCTAATCAGAGATCCACGAGAAGCTTCAGAACCAACTGAAAGGCCTGGCAGGGTATTTGGCTTTCAATTCTTCTACTCTGTTTATTCCCAATATATATTCATCGGGCTTAGGAACAACTCTTGAACAAGCGCAGCCACTCAGCAATGAAATGTAAATTACTGGCATGTGCTGAAACCTGGACTTGCCACCACTAATGAGCACATTAAAGGAAAATGCTCACTGGATGACTGCAGCCCTTTTACTTAACCCTGTGCACAGGGAAAGCCACAATTCAACATCAATTAAAGGGGCTAGCTGCAGAACAGTAACAGAGCAGCCCTGTCACCACTTTTAATACCTCAGAGACCAAAAAGCTAAGACAAACGCAAAATTTCTACCCAACCTCAAGTAAAAATATTGTGCAAAACATGATTGTCAACGTGGTCAGCTTTGGTTAAGATTTGTGCAACCTGTTTCAAAGCCATCCTGACTTCAATTTCCTATGAATGAAAATAAGATCTCTGGTTATCAAAAAAGAAAAATCAACAAGATACTAAATTATTAGTTTCTTCATTAGTCAACAAATTTGGACTTAGTGATCTAAAGCTCACCAGGGACTCAGCAAGACTCTGAAAAGTTTAGAAGCCTGTCAAGAAAAAAATTATCCTATAAACTAATGATTTAGGTCTCAAAATAAACAAAATATTTGCTATACATGAGCAAGGCCTCATTTATTGGCGCTCAAAATATTAGCCTGTTCACCATATCATCTGCAATTTATAACAGAAAAACCTAAAATGAAATGTGAACAGACATCTAGAATCTATTATTAACTTTTGAAATAAATTATGATTTTCAGGGGCACCAGGCTGGCTAAGTCAGTAGGAGGTGGCGTCTCGTGATCTTGGGCTCATGAGTTCAAGCCCCATGTTGGACACAGACCTTACTTTAGAAAAATAAAGTAATTAAAATATCAAAATAAGGGGCGATGGAATGAAGGTATCATTAACATGTTAATTTGCTATTTTGAGTTACTGTGTGACTTTTTTCTAAAGAATACAGTAAGTAAGCACTTGTAATATTAACGGTGGAATATAATTTTATCTTTCTCTGATTACCTAAAAAGTATGCCAGATGCTTAAATCCCCACCTCAAAATTAATCACAATACCACACACACTAATATTTTTTTCTGACTAAATTTTAGTTTTCCATACAATCTGTGCAGTTAAACCAGCTTTTTATGACCCTCAGGGTTTGAAAGAATAGACTTCAATCAAAAGAACTGATCACCTACTAGTATGTGATTAGGAAATTTTGTTGTTGTTTTTTTTAATTTTGAGAGAGAGAGAGCACGAGCGGGGGGGGGGGGGGCAGAGGGAGAGGTACAAGCAGTCTCCCCACTGAGCAGGGAGCCCAACACAGGGTTCCATCCCAGGATCCTGAGATCATGACCTGAGCAGAAATCAGATGCTTAACTTTGACTGAGCTACCCAGGCACCCCACACACACACCATTTTTTTTAAAGATTTTATTTATTTTATTTGAGAGAGAGAGAATCTCAGGCAGGCTGCCCACTCAGTAAAGAGCCCGAGGTAGGGCTCGATCTCACGACCCTGAGATCATGACCTGAGCCGAAACCAAGAATCAGATGCTTAACCGACTGAGCCACCCAGGCGTCCCAGGAAAATTATTTTACTTGATTCAATTCCTTCATGTATAAATTAGAGGTAATGATACCACAAGAGCATATAAAGAGAAAAAAGCACATAGGAAACACTTTTCATATTATTTGACAATCCCCAAAAAACAATCATTAGTTCACTAGGAACCCAAATACTCCCCCCTCCTATCAGAGTCCCATTTAGCAAGGTCTTCTCTTACTCTTAAGTATACCTGCTTATGCATCATGAGTCCAGCAGCTTTTTCTTTTATTTTAAAGAAAATGTAAACTGATGCAAGTAATTTGCACAGGGGATAAATATATTTGTCCACCTTCTAAAGGATATGAATTTCTGCATACTGGTCACTTTTTGGCACCCCCGAGAACTGTTTTATCTTCTAGCTCTTCTTATTCCTTATTTCATATCTTTTAATATCTGCAGCTCATCATCCCCATTACTGTTTTTAACCTCTACCAAATCCTGTTAAGGCTACTACTGTCCCTACACTCCACTCATTAAAACTGCACTGGCCAAGGCATCTGAAAGTGAGTCCTCCACCATGTGTGTTCTTGGCACTGCTGTAGCTGCCACACCCTGCAGCCAGAGCTACCACACTGCAGACTCCTCTACAAACCACCATTACTGCTTTCCACTGCTCTCCTTCTTCTGCTCTGTGCTTGTCTTCGTATTTCATCTGCTTCTTTTTCCCAATTCTAGCTTTTAGGGAAGAAACCTGAACTTTTTTTTTCCAAAGATTTTATTTATTTGAGAGAGCAAGTGAGAGCACAAGCAGGGGGAGCAGCAGGCAGAGGGAGAAGCAGGCTCCCCACAGAGCAGGGAGCCTGACGCGGGGCTCGATCCCAGGGTCCTGGGATCACGACTGAAGCCGAAGGCAGACGCTTAACCCACTGAGCCACCCAGAAGCCCCAAGAAACCTGAACTTTTACAGACAACTCTTTAGAGAGTCCCTTGAGGTCTGAAAATGTTCTACAAGCTAAAGATACCAAGAGGCTTAACTTGTTGTAATTATAAAATTATAGTCTTACCGGGAAAAAATAATGATGGGTGAGGAAAAAAGCTGAAAACAATTTAAGGTTTTATTTTGTCTTGTTCTGCAACAAGTTGTAGAATCTCTCCTTCAGAGGGAGCACAGCCCAGTAGTAGTTAGGCAGCTACAGGAGTGTAGGTAAGCCTGCATTCCAGTCTTTGCCCTGACACTGACAGCTGTCTGACTTTGAACAACTTGCTTACACACACCTTCCTTTTACTTCTTACACCTATAAAGTGAAAACAGAACTATCCACCCGCAGGGCGGTTACAAAAAGAAAATGGAGGAGCGCCTAGGTGGCTCAGTCCGTTAAGCATCTGACTCTTGATTTCAGCTCAAGTTATGATCTCAGGATTTTAAGATCAAGCCCTGCATCCAGCTCCACGCTGGGTGTGGAGCCTACTTAAGACGCTCCCTCTCCCTCTGCCCCTCCCAGCCTCCCTCTCTAAAGGAAAAAAAAAATGTTTTTAATTTAAAAATTTAAAAATAAAAAGCAAATGGAGCTAGTACATGTAGAGTGCCTGGCATAGCCCTGGCACACAATAACTACTCAAAACAAGTTGACAATCTGCTAAAGACAGAAATCTCATCCATTTGTATAGTGGTCACAGTCAATCTTGTTGCCTACACTCTTACTTTACCTAGATTCCTTATTTCCTTTCATCTTTCTCTACTATCCACTTTTAAAATTGCTTTTGCTTTGGGGAACCTACGTGGCTCAGGCGGTTAGGCGTCTAATTCTTGGATTCTGCTCAGGTCATGATCTCAGGGTCAAGAGACTGAGCCCCGCATTGGGTTCCACACTCAGCGGGGCATCTGCTTGAGTTTCTCTCTCTCCCTCTACCCGCCCCCCAGTTCATGCTCGCACTAGCTCGCTCTCTAAAAAAATAAATAAATCTTTAAAAATAAATAGCTTTTGCTTTTAAATGGTGTGATACACAATAGTCATAGCAGGAATGATTATAAAAACCACAGGCAGTCTGTATATACTTCACTGATAAATATGGGCCCAAGTTATAACTCCAAAGCATAAAGACTGCAAAACTAACTTACCATTAATATGTACAGAAGATAAAACCATATTATACTAACAGTCATATATAGATATCCAATATAAGATTTTTTCATGTAAAATAGGAAATAGATCCTAATAAATATTTGTTATTTCTAAAAGTAAAACTGTATCTCAAATGAGCTTGATGTGAGCAGCAAGGAGATTAAGCCCCTTTCCAAAAGTTTCTCTCACATATGGAAATATATATAAACAATTGCATTAAAATTGGCAAAGAATTATTTATGACTAGTAAGTAAAGTGGTAAACAATAGGAATTCAGAGATGAATAAGTAAAGGTCCTTGACATGACACGTAATTATAAGGCCAGAAAAGAATGCCAAAGCAGGGAGGGGAAGGGTAGTAAAAGAAATCTCGCTCTTTGATTAGAATGCTCTTCTCCCATGGCATCTCAGCTTAAAGGTCACCTATTCAGAGAGATTTTTGGGTACCACCTTCTCTAAGGGTGCCTGGGTGGCTCAGTTGGTTAAGCGACTGTCTTCGGCTCAGGTCATGATCCTGGAGCCCCGGGATCGAGTCCCACATCAGGCTCCCTGCTCAGCGGGGAGTCTGCTTCTCCCTCTGACCCTCCCCCCCTCATGCTCTCTCTCTCTCTCTCTCTCTCTCTCTTTTTCTCTCTCAAATAAATAAATAAATAAAAATAAAAAGGCCACCCAGTTACCTTTTGGCACAGCGTTTCTCAAATTTAGGGAGCTCAGAACCAAACAATGAGTATGTGAAGAACTAAATAAAAAGCTAAGAAAATATACATGGGATTCAAACACATATGCCCTAAGTATGTTGGGAACTGTGCATACACAAGAACAGAATACTTTTTGGTTGGCAAATTAGCATATCACATACTGTGCTTCAATATGGTGCCTCAGGAACTCTGTAACAGTATCTTTAGATAAGGTCCAGTCCAAAAACAAAACCCCAGCAATCATCCCATTACTTCTGCCTCTTTGCCCATTTTAGAAAGGATGCACTTAAAAGTTTAATTTTAGAATATATCCGAGGCAATAAGAATCACTAACTATATGTAACAGTGATAAATTAATGTACTTCATTTAATGTGACAAAATCTTCAATCTATTACTTTCACTAGAACAACAACAAAATCTTTCCTACTGAATTCTAAGTTTAGGGGTTATACACAAATAAATAGATGAAATTCAACCTTAAGAGATCACAAAGTTACTACAAATTAAAAATTGCACTGCAACCTAAAAACACAGGGAAGTTTCTCAATGTGCACTTTCTATATTTATTTCCAGAATTCCAAGTTTTAATTCAGCAACTTCTCTCACCTACTGAATAGTTAACAAGCATCTACTGAAAGCTTCAGTGATGCAAAAGAATTAAAAAGCATGATTTCTGCCTTCTACTCATGTACAAATTGGGTGACAATCAACAGATGACAGATAAAAATGTGATACAGCCATACCATGGACTTTATCAGACTTAGAAAGCAATGAGATTTTGACATACACAACAACATGGATGAAGCTTTAGGACATTATGCTCAAATAAGCCAGACACAAAAGGTAAAATATCCTATGCTTCCATTTCTAAGTTACCTAGAATAGGCAAATTCTAGGTATTCACCCATTCACCCATTCACAAATTCACCCATAAAGACAGAAAGTAAAACACACCTTACCAGGGGTATGGGTGGCAGTGATAGAGAGTTACTGTTTAATGGGTGCAAAGTTTCAGTTTGGGATGATGAAAAATTTCTAGACCTCATGAATAGTAGCGATAGCTGCACACTGTAAATGTACTTAATGCCACTGAATTGTACACTTAAAAATGGTGAAAAAGGGGGCACCTGGGTGGCTCAGTCAGTAGAGTGTCTGACTAGTGATCCGGGCTCAGGTCATGATCTCGGGGTCCTGGGATCCAGCCCTGCTCCAGGCTCCAGGCTCCAGGCTCCAGGCTCCGCAGCAGGGGGCATGCTTGGGATTCTCCTCTCCCTCTATCCCTCCCTCCCCCGCCAGGCCCCCCGTTAAGGCACTCACTCACTCACCCTCTCTCAAAAATGTTTTTAAGTTTTTTTTAAAGATTTTTATTTATTTATTTATTTGAGATAGAGCGGGGGAGGGGGAGCGCAGAGGGGTGAGAGGCAGAGGGAGAGGTCGAGAAGCAGGCTTCCCGCGGAGCACGGAGCCCGCTGCGGGGCTCAATCCCAGGACCCCGGGACCATGACCTGAGCTGAGCTGAAGGCAGTCGCTTAACGACTGAGCCACCCAGGCGCCCCTCAAATTTTTTTTTAAATGGTGAAAAGGGCCCCATATATACTAAAATTGGGAGGATAGAGAAGATTATTAGCATGGCCCCTGCACAAGGATGACATGCAAATTCATAAAGCATTCCAAATTTTTTTAAATGGTGAAACAGGTTACATATGATATACCAAATTAAATATGCATATAAATTAAAGACAAAAATAAATCATAATTTCTTCAAGGTACCCTGAAAATAGAGCAAAATGAAAATCAATCTTAATTTCAAGAGACTGATATTTGGGTCATTAATGAAGGAAATGTCCTAACTCCCCTCAAACATGTTTAAAGTAAAAATTACGACATTTTCCCGTGGAATGTACAATATATGCAGATGAAATACACATGACAACGGTAAGACAGAGAATGCTGACGGAAAGAGCGGGGAAGGGCACTATACAATTTTAACATTTCTACATTTTACCTAAAATGGTATAATATTTTTTTTAAAGATTTTACTTATTTATTTGACAGAGAGCAAAAGAGCACAAGCAGGGGGAGGAGCAGAGGGAGAGGGAGAAGCAGGCTCCCCGCTGAGCAGGGAGCCCAATGCAGGGCTTGATCCCAGGATCCCTGAGATCATGACCTGGGCCAAAGGCAGAACGCTTAACCAACTGAGCCACCTAGGCACACCTAAAATGGTATAATGTTAACTCTAAATAGACCATATAAAGTTAAGGATGTATACTGCAATACCTAGAAAAAAACACTAAAAAATGGAAAAGGTCTTCATAGATAAATTTAAATGGAATTCCAAAAATTAAGATAACTCAAGTAAGACAGGAAAATAGAATGGTAGCCATAAATCCAGTCACATCACTAATATATTAAATGTTAACAGGTATTACTGAAATTGCATATTGGTGAGGGTACACAAATCCATGACAATACTAAAAAGTACTGAATTGCTTATCACAAAAGGGTGACTATTAGGACATGGGAATCGTATCTCAATAAAGCTTAAAGAAAATAAGGCAAACCAAAAAAACATAATAAACACTACAATTAAAGATACAGATTATGAGAATGATTTAAAAAGTACAACCAGGGTGCCTGGGTGGCTCAGTTGGTGAAGCAACTGCCTTCAGCTCAGGTCATGATCCTGGAGTCCAGGGATCAAGTCCCGCATCAGGCTCCCTGCTCAGCGGGGAGTCTGCTTCTCCCTCTGACCTTCTTCCCTCTCATCTTCTTCCCTCTCATGCTCTCTCTACCATTCTCTCTCTCTCTCAATAAATAAATAAAAATCTTTAAAAAACAAAACAAAACCTTTTAAAAAAAAAAGTACAACCCACCTACATGCTGGCTACAAAAAACATGTTTTCAATATGAACAGTCAGTTGGAAAAGTGCATATTGTGCACACTGTAAGCATAAGACACTTGAGAGTCTTCAGAGTTAACGTGAAGGAACTTGTCCAAGATCATACAGCTACAAAATGGCAGAGCAAGAATTCTAACTCTGATTCCAGACTGTGCTGGTAAGTGCAAGGGGACAGTAAGGAGGGAGAGAAGGAAAGCTTGAGTATAAATTCAAGCTATTTTAACTTTAAGGATAGGGTACGAAATCCCAATCTCATCAAATCCCAAATTCTTAACCTTCCTACTGAAGTCACCAAACCCACAATCCTCAGTGTACTTGCCTTGTCTGCACCCTTAAAAAAACTCCCGAGAAATAAAGGGAGATTTCTCCTTTTCAAGTACCCATGTTAGAGCATTTCTACTCAACATCATCTTCAAATTCTTGAACAAATATTCTGGAAGCTAACCTCTAATCCAACATCCAGGAAAAGAAACGTGTTCTCAAACATTTCAAAGGACATTCTGTTATGATTATGGTTTTATGAAATTACTTGCATAGGTTTTCATAAATTCTGAACATAACATTTAAGAATCACAATTACAAATGTATTATAAAACTGTCAGAAGGAAAGAGTCACTGAACTTTCTCCTCTAAATCCACAGAGACCAGATTAATTCAACATAAGTATATCACAGAGCAGTAAAAGGTATCAATGACTACTGTATAGCTCTACCAGCTCACTCAACTACTTTAACTTATAAAGTGAGCAAATCCAAATGAAGACAGTTACTCTGACTGGCGTCCAAGATCAAAAGATCAGAAAAACAAAAATAATTGTTTTTAGACCTTAAAAATGGCACACCAATAGCAAAAAGATAAAAGCCACCAAGAGCAAAAATAGGTACCAGCCAAAGCTATCATTTCAAAAAACAAAACAGAAAACACTAACAATTTGGTCTAGGTTCAATTCATCTTTGAAGCAGTTTGGAACATCTACTGAGTTGGGAATTTCTAACTTTTGTTAGAAACTACACTCTCATTTATTAGCTATGTGACATTGGGCAGAGCCTTTATTTCTGAGATTATTCTCTCTTCTTAAAACCAAGGATGATAATAATACATCACAGATTGTCAGGAAGATAAAATAAGAATGGTGCTGGTGGTATCTGAAGGTTGGCATTCCATACCTATTTTTAAGAGCCTGGGGGAAGGCAAGAAATATTCTGTGCCACTTGTTTTCTGATAAACAAAACCCTACTTCGGCAAATAAAGAGTATCCTACATTACAAATCAATAGCAAAATGCTAACACACACACTCACTCACTCCAGATGGATATAAATATGGTTGCAGTGGTACAGTGGTAGCCTCCAGGGAATTAAATAGGGTTTGAGGTCAGAGTTGCGCAGATGAAGGAAACCTTCTCTTTCAACATATACATGTGACTTAAATTTAAGATTTTACATTCTTGAAAATTTTTAATTTTAACATAATAAAATCAGAAATCTGTGTCCAAAACGTGAATTCTACTAATGTTAAGAAAACATATGTAGTTAAAACTGTATCTACAAAATATATTAGTAACATTTCTCAACTTTCTTTTTTTTTTCTTAAGAGAGAGAGAAAGCGTGCAGGGCAGGGGGGTAAGGTGGTAGCGGTGGTAAAGGGAGAGGGGGAGAGAGGGGCAGACAGAGAGAGAGGGAAGGAGAGGGAGAATCTTAAGCAGGCTCCATGCCCAGCTGGGAGCTAGAGACAGGGCTCAACTTCCCAAGCCAGAGATCATGAACTAAACCAAAAGCAAGAGTCAGATGCTTGATAAACTAATTAAGCCACCCAGGTGCTCCCTATTTCTCAACATTCTTAAGCCATAATATAAATAAATTTCAACAGTCATGCACAAAACACTTCTGTGAATGACCAAGGTCACAGCCCACATAAATAAAATCAGAGTTATATACAATTCTGGATTTGCAAGGTCTAAGCCTCTCCTTTATTCACCTACTCAAAAAAAAAAAAAAAAAAAGGTTTTACAAGTGAATAGGGTATCATATGAATCCCTTTAAATTTACTTTATACTATCTTAAGAACAAAAATATTGTTAAATGAAACCACTGGCCAACTTGCTAACTTGAATTTTAGTATTAGTTATGAACCACTTACAACATACTTTAATAACACACTATGGATTACAACACCATAACTGACAAAAAACAACCTAGCAAAATGCGGTCTTCCAGTTTCTACCTACACAACTGTCATTTTCCTACAATCTGATCACCCACTGCCTGTATTACAACAAAGTGGGTTTCTATGGTTTCTAAGGTTTCTATGGGCTTTGGCCAAGTTGGCTACAGTTACTTTGGTCTTTTTTGCCTTCTCCTTGAACGTTCTCTCTTTCCAACTTAGCCAATTAGGATACAGTGTTTTGTTTTTCCCCCAAATTCTCTGTACCCAAAAGTCAGCCAACCTGGGTCAAGTCCTGACTGTTACTAGCAGACTGTGACTACTGGTAGGTCACTGCACCTGAGTCACTGTTTTCCTTTTGTTATACAGAGTTAATAATATCCAGCTTCAGTGGTTGCATGAATGAAAACAATGTGTCAAAGTATTTGGTAAACTACAGTATTATGCACATGTATATAGCAGAATAATCCTACCAAACTATTAATCTCAACAGGAAAAAAATCTAAACTCAGAAAATACACATGAAAACTATCAGATTAGGGGCGCCTGGGTGGCTCAGTCATTAAGCGTCTGCCTTCAGCTCAGGTCATGATCCTGGGGTCCTGGGATCGAGCCCTGAATCAGGCTCCCTGCTCCGCGGGAAGCCTGCTTCTCCCTCTCCCACTCCCCCTGCTTGTGTTCCCTCTCTCGCTGTGTCTCTCTCTGTCAAATAAAAAAATAAAATCTTAAAAAAAAAAATTAGTCTTGTAAAGAAAACTTATAAAGTTTAGTATGCTTTTACATTTGGTTTATTGTATACTTTTTTTTTAAAGATTTTTATTTATTTATTTGAGAGAGAGAGAGAGATAGCTAGAAAGAGCACACAAGTTGGGAGGAGAGGGAGAGCGGGGAGGAGATGCAGGCCCTCCAATGAGCAGGGAGCCTGATGTGGGACTTGATCCCAGGACCCTGGGATCATGGACCTGAGCCAAAGGCAGACACTTAACCGACTGAGCCACCCAAGTGCCCCTATTGTATACTTTCTAATGCAAATATATAGCAAAAATTCAGGGGGGAAAAAAATCCAGAAATTATTCATAGTTGTTAACTAAAAAAAACAATGTATTACATAAAGCACAACTAGTTTTTCTACAAACAAAATAAATACGAGGTCTTTGAATAGCAGTTTAAAAAAAAAACAGAACTGGGGTGCCTAGGTGGCACAGTCGGTTAAGCAGCCAACTCTTGGCCTCAGCTCAGATTGTGATCTCAGGGTTGTGAGATCAAGCCCCATGTTGGGCTCCACACTCAGCGAGAAGTCTGCTTAAGATTCTCTCCCCCTCTCTTTCCCTAAAAGAAATCTTTTTTTAAAAAAAAAGGAACTAAAAATAAAATGGAAAAAAATCTCCATATTTGAGGGGCGCCTGGGTGGCTCAGTTGGTTAAGCGACTTGCCTTTGGCTCAGGTCATGATCCTGGAGTCCCGGGATCGAGTCCAGCATCGGGCTCCCTGCTCAGCGGGGCGTCTGCTTCTCCCTCTGACCCTCCTCCCTCTCGTGCTCTCTATCTCTCATTCTCTCTCTCTCAAATAAATAAATAAAATCTTTAAAAAAAAAAAATCTCCATATTTGATTAAATCTCAAACATAGGATACAGTATTACAATAAAGGGAACTCCACAGTATTCAACTTTAAAAAAAAAAATCCATTTTCTCCTTGCTAAGTCACCATCATCAACATGGTAATCATGATGGTAATCACCATCAATATGATAATCTATCAACATGGTAATCCATCTACCACTATATTGGAAATTAGATATCTAAGAATATACTCAGTTTGCAATAGTAACTATTGAATTTCAATGGCTGGTCACCAACCACACAATGTTTATATGGCCTAACAAAATCAGTAGGCGGGGCGCCTGGGTGGCTCAGTCGTTGAGCATCTGCCTTCGGCTCAGGTCATGATCCCAGGGTCCTGGGATTGAGCCCCGCATCGGGCTCCCTGCTCCACAGGAAGCCTGCTTCTCCCTCTCCCACTCCCCCTGCTTGTGTTCCCTCTCTTGCTGTATCTCTGTCAAATAAATAAATAAAATCTTTAAAAAAAAAAAATCAGTAGGCAATTTCATTTCAATGCTGTTGTCTTTCGTTTTTTGTTTTTTAAGGGAACTTACCACCTATAACCAAACATTCCAATAAGGAGCATTTATTTTTTTTTTTTTCAAAAGGAGCATTTTAAATGGCACACTCCAATGGGAAAAGATTTTAATGCTAGGAAAATTATATCCCAAAAGGAATCTTGCCATGATGCTAAAAAACCAAGAGGTTAGTTATCACTAGCTGCATATTCTCATAGTGAGCCAAAACACGGCAATACTGCTTTTTAGCTATAAAACAGTCCATTTTGTGCTAGGAGAAAGTTTTCTTGCATGTTGTTTTATAATTCTTAATCTAATGATTATTTAATCTTTCCATAACATCCACTGAATCCACTATGTTGAAATCATTAGACTATAAAACAAAAGGGAAAGAAAGACTGATAAGGCCAAGTCTCTTGTCTTAAGAGGAAATTAATATACAGAAATAATTTTAACCTAATATGTAAATTACTATACCAAATAAGAAATCTTAAAAAAAAAAAATGCTCTAGAAAACAGAGGAAAGACATTACTTCTCACCAGAGGGATGTGGAAACTACTCTGGGAGAAGTAACATGTGAACTATGCCTTCCAGGAGAGGCGGTCATTAGAAACGTGAGAGAGGGCAAGTGGGCCGCCTGGGCAAAGAGACACAAAAAGGATGGAACACGAAAGAACAAGCCACATTTGAGAACAGCACGGCGTTCTAGCTTGGCTGACGCATAGCTCTGAGAAAGGGAAATGGAGGAGAGGAGATCAGAAAGAAAATTCATGAGAAAGGAAGGTAGTCATTCATATATTCTACACTCTTTTAACATGAAATCCCTGATGGAAATAATCTTCATTTAAGAAAAATGTGAACTTCTTCGTAATATTTTCTTCCCTGAATTGAAGTCATTTGTGTACTTGAATTATCTGACCTGTGAGCCTCTCACGAGCAGGACACACATCTGATTCATTTTTATATCCTTCTCAAATACCTTAAACATAGTTACCAAACAACCATTTTTTTAATGACTAAATGAATGCATGAATGAACAGAATGGCCATGTCATTTAACTTCTCTGAGACTCAGATACTCATCTATACCAGGAATTGGCAAATTTCTACTACAAAGGGCCATGCAGTAAATATTTTAGGCTTTGCAGGTTACTTGATCTGTTACAGCTACACAGTTCTGCTGTTATAGAGCAAAAGGATCCACTGACAACACATAAGTGCATGAGCTTGACTTTGTGCCAATAAAATTTAACTTACAAAAACAGGCGGCAGGCTGCATTTGGGCCATGGGCCATGGTTTAGAGATGCCTCATCTATACAACTTAAATTTAGTACATTATATTATTCAGGCACACTCATATGTGTTACATTCAAATCACTTTCTGACATAATGACAGAACCCAGCCAAAATGTCAAACAAGATGATAACGAAAAAGAACGTAAGTGGGAAAGTGTGGTTATACTACACACAACCTGGCAGATCTGGGCGTTTGGCGGCTTCCACCTAATCTGCCCTCTCCACACACTTAATACCATCAGCTATATCACCTTACATCACAATTTCTGCAGGCCTCAGTTTCATCTTCAGGCCCGAGTTTTTAATCTCTCACTTGGTTAAAATAGATCATTCTAAACTAGAACTCTTGGTTCTTAAAAACTGTCCAAGTTAAATTTATGGATTTTAAGTGGAAATGTCATCTAGAAAATTACAGTCATAAATAATTTTGAGTCCATGAAAGAACAAAACACAAGCATTTCACAGAAACGAAGTATAACATATTAGAATAATAAAGTAGGATACCACCTGGGATAACTGATGTAATCAGCTTCTCGAAACATTCAAAATCCTATTTTAGCACCTGAAAATCCTGAATGTAGTTATAAATACACACATGAGAAATCAATTCAGTTCACCCAATCAGGGTGGTAATATCTGAAAGAGACTCAGATCGTGCATAAACCTTTTCCCAAAATAGAGAAGGCAGTAAGATTTGATCTTAAATGCCACAATATGCAATGAAAAGAGAAATAATGTTCTTGTATAATAATAAATCACTGGACTCCTTGACACAGGTAGCTACAAACCTAAAGAGCTGAATTTTTTAAAAATCCATAAAATATATAACAAACTTGGTGTCATTCATTAGGTATAAAGATGATTTTATAACTTTTCCACTTTTATTCTTCAAACCAAGACCCGGGTTACAGAATAAAAACTCTTCACTTTTCACAAATAATTTTCAAAGAACTGACAGGTCAATTAAAATTCTATAATTCAGGGGCGCCTGGGTGGCTCAGTGGGTTAAGCACCAGCCTTCAGCTCAGGTCATGATCCCAGGCTCCTGGGATCAGCATCTTGTCAGGCTCCCTGCTCAGCGGGGAGTCTGCTTCTCCCTCTCCCTCTGCCCCCCCCCCACCCCTCTGCTCGTGTTCTCTCTTTCTCTCAAATAATAAAATTTTTTAAAATATCTGTCATTCATCACTACCCACAGTTACAAAAGTAACACCATTATACTGCTTTCTGAAATACAAGTTAACAGATTCTGGTTCATTACAAACTTACCAGGCATTTGGCAAATTCTTTGTTTTCTGAAAGGAATCCATAACCTGGATGTACCTTAGAAATGAAAACAAAAAGCACTTTCAATTTTATCATATCACAAAACCTTTATAAGCAACATAGAGAGTGCACTCATGTGTTCATATTTTAAGGGCATGGAGTCAGGTTACTTCGCCTACATACTGACAGTTCCAACACACATTCCTGAGTACAGACCCAAATTCCAAGAAACTGCCTGATATGCACTTACAGCACACTACCTTTGTCCTAACCATAATCAGGACCACGGACCTACAAATCTGCCAGTCACCTATATCTATGTATTTGAACACAACCTGAACTCTCCCTACTTTTTCTGAGGCTAATTTTGGCCTTAAGCCAAATTTTTTAATGGTTGGTGGGCCAAAGAATAAGGTTAAAAGAAACCATTTGTGAGACAGATGAAAAACTCCTAATTCCCCTTTCTTTACAGTCCCGGGAAATGCTGCTTTCAAAAAATCTGGCTAAGCCAACTAACATATTTTATTCCTGACCACATGAATACCCTCAGCCACCCAATGAGCAGTGTTGGTCAAAACTAAAGTCGAAATCTGGTTTTACTTTTTCTTTATACACTGAATTTTTTTCTTCTAACATGTACTCTTCTTTCCCTCCGTGGCCCACTTAACCATTCATAACCACTTTATGCTATCCCCTCACAAACCATGTTGCTATGATTTAAGTTCTATTCTATCATCCTGGCCTATCACACTGTTCGAACAAATTTAGCCTATTATCAATCAAGACTGAACATATTTCCAGGAAAACAATTCTACTGTAAGGAAAGCCAAATTTCGCAAGGAGCCAATATCATAATCTAGAAGTAGCTACACATCTGAGATTTTTAAATGTTTTATGAACCTGGTATAGAATTTAAACAACTGCATCACAGGTAAAGAGTTTCACTCCACAATTGCGTTTTATAGAAACATTTAACAAAACATTGTATTCTGACAAGCTATCGTTAAAGGGTTAAGAGTTTTACCTTCATTAACTCTGATAATAAACTGTAAACATCTATAATATGGGTTCATGAATTCAGTTATTTATTTAAATATGTATCTTACTAAAACATTTCTTTCACAAGACATGTGAACACTAATTGAAGCACTCCAGGCTAATTGCTGGTGTTGGCTGTTTCCATCCAATTTCAGAGATAACGCTGCATAGTTTGCAACATTATATATAATTAGTTCTCTGATCTAACACACACACACACACACACCCCACCCCCACCCCCACCCCCACCACCACACAATTCCTGATGTCAGAAACCAGATTCTTCCCTGGATTCCACCCCATTCAGACAAAATTGGAGACAGGAAGAATTACTGATTTCTCCCTGTAAGTTAAGTGTCTTCTACTGACATTATCAATTGCATAGTTTTTATTTCTGGAAGTGTAACCAGGTATACGTAATTTTTAAATGATTAAAACAATTTAAAACAAGAATCTTTTGAATCCTATTCATAACACAGATTTTTTTTTAATGTTCTTATCGCACTGAAAGGGTTAATACTCAAAACTAATTAGGATTTTTCTTTTTTTTTTTTTCCCCTAACAAATTTGGAAATGAACTGAAACTGCTCCCTGGTGTGAAAGCTGAATCCAACAGCCACCTGCAGGATCAGCGACCAACTCTGCCAGATGCTACAAAGCCTTTGATTTCCAGTAGCGAATTCGGCCACATTTAACTCATGTGACATGAACTAACTGCAACAGCATTTTCAATCATTCTTTATTTTTTTTTTTTTTTTCTGAGTACAAACTCTAGCTTTCTGCTCACTATATATGAAACAGCTGCGGTAGATAGATTCATTCAGACTCACAGCTTGGGCCCTGGTTTTCTTAATGGCTTCCATGATGGCATCCATGTTGAGGTAGCTTTTACTGGTGGGAGCTGGGCCAACACAGACAGCCTCGTCCGCCATTTTCACATGAACCTGAAGAGACAAATCTCTGCATTAACAGATGCTCCCAGCAAAAAGAAATCCCGTCATTTGTGAATATACACAAAATTGCAAATGTGATTGTTTCCCTTGTTTAAGTAGTCAGGTCTTTTTGAAAGTGCACTAAAAAAAGAACAGTGTAACTGTTCTTTATCAGCTCAGGAACTATATTAACCATGACTTTCATTTATTACAAGCCTAATCATTGTCTAGCCAGAGAACTTCCATAATATTCCCTACCAATTTGATTAAATAAAACCCCTGCAAACGTTGGCCCCCTATTCAGTTCATCTACATATAAATCTTATATCAAAAACTACCCTGTTACATGTAGCCAGAGTAGTCCAATATTTTCCTAACAAGCACTCATGCCCAGTTCTAAGCAAGCTCCCCAGGAAGTGGGGATAATTATAGAGAAACTGAATGAAGGGATGCAGTGAGTGTCCCTGCACAGCATCAGGTCAGCACCAGGTACAAATTAAAGTCCAGAACTAAAGACTTCAATATCAACGAGCCAGAAAATCTTGACAATCATTTAAATACTCTCATATTTGATCCTCATCCATTTTTACCTTTACTCTTAGAAGAGCTGATATATGCATTAATTCTAAGTCTACTTAAAACTTAGAAATATATGCTCCATTTTTAAGTCTACTCACTGTACAACCTTCTTACACCTATTTTTGCTTGAGGTGAGGCATTCACTACTGAAAAGAGTAACTTATTTCTGAAAGAAACTATTCTTTTAAAATGCTAACAGGATTCATGTATCTTTGAAATGGCTTTCCCTAACAGTTTTCCAGTTTAAGGAACTTCTAATCCATTTAACTTTATTTTACAAGGCAGACATAAAAACTAGAGCACCTATACTACCTGGACTTTTATGACCCCACCCCCCAAAAAAGTCTAAGATGGAAAATACTTTTGAGTATTGGTAAGTTCTATTCTTCAGCCATGAATTTTTAAGAAGCATGTTGTTTTAAATGACATCTATAAAAAATAAAACCAATTAAGTCATCTTTTAGAAAGTTATCGATTCAATATTTTCCAATAAGTAAAAAAATTATCATGCCCAAGAGATTTACACATCAATATTTTAATGAAAAATACCCAAATATATACACTCTGTAATATCTTTAATAATGTCCCCTGCAAAGAAAAGCAGCGAGGCTCACAAAGGGATCCTAAATATTCCCATGTTCAAAGCAAGGCTCTCCTTGTGGTTATTTTTGCCTTGCTCCCCCACCCCCCCCACCAATCTCAAGTTGTTCTTCTCCCCTCAGGCCAGAACCTCCTCCTCTATTGCGCCTGCCCAGTTCAGGCCCTCTTACTAGCAACTTTGTTGTAATTGTGGCTGTAGTTTTTTGTTTTTTTTTTTTCTGTAAGAAAGGAACTGAACACTGAGCAATCCTTTAAAAAGAATGCATTAGCCAGGTGGGGATAAAGTAAGTTAAATCCACATTTATTCTGTGTATTTTATTCACCAACAAGTACTACCTACTATTAAAGATGCACAAGTTTCACTTCTACCACTGGGTCTTTCCCAGGTACTTCAGCTTCAGATGAATCTCCTTTAATCTGAACTCTGATAGTACTTAGCACAAATTTTGGCATTTAATTGCATCCTGCCTAGCAACGTTATTCTGACTGCTTTATAGATTGTTACAACTCAGACACTCTCCTCCACCAGATTAGAAGGTCCTGAAAGGCAGAAGTTAGGTCTTAAATTCCTTTTTAAATCACTCCCAGCACGTTATGTGCTAAAAGCTCATTAACTCATAGATACACATGGATGGCAGTTTATTTAATAACTTTCATTGTTAAGCCATTGTCTTTTTTTTTTTAATTTATTTATTTTACAGAGCGAGAGCACAAGCAGAGAAAGCAGCAGAGGGAGAGGGAGAAGGAGGCTCCCCGCTCAGCAGGGAGCCCGATGTGGGACTCGATCCCAGGACCCTGGGATCATGACCTGAGCCAAAGGCAGATGCTTAAAGGACTGAGCCACCCAGGCACCCCTAAGCCATTGTCTTTGAGGTGAAAGTCTATCGCAAATTAAAAATTCTCCAATCTTAGCAATACATATGGGAACTGAAGGTTGTATGGGAAGAAATTAAAAGACACACACACATATGTGTGTATATTTATGTCCAAAATTTTTATAATAAACATGCATCAAAAAGTAAAAGAGGAGAATCTAAATTAAAAAAAAGACTATCAAAATACTAAAGATTTTATTTATTTGACAGAGAGAGAGCGAGAAAAGGAACACAAGCAGGGTGAGTGGGAGAGGGAAAAGCAGGCTTCCTGTTGAGCAGGAAGCCCGATGCGGGGCTCGATCCCAGGACCCCAGGATCATGACCTGAGCAGAAGGCAGACGCTTAACAACTGAGCGACCCAGGCGTCCCCTTGACTAGTCTTTTTTTCTAAATACACTTTGTAACCATACGGCATATATAATTTTGCATCCTTTTGTTTTATAACTAACATCTTAATAGACATGTTTCCTGTTATCACGAACTGTAAACATACTGAGAATCTAGCTCAGGGCCTAACATATTTTAGCAGATGATCAATATTGTTCAAATAAACATTCAAATAAATTAATGTCAAAAGCAGGTCAAAACTGCTTACGGGCTTTACAAAGAAAAGGCAAAACATGCTGTTTCTAAATGGTTGATTGGTTTCTTTTATTTCTCAGAAACAAACCTTTCTTTAGGGTAGAAGCTACACTAGCATCTTAACAAACCCAAAGTGAAGCACAGGGTCAGTATTAGCAAAAATCCTGGGCAAAGCCGTTTGAAAAAAAAAAAAAAAAAACCTAGAATCCTCTGCTGCCTTAGTTCCCAAAGAGATACTTACTTATGAGTCAATCAGGAAAGAAAAATTTTCTAAACTTTTGAAGCGCAAATTTCAATTTTGTTGTTATTATTGTACTAAATGCCTGAGGTTATTTCACTGGGTTACTAATATGAAACCAACTGCATTCAAGCCATATAGGTGTTCCTTCTGAAGAGCGACTTTTCACTGCCTACACTGACTAGATGGATTTATGTTTCAAGAATTTCAACATCTTGAAAAATATAAATTTCTTTTTTTAATACTTCAGTAATATGTAACAATCATGGAAAAGTTTAAACTGAACTAATCAATTAACTAGGATCCTGCTGGCTACAAGTTTCAGAAAGAAAAAAAGATTTTAAGTATGAAGTAGTCTTCAGAAGCTTTTCCAATAGGTTTTTGAAGATTAATTTCCTCAAGCTTTAAATTTTAGTTTTAGATTTTAAATTTTGTTAAATAGAAAAAATTACTTGAACCAGCCTTTTATTTTCCAAATAATCTAACAAAGTGTTTTTCAACTTACAGAACTGAAAAAAATCATGTTCCTCGTTGACTTTCTTTAAATGACTTTAAACACTTGGATACAGATAGGTTAAAAATTGTGCGTGAATTTTAAAAAACTGAGTTAATGAAAATTTCATATTAGACCATAGATGCGTCAGATATGCTTGAAAAAGATACTGTTTGGTCAAAAACATTGCACCTTAGTGTTAAAAAAAAGTACACTAGACCAGATCTGAGTGAAAGCTTTTAAATACCTTCTACACTAATAGAGACTGTGGAAGACAGGGAAGAGAAGCAGCTTTGAAGATGTTTCCTCACGCTGCGAGGGCTTTCTTCTGAAACCTATCACCCAAGAAGACTGTACCTAGGTGGGCACTCTCTACCGTGTTCGTGAATACTTGAGTCTTCCCTGGGCTATCACCCAATGTGAACACAAGGTGAGACACTGCCAGGATGAGAGAATGTAGATGTTCTCTTTGCCCTAGAATAGCAATGCCTCATACAATCTGTCCAGGTTTCAGGATCCACCAGATTGAACCCAATTCTTTAACAAGCAAAAGTCACCCTTAAGACTGAAAAGGTAAAGAAAAGAAGGCCAACTGCATCAATTTAAAGATTTTATTTTTTTGAACTAAACTCTACACCCAACATGGGGCTTGAACTCACAACCCCAACAACAAGAGTCACACACTCCAACCAACTGAGCCAGCCAGGCACCCCCAGAAAAACCATTTTTAAACCAGATTTCTAAGGGGGCGGGGGAGAACCTTTTTCCCTATTCTATACAATGTATCTAAAGAGACTTATACAAATGTCAACAGACTAGCATTCTGGCATATCCTTCTAGAAAGACAATTCATTCCTACAAAATAATGATTTTTCAGGGGCATCTTGGTTGGTCAGTTAAGCATCTGCTTTAGGCTCAGGTCATGATCCTTGGGTCCTGGGCAGGGAGCCTGCTTCTCCCTCTCCCGCTCCCCTTGCTTGTGCACTCACTCGCTCTCTATCAAATAAATAAAATCTTTTTTAAAAAAAATGGTTTTTCAAAATCAGTAAATACTATATTTGCTTTGAATCCATTTTGTAAAACTGTATGTGTAGCACCATGACACATTTATTTGTGATTTTTGGATGGCAGAGTTAGTGACTTTACTATTTTTCTTCTGTTAAAACTTACATAATTTTCAAAATGGTAAAATTAAAAGTTACAGGGAAAAGAGAATGGGTTTTGTCTAGTTGCAAAACTCTCAATCTATTTTCTAAAATCCTGTTTTCCCAGTATAAGAGTTCCTCAAAAAGTTGAAAATAGAGCTACCCTACAATCCAGCAATTGCACTGCTAGGTATTTCCAAAGAATAGAAACATAGTGATTCGAAGGGGCACACGCATCCCAATTTTTATAGCAGCAATGTCCATAAAAGCCAAACTATGGAAAGAGCCCAGATGTCCATTGACATATGAATGGATAAAGAAGATGTGGTGTGTGTGTGCGCGCGCGTACGCACGCACACACAGGAATATTACTCAGCCATCAAGAATGAAATCTTGCCATTTGCAGGGACGTGGATAGAACTAGAGGGTGTTACACTAAGCAAAATAAGTCAGAAAAAGAAATACCGTATGAGTTTCACTCACATGTGGAATTTAAGAAACAAAAAACAGATGGGGCGCCTGGGTGGCTCAGTTGGTTAAGCGACTGCCTTCGGCTCAGGTCATGATCCTAGAGTCCCGGGATCGAGTCCCACATCGGGCTCCCTGCTCGGCAGAGAGTCTGCTTCTCCCTCTGACCCTCTTCCCTCTCATGCTCTCTATCTCTCATTCTCTCTCTCTCTCTCAAATAAATAAATAAAATCTTTAAAAAAAAAAAAGAAACAAAACATGAACATAGGGGATGGGAAGGAAAAATAAGATGAAAATAGAGAGGGAGGCAAACCATATGAGACACTAAACTCTAGGAAACAAACTGAGGGTTGCTGGAGGGGGCAGGGGTGAGGGGAAGGAGTAACTGGGTGATGGGCATTACAGAGGGCATTTGATGTAATGAGCACTGAGTGTCATATGCAACTGATGGATCACTAATTCTATCCCTGAAATTTTTTTTAAAAGATTTTATGTATGTATCTGAGAGAGAGAGAGAGAGAAAGACCACAAGCAGGGGAGAGACAGGGGGAGAGGGAGAAGCAGACTCTCCACTGCGCAGAGAGCCCAAGCGGGACTCGATTCCAGGACCCCGGGATCATGACCTGAGCTGAAGGCCGATGTTTAACCAACTGAGCCACCCAGGCGCCCCTACCCCTGAAATTAATAATATACTATACATTAACTAAATTGAATTTAAATAAAGAATTTTTTTAAAAAATCCTGTTTTCCTATCAGTAAAGGGAACTGTCCCAGAACCAATTATGAAACCAAAGAGTTTGTTGAGTCTTTATTTGGCAGGGATGCATTTCTGAGAATATGGTAAACAAAAAAAGAATGAAAAGCACCATGACTAGAACCACATTCTCTTACCACTGACACCTGGTAGAAGCATCAGGGAGCAATGGGAAGGATGGAGTAGGGGAGAGGAGACAAGAAGTATGAAAGCAAAACCTTAGCAAAAGCAATGTCAATGTACCAAGACCACAGCGAAATGGATTGTGGAATGGGGAAGGGGGGAGGCAGAGGTAAGTATGAAAGGGTGGGGCAGGGGCTATCTATATGGTTACTTGTCAAGGTTGGGAGAGACAGAATGATAGCTGAGAAAAGGTTTGAAGTGGAGTTTTTCTTAGGAAAAACTTGAACAAATGCCCTTGAAAAGTAAGGAGCTTAAAAGTAAGGAGATGAAATAATTCACATTGACAATCAAGTGGCAGAGCTAGGAGATATGGGGAAGCAGAAGACAGGGAAAGGGATAGAGCTCATCTCCACCACCACCCCCGCAAAATATAAGCCAGGATTTAAAAAGGAAAAAGATGAAAGAGGGGGCACCTGGGTGGCTCAGGTAGTTAAGTGTCTGCCTTCGGCTCAGGTCAGGATCTTCAGGGTCCTGGGATCGAGCCCCGAGTCTGTGGGGGAGAGATCTCTACTGAGAGTGAGTCCACTTCTCCCTCTGCCCCTCCCCCTACTCGTCCTTTCTCTCTCTTGCTCTCTCCCTCTCTCAAATAAAAATCTTTCTAAAAAATAAAATTAAAAAAAGAAAAGAAAAAAGGAAAAGCAGACAGGAAAGACAAACAGGAGACAGAGAAGGACAGAGCTTGTTATGCAGTTCAAAACAAGCTCCCCAAGTACCCACTCCCCATTTGCCGTGCTGCCTGGAAGGGCTTCTCCAAAGACCTTCTCGAGCCACCACTGCAGAGAAAGCAGCAGAGATACGATCAAGAATGTGTCTTTCCTTCCTAATGGTGGGAAGATGCCAAGAATGGGCATAAATACAGGTAGATTTATAGATCTGTTGACAGAAACTAAAGGCTCCGGCTTTTGGCAGTTGCTATTTTGTGTGTAATCAAGAGACAAGAACACTCAAAGAGGAGTCACTGGTGGTGTAAGAAGATTATAAAAAGGGCTGAAAATGGTCACTGGAAGCACGGGAAAGCAAACTAACAAAAGAAATCTAGTAAGACAGCCAAGTATTGCTGACATTCATTAATTTCAAAATCCTTGTTGTGAAAGAACTTTATGCCAACAAAATGGCACAGCTTCTATGTCAGACACTACGAAGTTCCTCAAAAAAATAAAGAACTACCATGGGGTGCCTCAATGGCTCAGCCGGTAGAACGTGTGTCTTGTGATCTTGGGGGTCATGAGTCTGAGCCCCAAGCCAGGGGCAGAGTTTACTTAAAAAAAAAAAAAAAAAAAAAGGCGCCTGGGTGGCTCAGTTGGTTAAGCGACTTGCCTTCGGCTCAGGTCATGATCCTGGAGTCCCGGGATCGAGTCCCACATCGGGCTCCCTGCTCAGCAGGGAGTCTGCTTCTCCCTCTGACCCTCTTCCCTCTCGTGCTCTCTATCTCTCATTGTCTCTCTCTCTCAAATAAATAAATAAAATCTTTAAAAAAAAAAAAAGGAAAAGAAAAGAAAAAAGAAATCAGGATCTCAAAGAGCTATTAGCACTCCCAGGTTCATTGCAGCCCTATCCACAAGAGTTAAGATGTGTTTGGAAACAATCTAAATGTCCACTCACAGCTAAAGAGATAAAGCAAATAGATACACTCACAGCTGAATACTATTCAGTCTCTTTAAAAAAAGGAAATTTTGCAGTATGTGACAACATGGATGAACTTGAGGACATTATGCGAAGTGAAATAGACAAAATACTTCAGGTTTCCACTTACAGGAGGTATCTAAAATAAGTCCAATTCCTAAGATCAAAGACTGGAATGGTGGTTACCAGGGGTGAGGGAAGGAGGAAATGGGGAGTTACCAAGAGGCATGGTTCCAGTGATACATAAGATGAATAAACACTGGAGATCTGCTATATAACATTGTTTAACTACAGTTAACAATAATGTATTGTACACTGTTAAGAAGCTAGATCTGATCTTGAATGTCCTTACCACAAAATTGGAAAAGAAAACAATGAACAAATTTAAGCCAACTTGGTCATACACAACTCTTAATTAAGGTCTTTTGGTGGCAGACACCAAAAAGTTGAACAGGAAAAGTTGGGTAAGGATTAGTTACTACTTTAACCCATCTTGCTAAAAAGTTAGTAACAAAAGCAACTCTCAGTCCAAAGTCTGCCACACATACATTTATTAAACAAACATTTCTCAGCAAGACAGCATACAGCATAGGGTACCTCAGTAGCTCAGTCAGTTGGATATCTGACTCTTGGTTTTGGCTCAGGTGCTGATCTCAGGGTCCTGGGATCAAGCACTCAGTGGGGAATCTGCTTGAGGATTCTCTCCCTCTCCTATTGCCCCTCTCCCTGATAACGCGTTCTAATAAAATAGATAAATCTTAAAAAAAAAAAAAGCATACAGCCTGTTTCACATGCTGCATAAAATCCCAATTCTTGTCAAATCACCAACTTGCATAAAAATGTCACCAAGGGAGGCATAATAAAACTCCAAAAGCATGATTTTATCTTTATAGTTGCTATAAGGCAATCAGAAATCCTCCTCGCTGATGGTGGGATATCAAAAATAAGGAAATCAAGTGCAAGGCACCACCCCTAGAGATAAAAGCCTTACTAAATTCTTGTATCATGTCTGTTCAAGGGTGAAAGGTCTCAAATATTTCAGCCAATCCAAATATCTTGAATAGCACTAATTCCAGTAATAAGCATCCAATTCTAATATCCATACTGCTAAATATTAAACGAATGTCAACCAGTGAAAACCCACTTACTTAAGAATTTAGTCTTGGGAGTCTGGGTGGCTCAGTTGGTTAAGCAACTGCCTTCAGCTCAGGTCATGATCCTGGAGTCCCTGGATCAAATCCCGCATCGGGCTCCCTGCTAGGCAGGGAGTCTGCTTCTCCCTCTGACCCTCCCCCCTCTCATGTGCTCGCTCTCTCTCTCTCTCTCTCTCTCTCTTTCTGTCTCAAATAAATAAATAAAATCTTAAAAAAAAAAAAGAATTTAGTCTTGACTGAGATACAGAAAGTTGTAAATGCTTTTAAAAGCCATCCCTTGGCGGTGGGGGAGGGAAAGCCATCCCTGGAGTGCCTGGGTGGCTCAGTCAGTTAAGTGTCTGCCTTTGGCTCAGGTCATCATCCCAGGGTCCTGGGATAGAGCCCCATATCAGGCTCCCTGCTCAGGAGTCTGCTTCTCCCTCTCCCTCTGTCCCTCTCCTTGCTTGTGTGCAGTTTTTCTCTCTCTCTCTCTCTCTCTCTCTCTCTCAAATAAAACCTTTAAAAAAAAAAAAAAAGCCATCCCTGGAGTGCTGACTCCCAGTAAGAGGAACTGAATGGACCTACAATGTACTTTAAATGAACACATGGGTTCATGCCTCTCTGTTCTAAGGAGTTTAAAATATATGAGACATCATACCACTGTGGCACACTACCACTGTGCCCAAAAACCTTCATGTCCCTGTTCCCATGGCACATGACTGCCCAGGTAGAGACAAGATTTACCAGACTAAGAGAGTTTGAGTCACTGGGATCAGAAAGTGAAATGTGCAACAAGCAAATTCTCTACAACTTACATATAAGCATATTTTCTGAATTTTGGCCATGTTCTTTCCCTTAATCTAGAACACATATGTTGTAGTAATCAAGTTCAATGATGCAAACTAAAACAACTTCCTAGGGCAAGGGACACTGGGCCAAATCCAGCCCAATGTCTGCTTTTGTAAAAAAAAAAAAAAAAAAAAAAAAGTCTTACAGGAGCACAGGTACACCTATTCATTTACTTACTGTCTGTGGCATCTTTTGTGCTATAACTGCAAGGTTAAGTAGTTGGGGCAGCCATCTAAAATATTTACTCTGAGTCTTTATAGGCAAAATTTGTCCATCCCCGCCCTAGGGGATGGCAGAGCAATAACCAAAGCCCCTGGACATCCTTGGAAATACACTGGCATGCCTAACCTAAAATTATTAGATGTTATGTGAGAGAACATTTGAAAGTCATCCTATTTAAACCACTGTATATTATTGTTGTTGTTGTTAAGTAGTCTCCATACCCAGCATGGAACCCAAAGCAGGGCTTGAGCTCACAGCCCTGAGATCAAGACCTGAGCTGAGAACAAGAGTCGGACGCTTAACCAACTGAGCCACCTAGATGCCCCTAAAACCACTGTATTTTGTAATATCAATAACTATTACTTGTAATAATATCTCAAATATAGTCACTGCCAGAAGCACCAACTCAATTCCTCTTAATAAGAACCAGATTAGTGAACTGGATGTAGCAATTTCATTAGAATACGGCCAGGTCAATCCTAGAGGTTCTCAGAGTCAAAGACGGAAATAACTGGTCGTTACATACTTTTTGTACAGGCAGTTCACCAGGGGATCTGACCACCCCAAACATCCTTGCCGAGTGTTCCAAATGGCAAAGTCTATACCACCCCTTGATCCTGAGCAGTTTCTGCAGCTAGTCACATAAGCTAGGCAACTAAGTAAAACAAGCAAGCACCCACAGTATGACTATTCTAGAGCTACTTGCTTCCTGATGGAGGGGCACTCATTTGTTTACTGCTTGCTACAAAACATGCTGAATCCTTGACTCTAGTTGGCAAAAACTTTCCCTGAATATTTTCTCTGCACATGATATGAGCAAGGCACCAACTGCCTTTTGGCTCGAAGTATATTTGCACAAGTGTTCGAATAGCCAACAGCCCTAGATGAGGACAGTGTCTGACTCCGGGGCAGAGTGCAGAGATGCTAATAGTCCATTTATAAAAGATTCACTATGTGAGAAGCAGGCTAAGAGCAAACCATTTCATGTGCAGGTATCATCTGACCCTCTTCATATCACCTTCTGGAAACTGGGACTTGGGGAACCAGAGCAAAAATGCTGATACTCTGGGGCGCCTGGGGTGGCTCAGTTGGTTAAGCAGCTGCCTTCAGCTCAGGTCATGATCCCAGGGTCCTGGGATCGAGCCCCGCATCGGGCTCCTTGCTCAGCAGAGAGCCTACTTCTCCCTCTCCGCCTGCCTGCCACTCCCCCTGCTTGTGCTCTCTTTCTGTGTCAAATAAATAAAATCTTTAAAAAAAAAAAAAAAAATGCTGACACTCTGACCACTGCCATGGCTGTGAGGAGTAAACGGTCCTTCGTGCCTGACCCAGCCACCTTTTACCTTCTATCAGCACCATGAAACCATGAGAGTTAACTTGTTGGCCTGCAAGGAAAGTAAAATCTCACAGTAAAGATCAGAGTAAACCACAGCTCTTGAGAGGCCAGTGCTCCTTAGCCGTGACACAACCCTCTTCATTTGTCGCCACTCAACAGAAGGATCACATCCCCCTGGCGAACTTGTGACACGATGACCAATGCTACCACGAGGACGCTCCTACTGTTGCTGGGATGGACTAGTGTCTGCTTTTGGCATGGACAGCATTGTGGCAGATGTGTCATCTTTGCCATCTTCTAGGACATGGGTTACTTCTCTAACATATAACTATTTTAGGGGGTTTTTTCTTTGTGCTTATGCAATGAAAATAATAAATTTCACAACAAGGGATATTAAAAACAAAAAGCATGGACAGTGCTTGATAACTTCCCATGAAGACTGACTAAATAACCACTCCAACATTCCTAACTTGTTTCCCTAGACTATCAAGGGCAAAAAGCAAAAGAGAACATTTCCCAGGTGTGCCTGGCTGGCTCGGTCACTAGAGCACACGACTCAATCTCAGGGTTGTGAGTTTGAGCCCCATACACGATACAAAACCAAATGGGCATCGCTGTGTTTCCATAAAGATTTACAAAAACCATGTGATGGGCCAAATTTAGCTCACAGGCCATCATTTTCCAACCTCAGAAATGCTTTTCTGTCCAAATTGGGTCAGTCAGGATTCTCCAGGAATAAAGTGACATGATCAAACATGTTTACCTGAAAATACCACAAAGAGTGGGGCTAGAGAAACCAACAGAGGATGGTGAGGTTTCAAGGGACTAGCAAGAGTGGGAAGCCATAATCACCCCAGTCCTGAAGAGGCTTGGAACAGGAAGAACATAAGTAGAGCTAGTGAACGTGAGGGCCCACCAGCTGCCCCGGCCCTCAAATAATGTGGGCACTGTCAAACTGAGACAAGGCAGGGAAGTAGAGATGGGATAAACAGCCTGATCTGCTTGATATCTTCAAACAGCCAAGCAGAAACACAGGGCAAGGAAGCTCAGGTGATAGACTACTCCATAGATGCCAGTGCCCTGCAGATTGATCCATAAAAGAAATTTGAGAAACTGGAGATCATCAAAATTTAAAGCTTTTGCTCTTCAAAAGACACCATTGAGCACAATGCAATACCAATTCCCACTGACTAGGATGACTATAATAAAAAAAGACAAATAATAACAAGCATTGGCATGAATGAGAAGAAATCTGAACCCTCATACGCTACTAGTGGGAATGTAAAATGGTGCAGCTGCTTCAGAAACTAGTCTGAAAAGTTAAAGGTTAGTTTAAGTTACCTAAAAGTTTAAGTATAGTTACCAAATGACCCAGCAATTCCAATCCTAAGTATATATGCAAGAGAAATGATAACATGTTCACACAAAGACCTGTATACACATATTCATAACAGTATTCATAGTAATTAAAAACTAGAAGCAACCCAAATGCCCAGCAACTGGTAAATGAATAAGACGTGTTATATTCATGCAACAGAATACTCAGCCAAAGGGGGGGAAAAAAAAAGAACTGATCAATGCAACAACACAAATGAATCTCAAAAGCATTATGCTAGGCGAAAAGAAGCCAGACACAAAAAAACAAAAACTATACAATTCCACTTAGTTGAAGTTTCCAGAGAACGCAAAACTACAGGCAGAAAGCAGATCAGTGGCTACGTAGATGGAGGTGAACAAGGAGTGACTACAAATGGACACGAGGGACCCGCATGGGCAATGGCAATGTTCTAAAAACTGGATAGCAGTGAGGGTGGTACAACTCTGAATATTTACTATTAACTCATTGAACTGTACACTTAAAATGGGTAAACTTTATGATATGCAAACTATACCTCAATAACGCTATTTAATAAAAATCAGGACGTTTCATATTCATTTTTTAATCCATTATGCTGTGAGCTCTGCTATGCGAGGACCTTCTGGCACACAGCACGGTGATTATAAATGTTTAACAACTGCAGCTAATAAAGTCAAAAATTCATCTGACAAAGAGGGCTCTGGCGATAGAAGGCACTTCAGAAGGGCACACCAGCAGCAGACAGAGGGCATCAGACACACAGAGCCCAGAGAGACCAGAGGATGGTGAGGGAGAAGAAAGCCATCAAAATGGAAGGCCAGCCGTTAATGCTGCACGCCTCAGACAGACCAACTAAGAAGGGGATTCAGAGAAGTAGCTACTGAATCTAACAAATCAAATTTCTGGCGATTTTGGGGACAAACTCAGTAGAACAAACAGAAGCCTGGCTTCCCTCAGTTGAAGAGCAAATGCAAAGTAAGAAAGAAAAACTGAGACTTAGTCGTTCATGTGGCTTAACTGTACGCTTGCGAATGCAGGACATTTTCTAACTACTGGGAAAGCTCAGTACACACACAAAGTAGTCGATAAAACTTTCTGATTGCAGACTGATACAACTTTTCAAAGAGATCATCCCACCATAGAGAAATACCTAACAGACGTGAGCATATGTACCTCACAAACCTAACTAGAAGTCCCTAAGATGGGAACAAAACCACAATCAGCAGCCAAACATATGCCTTAAAGACAAAAGACAACTTAGAAAGCGATCCCATAAAATCTGTGTAGATTCGATCACAAAGTTCTGGAAATGGGTGGTGGTGATGGTGGAACAACACTGTAAATGTACTTCATGCCACCGAATTACACAATTAAAAGTTAATCAAGCAGTAAGTTTTACTTTATATTTTACAATCAAAAAACAACAACAACAACAACTATATAGGGGCACCTGGCTGGCTCAGTCAGTGGAGTGTGGAGCTCTTGATCTCCAGGTTGTGGGTTCAAGCCCCACATTGGGTACAGAGATTACCTGAAGATAAAATCCTAAAAAAAAAAAAAACCCACACAGATTCAATCACAATTTTTAGCCCAACACTGACAAGCATTTATGAAAGAATGCATTTATAGAGCTTACTTACATAGTAAAAATATAAATAGTATCACCTAAGAAAAACTGTAGCAAGGGAGGAAAACAAAAAGAAGAGACAAGAAAATACCAATAATGAGAGTGTGGGCTCAACTCTAGACTGTAACCATTTTCCACTCGCAAAACAAAAGCAATCACACATGCATTCGGGATTGTAACGTTGAAGACTTAAGTCCACATATACCCTATTTCTGAATACAAATTTCTGAAACAATAGCAGAATGAAATTCGAGGAATAGGATTAAGAAATAACCTCCATTTGTTGGGGCACCTGGGTGGTTGGGTCAGTTAAGCCTTGGACCCTTAGTTTCGGCTCAGGTCATGATCTCAGGGTCATGAGATTGAGCCCCGCATCAGAATCCGCACTCAGCAGGGAGTCTGCTTGGGATTCTCTACCCCTCCCCGCTGCTCACAAACCTCTCTCTCAAATAAATCAATCTTTAAAAAAAAGAAAAGAACCTTAATTTGTAATCGGTATTTTTTTTAAGGATTTATTTCAAAGAGAGAAAGAGAGAGAGCATGAGCTGAGAGAGGGGCAGAAGGAGAGGGAGAAGCAGACTCCCGCTAAGCTGGGAGCCCGAGAGGGGGCTTGATCCCAGGACCCTGAGGTCACAACCTGAGCCAAAGGCAGAAGCTTAACCGACTGAGCCACCTACATGCTCCTGTAATCAGGGTATTTTTTTTAAAAAAAGATTTCTTTCTTTTAGAGAGAGAGAGAGAGAGAGAGAGAAAGAGAGAGAGAGAGCAAGCAGAGGGAAGGGTAGAGGGAGAGGTAGAGAGAAAATCCCAAGCAGACTCCCCACTGAATGCAGAGCCCAGGGCTAGGGCTCAATCTCACGACCCTGAGATCATGACCTGAGCCGAAACCAAGAGTCCAACACTCAACTGACTGAGCCACCCAGGTGTCCCAATCAGGGTATTTTTAAAAAGTATTTCCAGAGCATATGAATAGCTACATGTCAGTACTAATCATTTAAAATACAGAGAGGCCAACAAAGTCATGAGATCTCAAAAAACTACTGGAGCCCCACCATCACTCTCACTGCTCAATATGTGTCACTAATTGACAACACTGTGCATAAAAACAAATCACCTAGATGTTATTAAATTTTGGTTTTCTTTTAATCACTCAATATATGAATATACTACCTTGATTTTTATTAAGATTTTATTTATTTGCGAGAGTGAGAGACAGCAAGAGAGAACACAAGCAGAGGGGAGAGGGAGAAGCAGGCTCCCCACTGAGCAAGGAGCCTGACATGGGGGCTCAATCCCAGGACCCTGGGATCCTGACCTGAGCTAAAGGCAGATGCTTAACCAACTGAGCCACCCAGGCGCCACTAAAACAAAGAGTTTAAGCAATAAAGATAACCATTGCTTCTCACCCCCTTAAAGATCCCACTTTCTACCCTAAAGGCAATTACCAACAGTTTTGCATGCGTCCTTCCAGACTTACCTAAACATTTTCATATGTACATGCAGGCATGAAAGTGCATCATTTTATTTTATGTTTAAGATTTTCTTCCCATAAATTATATCCTGCTATATATTATTCTTTCAACTTAGTTAACAGCTATACAACATCTGCAACTTGCTTAACTGGTATACAACATCCTAGTACCCCGGGTAAACCACAGCTTATTTAACCATTCCTCCAATAATGGATATGGTTTCCAATTTGCAGATACTAAGAGCTGCAACAGGCTTCCCTGAACATGCCAAACTGTATGTGTGTATGTAAGAAAAATATTTGAAAGTTTAAATACTACAAACTACACATTTAAAAGCTTATGTCAATTAACATGCCTACCAGAGACGAATTTCCCCACACCACCACTGAATAACTGATCTTTTGGATTTTAATTAACTAATGGAAGGGGGGGGGAGGATTCTTCACTTTTTTTTTAATTTGCATTTCCCTAATAATTAGTGACTTTGGGCATATTTTCACATTGTGATCTATTTGTGGGGGGGGGTGTTTGTTTGTTTTTTTTTAAAGATTTTATTTATTTGACACAGAGAGAGCGACAGCGAGAGAGGGAACACAAGCAGGGGGAGCGGGAGAGGGAGAAGCAGGCTTCCCGCTGAGCAGGGAGCCCGATGCGGGACTCGATCCCAGGACCCTGAGCCAAAGGCAGTCGCTTAACTGACTAAGCCACCCAGGCACCCCATTGTGAGCTATTTGTATTTCTCCTTTTGACCATTAGCCATTTTTAAGTTTAATATAGAGATATTACAAAGAAGCAAAGATATATTCTGGGGCTTTTTTTTGTAAATTACACATAATACCTAAACATTATTCTTGTTCAAAATAAAGCTAATAATCCCACTAACCATACCTCTCTCCCCATTACATTTTCTCTGTCCAGGAATCACTCCTCAGGTGAGTACACATTCTTAGACCTTTGTCTGTGCCAGGGGATCTCAACAGGAAGCAATTGTGTCCTGCAGGACATAGGTGCCAAAGTCCACAGAACGTTTTACTTGTCACCACTCCAGACTGGAGCGATGCTACTGGTGTCTGGTAGGTAGAGGCTAGGGAGGATTCTAAATACCCTACAATACACAGGACAGCCACCTACAACAAAGGATTATCCAATCCAAAATGTCAATAGTGGCACTGCTGAGTACTCCCAGTCTATGCTTTTAATGTAATGTATGTAACTATAAAACTATAAAATCTTAGGGCGCCTGGGTGGCTCAGTCGTTAAGCGTCTGCCTTCGGCTCGGGTCATGATCCCGGGGTCCTGGGATCGAGCCCTGCATTGGGCTCCCTGCTCTGTGGGAAGCCTGCTTCTCCCTCTCCCACTCCCCCTGCCTGTGTTCCCTCTCTTGCTGTGTCTCTGTCAAATAAATAAATAAAATCTTTAAAAAAAAAAAAAAACCTATAAAATCTTATTAGTGTGGAGTTTTTTAAACATCAACAGTATTATTCTAGTGCCATTTTACAGATTCTTTTTCAATTCCTAATATGTCTTAGAGATGTTCTGTCAATATGTAGAGATCTACCTCATTCTTCTTTCGCTACTAAAGAATTCCAAGATATGGCTGGCTCTACAGTTTACCAACCATTCCCGACAGACGCTCAGCATGGAGGAATCACCCAGCTGGATGATCATAATGAGGTTTCTGAACCAAACATCCTGTCAATTGCCCAACATTCCCCTTCCTGCTCTGGATCTTTCTCTTCTGAAGCTGTAGCCATTTTTGTAGCCATTTTCCCCTGCCTGTGTGTTAGACCGGGGTTTTCTGCTGCATGAATACATCTGCCATTTCTCCTTCAGAAATGCCTCATCGTTTTCAGGACCATAATTCCCACTATTTTGCACAAAAATTCTGGTTATTTTTCTTTTGGTTTTTTAAGTATTTCTCCTCCCTGGGAATTTGGGACAGGAAGATGAAGTCTGATTTATCCCAACAGCTCTTACCACAGGAAATACAGCATGTATATTTTTAATTTAAAAATCAAAAATTGTGACTATTTTCCAAATTAAACAGTTAAAACGTTTTAAGATGGTCATGAAAGATATCAACAAACCCTTACTGAAAATCTAATCTAGTATCAAAATGGGTATGTGAAAATCATCATATAGTGCCTAAATGACCACAGGCCATAAACGCAACTTAGCTTTAAGGAACACCTGTTACCATTCCTCCATTAGTGCATCAAATGGCAGAGATCCTTTTCAGAGCAGCCATTCTACCAGATACCAAGGCATTTGCAGAAGCTCCCAAAGCTGGCTTTCCAACCTCCGATTCCACTCCCCAAATCGTCCAATACTGCTGCTGGGCTCACAAAGGACATGGAAGCCCTTGACTTATAGTTGTGACTCCTTGCTTTCTCACCAAGAGCTTTAGATGATTATTAAAAATAGCAAAAATCAGGGGTGCCTGGGTGGCTCAGTCAGTTAAGCCTCTGACTCTTGATTTCAGTCAGGTCACGATCTCAGGGTCCTGAGATGGAGCCCCACCTCAGGCTCTGTGCTCAGCAGTGAGTCTGCTTGAGATTCTCCCTCTCCATCTGCCCCTCCCCTCCCATACTGGCGGGCTCGTGCTCACTCTCTCCCCCACTCTCAAATAAATAATCTTTAAAAAAAAAAAAAAATAGCAAAATCAACCACACAAATGGTCCTCTCCTTAAAATTCCTGGCACTCTACAGTTAGCTCCCTTACTTGAAACAGCAATCATGAAAAGCAGTCAAGGGGCTCAAAATGTTTTTTCAGCACAGTCATTCCCAGTGAGCAAGGAGAGGACACATGAAGCCACCAAAAACATTTGGGAAATGTTTTTATTCTCTCTCTAAAAATAAATCATCTTTTTTCTCACCACCTCCCAGACAAGAAAATTTCTTCTCCACCCAGAGGTCAGAATGAGTACTTTGAATGAGCTCCAAGCCTAATAATTAACCTCAATAATTAGATCCAAAGTGATTTTTCTGCCAATCACTGAATTTACTTGTGGCTCTATGCCTGGTCCTAGCTATCAGGAAAGAATAAAAGCTGAGAAGTGCTTCTTTGAGGACTTAGTCTGGAGACTATGAGAAACACAATCAGATAAAGAGAGCTCGGGAAATCAGGACTGAGGCAAAGACAGGGCTCCCATCCTCCACCTTCCCTGGAATTAAAGCATCACAGAAGGTTGAGAATGGGAGTCATAAAGGAGGAAGAATTCAACTGTGTCTGTCAGGGGAGATCAAGTTACCTGCTGGGTTGAAGCATGACCCACCTCCCACAGGGCGCCCAGTCCACCCTGCAAGCCACAGCCAAACGTCACCAGATAAAAGCCCAAGCTCGCCTAAGTTCAGGGAGCTTCCCAAGGGCACTGAAGTACCAGGGCAGAAACTCCAGTCTGTACGAAGGCTCACTGCATCTCAGATTTCACGATGAATTCGGTCCTTACTTTGGGAAATAGATTTGTCACAAGACGTACTATGAAGACAGAGGTAAAACAGCGCCCAACCTGGCAACAGCAATGGGCAAGGAAGACATGAACAGTTTCATAGGCACAAGCTACTTGTCTTTCACTTCAAAATCTAACTTTTCTCCAAATCCAAATGTCTGGCTGGCTTAGAAAAGAATACTTGGTGCAGCTATCCACACGCCTCTTTTGTATGAAAGAGTAAATGAACATATTCAAATTAAGAGGAACATCTGGACAACACAAGGTAGAAAAATCTGTGGCAGCTGGCTCTTTGGACAGAAAGAACAAGAGAAAGAGCTGTCCCTCCAAAAGAAAAACTATGGAATAAAAAGACAAGGAAGAGGACTACCTATTATTTCTAAAACCCAAATAAAACATTTTCCCCCAAAACACAAGCTTCTAATTCCATTTATACAGTACTAGTCTCTGCTTTTCACTCTCTTTTCTAATTCAACTATTTTATGCTCCACCCACCATACCCCTTTACCATTAAATAGACCCTGAACGATTCCCTCTCCCTTCCCTGACTCATTCCAACATTTATCACTGGCACTCTGCTACAGCAGGGTATAAAGAGATGGTACATCACAGTTCTCTCCCTTCCAAGAGTTCAGGCTAGAACAAAAGGCAGACTTCTACACCAAGTGCAATCAGAAGTAATAAACTGGAGCATGTACACATGGCTAATACAGAAAATGATTTCATGAAGAATCCATTCTTTAAGTATAAAAGGGAATTTCTAATAAATGGAAAAAAAAGTAAAGAGAATAACTAATGGACAACTTCTGTACTCAAAGTCATGGAAACAGGAAAGGCTCCAGCCTATCCAGACATCCCCAAAACAGCTTGACAGCAAGGTGTATAAAGAGGTCCTGATGGGGAAGACTAGAGGAGCTGGGGACCTAGCTTTGGCTTCACCTCCCTCACTGATACAGCATGGGGGAGAAGTCAGAGAACTGTAGGGCTCCAGAGGATCTTTTCAATGGTTTGAAAGTTACAGATCCACAGGAAGCAGAGTGTGCTACCCCTCCGGTTTCCAGTCCCAAAGATCACCATCTCCAGAGAAAGCTGCTCAAGGATGTTGCAGCTCATTCCCAGGAAGACCAGGGAGAAGAGGAGTGTTTTCATGACCTTAGTGCCTCATTTGAGAAGGAGGAGCCAGGAGCAGACAAGGTTGAGAACAAACCTGATGATAATGTGAATTCCTCTGCACTTGATGAAGAATACCTAATAAAACTGGAAAACAACATGCCAGTTGAGGAGAAACAGAAGAGAAGAGAAGAGAGCACTAGACTAAAGGAGGAGGGAAATGTGCAGTTTAAGAGAGGAGATTAAATAGAAGCTGAGAGTTCGTATAGTCAAGCCCTTCAGATGTGCCCATCCTGCTTCCAGAAAGACAGGTCTATTCTGTTTTCAAATAGAGCTGCTGCAAGGATGAAACAGGACAAGAAAGAGATGGCCATCAGTGACTGCAACAAAGCAATTCAGTTAAACCCCAGCTATATCAAGGCAATACTGAGGAGAGCAGAGTTGTACGAGAAAACGGACAAGCTAGATGAAGCCCTGGAGGACTATAAATCCATTTTAGAAAAAGATCCATCTGTACATCAATCAAGAAAGCTTGCATGAGATTACCTAAACAGACTGAAGAACGTAACGAAAGGCTAAAGGCAGAGATGTTAGGTAAACTAGGGGCGCCTGGGTGGCTCAGTTGGTTAAGCGACTGCCTTCAGCTCAGGTCATGATCCTGGAGTCCCAGGATCGAGCCCCACATCGGGCTCCCTGCTCAGCGGGGAGTCTGCTTCTCCCTCTGACCCTCCCCCCTCTCGTGTTCTCTCTCTCATTCTCTCTCTCTCTCAAATAAATAAATAAAATCTTTAAAAAAAAAAAAGATGTTAGGTAAACTAAAAGATTTTGGGAACTTGGTTCTTCGACCTTTTGGACTCTCCACCGAAAATTTCCAGATCAAACAGGATTCCTCTACTGGTTCCTACTCCATCAATTTTGTTCAAAATCCAAATAATAACAGATAACAAAGTTAACAGTAGCTTGTAAAGCTGGCTTGGAGATTGTGTGCTGCTTGCTATTAACAAGGGGGAAGGCCCTGCCAATATTTAACTTTTAAAGGCATTTTATCTCAAAGACAGGCTATCCACTAGGGCCCAGTGCCCCCTTTTCCCTCTCGTTTTCCAATCAGGGTGAAATGCACTTCTGATGTCATAAGCCTAATTTGATTCCCATTTTAAGGTGGTGTCTGTGCAGCTGTTGCCCTTGGTTCTGGCTGTCCCTGGCTTTGTCCGGGACGAAGCCTGCTTGTCAAAGCTGACCTCCCTGAGCTATACACGCAAGCCCAGCCAGAGCGTCCCCCAGCCTGAGCAGACCTGCCGGTTGGAGACTGCCCAAATATGATTCCTGGGGTTCCCGCCTGCTGTCCCCTGTCCCTGATTACTCACCCCGCCCAGGCTGCTGGGCATGGGCTCTGGCGTCTCCTGGTTTCCTCTGTGGTAAATAAACGCTTTCTGTGATGGTCTGGGGGGGGAAAAAAAAAAAAAAAAAAAAGAGGTCCTGATGGGAGAGGGTGGGGGAAGAGAAAGACAGAAAGACTAGAAGGGAAACCATCTCGAAAGCAATCTTCAATGTCCCAGTAAAGAGTTTAGGCCTTAACTGGGAAGTCGGTGGCTCTCAACGTTTAGTTCCTATGAAAAGAAAATAGTGTTCATATGAGGAATATTATACTTCACCAACAGCAGCTTACTGGAGGTTGCTGCAGTTGGGCCATTCTAAGCAGTTAGCTATAAACATGCTTTCTCTCCCACAAATCTCAGACAAAACTTAACAGGCAGTGCTGTTAACAATGAAAACCTCTTCTTTTCCTCTGTTTTCTAACCAAACTTTTCCCATAATAGAGGACATACAGCATAATATCAAACACAAACAGCCATTCAGCTACATCAAATGCCTTCCCACACTTGTTTTTAAGCGACTCTTAAGAAACACCCCGGTCATTCTAATTACAAGTAAAATGGAGCAAATGTAGTTCATTCTGTCTGTCCCACTAAATGCAGCTAAGAAATCTGAACAGAATACATGAATCAACTATTTGTGAAACTTGAGAAGTAGCAGGCAGATCCAGGAAGAACAAACTTCAACTAAAAATCAGTGGTGAGTTTTCACTTTTTCCAACATCACCCCCTGCCTAATCAATGAAATCTGATACCCAAAGTAAGTACTTGGGGTGCCGACAGGGAGAGTTCCAGGAGAAGCCCTATACTCCTGCCTCGAAAAGCAAAGAAGGGAGCTCCTGAGACTTAGAACACTACAGAAATCTCCCAGTTTTTTTTGTTGTTGTTGTTACTGTTTTAAAACTTGATTCTTCTGTGCCCCAGCTACCAAGTAAGTAATTCTATGGCTGCAACAGGAGCCAAGAGGCAAAATGTGAGTCAGAGAAGGAACATTCTTCTTCTGTCAGTGAAACTGCAGTCTCATGAGGGTAGGTCAATTCCCGCTGTCTTTTTTCTTTCTGACCTAAGAAGAAATATGTATTTGGTCTCGGCCCCCAGTTCCTGACACAGAACTTCTAAAACCCTTGTTATTTCCTGATAAATAGGGGTGCTAAGAGCATCTTTTGTTCTAATATTTGGTCTTTGACCCCAGTTCCTGACACAAGAGCTTCTAAGATCCTTGGAATCTCCCAAGTGATAAGTGTCTTTTTGTATGCTAATAAGATGCCTGGGGGCGGAGGGGCTAGATAGCTTCAGGAAGGGGGCTGGTCACCAGATTAACCTCGGCACAATCAGAGGGTTGGAACTTTCAACCCCCTTCCCCTAACCCCAGGGGAGAAGAGAGGGACTTAAGGAGTGAGTTAATCAGCAATGGCCAACACTTTAATCAATCATGCCTACGTAATAGAACCTCCGTAAAGCCCCTAAGCAATGGGATTCAGAGAGCTTCTGAGCTGGTGAACACACATCCACATGCCAGAAAGGTGGCACACCTTAACTCCACGGACAGAAGCTCCTGTGCTCAAGACCCCTCCAGACCTTGCCCTGTGTACCTCTTCACTTCACTGTCCATTTGTATCTTTCAGGATATCATTTCTGGGAAGCCAGCAAATGTTGGGTAAAGCATTTGCCTCAGTTCTGTGAGTCATGATAGCCAATTATCAAACCTGAGGAGGGGGGCTGTGGAAACCCCTGATTTATAGCCAGTTGGGAAAAAGTACAAGTGATAACCCAGGCCTTAAGAAAAGCATCTGAAGGGCAGTCCCACAAGACTTAACCTGCGGGATCCAACTCCAGGGAGTTGGTATTAGAGCTGAATTACATTGTACAACGTCCAGCTGGTGTCCAAAGAGCCAGAGAACTGGCTTTTGGCATGAGGGGAAAACCCCACACATTTAGCATCAGAAGTGTGGCGAGTAAAAAAAAAAAAAAAAAAAAGTTTTCCTTAGTCTCCCCCTGTACTCTCAACACCTGGCCATAAACACAGACGCAGATGTAGCAATGCAAAGTAACCCAAATCCCAGCTTTCTCAGCAAGAGGAATGAAAATGGAAGGCCTAGCACAGATAACAAAGGAAAAGCTAGCGTGAGGTGACCCAATAAAGTTGTTTATCAACTCCTGGGCCCATCCCTAGGCTGGGCATGTATAGATAGGATCCTAATAAGCATACCAAAAATGTTTTAAAACTCAACTAAGAGACCACAGGTCTCGGACTAACCAGATGGTATTACACCTGTGAACATACAGAGGCGTATACCGAACAGAAAACAGATGACAACATTCACTCTGAAGCCAACCACGTTGATTGCTGCTAAAACAAAAAGAACATTCTCTCAAGAATTTAAGATTCAATCTCATAATACATATAATATCCAAAAGACAGTTGCATCCTTGAACAAGCCTGGTTTGAACTGCACAGCTCCACTTATACACAGATTTTTTTTTCCCGTATTGTGAATGTATTTTCTCTTCCTTATGATTTTCTTAGTAACATTTTCTTTTTCTCCAGCTTACGGTAAGAGTATAACATATGAGGGCGCCTGGGTGGCTCAGTTGGTTAAGCAACTGCCTTCGGCTCAGGTCATGATCCTGGAGTCCCGGGATCGAGTCCCACATTGGGCTCCCTGCCCAGCAGGGAGTCTGCTTCTCCCTCTGACCCTCTTCCCTCTCGTGTTCTCTATCTCTCATTCTCTCTCAAATAAATAAATAAAATCTTTAAAAAAAAAAAAAAAGAGTATAACATATGATACATATAAGATACAAAATGTGTGTTCATCTGGGAGGACAGGCCTCATCTCTACTTTTCCAAAGATCCTCAAGAGACTGAAAAGCAGGTCACTGCTGAAAAGGCTGTGAAGGAATTTCAGGGTGAATGGACTGCTCCAGCTCCTGGGTTCACCGATAACTCAATGGGAAGTCGCACACTGGTGTGAAGACCTGCAGGGGCCCTCTGGACCTCATCAGCAGGCCCCTACTGAGGACTGGAGCACTCAGCCTGCCGCTGAAGGCGGGTCCACAGCTCCCACTGTTCTGCCCACTGAAGAGCTAGGAACAACCACTGAGTCTTAAGCTGCACTTCCACAAAAGCAAACAAAATGGAAATAAGGTTGATGGAAATAAACAGTTTCTAAAAAGCTGAAATGTGTGTGTGTGTGTGTGCACGCGCGCACACGTGCAGGCACACACACTACTTGACTGTTACAGTTAAGTCAATAGAAGGCTATTAGATTTGGGCAAGTCAAAACTTCTATGTGGATTTTTCAATGTACAGATGTTTGGTGCCCCTAACCCCGGTGTTGTTCAAGGGTCAACTGCACAATCCAAAATTCCTTAGCACACCCAGAACAAGGTAAATTTCAACTCTTATAAAGATAATCAATAGACACCAAAGCCAAGATGACAAAACTGGTGAAATTATCTGACAAAGACTAAGGAAGTGATTATAAAAATACTCCAAAATACAAGAGTAAACATTCTTGAAACAAATGAGGGAATCGTAAGAAATAGAATTTGTAAAAAGGAACACACAGAAACTTTAACTTAAGTATGTAATAACCAAAAAGTTTTTTATTTTTTATTTTTTTAAAGATTTTATTTATTTGAGAGAGAATGAGAGATAGAGAGCACGAGAGGGAAGAGGGTCAGAGGGAGAAGCAGACTCCCTGCTGAGCAGGGAGCCCGATGTGGGACTCGATCCCAGGACTCCAGGATCATGACCTGAGCTGAAGGCAAGTCGCTTAACCAACTGAGCCACCCAGGCGCCCACCAAAAAGTTTTTTAAAACTTAATGGATGGGCTCAATAGTAAAGAGTCAATAAACCTGAAGATAAGTCAACAGAAATCTATTATACAAACTGAGTCAAAGAGAAAAAAAAATTGGAAAAAACTAACAAAGCTTCAGAGAACTATGGCATAATGACTACAGGCCTAAATACAGGTTATCACAGAACAGAAAGAAAAACAGCATTGCTATTGCTAAGAAAATATTTGAAATAAAAATGGCTGAAAACTCCTCAAGTTTGTGAAAGACATAAAACTACAGGGTGCCTGGGTAGCTCAGTTGTTTAAGCAACTGCCTTCGGCTCAAGTCATGATCCTGGAGTCCCGGGATCGAGTCCCACATCGAGCTCCCTGCTCAGCAGGGAGTCTGCTTCTCCCTCTGACTCTCCCCCTCTCATGCTCTCTCTCTATAACTATCTCTCCCGATAAATAAATACAAATCTTTAAAAAATAATAAAAAAAATAAAACTACAGATTCAAGGATCTTAACAAAAAAGATAACAAAAAGAAATCAAACACGCACATCTAACCAAACCACTGAAAATTAAAGACAAAGAAAACAAATCCTGAAAACAAAGAGAGGAAAACACATTAACTATAGGGGAATAATTACTCAAAGAACTACAGATGTCATTTTTTTTTTCTTTTAGAGAACTACAGATTTCATATCAGAAGCCAGAGAAGCCAAAAAGAGGTGGCACAGTGTTTTTAATCTTTTTTTAGAACAAAAGTTGTTTTTTATGTTTTTAATTTAAAAAAATTTTTTAAGTAAACCCTACCCCCAAAATGTGGAGTTCAAACAAATGACTCCAAGATGAAGAGTCATATGCTCTACTGACTGAGCCTGCCAAGTGCCCCTTAAATTTTTTACTTTGAGGATAGCTGACAATGTTACATGAATTTCATGTGTACAACATAGTGATTCAACTTCTCTATAAAAGTAGCACAGTATTCTTATTTTTTAAGATTTTATTTATGTATTATTTATTTATTTGAGAGAGAGAATGAGAGAGAGAGAGCACGAGAGGGAAGAGGGTCAGAGAGAGAAGCAGACTCCCCTCTGAGCAGGGAGCCGGACGTGGGGCTCAATCCCAGGACCCTGAGATGATGACTGGAGCCGAAGGCAGGCGCTTAACCAACTGAGCCACCCAGGCACCCCAGTAGCACAATATTTTAAAAAAAACAACAACATATCAACTCAGAATTCTATACCCAACTCCAAGAAAGACATTCTCAGAGGAAGGATAATGAAGAGAATTAATTGCCAGCAGATCAGTTCTAAAAAGGGGGGCTAAAGGAAGTTCTTCAGATATAAGGGAAATGATATTAGAAGGAAACCTGGAATGTCAGGAGTGAAAGAGGAACACTAATAGCAACCATCTGGGTGAATATGATAAACAATTCTTATCCTTTTGAATTCTTTAAATGTGTTTGGGCTGTTGAAAGCAAAAAGACTGTCTAATGGAGTTTTTAATGTACCTAAATACATAAGAGAACCATAACATAAAAGGTAAGAGTAAAGAAAGATGCCTGTGTGATAGAAAGATTTCTACACTCCAGCTGAGGTGATAAAACATGGATTCTAAGTAAGTTATGAAAAGTTAAGTATGTAGATTATAACCCAGAGGTTGAAAGTAAAATGGAGGAGGGAGAGGGTACCATGCAAATATTCAATGAAAGGAGGCTTTAATGCCATTATTACTATCAGACAAAGCAAACTAAGAACACCATTAAATAAGAGTCAATTTACTAAAACAATATACAAATCCTTGACACATAAGCACCTAACAACAGTGCTTCATAAAGCAAAATCAGAACTGAAAAGAAACAAATACCTAATTATTGTTGGTGAATCTAACACTCTTCTCTCAGTAACAGGCAACAAACTAGCAGTAAAGAATCAGTGCAAATAGAAACTACACTATGAATCATCTGTATCTAACTGACATTTATATACTAATCCATCCAACAGATGATGAAAGTCTTTTCAAGTACACATGAAAGTCACCAAGATACACCAGACATGCATCATGAAATAAACCTTAACACATAAAAAAGAAACAAAACACATAAAGTATATTCTCTGACCATAAAGAAATTAAAGTGGAACTCAGTAACAGAGAGACAACAAAAAAATCTCCAGGGCACCTGGCTAGGTCAGTCAGTAGGGCAGGGATCTTTGGGAGACTTCTCCAAGAACAAGAGAGCTGGCAGGTGCCATTTCCCTTCCCCCCAACTCCCCCTTAGCCTAGAGACACAGATACCTGCAGGAACCAGTGCAGGGTAAACACTCTACACCTGGCTTGCTAACAGCACACCCCAACCCATGGACTTCTGCAGATCCACCTCTAACCCAGCCGGGCTGGGAAGGAATTTTCCCAGGTGGCTGCAGGTCTCTTCCTAGAGCAGACCAGCAGAGACCTTCCTGACACCCCACCCCAAATTCTCTTAGGAACCACCCATCTAACAACACACCCTTGGCAAGAGTCCATCCAAAGTGGTACTATAAAGGCAGCAATGCGCAAGCAGCCCAAAGTGTGCCAGTGCCACTCCAAAGTAACTCCAGCCCCAGAGAAGGGGAAGAAAACCACACATACCAGTTTGACTGTGGGCCCAGAGAGATGGGGACAGACATCTGGTCTGACTACAGGCCCTGCCCACCAACAAAGGAATCTCAGGGGACAACACAGGGAAAGCACCCTACAGTTCAGTGCTACTGCAGCTCTGACAAACACCCGGTCTGCCACAATTCACACCCAAGGCGACCCAGATTGGCCCATTAACAACACAAAGACCAAACTCTATCCACAACAGGCAAAGACTGCCACCGAAGATGACTGGACTGAGGGCAAACATGGCTCAGTCATAATAGTAGGGCATACACAACAACCACAGGAGACACCCCTGAAGTGCCAGATTCTGGTGAACAGGGGACACTGCCCTGCAGGGCACTATAGTATAGGACCTCTTTTTCATAAGGCCACTACCTTCAAGAGCAGGAGACATCGCTGACATTCCTAACAGAGAAACAGACACACAGAGTCAGATAAATGAGGAGATAGAGGAATATGTCCCAAATTAAACAACAGGACAAAAATCACAGCAAGAAAGCTAAATGAAACAGAAATAAGTAATATGCCTGATAAAGAACTTAAACTAATGTCATAAAGATATTCCCTGGACTTGAGAAAAGAGTGGAGGACCTCAGACCTCAACAAAGACAAAACATAAAAAGAATCAGTCAGAGATGAAGAACTCAGTAAATGAAATTAAAAATACACTAGATGGGGGGCGGGGCGGAGTCCCTGGCTGGCTCAGTCGGTTAAGCAACCAATTCTTGATTTCAGATCAGGTCATGATATCAGGGTTATGAGATCAAGCCCTGCATCAGGTTCCATGCCGGAACCTGCTTAGATTATCTCTCTCCCTCTCCCCCTGCTCCACCCATCCCCCCAACGCTCATGTGTGTACTCTCTCAAAAAAAAAAAAAAAAAAAATACACTAGATGCAATAAATACAAGGCTAGAAGAAGCAGAAGAATTATCAGCAACCTGGAGAAGGACTAGTGGAAAGCAATCAAGCTAAACAGGAGAGAGAAAAATTAATTAAAAATGAAAATAGACTGAGGGAACTCAGCGACATCATCAAGCATTAATAACATTCACATTTCAGGGATCCCAGAAGGAGAAGAGAGAGAAACAGGAACAAAAAACTCAAAGAATGTATTTGAAGCTGAAAAATTCCTGAATCTGGGGAGGGAAACAGACATCCAGATCCAGGAGGCACAGAGAGCCCCCAACAAAATCAACTCAAGGAGGTCCACGCCAGGACACATAGTAACTAAAGTAACAAAAAGTAGTGATAAAGAGAGAATTTCATACATTTTATGTTAAAAAAAAAAAAGTAGTAGGAAGGGAAAAAATAAGCGGGGGGGGGGGGAGATCGGAGCAGGAGATGAACCATGAAGAGACCATGGACTCTGAGAAACAAACGGAGGGTTCTAGAGGGGAGGGGGCTTGGGGGATGGATTAGCCTGGTGATGGGTATTAAAAAATAAAAAATAAATGTTAAAAAGATATTCATTATAAAATATTTAGAAAAGACTAATAAAACAAGAGGAAAGTTGCCAGTATATAGGAAAAAAAAATTTTCTTTTTTTTTTTTTTAAAGATTTTATTTATTTATTTGAGAGAGAGAGAATGAGAGATAGAGAGCACGAGAGGGAAGAGGGTCAGAGGGAGAAGCAGACTCCCTGCCGAGCAGGGAGCCCGATGCGGGACTCGATCCCGGGACTCCAGGATCATGACCTGAGCCGAAGGCAGTCGCTTAACCAACTGAGCCACCCAGGCGCCCCGGAAAAAAAAATTTTCAAAAGCAGCAAGAAAGTTTTCCAAAAAAATATATAAAGATCTTATACAACACCAAATATCCCCACATAGTCCAATTAAAAATGGGCAGAAGACATGAACAGACATTTCTCCAAAGACGACCTATAAATGGTCAACAGACAAATGAAAAGACGCTCAACGTCACTCATCAGGGAAATGCAAATGAAAACCGCGATGAGGTATCACCTCACACCTGTCAGAATGGCTAGAATCAAGAAGTCAAGGGGTGCTTGGCTATGTCAGTGGGGCTTGTGACTCTTGATCTCAGGGTTGTAGGTTTGAGCCCCACACTGAGTGTAGAGATTACTTAAAATCTCAAGGAAAAAAAGACAAGAAACAACAAGTGTTAGGAAGGATGTAGAGAAAAAGGAACTCTCATGCACTGTTGGTGGAAATGCACACTGATTTCGGGCACTGTGGAAAACACTATGGAGGTGATTCCTCAAAAAAATTAAATAGAATTACCATATGATCCAGTAATTCCACTAATGGGTATTTACCCAAAGAATACAAAAACACTAATTCAAAGGATATATGCACTGCTATGTTTACTGTAGCATTATTTACAATAGCCAAATTATGGAAGCAGCCAAAGTGTCCATGGAGAGGTGAATGGGTAAAGATGATGTCATATGTGTATACACACACACGAATATTACCCATTAAAAAAATGAAATCTTGCCATTCACAACAATATGGATGGATCTAGCAGGTAAAAAGCTAAGTTAAAGAAGTCACAGAGAAAGACAAATACCATATGATTTCACTCGTATATGGAATTTAAGAAACAAATGAAGAAAAAAAGAAAAAGAAAACTGACTCTTTTAAATATAGAGAATGAACTGACCGTTACCAGGGGGGAGGTGGGCGAAGCAATGGGTGAAATAGGTGAAGGGGATTAAGTGTACACTTATGATGAGCATTGAGTAATGTACAGAATTGTTCAATCACTGTATTATACACCTGAAACTACTATAACACTGTATGTTAACTGTATTAGAATTTCACAAGATAAAAATAAATATAAAGCTAAGTTATATTTTCAAATATCTTTTGACATATCCTTTCTCAGTAAAACAGAACTTCTAAGCCTTCTTAAATAGATGCTTAAAAAAAAAAAGTCCGTAAGTGCTTTTTCCTACCATCAGGCATTAACTACACCGAAGCACATTATGTTCTTTTTCTGTGTTTAAATTTTGCCAGAAATTTTGAAATATACAAAAACAAAATATACTCAATATTTCACCATGTTTTGGTCTTAAATTAAAAATTTAATACTGGTAAAAGTTCAGTTTTGTTAACAAAATTGAGAAAGCCTTGAGATACCCTTTTCCAATTTAGAAACGAAAATTTTCACAAATTACTTTCCACAGATTTAAAGTTGAAATTTTTTCTTTAAATTAAATAGCAAGTATGCAAACACACGTCAATAAAATAATTCATACAAGAAGAAACATATAAATTCCTTCTTCCTGCCCAAATGTAATTTTTACATTGCTGCTAAAAAAAGTCCTAGTCCTTCCTAACTGGAATGATTGGTTTACCTTTAACTCCAGGGGGCTTAAACTATCAGTCTTTTAAGAAGCTTTGACAGGTTTTGAGGATTTAACCTGCTGAGCTCACAGCACCCAAGGGAGGGTCTTGGTTGCAAGTTTTATTTCTGATGTGGCTGACCACTAATACGGACTCCATAGATAATGGATTTCAATAACCACCACCCCCAGGTTAACACTTTTGAGTAGTACCCAGAATATTGCTTTAATTAATACATGAAGGTCACAGTTTGGTAGAAAGTTTTATTAAATTTGGCAGTGCTTACAACAAAAGAAAGAAACTGTGTGTGTTCATCTGTACGGTAACTCTGTAAATTTGCCTATAGATATAATCCAGTTTGCTCATGGATTTCTGCTGTATTTCAATTTATTTTCTAAAAGGAATTCAATTTATTAGTTCCATTTCCCCAAAATATGTACATTTCTAGCATTTCTAACTGATAGTTTCATGACAGATGGCTCTAACCATGCTGGGCACAGAATGGGCCTACCTGGCAACAAAGAGACCACCCACCAGAGCAAAGGAAATGTCTACCACTACCACGCCCACCCCCTGATTTTGGAGCATTTTGATGGTGGAAAAGATTAATGCTTTGATTTGTCTGCAGCTTCATATGTTAAATATTAATATCTTTTGGAAATACTGGAATTACTTTTCATCTTGAAAAATAAAGATACAAAAATTTTGCTTTCGAAGCCAAACTTTTAATGCAGTAGAAATAAGCCAGAGTATTTAAACAAATATATGAAAGAGCAAACAATTTTTAAATGAATCTAAAATTAAGGGTTCACTCTAAAGTGTTAAAAAAAGAGAAAGAGATACTATAATACACGAATCACACAATCAGCAGGGTTGGTTCATTTTTCTATTTTTATATGTATTAGGTAATTTGAGGTTATTTTATTGAAAAGCAAAGAATGGTGGCTGAATTTATACATGTTGAATTCAGCAATAATTGTATTTCTTAAATACACAACCTGACAGGCACTATGGTAGATAATAATGAATCAGCATGGGAGCCATTTAATATACTTCTTGATTAACTCATTGCCTGTCCAGTTCGCACACAGACATGCTTACATGTCATAATCGTCATAATTCCCATCATCCCCACTGCTAACACTCAAGCTCCTTGATTAGTGCACAACTCCCAGACGAGCCATTGCTAATGCTAAATAATTCTCTTCAGCCTCCTGCTACTATTCTGCAGGATCTCCAATTAAATATAATGTCCCTGATGAGCCATATTAATGTGAACAAATCCCTACCAGGAATCCTAACCTATTCCATTTTACCCAAAAATAAGAGAAAGTAATTTATCCAAGCCAAAGATAAGCAAAACATTCTAAACTGATATAGTATAATGTTTCTGCAAAATATATTTTTCCAAGGACCATAAAAGCAAAAATAGAAAATGTCTGAACATCTCATATACTTTCTTCTCCTGATTAGTTCTTCACTGTAAAGTCTAGTGTTTTAAATTTGCATAGGTAGATACATTGTATTCTTAATCCAAAAAGATTACTGAAAGCACTAACTTTCACAAGAAAAGTGAATAACAAGTTTTAAAGCAAGTATGCCATTTAAAAACCCTTTAATTACCTAATTACCAGAACCCCAAGGTTCAAAATCACATTAATGAAACCAATTCCTCTCTTCCCATTAAACGTAGTATTGCAGTAACTATCAGAGGCTTTGTTGTACAACTTTATGTTGCTGATAAGAAAACTTCACATTGAACAATGACAATCAGTATTTATACCAAGAATGAATTAGGAATCCTATAGCTGTTCTATTGCAATCTAAATGACTGGCAATATTTCTGAATGAATTATGACCAACTGGGAAGCATGGACCCTCATGGCCATCATCTTAAAATATTCTGTACTGGTAAAAGCAATTTAAGAAAATGTCATTTAAATATACCATCTCAACTACACACACATAAAAAATAAATGGTCACCTGAATTCAGTCATCAACACCAAAGTTTTACAAACCTACCCCTAGTCATTTATTCCTATTTGAGGATCAGCAATTAAGTTCTTAACAGATTGTGAAATATATTTTTAACTCAAGAACTTTAACTCTTTTCCAAATAAAGGTTGAAAATTCTTCTGAAAAGTATACCATATAAATGATAAAAGTTAATGCATGAGGTTTTTACCTTTAAAAGGCTTTCATCTCTATACATCTAAGATAAAACTAAAGATACTCTCTAACAAAAATATTAATAATATATAAAAACAAACATTAAAATATGCAAAGATAAGGGTGCCTGGGTGGCTCAGTCGTTAGGCAGCTGCCTTCGGCTCGGGTCATGATCCCAGGGTCCTGGGACCGAGCCCCGCATCGGGCTCCCTGCTCGGCAGGAAGCCTGCTTCTCCCTCTCCCACTCCCCCTGCTTGTGTTCCTGCTCTCGCTGTCTCTCTCTGTCAAATAAATAAATAAAATCTTAAAATATATCTATATGCAAAGATAAAAAAAAAAAAGATATTCTAACCACCCCATAAAATTTTTATAAGGTTTTCCCAACGGTCTTTTATACCTTAGCCTACATTAATGTATTCCTTCTTCATTTACCTGATCATTACCCTCCAGTTTGTTCAGCTGGAACCAACATACACTAATTACATAGACATCACGAAGTCCTATTTGTCCTCGGTACCTCCCCAGACAGCAGGGAAATACTATCAAGGGTAGGCATGCTAAGTGATGATTCCCCTCACCTTACTGTCAATCATCCCAGAGTGCTCATAGGAAACCCCCGCTCAATCTCATTACTGAATCCTAAGGGTGAGACTACAATACCCACCAGGAATCATACTTCAAACAGCATGCTGCCTGACCAAGATGTGAGTCACGATGACTACTTCCCTGATTTTAAGTTTTGGTTTTAAAGCAGTCAATATCAGGTATTTCTCATTTAAATCCAACATTATTGTACACAAAGCAACAAAATATTGATACATTCAATTTAAGAGTCTAGTAAGAAAATATAGTCAAAGGTTAAAATACAGAATCATGTAATCCATTTTAAGAAAAATCAAAACCATACCTTCAGAGGTTTGCTATAAATATAACAATGTTTTGCTATTTCACATGGGAAAGCACACTCATCTTTTTACTTAAAAAAATAAAGTTGTAAAAGTAAATAGTAATCTAACATGCATTTTGAGTACAACCTTTAAGATTTTTTTATTTATTTGATACAGAGAGACAGACAGTGAAAGAGCACAAGCAGGGGCCGTGGCAGGCAGGCAGGCAGGCAAGCAGAGGGAGAGGGAGAAGCAGGCTCCCCGCAGAGCAAGGATCCTGACATGGGGCTCAATCCCAGGACCCTGGGATCATGACCTGAGCTGAAGGCAGCTGCTTAACTGACTGAGCCACCCAGGTGCCTCTGAGTAAAACCTTTAAGCTCACCAATTCTTTGTTCCCATTATCCACCAAACTAATGAAGGAGGATCCACCTTCCCATTTAGAAAGTCCTACTCACTAAACCCAAACATTTCTCGACTTTTCCATTTTTTAACTTCTCTGGGACTACCTAAAATCACAGATTAGTAGCATAAAACCCTAGAATCTACCTCTCCTGCCTTCTAAGTTAATAACAATAATAAGGCCCTCTTCAACACATCAAGAAGTTCTCCTGTATCAGCCCACTGCCTAAAATCTAATGAGTTTACTCCAGAGACCTGTCTCTCCTTGCTCCAAAGTTTAATGGAGGGGCCCTAATTATTTCTTCATGATAAGGTATTTAAAATGTACTTTAATATCTGTTAGAATAGTCCCCTCCTCAATTTTCCACAGAATTGGCTAGGTCATTGTGCAAATTTACATTATATTAGGATTTAACAGAAAAATGTACACTAACTTTCAAATAATATTTATACCATTCAATTTCCCTACACAAAAATAAGAAGTCCTACAAATTTCGTATCAAAGTGTTTTACCTTTTCCACTATTTCTATGAAGCTACATTTAAGCTGTGTTTTCTACCTTGTTAATATACATATAGGAAAGCTATAGATTTATTTAACTACCACAGTTTTGTTTTGTTTTGTTTTGTTTACTATTTCTAAAGAGTTACTCAGTTAACTGCGTAACTAGAAACTCAATACAATCTTACTATTTCTGCCTTTCCCTCCCACCATTTTACAACTCTTGCCTAACTGCATTACCTAGCACTTCTCAAATGCTGTTAAATAGCAGTGACAGTAAATCTATCAGTCTTCATCCTGAATTTCCTAAGAATGCTTCCTATGAGGTATAACCTTTTTATTAAGGGAAGGCAGCATGCATCTAATCCTGTTTTACTAAGGATTTTACAAGAAGACAGTGAATTTCTTGTAATGACATTTCGGCTTTTATCAAGATGATCATCCAGTTTTCCTCTACTAACTAATTAGTACATTCAATTAAACTAATAGTCTCTAATATTGAACCATACCAAAATGTCATGAATACACTCTGCATGGCTGCAGCATACTATTTGAATAAATTATGTTATCCTATTTCCTATTAGTATTCTTCTATCAATATGACAGTCATTGTAATTTTATTTTTCGCTATCTTTGCCCAGATTTTGACTGCTGAGTTATTATGGTGGCTTCATAAAAAATAAGTGTTTTTTAAAAGGAAATCTATTTTTCTTTCTCTCAGTCTACAGCAATTTAAGTAGTGTCACAATTTCTTGCTTACTGAAAACTGCAAAGAATTCTTGTGAGAATCTCTACCTGAACACCCTACTCCATTCCTTCTATAACAACCTAGAGTCCCTTAGTCAGTGATCTCTCACCTTATTCAGGCTCTTTCATGCAGTTACAGGCCTATAATTGTCACCAATTTTGTACTCTGAGCAAAACAAAATAAATACTTAACATTTTTTAAAAGCATGTTAAACCCCACTTTCAATAATGGATCAAACACCAGAAGATCAACAAGGAAACACAAGACGTGAATATTCCAGTGAACCAACCAGTCCTGAAAGGCATCTAGAGAACACTCCCCCAAAACAGAATAGTCACTTATTTTTTAAGATTTTATTTATTTATTTGATAGAGAGAGGGAACACAAGCAGGGGGAGTGGGTGAGGGAGAAGCAGGCTTCCCACCAAGCGGGGAGCCCGATACAGGGCTCGATCCCAGGACCCCGGGACCGCGACCTGAGCCGAGCAGACACTTAATGACTGAGCTACCCAGGTGCCCCCAGAATAGCCATTCTTAAGATCACATGAAACATTCTCCAGGATAGAACATATGCTGTAGAATAAAACAAACACCAAGAAATTTTAAAAGATACAAATAGAGGGACGCTGGCTCAGTCGGTTAAGCATCTGCCTTCAGCTCAGGTTATGATCTCAGTGTCCTGGGACTGAGCCCCACATCAGGCTCCCTGCTGACCAGGGAGTCTGCTTCTCCCTCTCCCTCTGCCTCCCACCCTGCTTGTGCACAGGCACTCTGTCAAACAAATAAAATCTTAAAAAAGAAAGAAAAAGAAGGAAATAGAAAGCATGCTGTCTAGCCAAAATTGAAGGAAACTAGAAATGAGGAATGAAAAACTTGGGAAGCTCACAAATAATGTGGATTAAACACACTCCTAAATAACCAGTGGGTCAAAAAAGAAATCACAAGGGAAATAAGAAAATATTTTCAAAATAAAAATGAAGAACAAAATAACCAAAACATACCGGGTGCAGCTAAACAACAGAAAAATGCATACAGCTCAACACCTACATTAAAGAAAGACCTCAAAGGGAGCCTGGGTGGCTCGATCAGTTAAGTGTCTGCCTTTGGCTCAGGTCATGATTTCAAGGTCCTGGGACCGAGCCCCACATCAGGCTCCCTGCTCAGTGGGGAGCTTGCTTCTCCCTCTCCCGGTCCCCCTGCTTGTGCTCTCAAGTCTCTCTCTGTGTCAAATAAAATCCTAAAAAATATAAATAAATACATATATACATACCTCAAGCCAACAACCTAATCTTCTACCTCAAACTTTTAAGGGGAACCTGTGTGGCAGATTCAGTTCAGCCTCCAACGATTGATTTCAGCTAGAGTAGTGATCTCAGGGTCGTGGGATAGAGCCCCACATCGGATTCCATACCCAGCACAGAGTCTGCTTGGATTGCTCTCTGCCTCTAAGTGAATGACTAAATCTTAAAAAAAAAAAAAAGAAAGAAAGAAAGAAAGAAAAAAGAAACTCTTAAAAAGAGCAAAATAACCCAGAGCAAGCAGAATAAAGGGAATAAAGACTAAACATAAATGAGGTAGAGAATTAAAAAAAGATCAATGAGATAAAATGTTGGCTCTTTGAAAATATCAATAAAATTGAAAACCTTTAGTTCAAGTGACCAAGGAAAAAACACTCATATGCCTAAAATCAGGAATAAAATAAATTATTACCAAAGTTACAGAAATAAAAATAAGGATATACTATAACCCTATCAATAAACCAGATAACTTAGATGAAATGGACAAATCCCTAAAAAAGACACCAACTATAGACAAAATCTGAATAAACCTTTAACAAGAGACTGAATAATCAAAAAACTACCCACAGAGGGATCCTGCCTGGCTTAGTCAGTAGGGCATTCAACTCTTGATCTCAGAGTTGAGAGTTCAAACCCCATGTTGAGTGTAGAGATTACTTAAAAATAAAATCTTTAAGAAAATAAAAAATAAAATCTTCAAAAGTAAAACAAAAAACACACAGCTTCCCACGGAGAAAAGCCCAAATCCAGATGGCTTCACTGGTGAATTCTACCAAACATTTAAGGAATAATTAATGCTAATTCTTCACAGACTCTTCCAAAACAACAGGAGATGAGGGAATACTTCCCAACTTATGAGGCCAATTTCACTCTGATACCAAAAACAAAGCCATCACAAGAAAACTACAGACCAATAGCTCTTATAACCATGGATAAAAACTTCTCAACAAAACACTAATAAAATGCACCCAGCAACATATACAAAAAACTACATACCATGACCAAGTGTGATATATCCCAGGAATGCAAGGCTGGTTTAATATCCAAAAATTAATGCAATACACCATATCACTAGAACTATGGACAAAATCACATCATCTCAGTAGACACAGAAAAAGCATTTGAAATAATCCAATGCCCAATCATGAAAAAACACTCAATAATCCAGAAATACCAAGCACTTCCTCAACCTGATAATGGAATTTATGAAAATCCCAGAGCCTAAATCAAACTTAATTGTGAAATACTGAATGCTTTCCCCCAAAGATGAGGAACAAAACAAGATGCTTACTCTCATGACTTCAATATCATTGTAAAGGTTAAAGCCAGGAAAATTAAGAATATGAAATAAAAAGCACCCAGATTGAACTGAAAGAAGTAAAACTATTTCTATTTGCACATGGTCTTCTAGAGATAATCCTAAGGATCTGTTTAAACACACACACACACACACACACACACACACACACACACACACACACACACACGCAGAGGCCTAATAAACAAGTTCAGCAAGGTTACAGAACACACGATCACTATACAAAAGTTGACTGTATTTCTATTAACTTGTAATTAATAAAAATTGAAATTAAAAAAAGTACCATCCTAATATCAAAAATACTAAATACTCACTAATAAATAAAGTTAAGTGCAAAACTTATACTCTGAAAACTACAAAACATTGCTGAAATTAAAGCAACCAAAGTGGAACACCATCAAATGGAATATCCATGTCCGTGGATAAGAGGACTTAATGTTGAGATAGTAACACGTCCCAAATTGATCTGCAGCTACAACACAATCCAAAATTCCAGCAGGATACAGTCTTCCACTAGGACTATCTTCCCTTTATAAACCATTCTCTAAAAATCTTTCCAAAGAATAATAAGGGCCTGGAGAACACATAAAAGATAATTCATGACTTGGTAAGAGGCATAATTCCCATTTTGCCTTTCCTGCCCTGACCATTTCCCAAAGCAGTGCATTATACTGCTTGTGGACTCTGGCCTCATTCCCTGGATGGAGCTGCAGTAATCTCATCAGTATATGTGAACTGCCTTCCTAAGTCCGATTTTGATACTGCTCTCTCTCAGTCTTCACTTCTCAAAAAAAGCGGGACAACTTCCTCAACAGAGGATAGGATATCATACTATTTTTAAGACTACCCAAGAATAAGCCAACTAGATAACCTGCAAACCCTCCCTACAAGCACCTAAATCCCTAGATTAAATTTAACAAACATCCTTTAAATGAACAATTTGGCTTACAAGAAACTACAAGCAATCCCCAGGGATCAAAAACAAAGAGGAAGCTGAAAGCCAGACAGTATCCACCTGAGCCGATAGCACAGCTAATCATGGAGAGTACAAGTGGGGAATCTCAAGAATCCAAAGACCTGGGGTTGGTGAGCACATGGAGGTTCAAAGAGAATGGTGTGCCTAGAGAGGGTATGCAAGCTTCCTGCCCTCTCCCCATACCTTGCCTTATTTAGGTCTTCCATCTGGCTGTTTCTGAGCTATATCCTTTTATAATAAACTGGTAATCTAGTAAGAAAAAAAAAAAGAATCTAAAGAACTGAGTTTTAATTCTCAGAAAAAGGAGTTAAAGGTCAGAAGGAAAACTCCCTACATAAGGCCAAGTTGCTCAAAAAATTACATCCTAAGTGAAAAGGGGAGAAAAATATCAATCTACTAAGTACATGGAAGACAAATATTTAAACTTTGTGGTTCAAAGTAAAAAATCTATTCAGCAAATGTCATGCCAATAAATTAATATAAAAAGTAGTCCCTGATGAGGGATGCCCTGGAGAGCCTGGTAGAAACAAATATAGCACCCACCCAACAGGGTCATAAATGCAACCCAAACCATGCTGGGATTCAACAGCAGAGATTTCAAATAGGAGGTCATAAGCCAAAAACAGCACGTGAGAAGACTGTCCACCGGAAAGAAAAGTCAGAAATAGACACCAGGAACTTGGGATAATACAGCAGTATGATAGAAGCTTCAAAATAAAGTTAAAAATGAGTAAGACATGAAAGGAGGCCTCAAATACATAAGAAAAAAAGATAATACCAAAAAACAGATTCAAAATGGAGTAGATCTGACATGTTTCTCAACAGACAGCATAAGACAAATGTAACCAAATTACTGTGTCAGAAAATTTGTATCAGTGGATGCAAAAATATTAGATGAGAGGCTGTTGGGGGGACAAATATTCACATGGTTTCAAAGATTCACCCCCAAAAAATTCAAAAGAGGAAAAAAATTTTCAAAAGGAAAGGAGGGCGCCTGGGTGGCTCAGTTGGTTAAGTGACTGCCTTCAGCTCAGGTCATGATCCTGGAGTCCCGGGATCGAGTCCCGCATCGGGCTCCCTGCTCAGCAGGGAGTCTGCTTCTCCCTCGGACCCTCTTCCCTCTCATGCTCTCTATCTCTCATTCTCTCTCTCTCAAATAAATAAATAAAATCTTTAAAAAAAAAAAAAAAGGAAAGGAGAAACCTGATAATAGCTACCTCAACCAAGTCATCAAACTTAGTGTAACCAGAACCACCCAACATCATGAACCTCTTGATAGGATACAATAGTAAGATAACTTATGAAGTATTCTTCTCAAAAAATATTTAAACTAAATCTGTTCATGAGGAAACAATCCAACAAATCCAGAATATCTATAAGCCAATTAGCATGAATTCCTCAAAATAGTATCATGAAAATCAAAGAAAGGAGGAAAGATAGGAGGACTATTTTAGATTAAGAGACTAAAGAGGCATAATACAAATACAATTCATGAACCTTGATTGAACCATAAGTCAAAGAAAAATATTAAAGACATTTATTTGGATGGTTTAGTCATTACAGCACCTTCATCTTAAGGTCATGAGTTCGATCCCCAAGTTGGGAGTAGAGCATAGATTAAAAGAAAAAAAAAAAAATAGACATTTGGGGCACCTGGGTGGCTCAGTCGGTTAAGCATCTGCCTTCAGCTCAGGTCATGATCTCTGGGTCCTGGGGTCAAGTCCCGCATCGGGGTTCCTGATCAGTGGGGAGCCTGGTTCTCCCTCTCCCTCCGCCACTCCCCCGCTTGTCCTCGCTCCCTCTCTCTTTCATAAATTTAAAATATATATATATTTTTAAAAAAAAAAGACATTCGGAGACAAGTGGGGAAATCTGAATATAGTTTGCATATTACACTATAGAATAACTGGTAATTTTCCCAGCTTTGATAAGGTGTATGTAAGAGAATATCCTTTTCCTGGAAATGAATACTGATGTATTTAGGGGTGAAATGCCACAGTGTCTGTAACTTAATTTCAAATTCTTTAGCAAAAAAAAAAAAAAAGTAAAGAAACATAATATATACTTATATATATGGATACAGATATAAGCAAACGTACCAAAATGTTAACAACTGGTGAATCCAGGCAAAGGGTATGCAAGTATTCACTGTACCGCTCTTCCAATTATATGTTTGAACAAACACTTAAGAATATAAATGGCCACTGGGTGCCTGGGTGGCTCAGTTGGTTAAGCGACTGCCTTCGGCTCAGGTCATGATCCCGGAATCCTGGGATCGAGTCCCACATCAGGCTCCCGGCTCAGCGGGGAGCCTGCTTCTCCCTCTGACCTTCTCCCCTCTCATGCTGTTTCTCTCTCTCTCTCTCTCTCTCTCTCTCTCAAATAAATAAAAATCTTTAAAAAAAAAAAAAAAGAATATAAATGGCCATTAATATGAAAAGGTACTCAACATCAATATTCATCAGAGAATTTAAATTAAAACTACAATGAGAACACATAATGACCAGTGAACAGCAAAAATCAAAAGGACTGGGGCACCTGGGTGGCTCAGTCATTAAGCATCTGCCTTCGGCTCAGGTCATGATCCCAGGGTCCTGGGATTGAGCCCCGCATCGGGCTCCCTGCTCCGCGGGAAGCCTGCTGCTCCCTCTCCCACTCCCCCTGCTTTTGTACTCCCTCTCTCGCTGTCTGTCAAAAAATAAAATCTTAAAAATAAATAATGTATTATAATATCTGGTAGACTTATTTCCTTTCCACTTTCAGCAAAAAGTGACTAAAAGTCTTTAAAATATGAAACTACCATCTCTGCTTTAGAAGGATACGAAAGACCATCTTAAAACTTAGACCATCTCTTTTGAAACTAGTTTTTTCAAAGCCTGGAAAGGGACAGTCTAGCTCTAGATCAGAATGTTACAGGTGAGAGAGTCTGTGTTCTGTGAACAGAGGTCTCGGTACTTGGATTCACCACAAGAAGATTTACATGAGGACCTGCATTCTAATGAAGACAGCTTGAAAGTAGCAAGTGCAAAGCACTTTATTAAAGCAGAAAGTACAATCTCAAGGTGGGAGAGCAGGCAAGCTCCCAGAGGTCTACTTGGCCTCTGGGTTGTTTTGGGATTGGATGTTACTGGGTCTCTCTGGGCTGGGAGGAGCTGTGATGGACAGTGGGGTGGTCTCTAACCTAGGGGGCTTCCAATCATTTAGGAAACTCCTCCCACAGGTTGGAAAGAGGAGTTTTTGACCCTACAAGGTTAGTATCTGTCAAGGCAGCCTTTCTCCAAGGGGCGGGGGGGGGGGGGGGCTCTCCCCACAATGCAAATGCATCATGAGTCTAGTCGTTACCCTGGGGCAGAGGTGGAAGAGAAGAGCACAAGTTCTGCACCTGTGGCTCTTTGGTCTGTCAACCACAAGGTCTTGGAAGCCACAAGGTCAGGATGTTGTGCTCCTGGACTTTTAATGTGTAGCTTATTTATCCCCATCCTTGCCTCCAGCTCATGTCTCTATCATTCCCTTTGAAGGACTTGGGACTCTGTCTCAGGGCACTCCTTCCACTGGTCCTAGCTTCTACCCAACAAGAATACAAAGCTAGAAATTTAAGAATGGGAAAGGTAGTCATGCTATCGGGGGCTAGAATACCAACACTGAAATATAAACATGAAAAAAAAATCACAATATAAATAATTTTGGACAATCCATGCCAACAGTCATCTTCATGAGAACACAGAATAGAGAACTACCTGTATTTTGATATGAGAAAAATAAGTGAAAGGTTACTATCAGACTTGATGTAAAAACAGTGATTGTCCACAATTCAAACCTTTTTCTCTCTCAATTTATCGTTGAATGAAAACACCTCGCAAGCTAACACAATCAAAATGAACACAAGACAAAAAAGAGGGTTGGTTTTGTTGTTGTTGTTTTTAAGATTTTTTTAAGTAATCTTTCCACCCAACATAGGACTCAATCTCACAATCCCAAGATCAAGAGTCGCACACTCCAACAGAGCCAGCCAGGCATCCCAAGAAGAAGGAATTTTAAATCTATTACTAGCCTGATGGTGACACAAACTTTTTTCTAAAGGAGTTTGCTGTTGATAATTGCCTTAATTTAATGATCAAGAAAGATTAAAGTAACAGTTTTCTCAGTATTTCATGAATATCTTGTAAGGAATATAAACTACTATTGAAGTTATCAATTAAAACAAATTATTAGTAAAGAGGCCAGAAACCAATATTAAACAAAAAAAACTATATACACAAAATAAGTTTATTTAACTGCTTGATTTAATTGCTTTTAAGTAAACAACTATTTTAAATGCATCTGTCAAATAAACAAGATAAGTACCTAACCTTTATTTTCAGGAAATTAGAGAAGCTTCCAATGGTTCTCTTCTTTTAAAAAAGGAAGACAGTCACAATAAAGCTAAATGAACATAGTTCTAGATAAAACAAGAAATCACAAATATTGAAAATCCTCTGTATTGTATTACTATACAATAAAAGCTGACATTACCAATAGGTACTGTTACCAAAAGTAGTATGCAAGAATGAAAAACACTAACTTAAAGTACAACTACTTATATTTCATCCCCCAAAGTTCCAAAAATTTACATTATTTTCTCATGGCATTTTTCTCTACTCCTTCATCGTTTACTACTGCTAAAAATGCCTGCTGTGGTTAAAAATCCCCAATAAAATAATGTATCATTCACTGCTTTATACTACTCCTTGTGTTCATGTCCAATTAGTATTAGCCTATCCTTCTTTTATCAAACTTTCAGCTGAACACGAAGCATTTATGAAGGTTAAACAATTAACTGGAATTCAGCTGTGGGAAACTGTGCTCTCATAAGGCAGCACGGTATAAACATCTCATCAATCTGTGAATGGAACCTCCTCAAGCTTTGCTCAAATCTACTTTGTAGTCAGCAACCAGTCCAGCAATTTTTAAACTCTAGATTTTTAAAACCTTGGGGAAAAAGTTTAGACACATATTAAAGACATCATGATGCTTCCATTTTGCTTAATACAGGAGTGAATAATTAGATTTTTTTTGTAATTGTGTATATCCTTTTCAGGCCGGGGTGGGTGGGGGGAAGAACTTACTTTGTTTAACTACAAATAAGGTCCTGTTTCAAATAAAGCAAAAATATACTTACGGAACTAGCATCAACATCACTATGGATGGCAACCGTCTTAATGCCCATCTTCTTGCAAGTTTTAATAACCTATTTTAAAATACATAAACATTATCTATTAACAAGGATTTGGATTTAAAGGGATTTAATAATAAAATTCACAAAGTAAAATGGAAAATAAGATTAAAATTCTACTCACCCTACATGCAATTTCTCCTCTATTAGCAATAAGAATTTTATCGAAAGTCTAAAAAGAGAAAAAACACACATAAGAAATTGTTACTCTCACTTTGAAAAACAAGCTTTCCCACAACACTGGACATGATCCTAAAAAACATTACTTCCTACAGTAATATTAAATATTATACATATGTTCATCTACAACCAGGTTGCTACTAAACTTATCTGGTAGGATCTGGCCCTATAACTACTCTGTAAAAGCATCAACTGATTAGGTTCGGTAAATCATAAGTGGACTACATAAATTCTCTTGCCAAAAGAATCTTCAAATGATATTTCTGAATGCTAAAAAAATTTAAATAGAATTGCTTGACCACTTACTCAAAAATTTATATTCTAAATTCAGGGAGGGGCGCCTGGGTGGCTCAGTTGGTTGAGCGACTGCCTTCGGCTCAGGTCATGATCCTGGAGTCCCGGGATCGAGTCCCACATCGGGCTCCCTGCTCAGCAGGAAGTCTGCTTCTCCCTCTGACCCTTTCCCCTCTCATGCTCTCTCTCTATCTCATTCTCTCTCTCAAATAAATAAATAAAATCTTTAAAAAAAAAAAAAACTAAATTCAGGGAAATTCTCAATGTCATGAGTTGTTTACCAAAGGAAAGTTTGATGTAATTTTTACACCATCTTTGTTGGGCATTAAATGATATTTTCAGTAACTCAGAATAGAAACTAATTATGCTTATATCCAAAGATTCCCAGACCAAGCAGGTTATGCTAGTTGAATACAATGTTAAGTTTGAATAACCAAATTTTGAAGCAGCTGAGGCCTCATAATAGAGTAGTTCCATTCTGTGTGAAGAAGCTCTTAGAGACCTCAATTCTAAGCCCAGCTTTGCCACTAACAATAACCTATCTGACTTGAAGCAAATCAATCTCTGTAGGTCTTTACTCCCACATATAAACTGGTAACATTCTAAGGGGAAACTATTTAATAAGGTTCTCTTACTATTCTAAAATTGTACAGGCTAATCCTGTTAAAGAAACACACAATTACAAGTAATTTGGATACATTTTAGTACACAATTATTTCTGGGTTAGTAAATTGTTATAAGTTAAATAGAACTATAGAAAAAGTTTTAGTTACATTTCCAAAAGAAAGTTAAAGCTATATATGATCTTAAAAGTCCTCTAATATAACTGAAAGCAATATTTTAACCCAACAGGGAGTCACAATCTCAGCATTGGAAAAGGCTTTCAAAGTCTTGGTTTAACCTTCATGTCACACATGCCTTATTCCACCAAACTGAGACAAGCCTCTGCCTTAAAAATTGGTAAATTCCTAATCTGATAGAATCCTGAATCATTCAGAGTCTTGAGCAGATGGACCCTTAAAATACCCTAATCTCACCTCAAGCCTGAGACTGCAAAATCATCTGCCATTCGATACCCACATGGTCATGGTAAATCCCTGCTGAACAGTAAGAATATACAAGAATTTACAGAATATACAAAGAAAAAAAGTACACTTCTTTGAACCACATCTTAAAATGTACATTTTTATAAGTATTAAACAGATGACATCTGATAAAAACAGCACAGTGAAGTTATACATGCAGCAACTGTTACAGCAAATACAACAAATTATATAACATTACAAGGATTAAGAATTCCATCTTAATTTTTATCTGAGTGGCAGAATATAGTTAAGAGCCAGTCTGGAACTAAAGTGCCCAGGCTGGAATCCCAACACTACCATGTGTTCTTGTGTGAGCAAACGACCCTTTTTTTTCTCCTCCCTTCCAAGTTTTTACTGAATCCAAGTTAGTTAACACAGAGTGTCGTATTGGTTTCAAGAGGAGAATGCAGTGATTCATCACTTACATCTAACAGCCAGTGCTCATCACAAAAGGGCAAGCCACCCCTCTTGACCCTCATTTCTTAGTATGTAAGAGTAAGAGTGGCACCTGCCAAAAGAGGCTGAGAGAGCAGGAATCAACACCCTTCAAGTTTAGAGTAGTGCCCAGCGTACAATATATTCTCAAGAGGTGTTCGCTACAGCTGTTCTTCACTCCTCTGGGCCACACACCACACTGTTTTTGACAAATCTAGGAATGTGAACCTACCGAACGGGGAAAAATCTGTATCAAAACGAGTATCTGCACCTAACGCGTCTTCTCTGTGCAGGGCTTGTGACAGTTAATTTTTCACACAACCGGACGGGGCCACAGGGTGCCCAGATGAAACGTTATTTCTGGGTGTGTCTGTGAGGGTGTCTCCAGATGAGACTAACATGTGTATCAGTGGACTCAGCCCTGTACACTGCCCTCCCCAACGTGGGTGAGCATTATCCCATCCATGGAGGGCCCGAGAGATAAAAAGTAGAGGAAGGGAGTGTTTGTTCTGCTTTCCTGATTGAGCTGGGTTATGGGTCTTCTCCTTTCTGGAACTTACTGACACCATTGGTTCCCAGGTCCTCAGGCCTTTGGACCTGGACTAGAATTATGCCGCCAGCTCTCCTGTGTCTCTGGCTTGCAGGGCGCAGATCATGGGACTTGGCCTCAATTGTGAGCCAGCAGATCTCCATATTATCTCCTACTGGTTCTACTTCTCTGAAGAACCCTAATACAGGACTATTAATACCAATTAGTACACAAGCTAAATAAAGCTGACCATATCAATTAACTTTCCATACATAAGATATTCTTATGTATATTTATTTAAATATACATATATGATTCAGGGTTTAAAAGGTACCAAAGGTGATATACTATAGAGACACCCAGGTCTTTGCTCCAAAGGTAACTGCTATTACCAGTTTCCTGTATATTCTTTCAGATAAGCTATGATTATAAAAGAATATATATACAAATAAATTTATATCAATTTTAAAATTCCCTCCATATCAAAAATTACAGGGAAACATCAAGTGCATTTGACAACTTGAATGTACAATTTGGTGCCATCACAACAAAATGTGGTTAAGTGCTATAATACAACTACAGCCAAGAGGCTGTGGTCAGTGCAGAGAAGGAAGAGTGAACAGCATGTGCAAAGGCAGGGGCACTGAAAGCACAGGGCAACACTGAAAAACAAGTAATTTTTTTAAAGATACAGCTGGGGAGGGGGGAGTGGGAGGGAGAGAGACAATCCCAAGCAAACTCCCCTGACACGGAGCCCAATGCAGGGCTCGATCCCAAGACCCATGAGATCGTGACCTGAACCGATATCAAGAGTCAGAAGCTTAACAGACTGAGCCACCCAGGCACCCCAATGAGTAGTTTTTAATATAGCTGAAGCACAAAATACGTGCAGGGGAGTTGTAGCAAACAAAGCTAGGGTAAAAAAAAAACAGATTATGAAAGGACTTATATGCCATTTCAGGAATTGGACTTTATCCTGTATGTGGAGAGTTACATGTAAGGCACTCTAAAGGTATTCTAAGGGAAACAAAACAACCTTTAAATCAAGAACCTAAATCCTGAAGACAGAAGGGCTCTCAGGTACCATGAGAGATAAAGAAGGACTTTTGCAGCAGTGGTTCTATAACTGTGCTAATGAGGTCACCCATGGTAAGAAACACAATGGATATTTCCTGAGGATTTTTTTTTTTAAGTTATCTCCTCTTAATTCCATTCTCTATCCCTCCTTCCTTCTTTCCACATACTTGTATCTTCATAGCTAGGGTCTAAAACCACCAAGGACCCTTCACTCCATTCAGAGCCTGAGAGAAAGGCTGAGCTGGCCCGTTCCCCTGGGTACTTGAAGGAATGACCACAGAACTCCACACAGTCCCTTACCAACACTTCCTTTTTTTTTTTTTTTCAAGATTTTATTTATTTATTTGAGAGAGAGAGAGACAGCGAGAGAGGGAACATAAGCAGGGGGAGTGGGAGAGGGAGAAGCAGGCTTCCCGCTGAGCAGGGAGCACGATGCGGGGCTCGATCCCAGGACCCGGGCATCATGACCTGAGCCGGAGGCAGACACTTAACGACTGAGCCACCCAGGCACCCCCCTTACCAACACTTCTGACAAGGAGTCTACCACAATGGGTAAATCTGCCTCAGGAGAAGCCCAGGCTTGAGTTTATAACCCACTTACACTTAACTATCTGTGGATTTTGAGCCTGTTTCCAAATGTACAAAACCGAGTTGTTAAGACTACTATTAAGCAGCGGCACCTGTGTGGCTCAGTCGGTTAAGTGTCTGACTCTTCTCAGCTCAGGTCTTGATCTCAGGGTTGTGAGTTCAAGCCCCACATTGGGCTCTACACTAGGCATGGAGCCTACTTAAAAAAAAAAAAAAAAAAAGACTAATATTAAGCATTAAGCAACTGACATTTAGGACACATGCTTTCTACATGCCAGGTACCAGGACACATTCCTTCTGTGCACTCTCTCATTTCATCCTCACAAGAGTCCTAGGAGGTCAGTTGAGAACATTCCCAATTTACAAATGAGAAAACTAAGGCTTGATGAGGCCAACATCTGCTTAAGTCACTTAACAAAGTTCACAGGGGTAAAGCCAGAGCTCACACCCAGATATTCATGTCAAAACACACCAGGATGTAACATGATCAATGGTACAAGCTTTAAACACTGTATTAATAATTATAATTTATAAACAAATTAAGATCGCATTTGTCATGCCAGGCATGCCGTAGTACTATCCTGGCTCACCCTAACTTAAGGCCTACTACAACCTCCTGGTCTTTTTCTAAGCAGATCACTATTAAATCTTCCCTATTCTTATGAACATACCTGAAACAAGTTGACATGTTAAGACTCAAATTGAAAAAATAGTATTTTTAGTAATTAAATTTTACCTGATTTCGACTGGGTATGAGTCGCTGATAAAATGTGGAGTGAAAAAAGGAGTCAAAGGCAAGTTCAGATGACAATCAATTTATTTAACAAATAAAGATCAGATCTACCTGCATTTAAAACAGGAACAATAAAGGAGAACAAAGAGTACAGTATTTAATGAATGGCCATAAGCAAGAATTCCTAGAAGTAGAAAGGCCCTCTGCATGAGGGCAAGCCTTCAGTTTGGTCTGAAAGTCCAACACCAGTAACCACCACTAGGTGCCAAAAAGTATCATAGACTTTGTCAAGACTGAGCACACTACACAGTTTCTCCACAATTACCTCAGGAAAAGGTACAGCAAAGGAGATGGCAAATGATGTGGGGAACAAAGGCAAAAGAAATATAGAAAAAAATTTAACTTCCTTACAACTTATGGCCCACTGACAAGTGCTTGGGACAGGCAGAGTGACCTTCCTCCAGGAATTCAACTGCCTCAATATCAATACTTTGCTAGAAGCAAAAGGCAACCTTAGCTTGACATCACCCCACCCCCAGTATCCTGTAAGTCTTCTTTAGTATAAAAAAAAAAAAAAAATCCCTTTGAAAATTTCCTTTATCTCTACCTCCCACCCCAAGATACCTGTTAGCAATCATCCTCCAAACATGTGGCCCACTGATATCCACCTGAAGGGTCTCATGACTAAGGTTTTACTAGACTATAGTATATGACGCTCAAGGTCCTAGAAACCTAGCTTCCAAATTCCTTAGACACTTCTGCTATCCCTAAGCCCCTCCCAACTTGAAAGTATATAATCAGTTCCTCCTCGCAACCCCAGTGTAGCTCTTTCTGCCCACGGGTCCAGTCCCCCTGCTTTCATAAAACCATTTTTGCACGTCTCAAGAATTCTTTCTTGACCATTCGCTCCCAGACCCCAACATCTCACATCGGCAAAGATAGCAGGCAGATCCGATTTCAGACATTTACAACAAAACATGTACCTTAGTAGATTCCAAGGAGAGGGGAGGAGCTCTTTAAATTTCCTAAACCAACAGTTATATATACACTTATTTTTAGTAATTATCAATGGCCACCAATGTGAGGGGTGAATCAGCTATTATTGTAAGCTCACTATGAGGTTATGGCAAAAACAAATCTCAAACCAAACTCCACCACACATACATTTATGAACAAAAATAAAAAGGATCTTAAGTGGGGCACCTGGGTGGCTCAGTTCTCTAAGCATCTGCCTTCGACTCCGGTTGTGATCCCAGAGTCTTGGGATCCAGCCCCACATTGGGCTCCCTGCTCCGCAGGGAGTCTGCTTCTCCCTCTGCCCCTCACCCCACTCTTGTGTTCTCTCTCTCAAATAATAAAATCTTTAAAAAAAAAAAAAGGCATTAAAAAGGATCTTAAAATTTGCTGGATAAGCTCAGGGAAGGCTCAACTTCCTTCACTCTGTAATGCTCCAACAGAGTGCATGAAAGTTTCACCTGAGGCAAATACATCAATATTCTGATTTGGCTAGCCATACTGTCAGACTCAAGCTATGGAGAACCCCCAGACAAGCAGCTAAACACAGGACATCATTTAGGGATCAAGCATAGGTTCTATCTTAAAGGTAAAGAATGGAAAGCCAACTAGACTATTACATTCTGCTACTTCAGCAGCTAAGAACTGATATTAATACCCAGAACACGTATCTTGCCTTTCATCAATGACAGCCCATTTCTAACACCTATTATACTAATGAGGAAGGCTACCAGAGTTAACAGGGAGAAAGATAGCTGAACCCTTTGTAGTATACTATACCGCCCCCACACTGGAATATGACCTCTAGTACAAGTACTAGCTAACCACCCCCTAGAGTGTTTCTAGTTAGGACAGCTCACTACCTCTAGATTGGAACTCAACATATGTGTCCAGAAATGCACAGACATACATGCATCCCAAGGCATACTGTCTATGCTGAAGTTTTCATATTAAACCATGGATTTCAGGGCACATGTGTGGCTCAGTCGGTCAAGCATCCAACTCTTGGTTTCAGCTCAGGTCACGATCTCATGGGTCATGGGACAGAGCCCCACGTCCGGCTCCATGTTCAGCAGGGAGTCAACTTGAGATTCTCTCCCTCTACCCCTCCCCCTATTCACTCTAATAAATCTTTAAAAAATTAAAAAACATAAATTTCATAACAGGGAATTAATCACAGCTAATTCATTTGGACCAGTGCTGTCCAATAAAGTAACCACTAGCCACAAAAGGTTACTGAGCTCTTCAAATGTGGCTAATCAAATCAAGTGCCAGAAGTGTAAACTATACACTAGATTTAGAAGGTTGAATGTAAAGTATCTCACTGATACTTTTTATATTATCTATTTAAATAATACTTTAGAGTTAAAACATACTATTAAAATTTTTTAATGTGACTATTAGAAAATTTAAAATGGTATGCCCTGCAATTGTGTCCACATTATACTGCTATTGAACTATGATGACCCTTTCTTCAAGCCTCCAGAATTTTTTAAGATTTTATTTATTTATTTGTCAGAGAGAGAGAGAGAGAGAGTGAGCGAGCGAGCACAAGCAGGGGGAGTGGGAGAGGGAGCAGCAGGTTCCCTGCTGAGCAGGGAGCCGGATGCAGGGCTCGATCCCAGAACCCTGGGATCATGACTGAGCCACCCAGGTGCCCCAAGCCTCCAGATTTTTTTTTTTTTAATTTTATTTATTTATTCATGAGAGACAGAGAGAGAGAGAGAGAAGCAGAGGGAGAAGCAGGCTCCCAAGGAGCAGGGAGCCTGATGTGGGACTCGATCCCAGGACCCTGGGATCATGACCTGAGCTGAAGGCAGACGCTTAACCATCTGAGCCACCCAGGCGCCCTTAAGCCTCCAGATTCTTTTGAGTAGTTTTATATACTTCAAGAGATTATTTAGAAGATACCTTCGCTACTTCATTCTCAAATAATCATTCACCAGTTCTACCTTCATGATATTCAACTTGAACCATCTCCTAACCAAAACTCCCTCCTGCCCTCTTTGAGGCCTTCACTGTCACAAATTATGTTTTATCTCCACAATCACCACTTCAAAAATTATCAATTTCAATAGATAATCAATATAAAAAGTATCAGTGAGATATTTTAAATTCAAACCTTCTAAATCTAGTGTAGATTTTCAAACCCCGTTCTCATATTATAAACTTCAACCATTGACCTGTATCAGGATTTTCATTGGAATTCCCTTGTCCCTTGGGGTGCCTGGGTGGCTCAGCCGTTAAGGGTCTGCCTTCGGCTCAGGTCATGATCTCAGGGTCCTGGGATCGAGCCCCACGTCAGGCTCCCAGCTCCGCAAGAGGCCTGCTTCTCCCTCTCCCACTCCCCCTGCTTGTGTTCCCTCTCTCGCTGTCTCTGTCAAATAAAATCTTTAAAAAGTTTAATCAAAATCTCTCAAATGCCCAGAATTTAAGAATGTTACATTATTCTGCTGAAAACAAGGTAAACACTATAAATTTATTCAATTTTTGGTATAGATACCAAAATTTAAGGCTCTGGTTGTGGCCCACAATGAGAAAAAGGAAGATTGAGCACCTATAAAACCTATGATGTTAGAGCAATAATTATACATTAATAAATTTAATCTGTCCAGTGAACACAGCATGGAGGTAAGAAAGTAGAACCATTATAACTTCGCTATTCAAGGTATTTAAGTACTTACTTTTTCATTAGAATCATATCCTGCTGAACAGAGACTACGGGACACCATGAAGTGCTGTCTTGGGTAGTGTGGAACACGCTACAAAAAAAAAAAAAAAGTGATATAAATTACAGATACTTGATGGGCTTTAAAAATATTTTTTTAAGGTAATTCTTCCAGTATGCTTCTACCTAAAATATTTTATCAATATATGGAGTTCTAAGCCACATGCCATAACTGTAGAAGATAAATCATTAACTACAGTCCTATCCCTTGGGCACACAAGAGAAACCTAAAGGCATCAGAAGGATCTGTAGAAAAGTAAAGTAAGAAAAAAAAAAAGAAAAGAGTCAATGGGTCAATCTTAATTATAGAGAACTGCTGGTTACCACAGGGGAGGGGAATTAAAGAGTGCACTTATGATGAGCACTGGGTGATGCATGGAACTGTTGAATCACTATACCGTACACCTGAAACTAATATAACACTGTTAACTGGAATTTAAAAAAAGGTCAATGGGTTAAATAAAATTTGAAGAAAGGTTTGATTATGCAGACTGACATGGCAGGATCATAAGGTCACATACCACACAGAACTTTATACAACATAAAACAAGAGTCTTGGTCTTTCAGGGGCTTCCATTTTAACAGGGACTGGAAAATAGTATTTTTTGTTTGCTGATGTCTTGAACATGATTTATTTTTTTCTGGTACAGTGAAAAGGTAATAGTAATAATCAATTTCACCTCTAATCCATTATTATAAATGTGGAAAAAATATATCTTAAGGCTTTAAAACATGAAGAATTGTCACTAATAAAATTGATAGTCAAAGGTTTAAGAAAAACAATTTACCCAGTAGTCACTGATAAAGCTAGACCCCCCCCAAAAAAAAGAAAAGAAAAGAAGGTGGTGGAGAGTGAAAAACAACTAGTACTACCCCTTAGAACTTTCTAAGAGGACAACGCATTTAAGCAAATGTTTATAGCAACATTTTTCAATAAACTCAGATTCATATAATTTGTAAAGCATCAAGTCCCAAATTACAAAATGTAATCTTAATACAAAAGTGAAGGTTACAGGGGCGTCTGGGTGGCTCAGTCGGTGAAGCAGCTGCCTTCGGCTCAGGTCAGGATCCCAGGGTCCTGGGATGGAGCCCCGCATCGGGCTCCCTGCTCAGGGGGAGTCTGCTTCTCCCTCTCCCTCTGCCCCTCCGCACCTCCCACCCCCACTTGTACTCTCTCATGCTGGCTAGCTGGCTCACACACACTCTCTCTCTCTCTCAAATAAATAAAACCTTTTTTTAAAAGTGAAGGTAAAAGATACACTTTATACAACGAAGCCCACAGTACCAAGTAAAAGACTAGTTAAGAAAATGGTCCGAGACTGGAAAACTCCGAACGTCCTCCCTTTTAAAGACGGAAACTCACTCTTGCACACCTTCACACATCCCTGTAAGTACAAGAGTATTAGGCCCAATTTTAAAAAATAAGTAAACGGAGTCTAGAGAATTTTAATTTTATCAAAAGTCCTCAGGCTAGGCTGCAATGGTTGCAAGATTTAAGCATAGGTCTATTCAAAGCATTCTGGAGCTTATTTTGAGAAAATAAAAAATAACGGCACCTCCCACATTAACACCAATGTCTCTGCAAGGACAGGATTTGAGGAGGAAAAAAAAAAAATTTACCAGGAGGGTCTCACCACTCTCTAGGTGTCCAAATAAAAATTCAGTCTCCACTGCCTTCAGCTGAACAGCTGTAATTTAGCAACTTTACTCCTACATCAGACTTAATAGGATAAAGGCAATACTTCTTTCCTGGAAAAATCAGGTCTTGTGTTTAGAGCCTCAGCCAAAGCAGGAAACAAACTAAGAAAAAAATTCTAAGAATAAAGAAAAGCAAAAGCTCCCAGGGAATTTCTCAGATTTACTCTGCTGCAAGGCACCACTAGGATATTTACACAAAGTAAATAGCATACCAGCTTCCTATCCATTTTACAAAATGTAACAACAAAATAGTTTACATTTTTACAAATGCTCCCTAATACTGTAAGGCATACAATGGTCTGCTCCATGAACAGATCAACATAATCCTTTCACAAAAGACAAAAATCAAACCTGTGTCTTTCATCACTAACAAAGGCTGTAACTGATTCCTGATGGCAAAAACCAAATGTGCCTCTTCCAGAGACAAAACACAACCTGGGATGGGCATTTTAGGTATTCTAATTAGCTTCGGAGAATGAGAACAACAGTGACGTTTATGTCTGGGGAAGGGAACACTTCAAAAAGCAGCCTAACACCCAGCAAAGACCTATGGGAAAAGAAATCTGAATTCTAACCCAAACTCTAGGACTTGAGCAAACCACTCTGACCCCTCGGCTCTCTGCTAAGAAATGAAAGCTTGGATGACTTTTCTATAAGGTCTCTTACTAACCTAAACCACTATTACCCCAAAAACAAGAGTACAGCCCAGGGATATCTAAAAATCCTGACGATCATGAGAGGATATGCAATCAATCCAACCAAAGTCAACATGCAGGCCAAGAATGTGGTGACCTGGATCTCACTGCTTAACTACTCTGAGAGGAACAAACAAAAATGCAGAGCTACTTGGTGGAAATACAGCTAATTTCACAGATTTTAATAAATATGAATTATGAATATGAATTATGCATTGTTTCTAGGTTACCTCTGGGAATAAAAACCTCAGGACTCTATTATATGAGCCCATGAAGGGGCGCCTGGGTGGCTCAGTTGGTTAAGCGACTGCCTTCGGCTCAGGTCATGATCCTGGAGTCCCTGGATCGAGTCCCACATCGGGCTCCCTGCTCAGCAGGGAGTCTGCTTCTCCCTCTGACCCTCCCTCCTCTCATGTGCTCTCACTCTCTCTCTCAAATAAGCAAATAAAATCTTTAAAAAAAAAAAAAAGATGAGCCCATGAAGAATAAGCTAAAAGGAAAGACAGTTTCTCTCCCAGAACCATTCAGAAATCCCAAGTGGCCAAGCTCTGAGCAGTATTTGGGTCAGTTGACTCAATTACACTATACTTACTTTCAGAAAACTACCAGTAACCCAAAACTAAAATAAAGTATGTCTATGCCACAGTTCCTACAACTAAATCCACTCTATTACAAGATACACCTGGCCAAAATGTAGGCCCTGTAGCACTGTACTAAGTGACTGAGCTGGCTTTTTAAAATCTTTTTATTACTATCTAAAATACTTGATTCTGAAGATCTAAGACTCTTACCAGTATATATAAAAAAAAAAATAGCTTGTACACATGTGAATTTGTTGTAATGTGGCCCGAAGTATTAAAAAACATGGACTCCCCTGGTTAGCCAAATAACTAGAAGTAGAAATGGTCCAAGCAGAACTATAAAGAAAAAAGTGTTTGGGCCATTTCCACAGTGAGTCTGAACTGGTTTGTAGTTGGCCCCATAAAGGCTATCTCTGTTCCTGTTTACTCCTGGCAGACCTTCATGGAAGCCCAAAGTTATAAAGAACACAGGTCAAAAAATCAGACAATTTTGTAAAGCTACAAGATTAAATTTTTCTATTGATATTTTAATCTCTACGCCCAATGTGGGGTGGAATTCGCAACCCCAAGATCAGAAGTTGCATGCTCCAGCGACTGAGCCAGCCAGATGCCCCTAAATTTTTTTTTTTTTATTTGAGAGAGAGAGAGAGTGAGCAGGAGTGGGGAGAGCAACAGAGGGAGGGGGAGAAGCAGGCTCCCCGCTGAGCAGGGAGCCTGATGCAGGGCTCAATCCCAGGACACTGGGATCATGAGCTGAGCCATAATTTTTTTTTTTTTTAAATACAGAGAACAGGGGCGCCTGGGTGGCTCAGTTGGTTAAGCAACTGCCTTCGGCTCAGGTCATGATCCTGGAGTCCTGGGATCGAGTTCCGCATCGGGCTCCCCACTCAGCGGGGAGTCTGCGTCTCCCTCTGACCCTACCCCCTCTCATGCTCTCTCTCTCATTCTCTCTCTCAAATAAATAAATAAATCTTTAAATACAGAGAACAGTTAGTAGAAATCGCTAATTTGCACCTCTACAGAGAATTTTATTCTTTTTATTAAGCATACAACAAACTGGCTACAAGTCCAGCCCAAAAAATATTTTAAGTAGGCTCCACACTGGGGGCTTGAACTCACAACCATGAGTACAAGACCAGAGCTGAGATCAAGAGTTGGACATTCAACCGAGTGCGCCACCCAGGCACCCCCAGTCCAATTCTTTTAAGGTACTCCTAAAACAAGGAGTCCTAGGGAAAAACCTAAATCAACTCCAATTATAAAGACTATTTAGCCTATCACAGCCAGGAGAAAGGTCAGTGTGTACAAAATGACTTCCCAATAACTCTTACCATTGGTTCTCGTCTACAAGATAAAGATTTCCTGTATTTTCCACACTCAGAAAAGAAATGGCTAACGCTGTGGCAAATGGCAAGTAGCAGAACCTTCAGAGTCACAAGACCTGAGTCAGCTCTTAGCTCCACTGCCTCATAGTTATGCACCACTGAGCAAATCATTTATCTGGACCCCAGTTTCCTTTTAATAAAATGTGAAGACACCTCCTGGCTTTCCTACAGTTGTTGAAAGGATCACACAAACCTTTATAAATTGTAAAGCACCAACAAAATGTTAAGAGATGACCCAATAACTAAGTCCAATTATGCAGCTGTCCCCTTCTAAAAGTTGTACCAAACCATTTGGGAGTTACCATTAGAGTAATAATAATCAAGAGCTCTGGTTCAGACTCAGATTTGCACGTTATAGCAAGCACACAATAACTGTTACCCCTAAAAAGGGAGAAACGCTACAGCTTTTCAACAAACTGGTTACAAGCCTACCAGCCATTGCAAAAGGGGAAACAAGTATGTTTTTCTAACAGAGCACCTACTTTCACATTCTGGACATGGCCTCAGGTGGCAGCCCAAACTAGTAAATTTAGTAGGGTTATCTTAAAAAAATAAATAAACACTAGTTTAAAAACAAACGCTAATGCAAAAACCAAAACTACTGTTATTTTTAACACGTCCACAGTGGCATTCAAATGGATACTATTACAATCTGTTAACAGGCAGCATTCTGCTTCAAAGCAGCAGCTATCCTCAAAACTGGGGGTATTAATGGAGCCATAAGGTGATCTTACCAAGGTAAAAGTTCAACACTGGCGAGTGCTTCAGCTTCAAAATTTCCAAGAAAAGGTCCCCTCCGTGTTTCAGGACACGGAGCTGGGAAGCATCACCTGAGTATTTATTGCAGCATTTTAACAGCCCCAGGGCAACCTTCTGAGGGAACACCCTCTAAAAACCCTTAAGTCAGGCTTTTTCACTTAGGAAACGGCTTTTTCTTCAAAACAGACATTGACTAGTCTTTGGGGCCTCACTAGCCAGCCCAATCTTCTACGGTCTAATGCGACCTTCTGTCAAGAGCGAGGCTGAATACCTGGTATTTGAGAGATGATCAAATCTCAAGATTCTCTGGCTCTGCCTCCACAAAGAGCACCAGGAGCCTATATACATCAACTCTAAATGTCATCCCCCCACCCGGCTCCCCTACCAGGCCATTCTTCCCACCCCACCTGTAGCAGATGTTGCTGGGGCCCATCCAGAGCCTCTTCAGCAGGCAGCGCAGCATCCCCAGCTGCTATGTTGACTACTCACAGCTCACACCTGCTCCCTAGTCTGGCCAATGTGCCTTAATCAGACAGGAGTTCTCCATCAAGCCAGGGCGCTACCCCTTCTCAGCCCACGGCCACTGACTGACTAGTAAGGGAGTTCAAAAGGCCCTCTCCACTCACTTCAAGGTGGGACCAATTCAGTAGTGCAATCTGGTTTTTAAGAACTGGCTGTCCAGGGCGCCTGGGTGGCTCAGTTGGTTAAGCGGCTGCCTTCGGCTCGGGTCATGATCCTGGAGTCCCGGGATCGAGTCCCACATCGGACTCCCTGCTCAGCAGGGAGTCTGCTTCTCCCTCTGACCCTCCCCCCCTCTCATGCTCGCTCTCTCTCTCTCTCTCTCAAATAAATAAATAAAATCTTTAAAAAAAAAGAACTGGCTGTCCAATATGGCAGCCACTAGCCATATACTTGGAGCATGCTGGAATCTGGACTGGTGCGTTTCCACACCAATCCAGATTCCAGCATGCTCCAAGTATAAAATACACACCAGATCTGGAGGCTTAATACCAAAACAATGCAAAAGACTTCATTAATATTTTTTACATTTATATGTTGAAATAATATTTTTAATATACTGAGTTAAATAAAATACACTAATATTAATTTCACCTTGTTTTATTTTTTTTAAGATTCTTATTTCTTTGAGAGAGACAGATGGCACAAGGGGGAGGGACAGAGGGAGAGGGAAAGAGAATCTCAAGCAGACTCCGCTGGAGTCCCACATGGGGCTCAATCTCGCAACCCTAAGATCACTACCTGAGCCGAAACCAAGAGTTGGATGCTTAAGCAACTGCGTCACCCAGGCATCCCCTTGTTTTACTTTTTTAATGGGAGTACTAGAAAACTTTAAATTACATTTGCAGCTCACATTACACTTCTATTGGACAGGGCTAATCTAGAGCAGGGCTTCTCGGACTTTTCCATGCAACAATATCACCTGGAAGGCTTGTGAAAACATTGCTGGGCTCCATCCCCAGTTTCTAATTGGCCAGTCTGGGGTGCAGCCGCAAAATGTGTATTTCTCACAAGTTCCCAGGTAATGCTACTTCTGCTGCAAACTGAATTCCCACTTCAAGAACCACTGCTCCAGAGCTCCCCTGTGGGATGAGACTAAAGCTAATCTCCAGCTGGAGCCCCTTCCTTTCTTAGCTTTTTTCCCCCTGCACTATCCTGCTTTCTTTATGCTTCTGTTGACCACCCACCGGCACAAAATCCCTTTTCAGGCTCTGCTTCTAGAAAACCTAACCATCCCACCTCCAACACAACTGTTTTTCCACAACCGTAGCTTTCACAAAGGGCCAGATCAGCAGAAACCAATGAGATGGGTTTTTGTAAAATGCTGCAGTTTTTGTAGAACAAGTATCAAAGTTATTTATTGGATTGCTAGTTGCCCCTATATATAATGTATTCTATGTAGTCAATGCTAGGACAAGGTTTATTCATCCTGATGAAGGAATGTTCCTTATTACTGTAAGACATGGACAGCTTTATTGCCTACTGCTTCCCTCTTTTCTGTGGCTACTATGGAGTTCAAACTACTTTTTGTGCCAAAGCCATATAAATTTGCTCTTTATCCTTTTTATTAAATTCGTTAATATGGTATAATAAAAGCACTGAAGTCAGATTTGAGTTTGAATCCTGAATCTCCCATTTAATTGTCTGACCTTGGGCAACTTACTCAACCCCAGCTGTGAAAACGAGAATCATTTGAAGATGATTTGGTAATTAAATGTGAATAGAGCCTTCTTGCTCCTTTGCCATTTGCAGCAACCCCAGAATCATCCGTCAACCCCAGAAGATGGCTTCGAACTACTTCTCTTTGCCCACAACCGTTCATCGCCCCACAAACAACAAATAAAATCAACAACCCCTCTGTTTTGTAAATTCAATCAAATCATTTTAATAGAACTGTCTCCATCTTACCTCCCAAGCTGCAGCCTTCCCAACTCTAAAACACTATCACATCCAGGGGCTTAGGTGGACCGAAGAGTCACCTTTTTTTTTTTTTAATTGAGCTATAATTCACATACCATAAAACTCATTCTTTTAAAGTATACAACTGTGGGTTTTTTTAGTATATTCACAAGGTTGTGGAACTATCATCACTATCTGACCCCAGAACATTTTTTCGTCCCCCCCAAAAGAAACCCCTTAGCTATTAGCAGTCCCTACCATGCCCGCCTCCTCCCAGCCCCTGGCACCTACTGGTCGTCAGCCTTCTCTCTCTGTGCATCTGCCTATTCTGGACATTTCACATAAATGGAATCCTACAATAGGTGGGGGGACTTTTGTGCCTTCCTTTCAAGGGTCCTGGGTTCCACTCCTTCCCTACATCTCCCTTCTAACCCAACAGCAAGTACTACTGGCTCTAGTCCCAAAATACATCCCAGGTCTTAGCAGTTCTCATGAACTCCAGTGCTACCACCCTACCATCATCTCTAGCTTGAACTTCTACAATGGCCTCCTGACCGGTCTCCCAGCTGCCACTCTGCCCACCCCAGTCCCCACTAGGCCATTCTCCACACAGCAGTCGCAGTCTTTCCAAAACATGAATCCAATTTGCTTAAAATACTCCAATGGACTCCCACTATTAGCCTAAATCCCACATACATGCCCCCAGATGACGGCCCTGTCTACTCATCTCCTTGCATTCCTCCCTCCCTCACTCCCCTCCAACCACACCGGCCACATCCATCCCTTGACTATACCCAATGCAGTCGCACCTCAGAGCTTTGGCTCTGGCCTTCCTATGGAGTGCTAGTCCCCACGACTGTCACATGGAGGGCTGGGTCAATTTTCCCTTCAAATGCCACGTGCTCAGAAAGGTCTCCCCTACTTGCCTTAGGTAGCCAGCCCCAACACCACCACCACTCCTTAACCCATTGTCCTATTTGTTTCCTTTCAGGGCCCTTAGTGCTCTTTGAGCTTACCTATTTCTGTGAACACAGTGTCCCCTACTTGGATATAACCACAAGGAGGGCAGAAACGTTCACTGTTATACACAGCACTAGCCAGCACCTGGCACATAGTAGGTGTAGTGGGTTGAATGGTGGCCCCCAAAATGATGTGTCCAGGTCCTAGAACTGGTGACTGTGGGCTCCCTGCTCAGCAGGGAGCCTGCTTCTCCCTCTCCCTCTGCCTGCCATTCCCCCTGCTTGTGCTCTCTCTGTCAAATAAATAAATAAAATCTTAAAAAAAAAAAAAACTTGTGACTGTGACCTCTTTTGGGAAAAGGATCTTTGCTGATATATTTAGGGGTTTCAAGATGAGATCATCCTGGATCCTGTCATGGCCCTAAATCCAAAGACAAGTGTCCCTAGAAAAGAAAGAAGGGGCACCTGGTAGCTCAGTTAACTGTCTGCCTTTGGCATGGGTCATGATCCTGGGGTCCCAGGATCAAGCCCCGTGTCAGGCTCCCTGATCAAGGGGGAGCCTGCTTCTCCCTCTCTCTCTGCCCCTCCCCCCGGCTCATGTTCTCTTTCAAGTAAATAAAATCTTAAAAAAGAAAAAAGAAGAAGAAGAAGAAGAGAAGACACACACAGAGAAGGAAGGGAAGGCCATGTGAGGGCACAGGTGGAGACTGGAGGGATGTAGCCCCGAGCTACGGGATGCCTACAGCCACCGGAAGCTCAATGAGATAATGCGGCATTCTTCACTAGAGGCTTCAGAGGAAGCATGGCCTTGCCACCATCTTGATTTCCAACTTCTAGCCTCCATAACTGTGAAGGAATAAATGTGTGTTGTTTTAAGCCACCAGCTGTGTCCCATGGATGCTGTATTATAAGCCTATATCTTCCAACATTTTTGAAATTCACTTTTATTTTGGATCTTATTAATATGGACCCCATCATAGTTTCTGTCTTCTTTTAAAAACAAAAATGGTGGGGCGCCTGGGTGGCTCAGTCGTTAAGCGTCTGCCTCCAGCTCAGGTCATGATCCCAGAGTCCTGGGATCGAGCCCCGCATCGGGCTCCCTGCTCAGCGGGAAGCCTGCTTCTCCCTCTCCCACTCCCCCTGCTTGTGTTCCCTCTCTCGCTCTCTGTCAAATAAATAAATTTTTAAAAATAAATTAATTAAAAAAATAATAAAAACAAAAATGTTGATAGGAATTCAAAATAAATCATTTTTTAAAATCATACAACACCCAGGAGTGGTTGGCTGGCTCAGTCGGGAAAGCTCACGACTCCCGATCTCGGGGTTGTGAGTTCAAGTCCCATGTTGGGTGTAGAGATTATGTAAAAATAATAATAATAAAATCTTTAAAAAAAGTTTGGAATCATTTGAACAACTCCTTTTCCCTCACTCTTTTGATCAAACTGTCCCGTCTTTCCTCCTTATTTAGAAAAGGGTTTTACCAATCATTCCTCTGTTCTGAACTTTTTTTTTTTTAAGATTTATTTATTTCAGGGCGCCTGGGTGGCTCAGTTGGTTAAACGACTGCCTTCAGCTCAGGTCATGATCCTGGAGTCCCGGGATCGAGTCCCACATCGGGCTCCCTGCTCAGCAGGGAGTCTGCTTCTCCCTCTGACCCTCTTCCCTCTCGTGCTTTCTATCTCTCATTCTCTCTCTCTCTCAAATAAATAAATAAAATCTTAAAAAAAAAAAAGATTTATTTATTTCAGAGAGAGAGAGGACGGGGTAGGGACAGAGAGAGAGAGTGAGAGAGAAACCCAAGCAGACTCCACACTGAACGAAGAGCCCAAAGTGGGGCTCAAACCCACGACCCTGAGATCATGAAGCCAAAACTAATTAGAATTCGAGGCTTAACCAGCTGCACCACCCAGGCGCCCCCTGAACATCTTAAGAACAAAATAAAATCCAAAAAACAGATATATAAATACACAAATGTCCATAGCATTTTATTATACCAGAAACTGGTTTCTATAATAATCTTAGAAAATTTTTCTTCCGAAGTGATTGTCAGAAATCTATCAGCACGCTGGAAAGATTTACCTCCGGGCAATTCTAAAGCATTCAGAGAGGCTTAAACATTCTTTTTCATGACTAGAAAAGAAAATCTTGGATTTTAAGGAACATAAAGCTTGAGCATTTAAGTTCTGTGCATGCACCATATAATGAGACAATCACTCAAATGACAGACAATTTGTAATTGTAAAAGCAAGGTTTGGGAATCATGCCACCCAAGACTCAAATTCTACCTCAAATGTGCCCTAAAGCAAGTTAACTGCTGAGCTTTGTTTCCTCATCTGTAAAATTGCAACTTTTTACCTAGTTGTCAGATAGATAAGCGATAGTACATGAAAACCATACAAGGCACAGAGATGTTCAATCAACTGTAGCAATCACCATAAAACCAATGTCCTGGAGCCACTAAAAAATGTAGACAAGGAGAAAAAACTAGGTATTTAAATAGAACGTGTTTAAAAAGCTAATACACAAAACAAATAAGACTAAAAGGGTGAAATCTACATATACCCTCAAAGCAAACAAACTCTGTTAACTGGCTAAAAGAATGATGACACTAAGGTCTAGAGTTGCCAGGCTGCCTTCCAACCAACCAAATGGTCTGCAGGAGTGTAAAGACGAATGAGAGGAATAATATTTTCAAATGGTTCTGCTTCAAATGCAGATTCAGTGGAGCACATCTCAAATTCATGAAAGGGAAGCACCGAAAGAAGCTAAGCAGCAATTCAAGTTCTTCCAACTTCTTCCCCTAAAGTGACAGTGAACTCCAGAGATTCCTCCCACCTCCAGGAGGAATTCTTTATTGGCACAAATATAACTCTACTCCAGTCAATACTATCACACATCCAGCACCTATTGGTTCAAAAACTCTGCTAAGAACACAGAAATAGACAAGATGCAGTCTCTGCCAACACACTGAAAGAAAGCAGGAAAGAAAAACCAAAGCCTACATATTAAACAATAGTGTATAATAAGTGTACAGCAGTACATACCGTAACACCTTTTCCCTCACCCTCACCAATCTAAAATGTCAGTGTAATCCCTCCTGCCTCCAACAGGAATGGCTTCCCATTACTAAAAGATAAAGATCAAAACTAATAGTTTGGTCTACAAAGCACAGCATCATCTGTTTCATACCTACCTCCCTAGCACCATCTAATCTCTGCACACCACTGCCTAAGCAGGTTTTTCTCAGTGCTTCTATCTTGTCATTCCCTCTGGCCACAGGACCTTTATACGTGCTGTCCTTTCACATACAACACTCTTCGCTTCTCTCTTTGCCTACAAAAAGTCACCTTACCCTTCAAAACTTGTTTCAATTTTCACTTGCAAAGGAAAACATTTCTTTCCCTTAAGCAGTATAGCATGATTTAAGGGTACCAGTTCTGGAGTTCTAAATCCTAGTTCTGCCACTTACTAATTCCATAGCTTTGAGCAGATTATACAACACTTTGTACCTCAGTTTCTTCATCTATAAATGGGGATTATATAGTTATTATAAGGATTTAATAAATTAATTCAAGTAAAGCACCAGAACAGTATCTATGACACAGAGCTCAAAATCTTGACTTGGTCAGATCCCTCCATTTTATTTTCTTATAGCACCAAGACCTCTCCCCCAATAGCATTTTACACCTACTTGTCTCTCCCTAATAGACTAAAATGTCTAAGAGAGCAGAAACTATATTTTTCCCTATCGATGGAACACAGGAAATAATCCAATAAAGATTTGTTGAATAAAAAAGTAGCTGAAAGGAAGAAGCTGAGGCCCAGCAAAGTGACTTGTCTAATATGCAAAACTTCATCTGTATCTCCAAAGCCCATGCCTTTCCCCCACACCATGCTGCTTCCTACATAAATATGTTAAGAGTCTTGGCAACTGCAACTGATGTGACCAACAAATGATTGCAGAACATAGAGAGCATTTAAAAACAATAAATTTTGCGGCAACACAAAGAACACTGTATTTTGAGAGTGGCATTCCAAAGTTGACCCTAAGCTAATACAGGTGCAGGCTTACTTCCTTTTCCAGCACCAGTTCCCACACTGCTCACCTGGGCCTCACTTCCCTCCTCTTTAAAAGAGTTGGATGGGCCACATCATCTCTAAAGTGTCTTCCAATTCTAGAGTTCAATGACAATAAATCACATAATGTGACTATTTTTTAAAGATTTTTTTTTTTAAAGTTTAATAAGCAGACTGAACCAGATGACAGGTGGTTTTCAGGGAGGCTTTCATTTTAAAAGAATGTGTTCCAATGACTTAATAAACCCTATTAATAAAGTAAGGTTGTCTTTGCTCAGAAACAGCGAGAGACTCCATTTTCAAGAGAAAGTGTGAACAGCCACCCACAAACACTCCAACACTGAGCCAAGGCTGCCACCAGGAAACGCTGGGACATACAGAACAGTGGCAAAATGTGTTTAGAACAGTACAAAAATCCGGCTAACCACTACATAGAAAAGAAAAATAAATTCACAGGATGCATATACAATATACCGCGATGTACTACAATTAAAATACGATCTCAACTCAAACCTAAAAGGTACCAGCAATCCTGGCATCGAGGATACTCTAAAAGTTGAGATAAACTCACAACCCTAACTCTACTTCAGCAGCAATTCAGTGTCCCTTCAAATTTGGAAAGAGGCAAGCGAAAGGGAAACTGTAAGGACCCTTAAGAATTCACCCTGGGAAGCTCGAGAGCAAGCCAAAGCCGAGAGGCACGAGAACGGGTGCACGGGGAACGCACGTATATTACAGCCAGATGGCTGTCAGCCGCTCCCCGCGCAGGCGAGCCGAAAGCGCATGCCTCCCGGCTCGGTGGTCCCCTCTGCCCTCCACGAGCCTCGGAGTAAGGGCTGCGGAGCGACGACGGACGCGGACCGCCGCCGAACCGGCCGCGGCGTCGCCTGGGGTACCGCGGGGCGCTCTCCGCCGCACGGGCCACCCCCCAGGCGGTGCGGGGCTGCGAGCCCTGCGAAGCCCAGGCCCGAGGCCCGGGTCGCTCCTCACCTTCAGGGTCCACAGCGCTGCGCTCCGCATCAGCTGCTGCGGCAATCGCCGCCCACGCCGTCTGGCCGCGACCAGCACCGCGGTCCACACCCAGAGGCCCGCCATTGCAGCCACTGCCGACTGGCGCTCTGCTGACCTCTCACCCCGCCGAAGGGGGTGGAGAAGGGTTGCTCCAGAGCTTCGGCCAATCACGCGCCGGGACCCGCGGCCCCGCCCCCTGCAGCGCAAGTTGAGAGGGCATCCGGGCGGGCTGGGGGCTAGTGCGGGGCCCGAGGGGGGCGGGCTCGACCAGACCGGGGGGTGAGCGAGGAGGGGATGGCGTGCGTCAGCTCTGGCGGTAGTTGGTCCGCGCCTGCTTGGGGTAAGCCTGGTCCTGTACCCAGCGTCCACCTAGCTCCCACCTAGCTCCCACCTAGCTCCCACCTAGCTCCCACCTAGCTCCCACCTAGCTGCCAGCTCGCGGCCAGACCACTCCGCGGCAGTTAGTCCCCTACGCTCCGGGGACACCTCGCAGTACCGAGCGTCCCAAATTACAGACATGCGCCCGAACTATGTTCCTTTTCTTCTAAGGCATAAACTGCAAAGCACCAAGTCAAGATAAGGTTTTTGAAGGAGTGCAGTAACAGAGAAAACGCTCTAGGTCTAGAAATCAGAGGTCAGATCTCAAGTTCTACCTCTGCCTCTTATTATGTGCATGTCAGAGGAATTAGCCAAAACCAGGGTCAGTTTCTGTTGCTTGCTAGCAGGCACTATTATTAGTGCAACTACTAAGGGCCAGACCTTGCGCTAGTTGTCTCAAATTCGGTCTCATTTAATCTTTACAAGAACCCTAAAGGCCCACACATTATTCCATCTTGAAAAACTGAATTTTGGGGCACCTGGGTGGCTCAGTCACTAAGCTTCTGCCTTCTACTCAAGTCATGATCCCAGGCTCCTGGGATCGAGCCCCGCATCGGGCTCCCTGCTCCGCGGGAAGCCTGCTTCTCCCTCTCCCACTCCCCCTGCTTGTGTTCCTTCTCTCGCTTTGTCTCTCTCTGTCAAATAAATAATATCTTTAAAAAAGAAAAACTGAATTTATAGAGAGGTAAAGTCATTTAGCTAGTAAATGGTGACACTAGGGTTTGAACCCAGGTCTGGCTGTCTCCCAAGGACTGGCCTTTTGCTTTGTTATATTACAAATTTGTTACCATATGCAAAAGAAACAGTATTATCCTCACCCAGGCCCTCCTCCTTACACAGCTCCAACAAATCAACATTTTGTCAATCTTGTTTCATCTGTTCCCCCTTTTTCATCTTTTGCTGGAGTATTTTAAAGCAAATCTCAGACATCAGTCATTCTGCCTACAAATAGGCCAGTATCAGGGCCTCTGATCTTAATTATTTTGATACTCCTTCAGAGTCACCTTGAGAGAGTTACAAAGCTAGGAATGACCTAGAGTATGTTACAGCATGGCAAATGCCTAGAGATACAAACAAAATATTCAGGGATATCAAAGAGGTGACATTCAGTGGAACTTTAAAATGTAAGTAGGAACTTTCATGACTGACAAAATAAAAAGGAGTATCAGTTTCACAGGATTTCTCATTGATGTATCTAGGCTGGAATCATTTCCCACCAAGAAATCTGCTTTTCTTTTTTTCTTTCTTTTTCTTCCTCCCATTTTCACCTTTGGATTGGTTCTCCTTAGATCTGTCTGTTTTGTCTTAATGGAAGTTCTTTTCATGAAAGGCATTTGTGGCAGAAACTACTTGTCCCCTCTCTATTCTCCACTCATTCCTTTAATAAGAGAGTTCCTAAGTTTTAGCTGCATGCAGGCCACCCAGCCAAAGACTGCAATATCACCAGCCTCCTTTACAGAAGATGTGGCCACAGGACTAAGGGCTGGCTTATGGAATGTAAGCGTTGAGCCCTTAAAGAGTAGAGGCACGCCCTCCATTTCCTCTGCTCTCCTTCCTGAAATTACACATCCTGGTGAATGCTGGAGCCGCCTTCTTGACTCCAAGACAGGAGCCCTATGTTGAAGATGGCAGAACAAATGGTGGGAGGAGCCCAGGACCCTGACACTGCGGAGCCATCTTACCAGCCTCCTGCTACTTAATGCATGGAGGGCTCTCTGACAGAGTTTTACCTTGTTTAAATCATTGTTATTTCTGCCTTTACTATAGCACCCAAAACTGTACCTTAACCAGCTCATAATTTAGTATCCAGAAGTGAGGTGCTGACATAATGAAACCTGAAATGAATGGTAATAACAGTGACAACCCCAAAATAGCAATCCAGAAGCTGAGAGCCGCTACCTCTCTGGCAAAATGGTTACTTTCAAACTTTTGGACAATCTGGCTATCACTATCACTGATAACACCCTTGTACTTCCAACACAGTGTTTTCAAAAAACATGAGTGGCATTTGAAGCTGGACAGTTCTACCCTGTCTGAGCTGTGCCACACATTTGGGATGTTTATGGTCTCCAAAACCCACTACCTGTCTGAAATGTCTGAAAACAGCTGTTCCATATACTTTGTCCACTTTATCCATAGTGACAGTTACTCCAACTGGAATCAGTTACCACATCATGGCCACAAGCATATCTTTTACTCAGAATTTTGAAATTATCTTTACATCATTTCCCAGCTTCCAGAGTTCTAGCTCTTATTTTTGATCCAATGTATCTTCTTACAGTTACCTGGCTGCTATACTGTTGTGCAGTGGGTATGGAGCAGAGAGAAGTCCCAGTTGTAAATTAGGGACTCATGAGCCGCCATATGCACGAATAGTGAGCCTGCACTCCACCAAGAGACCCTGACTTTTGAGCTGTACATATTTGGCTCTCTTTAAGAGTATGTGCAAACTAGGTATGCTGGATTGGAAACTATGTTTCCCCAAATCCTCTTCCCTCTGTGGTTCCTGGTTAGAGTTAACCAAAAGAACTTGTAAGATACCTAGAAGGGAGGAGTAAAGTGGTAGCCATCTCTCTGAAGATTATTAACATAAGATAAGTAACATAGTTTCCTAGAAAGTCTCAGTTTGTCCTTAGACACCACCCTGCATCCTGTTTGTTTTTCCCACCTGCTGGCCCTGCCGACCATCAGCAACCCCTGGTACACCCCTGGGTGCTTGACTACAGACCCACAGATGGGTAACTATCCAGAAGTGACTGCTGCTGCTTTTTTTTTTTTCTAAAGACTATTTATTTGAGAAAGAGAGCAGAGGGAGGGCCAGAGGGAGAGGCAGAGAATTTCAAGACTCTGCACTAAGGAAGGAGCCTGAGGAGGGGCTTGATCTCACAAACCCGAGATCATGATCTGAGCCAAAACCAAGAGTTGGATGCCTAACAGACTGGCCCACCTAGGCACCCCCAGAGGTAACTGCTTCGTATGGACCCCTCCACAACATCCTTCTCATTCCCATTTGGCAACCAGACATGTTTGGCTTCTCAGCTATCCCTCAAACTCCAACTTGTCTACCTTGCCAATGCATCAAGCAGACTATTTTAATCTCTCTTTCTCTGGTCCTCTGAAAGGAGCCTATAGCCATTGACTAATGTAAGAATACACCAAGGAAAGAAAAATAACCAGGGTTTTCAGGAATACTGGCTCTGAACTGATACTAATTCCTAGAGACCCCAAATGCTATTATATCCCACCACTAAAAGTAGGGAATTTGGCACAACTATTTTTTTTTTTAAGATTTATTTGAGAGAGAGAGGGAGAGAGGGAGTGCAAGGGGGAGGGGCAGAGGGAGAGAAAATCTCCAGCAGACTCCTGCTGAGCTCAGAGCCCAATGCCGGGCTCGATCCCAGGACCCTGAGATCATGTGTGACCCCAGCTAAAATCAAGAGGCAGCCGCTTAACTGACTGAGCCACCCAGGCATCCCGCACAACAATTTGAGTGATGAAGGGGTGGACCTTGGCAGAGACCGCTCACTGTCCTGATATCCATCTTCCTCTCATTAGTGAAAGAACACTCACAATTTAGCTGGGTACATGGTAAGAACTACATTTCCTCAGGTAAGGACTCCCATGGCAGCAAGAGTGGCCAGGTTACTAAGTTTGGCCCAGTGGGCTGTAAGCAGAAAGGACCTGGATGATTTTTGGGTTGTGTCCTTCAAAGGAAGGGGGCGTATCTTCCACTTTCCCTTCTCTTCCCAACTTGTCAGAAGGCAGGCATAGAGATGATAAGGAAAATTCTTAAGAGAGTTGAGGAGATAGCAGGAAATGGCCAACCGCTCTCCAAATATGTTCATTCTTCTTCCTGGGCACACCACTAGGCAACATATCCTAGCCCCTCTTACAGTGATGCAGTAAGGTATGGGCATTCCGGCCAGTGGAATATGAGTGGGAGTGAGAGATACCAACCTCCAGGCTAGGGTCATAAAAACTTCCATGCATTCCCTCACACCCTTTCTTTCTCCTCGCATCTGCTGAGACTCCTGGAAGGCGTTAGATAGAAGGAGCCTTGGTATCTCAATAACTAGGTAGACCAAGATCATTCTTGCCTTCCCACACTAAACTGTGACATGAGCAAGAAATAAACTTTTTTAAAAAATATTTTTATTTGTTTATTTGAGAGAGAGAGGATGAGAGCGATAGAGAGCACGAGAGGGAAGAGGATCAGAGGGAGAAGCAGACTCCCCACTGAGCAGGGAGCCCGACGTGGGACTCGATCCCGGGACTCCAGGATCATGACCTGGGCCGAAGGCAGTGGCTTAACCAACTGAGCCATCCAGGCGCCCAAGAAATAAACTTTTTATTAGCTTAAGCCACTGAGATTTGGGGATTGCCAGAGCAGTTAGTCTACCCAGCCTAACACAGTATTAATAGAGGGAAATTAAATAGACTAAAAAGGACTTTTGTGTACATCAGAAGGGAAAAGGTAATATTTAAGAGCAAAGTAGATTTTTTTCTCTGAAATTGGAATGAAAGAATAGTTAACACTAAATCATATAATTCATTAATTTTGAAAAGAACTCAAGACCAAAGTATTGAAAATATTTTTTCTCTATTACTATAAATGAATTAGATGACTGCTTACTTAAAAACTGTCAAAATAAGGGGCACCTGGGTGGCTCAGTCAGTTGGGTATCTGGCTCTTGATTTCAACTCAGGTCATGATCTCAGGGTCATGGGATGGAGCCCTGAGTGGGGCTCTGTGCTCAGCGGGGAGCCTGCTGCAGATTCTCTCTCTTCCTCTCCCTCTGCCCTTTCCCCACCTCTCAAATAAATAAATCTTTTTAAAAAAAACTGTCAGGATAAAAATATACATTAACAATATCAAGAATAGTATCCATCCTATGAATAACAACCAAGGTATCTAAAAATGTGGCAAGGATCTGGCAAGAATTCAGTATTAAAGTAGGCTCTAGAGAAGGAGTTGCCAACTCGTTCTGTGTAAGAAACAGTAAATATTTCAGGCTTTGAGAGGCACATAAGTCTCCATTGCATATTCTTTTTTGTTTCTTTGACAGCCCTTTAAAAAGTAAAAATTTAACAATTAAAGTCTTAGCTTGCAATCCTTATAAAAACAGGAAGCAGGCTGGATCTGTCCTGGGGTATAATCTGCTATAGAGTAGTGCTACACTAATTGTACTCCAGGAATCACTGGTCAACAGTGTGAAGGTGCTATGACAGTTCTGTGACAAGATCAATGCCAATCTTCTAATGATTTATGTATTTATTCCAACATACAGTCTATGGTATATTTGTTCAGGTTGCTGTAACAGATATACACAGACTGTGCAGCTTAAGCAGTAACTATTTATTTCTCGCAATTCCAGATGTTGGGAAGTTCAAGATTCTGGAAGTTCAAGTCCTGCTGGGGACCACTTCCTGGTCTGTAGATGACCATCTTCTTCTATCCGCACATAGTGGAGAACAGAGAAAGTGGAAGCAAGCTCTCTAATGTCTCTTCTTATAAGGGCACTGATCCCATTCATGAGGGCTCCACTCTCATTACCTAATCACCTCTCAGAGTTCCCACCTGCAAATACCATCATACAGGTGATAGGTTCAACACATGAATTTTAGAGGGATACAAACATTGAGTCTGTAGCAGAATCTTGGGAAGAACTCATCCTGTCTTTGGGGGGCCTGGGTGGCTCAGTCATTAAGCGTCTGCCTTCGGCTCAGGTCATGATCCCAGAGTTCTGGGATCGAGCCCCACATCGGGCTCCTGCTCGGCGGGGAGCCTGCTTCTCCCTCTCCCACTCCCCCTACTTGTGTTCCCTCTCTCACTGTGTCTTTGTCAAATAAATGAAATCTTTAAAAAAAAAAAAAAAAAACTCATCCTGTCTTTGTTTGTCTCACTCCTTTACAGTTTGGTCTTGCTCCTTTACAGGTAGGTTCAGGCGACTGATCTAGCTGCACCAGGAGCTGCATCCTAAAAAGGTGTTGATTCAAGACAGCAATGTGATAAGCAGTCGCTACCCAGAATCCATTTGCTGGTGAGGGTAGCAGCGCAAGCTCCTAGCTACAGCATCCATGCTGAGCCTGGGTGGCAGTGGGGTCTTCACTGGGGTCTTGTAGGAATACCGAGGCATTCTTTCCTGGCTGTATATCCTCCAAGTTGACTCTTAAGCCCTTTGGAGATCTTGTGAGTTAATGTCCCTTAATAGATTCCATTTCTATTTAAACTAGCTAGACTCTTCTGTTATTGGCACCTACGAACTTACTGATATACATGTTTACTGATAAATGAAATTAACTCACTGTCCCAAATTAAATAGTGTGCATGTATTATCACTAAAACCAGAGCTGTCTTTCTTCACTAAAAATTTGTGGAGTTTGCAAAAAATCATAATAAATAATAAAAATAATAAAAAATAAAAATAAAAATTGGAGTTTGTTCTGGTTAGTGTAAAAGACATTTTTTAAATGTGGTCTCTTAAGGCTTTCATTTCAAAAATATGGTCATTGTTGCACATGTATATATAAGAAAATATTTCTTTACATATATTATAAAACAAGAAGCTGGAAGTAAATAATGTAAAGACGTATTTGTTACTACTACTTGATACCGCAATTAATAAAGCAAATTTTAAAATGTAAAAAAATAATAAAATAAAAATAAATAAATGTGGTCTCTTTCCTCAAGCTCAAAAATTAATCTAGAGTGAAAAGTAGCATACTGAAAACAAATCTAATAAACACCAAATTGTGCACCACTATACAAGAGCCCATCTCTAAATAGCCCATGAGATGTAGCCATGCACAGAGCTTTGTCCAAGCATAGCAACCACAGGAGATCCCTGAAGCTCTAAGTAACCATACTTTGTGTCAAGTGGCCTCCTCATTTTGGCCACAAGTTTGGAGTTTAAGATTTTATTTATTTATTTATCTGTCTGTCTATTTATTTGAGAGAGAGAGGACACTCACACACATGCAGGGGTGGGGAGAGCAGAGGGAGAGGGAGAATCTCAAGCAGACTCTTCGAGGAGCATGGAGCCTGACACAGGGCTCAATCCCATGACCCTGAGATCATGACCTGAGCCAAAATCAAGAGTCAGACGCTTAACCAACTGAGCCACCAAGGCTCCCCTGGCCACAAGTTATTGCACAAGAATTGAACCCAACTATTATGGAAGATCTTGGGAGAATTGTCAAATATGCTTGGGACCTTGGGACCTATGCATAACAATTTTTATTTTCACAAAAAACAATTAGTAATAGCTTATGACTATTGTCTTTAAGCAAAGTATTCAAGGATCCCTCAACCCTTTCATATCTGCACTGGGAGAACAAGTAACATTTGTTTTGTTTTGTTTTTAAGATTATTTATTTATTTATTCATGAGAGACAGAGAGAGAGAGAGAGAGAGAGAGAGAGAGGCAGAGGGAGAAGCAGGCTCCGATGCAGGACTCGATCCCAGGACCCTGGGATCATGACCTGAGCCGAAGGCAGACGCTTAACCATCTGAGCCACCCGGGCGCCCGAACAAGTAACATTTGTAAATACTGTTATTTAGGAAACTTTCTTGCTTACTCTTTTTAATATGTGTAGATTAAGAATAAACTTGACCAGAGGCTCCCGGGTGGCTCAGTCGCTAAGCAACTGCCTTCGGCTCAGGTCATGATCCCAGGGTCCTGGGATCGAGCCCCGCATCGGGCTCCCTGCTCAGCGGGAAGCCTGCTTCTCCCTCTCCCACTCCCCCTGCTTGTGTTCCCTCTCTCGCTGTGTCTCTCTCTGCCAAATACATAAAATCTTAAAAAAAAAAAAAGAATAAATTGACTGGATCCCAAAAGATCAAAAGAGCTACAAAGACTCAGTTTCTGGCTCAGATGAAAGAGAGAGAGAGAGTGGCGGGCTCCTGGGTGGCTCAGTTGGTGAAGCAGCTGCTTTTGGCTCAGGTCATGATCCCAAGGTCCTGGAATCGAGCCCCTCGTCAAGGCTCCCTGCTCAGTGGGGAATCTGCTTGTCCCTCTCCCTCTGCCCCTTCCCCCACTCATGCTCAATCTCACTCACACTTTCTCTTTCAAATAAATAAAATCTTTAAAAAAAAAAGAAAAAGAGTGGATAAAATAATAATAATTAATAATTATTGAATGCTCATTCTATGCCAGAGACTGTTCTGAGCAAAGGAGTGTTTGGAGACAAAGCTAAAGGATGAGGAAAGCCAGATCCTGAAGAAAGTATATTTTATACTATGGAGTTTGGGATTTTCATCAGAAATCACAATGTGGCAAAATGTGGGCCACATATGGCACAAGGGCTATGTTTGGTTTTAGTCCTGTGTGTGTGTGTTGCACACGTGTGCACGCATGTGTGCTCGTTAAATGGAATTAGTTAACTATATTCAAAATAAGACAGCTTTGAAATGAAATTCCAAATTTTCTACTTCTCTTGAGAAAGTGAAAGATCTAACAATGCAGGGATTTCCTCCTTAAAACATTCAAAGACATCCCCGTGTGCCACACTCAGTCCTTTACTTGTTTTCTTTAGATGCTTGTGTTTTCCACCCCTGTATTTTGAGGTGGAAAACCTGAAGCATCTTGATCCAGGAAGCAATATTGCAATCGCATTTTTAAAAAGTTGGGGCACCTGGCTCAATCTGTTAAGCATCCAACTCTTGATTTCAGCTCAGGTCACGATCTCAGGGTGTGAGATTGAGCCCGCATCGGGTTCCATGCTGGCCTGAAGCCTGCTTAAGATTCTCTCTCCCTCTGCCCCTCCCCCCTTAAAAAATTATTTTGCACAGTTCTAGAATTAGTGCAAAAGTATCCACATGAATAAATCTCAGAAATATAAGATGGAGCATAAATAAATTGCTGAAAAATATATACAGTTTGATACTATTTTCATAAAAGCTTTAACATATGTGAAACAATCTCATATTACTGGAGAACACAAACATAAGCAATAAAGGGATGAACAATGTATGGGAATACTAGCCTGAAATTGAGAAACAGGTTGCCCTTCCTGAGGGAGACTGTTTCCTAGAGCAGCCATAACAAAATACCACAGATTGGGTAGCTTAAACAACAGAGATTTATTTTCTCACAGTTCCGGAAGCTAGAAAGCAATCTAAGATCAAGGTGCTGGCCAATTCCGTTTCTGGTGAGAGCTCTCCCTGGCTTATAGACAGCTGCCTTCCCATTGTGTCCTCACATGGCCTTTTCGCCCTGTGCTCGCGAGGAGGGCAAAAAGAGAGAGCTCTCTAGTATCTCTCCTTCTAAAGTCACTAATCCTGTCAGTTCAGAGTCTGACCCCAATGACCTCACTTAACTTTTAATTACTTCCATAAAGGCCTTATCTCCAAATACAGTCACATTGGGGGTTAGGGCTTCAACCAATGAATTTCAGGGGGCAGGGGGACACATTTAGCCCATAACACTGTCCCATGAAGGGTCACACAGAGCACACTCTTCGCCCAGCAGTGAAAATGTGTATGTGCAATGTTTCTGGCCAGTGAAGACTATTAAAGACTCAGTGACCAATGTTTCTACTGGGGGCTAGTTATATAAGCACCCTCTGCTTAGCACGTACCAGAACTCCAGATACCCAGAGGGAAAGCAGGCGTTCAGCATAAACCACATGGTTTGCACAGTCTGAGCACAGTGGACCACCCTTATCAGTGGGGAACAGTGGAATACTCCCAAATCCAGCCAAGGGCCAACTTTGCAAGCAGGCCCTTCTAAAGATAGTCACTTCAGGCTTGCTATATTAACTCTCTTCCGCACACTTACCAATGACCCCTCAGCTCTGCTTCATTGCTCCCACCTCCTGATTAAAGATTGCTAAGATACTCAATTGCTAAGCACTAAAACTGGTATGGTAATTGTCTATAATTATTGTTTCTAGGATTTAGTAACATTGTCAACCAAGGCCAATCATAGTATACTCTACGACCTAAAAGACCCTGGAGGCTTGTCAATGTCCTTACAGTCCATAACATGTTCTCTCCAAAGTAACCATTGATTATATCCTTCTAAATTAATGATGTGTTATACTTTTTTTTTAAAGATTTTATTTATTTATTTATTTATTTATTTATTTATTTATTTATTTGAGAGAGAGAATGAGATAGAGAGAGACCAGAGAGGGGGAGGGTCCGACGGAGAAGCAGACTCCCTGCTGAGCAGGGAGCCCGATGCGGGACTCAATCCCGGGACTCGAGGATCATGACCTGAGCTGAAGGCAGTCGCTTAACCAACTGAGCCACCCAGGCGCCCTAATGCCGTGTTATACTTTAAGAGAGGATCCCACCCTCTCCCATCCCAAGAGTGGTAGTTAACATAATAGGCAAGCTCTTCAGCCTTATTACCATAGCAAAGACAGCTTGGTGACCACCTTAATCCAACAGTGGAGCTGAAAACACTTCAAAGCATAGTCAAGGATGTTTCTAGTGCGTATCCTAACCTGCCCGCAAGAAAACCCTAGCAAAACTAAAGATAGAAAAGAGAATAGAACCAAAGCTTCCTTGAGCACCTCCAAATGCACTGTATAAAATTGCCCCAACAATGGGATATGAATGTGTTTTGGTAATTGTGTGTTTATTATCAGAATGAAGTTTTCTCTTTTTGGAGGGCCACAACTTTACCAGTAGCATAGAGTTTCCTACCTCAGAAATCTTAACTTTTGCTCTCTCTAGGGGCAGAAACATTCATTTCATTGGAATTTTTTTTAAAGACTTTATTTATTTATTTGACAGAGAGAGAGACAGTGAGAGAGGGAACACAAGCAGGGGGAGCAGCAGGCAGAGGGAGAGGGAGAAGCAGGCTCCCCGCGGAGCAGGGAGCCCAATGTGGGGCTCCATCCCAGGACCCTGGGATCATGACCTGAGCCGAAGGCAGATGCCTAACTGACTGAGCCACCCAGGTGCCCCTCATTGGAATTTTTATTAAGGAGCTTTGGAAGGCTCAATACTTTACTTCACTACCCATATCATCCTCAATCCTCAGGTAATACAGAAAAGACACATAGAATTTTCAATTCTAGTTAAATTTTTAGAAACTCTGGAACTTGGCCTAAACTGTTGCCTTTTGCCTTAATGACAATGAAACCACTCCATAGCCAACCCACTGACTCTCAACCTATTAACTAATAGTTAGGCATCTTATCTGCCTGGGAATGTTGTCCCCAGTTATAGACTTTGCCTTATTACAGGCTGATATAGCCAAATAGTACAAATGACTTACATGAACACTCAGTTTTTAACTTAAAATTTACCATCTTAACCATTTTTAAGTGTACACTTCAGTGGTATTAAGTACATTGACGTTGTATAAACCATCACCACCATCCATCACCAGAACTCTTCTCATCTTGCAAAATTGAAACTCTGTGGTTCGTTAAACACTAACTGCCCCTTTTCCTCTCCCCCTAGACCCTAGCCACCACCATTCTATTGTCTATAAATTTGACTATTCTAGATATCTCATATAAGTGGAATCAATGCACAATTTTATCAATAGATGTGGGTAGCTTTTCTAGGGTCCTGTAAAACGACCCTATTCACTATTTAAAACCCAGAGGAGGGGACCTTGGGTGGCTCAGTCGGTTGGGCATCTGCCTTCTGCTTGGGATCACGATCCCGGGGTCCTGGGATTAAGCCCTGCGCATCGCATCAGCATCCCCGCTCAGCGGGGAGCCTGCTTCTCCCTCTCCCTCTGCCCTCCCCACCCCTGCTCATGCTTGCTCCCTCTCTCTCGTGCTCTCTCTCTCAAATAAAATCTTTAAAAAAATAAAAATAAAATAAATGAAACTCAGAGGTGTCATCTTAAAGAGACATGAGAAAAGACTGCCCTTGATCTCAGTGGAAATTGTGCCTTACAGGCACTGTATCAACTAACACAGCAGCTACACCCTAGGATGTTGATCCTTGCTTCCCTGTTTGTTAATGAAGAAGAAGCCCTTCTTGAATCAGAAAGACTGTTCCTACTATAGACCTTAACCTGAGGAGTCTCCAGAAGCTGGAAACTGCAGGAAAACAGCTTCCACTCAAGGCTATCAGAATAAACTAATGACTGCATGAAGGCAACAGCCCAAGACCCATGGAACATGGGAGGTCAGGGGACTGGCGGTACACATCGTCACACTTCAATCTATATGCATGTTTTCTTAATTTTCCTAGGTATTTTCCTTTACCTCTTTTGGTTTAAGGTTCTGGATTGTTAACAGCTTGTTATCTCTTAACTATGGTACCCATAAGCAATGGTTTGCTGGAGCCAGATAGAATCAGCTTAGGAGAATCAATTGTTGAATTGTCAGGAGTCTTGCTGGTTAAATTCTTGGTAGCTTGAAATTAGACTGTGGAAACATTTACACAGTGGAAAACAGAAAACTACAAATTGGGGCCCCCGCCATTCCCACTCTCCCAGAGAATCTGTTGTTAAACATTTACCAGCACACCACTGCCTAGAAGGTCCCCATCCTCAATATTGCCCTTTGCATTCTTACTCACTCGCAAGCATATGTCCAACTGACTATGGTTTGCTTATGATATGGCTAACACACCACTAAACTGTTGAATTTAATTCACTTTCCTTTGGGGACCACCCAGCTTCACTTGGTACCAGTTCCTAGGTATCAGTTGATTCCCTAGGTAACTGGACTCAACCACTAAGCAACTTTTTAGACGGCAAACACCTCAGAGGCCGGACAACCAGAAATCTGAAATTCCTTATCACATTGTACTGAAAAGGAGATTCCTATCTCTACTTGTAAATCTTTCATGAGTACTAGTCTTTGTAAGGAAATTTTCACAGTCACAGAGATTTACAAAGTCGGAACAGATGGTGTATACTCAGAGGTCATCTTGCCTTCGCACACCTTACAAGATGGCACACCACAAAGGCTCAACCTGGAGCTTTCTCCCTTTAGATCTAGCTCATGATTTCTCCACTTTTAAATTCAGCCACTGGACTAGTCTTGATGAGCAACACCATCACTCCAAGTGCCAGAGGACATCTCTTCCTACCAATATTGTGGGCTGGGCTGAAAAGTAGCTGCCAGTTCCTTTCGAACCTTGTGTGGCTCCTAAGCAGGATATTTCTTATTAGAGATGGAAAGACACAGAACATTTCTCAGCCTTGTCTGGGAAGGGTAGGCACCTCTGCTTGTTAGTACAAGCCTGGACACCTCAGCACAGGCCTGTGTGTTTCTTTTGTCCCACTAGAAGCCAAAACTTCCCACACATGTGAGGTGATCCAAACTGCTCCTTTTTGGCATAAGCTGTCCTCACTCTGAGCACTTATATTCATTTTCTTTCTTTCTTTTTCTTCCTTTCTTTCCTTTCTTTCTTTTCTTTTTTTTTTTCTTTCTTTCTTCTTTCTTTCTTTTTTTTTCTTTCTTTCTTTCTTTCTTCTTTCTTCTTTCTTTCTTTCTTTCTTTCTTCTTTCTTTCTTTCTTCTTTCTTTCTTTCTTTCTTTCTTTTCTTTCTTTCTTTCTTTCTTTCTTTCGATTTTATTTATTTATCTGAGAGAGAGCATAAGCAGGGGAGTTGCACGCAGAGGGAGAGGGAGAAGCAGCTCCCGCTGAGCAGGGAGCCCCATGTGGGACTCGGATCCCAGGACTCTGGGATCATGACCTAAGCCAAAGCCAAACACTTAACCGACTGAACCACCCAGGCGCCCCTGAGCATTTATATTCTTTCTCAAGGCATTTGTTTTAAAAAGAAGAGTTCATCTCAGGCTACGCTGCTTTCCAGGGTGAGGAAATTCATGTCTTTAACCGTGATGGTGTAAACTCTTGTGAAATGCTAGGCTTAATTCCACTAATTATTTGTGCAATTATTTAATTTTTTAAAATTTTTTAAATATTTTTTTTTTATTTATTTGACAGAGGGAGATAACAAGAGAGAGAACACAAGCAGGGGGAGTGGGAGAGGGACAAGCAGGCTTCCCGCCGAGCAGGCAGAAGGCAGACGCTTAACGACTGAGCCATCCAGGCGCCCCTGTGCAATTATTTATTTAAGGTATATGTTTCCTGTAAATTCTGTCATAGTAGAGTCTCTACCTTTATGATTCACTGTAGTATCTCCCACGCTTGGCTCATATAGTAGGCACTATATATAATGAGTTTATATTGATAATTCCAACTCAAAGTTAGCATTATAGTGTTTTTTCTTTTCTTTTCCAGATATTATTTTTAAATAATAATCTCCACACCCAACATGGGGCTTGAACTCACAATCCCAAGATCAGGAGTCACATGCTCTCCCCACTGAGCTTTATCTTCTTAACTTGGAAATCTTGGTTCCTAATAACAGTATTTCCTTATTTGTTTTATTTTATAATATACAAGAGCACAAGAACAACAATATTACTAACAATAAACTTACCAAATGCAGTTCAAAATATCTTTGTACTTTTATTTGTCCTTAGACTTTATATGGGGAAAATGTTACAGTGTTCTATGTTCCAGAGTAGCTTTAAGTAATTATTTTCTCAGGGTGCCTGTCTGGTTCAGTCAGTAGAGATGTGGCTCTTGATCTTGGGGTTGTAAGTTTGAGCCCCACAATGGGTGCAGAGATTACTTAAAAATACAATCTTAAAAAAAATAGTATTTTCTCAGTGTGATTGGGTTTTATATTCAGTTCCATTCATTTGTTTCTGTTTGTGTTCAATTTTATGGTTTTTTTCTTATTTCATTTAATTTTTTGAATATTTGAATCATTTACATCGTTCAAAAGTCAAAGCTACATAAAAAGGATACCCAGAGAATTAAATTCTTGCTCCCATCTTTATTCCTTATACCCATTCCACCCATCCTCATAAGGAATTATTTACATTTTCAAAAATATCTTGTTTATTCTTCCTTTTTTCATAAAATAAGTATATATACATATGTACAAGTATATACAAATATAAGTTTATGTGTGGATATGCCCTAGTTTATTCAGTCTTCTATTGATGGATACTTGGATTTGTTTTCAAGCTTTTTTGTTTTTAAGATTTTATTTATTTATTTGACAGAGAGAGACACAGCGAGAGAGGGAACACAAGCAGGGGGAGTGGGGGAGGGAGAAGCAGGCTTCCGGCGGAGCAGGGAGCCCGATGTGGGGCTCCATCCCAGGACCCTGGGATCGTGACTTGAGCCGAAGACAGATGCTTAACAACTGAGCCACCCAGGCGCCCCTCAAGCTTTTCTTATTACAAGTAAGCTCACAATGCAGAGAATGTGCATATCATATTTTGCATTTGTGAAGGTATATCTTCAGCTAGGTTCCTAGAAAGATCACTGAATCAAAGGGTAAAGACAGGCTCATGACCTGCTCAGTGGGGAGCCTGTTTCTCCCTCTCCCTCTTTGCTCCCTCCTGCTTGTGCTCTCTCTCTGTCAAATAAATAAAATAAAAATATTTAAATAAATAAATAAACAAACAAATGGTATCACACAGTATGTGATCTTTTGTGACTGGCTTCTCTTGTTTGACATGTTTTTGAGGTTCATCCATGTTGTAGCATCTACCAATACTCTTCTTTATTCTTTGTTATGTATTGATAGGATTTAACTATCTTGTGTAATATAAGCTGAAAATATTTTCTGTCAGTTTTTCATTTGTCTTTTGACTTTGCTTATGATGATTTTGCCCAGTAAAAGTTTATATTTGTCTGTCTGTATGTAGATATAGATAGATACATTACATATTAGATAGATAGAGATGTACTTAAATGTACCACAGCTTCTGGAATTTGAATTATAGTAGAACGGCTTTCCTCATGTCCAGGTAATGAAGAAATGGACATGTTTTATTTTTGAATGTATCTTTTCATTTTTTTTTTTACATTGAAATGACTGATCTATTTGGAGTTTATTTTAATGTAAAGTAAGGGACATAAATCTAAATATATATATTTTTTCAAATGACTCTCCAGTTGTGCTGGTTCCATTTTTTAAAAGTTAATCTTGGGGCACCTGGGTGGCTCAGTCAGTTAAGCGGCTGCCTTCGGCTGGGGCCCTGAGCCCAGGGTCCTGGGATCGAGCCCCACATCAGGCTCCCTGCCCAGCAGGGAGCCTGCTTCTCCCCTGCCTGCCGTTCCCCCTGCTTGTGCTTGCTCTCTGTCTCTCTCGTTCTGTGTCAAATAAATTAATAAAAAATATTTTTAAAAAGTTAATCTTTCCCCTCAATGATTTAAGATGCTTCCTTTGTCATATACTAAATTTCCATATACGCTTGAAATTGTTTCCATTGGTTTGTCTGTTAGCCAGGCATCGACACCACATTGTTTTAATTATAGGGTCTCTACAGTAATTTTTAATATGTGGTAAGGCCAACCCCTCTAATTGCTCTTCCTTTTGAAGATATTCATGAGTATTCTTGCTTATTTATTTTTCTATATGAAGTTTAGGATTCAGTGCCAGGAAAAAAATTTGCTGGCATCTTTTTGGGGAATTACCTTAAGTTAATATATTAACTTGGAGAGACTTGAAATATTTATGATGTTAATTGGTCCTATCCAAGAACAAGGAATATGTTTCTATTTTTGTTTATCATACTATTGTGATTTTTCAGGACTCTTTCAAAATCTTCCTCATATAGGTTTGATCCATAATCTCTTAAAACAGTGCTTCCCATCATCTATGTAACTAGGTCAATGGAGTATGGCCAGTCACAGTAGCAGCTCTTCTCTTTGAGGAGAGATGAAGTAGGCTGACAGAGAGGGAAACAAAAGAGCAAATATCTTCTATGTTCTGCTTTCCCTGAGTTTAGTTCTGTTAGCCCCACCGAGGGTTTTACCCACGTCTATGTTGCTATATAGTACTCACTCAAACACTATCTTTAGTAAGCTTTACTGGACAATATGGCTGAACATAATGTGGGATGGGAAACAGACTAGAGACTGAATAGAGAAATCTAGTGTATAATGGGGCTTTGGAGTTAAGTTATTCTATTTTTTACTCACATCGGAGACTTGTAATGGGACACCTCATCTGCCCAATGAGTTGATTCCAGAAGGAGTCAGAGCAGAAATAACAAGGATCAGAAAAGTGGTTTCACAAAGGTGAAAGCAGGACTTCCCTGGTACTCTGTTGGATGTCTCTGCTGTGCGAGGCAGCTGTACTCCAGGTTAACTCCAGGCTTGCTTTAAAACCTAATGGAGTTCCCTGATGCCGAGCGATGTTGAGCACTTTTTCATGGGTCTGTTGGCCATTTGGATGTCTTCTTGGCAGAAATGTCTGCTCATGTCTTCTGCTCATTTCTTGATTGAATTATTTGTTCTTTGGGTGTTGAGTTTGATAAGTTCTTTATAGATTTTGGATACTAGCCCTTTATCTGATATGTCATTTGCAAATATCTTCTCCCGGGCGCCTGGGTGGCTCAGTTGGTTAAGCGACTGCCTTCGGCTCAGGTCATGACCCTGGAGTCCCGGAATCGAGTCCCACATCGGGCTCCCTGCTCAGTGGGGAGCCTGCTTCTCCCTCTGACCCACTTCCCTCTCGTGCTCTCTATCTCTCATTCTCTCTCTCTCAAATAAATAAATAAAGTCTTAAAAAAAAAAAAAAAACAAATATCTTCTCCCATTCTGTCAGTTGTCTTTTGGTTTTGTTGACTGTTTTCTTTGCTGTGCAAAAGCTTTTTATCTTGATGAAATCCTGATAGTTCATTTTTGCCCTTCCTTCCCTTGCCTTTGGTGATGTTTCTAGGAAGAAGTTGCCACAGCTGAGGTCGAAGAGGTTGCTGCCTGTGTTCTCCTCTAGGATTTTGATGGACTCCTGTCTCACATTTAGGTCTTTCAACCATTTTGAGTCTATTTTTGTGTGTTGTGTAAGGAAATGGTCCAGTTTCATTCTTCTTCATGTGGTTGTCCAATTTTCCCAACACCATTTGTTGAAGAGACTGTCTTTCTTCCATTGGACATTCTTTCCTGCTTTGTCGAAGATAAGTTGACCATAGAGTTGAGGGTCCATTTCTGGGCTCTCTATTCTGTTCCATTGATCTATGTGTCTGTTTTTGTGCCAGTGCCATACTGTCTTGATGATGACAGCTTTGTAATAGAGCTTGAAGTCCAGAATTGTGATGCCACCAGCTTTGCTTTTCTTTTTCAACATTCCTCTGGCTATTTGGGGCCTTTTCTGGTTCCATACAAATTTTAGGATTATTTGTTCCATTTCTTTGAAAAAAGTTGATGGTATTTTGATAGGAATTGCATTAAATGTGTAGATTGCTCAGGGTAGCATTGACATCTTCACAATATTTGTTCTTCCAATGCATGAGCATGGAACAAAGAACATTTCTTTGTGTCTTCCTCAATTTCTTTCCTGAGTATTTTATAGTTTTCTGAGTACAGATTCTTTGCCTCTTTGATTAGCTTTATTCCTAGGTATCTTATGGCTTTGGGTGCAATTGTAAATAGGATCGACTCCTTAATTTCTCTTTCTTCTGTCTTGTTGTTATATATAAATGCAACTGATTCCAAATCAAAACCTCAATGAGATACCATCTCACACCAGTCAGAATGGCTAAAATTAACAAGTCAGGAAACGACAGATGTTGGCGAGGATGCGGAGAAAGGGGAACCCTCCTACGCTGTTGGTGGGAATGCAAGCTGGGGCAGCCACTCTGGAAAACAGTATGGAGGTTCCTCAAAAAGTTGAAAATAGAGCTACCCTATGACCCCGCAATTGCACTACTGGGTATTTACCCCCAAAATACAAATGCAGTGATCTGAAGGGGTACGTGCACCCTAATGTTTATAGCAGCAATGTCCACAATAGCCAAACTATGGAAAGAGCCAAGATGTCCATCAACAGATGAACAGATAAAGAAGATGTGGTATATATATATATACACAATGGAATATTATGCAGCCATCCAAAAAAAAAAAAAAACCACGAAATCTTGCCATTTGCAACGACGTGGATGGAACTAGAGGGTATTATGCAGAGTGAAATAAGCCAATCAGAGAAAGACATGTATCATATGGTCTCATTGATATGAGGAATTTTTTTTTTTAAAGATTTTATTTATTTATTTGACAAAGAGAGACACAGCGAGAGAGGGAACACAAGCAGGGGGAGCGGGAGAGGGAGAAGCAGGCTTCCGGCCAAGCAGGGAGCCCGATGCGGGGCTCGATCCCAGGACTCTGGGATCATGACCTGAGCCGAAGGCAGACACTCAAACACTGAGCCACCCAGGCGCCCCTGATATGAGGAATTCTTTTTTTTTTTTAAAGATTTTATTTATTTATTTGAGAGAGAGAGAATGAGAGACAGAGAGCATGAAAGGGAGGAGAGTCAGAGGGAGAAGCAGACTCCCTGCTGAGCAGGGAGCCCGATGTGGGACTCGATCCCGGGACTCCAGGATCATGACCTGAGCCGAAGGCAGTCGCTTAACCAACTGAGCCACCCAGGTGCCCGATATGAGGAATTCTTAATCTCAGGAAACAAACTGAGGGTTGCTGGAGTGGTGGGGGGTGAGAGGAATGGGGTGGCTGGGTGGTAGACATTGGGGACGGTATGTGCTATGGTGAGCGCTGTGAACTGTGTAAGACTGTTGAATCACAGACCTGTACCTCTGAAACAAATAATACAATATATGTTAAAAAAAAAAAAAAAAGAAGAAGAAGATAGCAGGAGGGGAAGAATGAAGGGGGGGAAATCAGAGAGGGAGATAAACCATGAGAGACTATGGACTCTGAGAAACAAACTGAGGGTTCTAGAGGGTAGGGGGGTTGGGGGGATGGGTTAGCCTGGTGATGGGTATTAAAGAGGGCACGTATTGAATGGAGCACTCGGTGTTATACACAAACAATGATCACAGAACACTACATCTAATAAATAAATAAATAGGGGGAAAACAACAACCTCCCCCACAAAAAATACCTAATGGAGTAACAGAGAGTATATAAACAAAGGAGGTATAGGAGGAGAGGGTAAAGCTTATTTCTTTTTTTAAACCCTTCCAGCTCCTCTTCAGCTCAGAGAACAAAGAGATTATGTCAGACCAGCAGCAATCTTGTGTTAATAATGCTCAGCCATCTCTCTGTTGACACTATCATCTAAGCTTCTTCTGGGACCCTTGAGTTACCCAGATTAGCAAAATAAAAGGCCTCCTGTTCCCAAAGATTTCCCAGGCTTTGAATCTTTCCTAGTCCCCTTATTCTTAAAGTGTACCAGAACATCCAATATAATAGGGTACTATGCACCTGTAATAAGGAATAAAGAAAATCTCTATATACAACAGTGGAGTGATTGCTAGGATATATTGTTGAGAGAAAGAAATCAAGACAGGGGTGCCTGGCTGGCTCAGTTGGTAGAGCCTGCAACTCTTGATCCTGAGGTTGTGAGTTCAAGCCCCATATTAGGTGTGGAGCCTTCTGAAAGAAAGAAAGAAAGAAAGAAAGAAAGAAAGAAAGAAAGAAAGAAAGAGAGAAAAGAAAGGTAGGTCAAGGTAGAGAAAAGTATGTAGAGCATGCTACCATTTATCTAAGAAAGGAGGATAACAGATATATATAGATAATGCTTATATTAAAAACAAAAACAGATAATCCATAGCCCTTGATTCCATTCCTGCCGCCCGTCTGACCTGCTCACACCCAGAAAGCTGGTAGCTCCGTTGTGGCATTTATGCCCTTTTTGGCAGTGACGACTGTCTCTCTGATCAGTGTCTGAGTACTATGAAGATCACACACAGAGGTCCAGATTCACTTCATCTTCAGGATGGCAACAGATACATGAACTGCTGCTTTGGATTTCACTGGTTGGCAGTGGTTGACCAGCTGTTTGGAATGCAGCCAATTTGAGCAAAGAAACATCCTTACTTGTGGCTCTGTTACAATGGTGAAATCTACAACCACGAGGAGATGAAACACATCTCCTTTTGAATTTAATTATCCTTTAATTCTCCTTTTGAATTTATTTATTTATTTTTTAAGTTTTGTGGGGGGTTTTATGATTTTATTTATTTGACAGAGAGAGACAAAGTGAGAGAGGGAACACAAGCAGGGGGAGTGGGAGAGGGAGAAGCAGGCTTCCCACTGAGCAGGGAGCCTGATGTGGGGCTTGATCCCAGGATCCTGGGATCATGACCTGAGCTGAAGGTAGACACCCAATGACTGAGCCACCCAGGCGTCCCTGAATTTATTTTGAACTTAATCACTAGACCAAAATTAATGGTGAGATCATCCTCCATTGTTATGACAAAGGAGGAACTGAGCAAATAATTTGTATGTTGGATGGGGAGCTTGCATTTATTTTATGGGATACCACCAATAAGAAAGTGTTCCTGGGCACAGACACCTATGGAGTCAGACCTTTGTTTAAAGCCATGCTAGAAGATGGATTTTGGGCTGTGTGTTTAGAAGCTAAAGGTCTTGTTAACCTGAAGCACATCACAACTCCTTTATCAAAATGGAGCCTTAAAAAAAAAAGTGGACCCTTTTCTTCTGGGACACTATCAAATTTTGGATTTAAAGTCAAGTGACAAAGTTGTGTTCGTGAAAATGGTTAAATATCATCACTGTAGAGACAAACGCCTGCATGCTGTCTCTAACAGTGTGGAGAAACTACTCCCAGGTACTGATGTGGAAACTGTGGAGAGAAGGTGAGGAGAACTGGAGCCAGCAAGTATAGACAACTCTTTCAAGGACTTTTGCTATAAAGGAGAGGGAGAGATGGAAGATGAGAGAGTATGGTGTGTGTGGATGTGCAAATGCTATCAGTGATCCAATAGGGGGGACAAACTGATAATGCAAGAGACAGTTTCCTTAAAACGGAAACTCAAGGCAAACCTGTTGTGCTTCCATGGTGGTAAAGGAATGTTTGCCTGGGGAAGCAGATTTATTCATGTTCTTTTTTCCTCTTCATATACATGCCTACTTTTGGATCCTTTTTTTTTTTTTTCCAGATCCTTTTTGACAATGCTATTAAGAAACATTACGTGACAGACAGAAGGACTGGATGCCTTTTATCAGGGGGCTTGGATTCCAGCTTGGCTGCTTTCACCCTGTTGAAGCAGCTAAAAGAGGCTCTGGTACAGGATGCTCTCCAGGCATTTGCAATTGGCATGGAAGACAGTCCCCATTTCCTGGCTGCTGGAAAGGTAGCAAATGAACATCGTGAAGTCCTTTTTGACTCTGAGGAAGGCATTCAGATACTGAATAAAGTCACATTTTCCTTGGAAACTTAGGACCTTACAATAGTTCACACTTCAGGAGATAGGTATTTAATTTCCAAGTACATCTGGAAGAACACAGATAGCATGGTGATCTTCTCTGGAGAAGGTTGAGATGTACTTCTACAGAGTTACTTATCTTTCCACGAAAACAACTTCTTCTAAAACGGCCAATGAGAGTGAGAAACTTCTGAAGGAACTCTGTTTGTTTGGTGTTGTTCTCCACACAGATCAAACTACTGCTACCCATGGACTTGAACTGAGAGTCCCATTCCTGGATCTTTGATTTTCTTCCTATTACTTGTCTCTGCTACCAGCAATGAAAATTCCAGAGAATGGGATAGAAAAACATATCCCAGGAGAGAATATTCAAAGACTCTAATCTGATCCTTAAAGAGATTCTCTGGTGACCAACAGAAGCCTTCAGGGATGGGATAACCTTAGTTAATAATTGCTGGTTTAAGATTTTACAGGAAAAGGGGCACCTGGCTGGCTCAGTCGGCAGAGCGTGTAACTTTTAATCTTGGGGTTGTGAGTTCAAGCCCCATGTTGGGTTTATTTTACGTAAAAATAAAATATTTTGGGGGGCGCCTGGGTGGCTCAGATGGTTAGGCGTCTGCCTTCGGCTCAGGTCATGATCCCAGGGTCCTGGGATCGAGTCCCGCGTCGGGCTCCCTGCTCAGCAGGGAGTCTGCTTCTCCCTCTCCCTCTGCCTCTCTGCCTGCTTGTGCTCTCTCTGTCTCTCTCACAAATGAATAAATAAAATCTTTAAAAAAATAGTTTTTGGCTTTCGGCTCGGGGAGGCAAAGGTGCAACTTTCTTCGGTCGTCCCGAATCCGGGTTCATCCGACACCAGCCGCCTCCGCCATGCCGCCTAAGTTCGACCCCAAGAAGATCAAAGTCGTGTACCTGAGGTGCACCGGTGGCGAAGTCGGTGCCACGTCTGCCCTGGCCCCGAAGATAGGCCCGCTGGGTCTGTCTCCAAAAAAGGTTGGTGATGACATCGCCAAGGCAACCGGTGATTGGAAGGGTCTAAGGATTACGGTGAAACTGACCATTCAGAACAGACAGGCCCAGATTGAAGTGGTACCTTCTGCCTCTGCCCTGATTATCAAAGCCCTCAAGGAACCACCAAGAGACAGAAAAAAGCAGAAAAACATTAAGCACAGTGGAAATATCACTTTTGATGAGATTGTCAATATTGCCCGACAGATGAGACACCGATATTTAGCGAGAGAACTCTCTGGAACCATTAAAGAGATCCTGGGGACTGCCCAGTCTGTGGGCTGCAATGTAGATGGCCGCCACCCTCATGACATCATAGATGACATCAACAGTGGTGCGCTGGAATGCCCGGCTAGTTAACTACAAAGGAAAATGTTTCAATAAAGGATCATTTGACAACCAAAAAAAAAAAAAAAAAAAAAACTTTAAAAAAATAAAATATTTTTTAAAAAAGATTTTATAGGAACATATGGACAGCAGGTTGATGATGCTATTATGGTGACTGCAAGACAAAAATTTCCCTCGGTACTCCTCAAACTTACAAAGGCGATTACTACCATTAGTCTTTGAATGCCGCGACCCAGGCCAGACTGACAGCTGACCAGTTACTGGATACCCAAGCAGATCAGTGCCCCCAACCCTCCTGCCTGCACTCTGACCCATTACAAGCTACCAAAGCTGAGACATTCCCTAACGTATAGACGGAAAGTAAATGTTCCTTCTCGTGAAGGCCAGTGGGACTAGAGGCAGGTGGGGCCATCCACCCATGTGTACTTGGGTATGAAAAAACAAAGTTTCAAATCTAAAAAACAAAGGGAAAATAAATCATAAAATTAAAAAGAAATTGTTACCAGTGGGGTGGGATAGAGGGAGATAGAAGCCAGACATGTTTTGTATACTTGACTTTGAAACCATGTAAATATTTTACATAGATCTAAAACAAGATTAAATTTTAGCAACCTCCAAGTATCTAAAGGAAAATGAAGCAAATGAAATCACTAAGAATACTTAGTGACCTCCTAACTACTAAATCCGATGCCTTGCTTGAGGGTACGTTCAACTTATCCTGTCTGTATAATTTTACATTGTTGATCATTGACTCATTATTAAAATTCTCTTCCTCCTTGGCTTTTCTGAGACCACCCTTTCCTGGTTTACCTCATAAATCTCTGATTTCACTTCTTAGTGTCCTTCGCTAGGTCCTCTTCTACCTGTGCTTTCAATATAAATAGTTCCCATTCTTTTTTTTTCTTTTTTAAGATTTTATTTTTAAGTAATCTCTATACCCAACATGGGGCTCAAACTCACAACCCTGAGATCAAGAGTTGCATACTCCATCAACTGAACCTGCCAGGTGCCCCAAACCGTGGGGCTTGAACTCACAATCCTGAGATCAAGAGGCACATGCGCTTGGGGCACTTGGGTGGCTCAGTCAGTTGGGCACCTGACTCTTGGTTTCAGCTGAGGTCATATTCTTGAGGTCGTGAGATCCAACCCCGCATTGAGCCCCCAGTCAAGCTCCACACTGGTCTCTCTCCCTCTGTACCCCCCCCACTTGCGCTCTCTCTCAAACATATAAATGAAATCTTAAAAAAAAAAAAAAGCCACATGCTCTAGGTAGTTCTCATTTTCTTTTGTTTTATTTTAAGTACTCTCTATACCCAACATGGGGCTCAAACTCACAACCCTGAGATCAAGAGTTGCATACTCCATCAAGTGAGCCAGCCAGGCGCCCCTAGGCAGTTCCATTCTTAATTTACTTTTTTTAATCTGATCACTCCCAGCAGTAAAACCATATACTCCCCTGATTTCCATTAGACATATTTACATTAATATATGATTATAAGAAAATTAAGATCAATACGAGTTGCTGTACTATAGGGAAATATTGCCATGGGAGAGGAAAAATGAACCAATTTCAAGGGAACTGCTCTAAAAGAGTTTTTTGAATACGTTATTTTGCATAGCGTACTAAATTACTGTCTGTTGTTCAAAACCTACCTCAGCTGTTATCTACTCTATAAAACCTTATCAGATTTCTCTGGCCACAATTAATTATTACTTCCTCTTCACTCTGATAAGATCTCCCTTATGACATGTATTACCTAGTGACATATATTACCAAAATGCCAAGACAGAAATGGGTAGAAAAAAATTAAACATGAGAGGCCACAAGATCTACATAATATCGGCATTTGTGAATAAGGAAGCAGATAGAAGCAAGATGAACATGAGGAAATGAAAAATGGCAAAAAATCATTATAGGACAGAATAAAGGCTCACACTGACATAAAAACGTAGGGAATAGAAGCCATTTGACCCAGTACAGTGGACATGGGGACAAAGGCAAAAGACCCAGACAAAAAGTGAAGCCAATCTTTCAGGGATCTGCACTTCAGGGCTGCTTTCTCTCCCACCCTGGTTGGTGCTGGGAGTGGGAGCTGGGCACCCGTCAGAGACCCAGGTGGGGCTTGAGCACCTCCACAGGCCTCCTGCCTCAGGTCTTCCTCTGGGCTCTCACTCTTTCTCTCTTTTTTTTAAAAATATATTTTTATTTATTTATTTGAGAGAGAGCACAAGATCCGGGTGAGGAGCAGAGGGAGAAGCAGACGCCCCGCTGAGCAGGGAGCCCGATGCGGGACTCGATCCCCGGACTCCAGGATCACGACCCGATGGGCTCTCACTCTCTCTCTTAATCTTCACCAAAGCTGCCTCTGCCATTAAGGGTTGTTCTGTGGTCCACTCTGGAATTGCAAAGCCCCTCACCTATTTGGCTTCTCTGTGAGCCTGTACACCCAGAATCACATTCCTCCCGAGGCCACATGTCTGGTGCCACCTTTCCTGTAGCTGCCTTCTGCCTTGCTTCCTTTTGAGGCTTAGAGCACACCCACTCCTTTTCTTTTGGGGACCCACCACCAACTTGCTGTTTTCTGCCCCAGACATATTTCCATCTCTCAGCTCTGCCTCAGAGTCCCTTAAACACAGACTCTGGTGTGTGCTTTTTTCTTTTCTTTCTTTCTTTCTTTCTTTTTTTTTTTTTTTTAGGATTTTATTTATTTACTTGACAGAGAGAGACACAGCAAGAGAGGGTTCACACAAGCAGGGGAGTGGGAGAGGGAGAAGCAGGCTTCCCGCCGAGCAGGCAGAAGGCAGAACGCTTAACCGACTGAGCCACCCAGGCACCCTGGGTGTGTGATTTTCAAAATGCTTTTAAAAAGCCATTCTTTTATGAAGGGGGGCAAATCAGAGGGGGAGACGAACCATGAGAGACGATGGACTCTGAGAAACAAACTGAGGGTTCTAGAGGGGAGGGGGGTGGGGGGATGGGTTAGCCTGGTGAGGGGTATTAAGGAGGGCACGTACTGCATGAGCACCGGGTGTTAGACGCAAACAAGAATCATGGAACACTACATCCAAAACTAATGATGTAACGTATGGTGATTAACATAACAATAAAAAAATTTTTTTAAAAAAGCCATTCTTTTATCGGAGGGGAGGGGGTGGGGGTGGGTGGGTGAAACAGGTGACGGGAATTAAGGTGTGCACTTATCGAGAGGAGCACAGGGTGATGTATGGAAGTGTTGAATCACTATATTGTACACCTGAAATATAACACTGTATGTTAATTAACTGGAATTTAATTAAAAACTAAAACAAAAAAAAAGCCATACTTAGGGTGGAAGTCACACCCTCCATCTGCCCTCTTGTTTTCCCCCACCCCTTCCCCATCCCTCTGTCAGTTCTCCCCTCCTACCTCCTACCTCCTACCCAGGGTAGGGACTTAAAGAGGCCACACTGTGGCCTGGAAACAGCACCCCCTTTTCCCCCTACTCCCCATGCTACACCACACGCTGGTTGTGGGGAGGGGCTGAGCAAGGGGCTACAGCGCTGCTCTGGAAGACCTTGAGGACCCCATTCCCAAGGCTCTGCCCCTAAAGGGGATCCCCTCAGGCCTGTGGGCTCCACGTGTGCTGGCGGGAGAACTGGTTCCTGCCCACCGGTGCCAGTCTGAGGCAGGGCTGCTCACCCCCTGGCCAGCCCTTGCCTGCTCCTTTCAAGCTGCCTTTGCTTTCTGCCTTAGGCCCTCCTCCCTCTTCTGGTTTTGGGGGAAGTTTATGGGGTGCCACCCCCCGGCTCTTCTTTCCTGCTCCCCCAAAGACCAGCCTAGTGGGCCCTTCCCTGTTAACCTTGGAACGCAGAGTTCACAAAGCAGTAAGGAATTCAGGTCTTATTCACAGGGTCTTGTCTGATTTACCTTCTTCTATTAAGGATTCCAAAGATAAGTAGGGGCTTGGGAAGGTCATGGTGCCTGTCCTAAGTAGTTCAGGAGCACTGTCAGCTCCTGTCACCCCAGGGGGCTTGCTTGGGGGCCCTCTCCCCTTTTTGCCTTCCAACTTCCAGCTGAACGTGAAAGCCCTCTTTCCGACAGGGCAGTGTTGAAAGTGCCTTTAGAGTGAGCATTACAGGGCGACTGGGTGGCTCAGTTGGTTAAGTGTCTGCTCTCTGCTCGGGTTATGATCCCAGGGTCCTGGGATCGGGCTGCATCAGGCTCCCTGCTCGTTGGGGAGTCTGCTTCTCCCTCTGCTCCTTCCCCCTGCTTGTACTCTCTCTCTCTCTCTCTCTCTCAAGTAAATAAATAGATCTTAAGGGGGAAAAAAAAAGTGGGCATCACAGGAATGGCCAGGGACATCCAGTTGGGATAAGCAGCCTAGGTCCTAGGCCTCCGCAGCACCCGGCCCCTGAGGGCAGAGGCTCCCTGACCCAGACTGGATCAGGCCCATCTTCATCTCTGCTTCTCCTCCCTTGCCAGCCGCCCCCCCCTACTTCCTCTGTGCCCCTTGGTCCCAGTGCACATTAAAGCCACTTAAAGCAGGCAGCACAGTGCCTGGTATAGTGCAAGTCCTCGATAAACATTTGCTGGGGGCGCCTGGGTGGCTCAGTCATTAAGCGTCTGCCTTCAGCTCCGGTCGTCATCCCGGAGTCCTGGGATCGAGCCCCGCATCGGGCCCCCTGCTCCGCGGGAAGCCTGCTTCTCCCTCTCCCACTCCCCCTGCTTGTGTTCCCTCTCTCGCTGTATCTCTCTGTGTCAAATAAATAAATAAAAGCTTTAAAAAAAAAATTTGCTGAACAAATGAAAGGATGGAAAAAAAAGTGGAGCCAAGAGATCTCAGAAAGTTCAAGGCAATATTTCTTTTTTTTTTTTAAGATTTTATTTATTTGAGAGAGAGAGAATGAGAGACAGAGAGCACAAAACGGAAGAGGGTCAGAGGGAGAAGCAGACTCCCCGCTGAGCAGGGAGTCCGATGTGGGACTCGATCCCGGGACTCCAGGATCATGACCTGAGCCGAAGGCAGTCGCTTAACCAACTGAGTCACCCAGGTGCCCTCAAGGCAATATCTCTGAACACTTCATAAAACAATAGAAAAGAGAGCTTTGACCAAGCAGCTAGAAAAATTACCCTTATTTTTCTCATCTAAAAGTTCAGGCAAATTGGGGCAACCTGGCTGGCTCAGTCAGCGGAACATACAACTCTTGATCTCGGGATTGTGAGTTCAAGACCCACATTGGGTGAAGAGCTTAATTTAAAAACAAAAAAGGTAAAATAAAGTTCAAGCAAACTAATTTCCCATAAATATGAGCAACAAAAAGGAAGGCAGTCAAATCTCCAAGTTATTATGAGGAAAAAGATCTTAGGATAACATCAATAACATCACTAAATCACACAATGAAAACAAAGTTTAAAACATGCCCACAAAACAGCTGAAAATCACAGCTTAATAATTCAAAATGAGCTAAAGCAAATCAATGAAATGATAGAAGTTTTGAGAAAACATAAGTAAAAACTATAAAAGTGAAAAATGAGATAGAATTTAGACTTAACCAACTGAGCCACCCAGGTGCCCCCGAAGACGTTATTTGAAGTAGCACAAAAGCAAATACCCCCAAAAAAGCCTTATAAGAAAAAAAGGATTCTCTCCCTCTGCCCCTCCCCCACTCACAATCTCTGGCGCTGTCTCTCTGAAAAAGATGAATGCATCCTTAAAAAAAAGAAAAGAAATAAAATCTATTAACATGACCTTCCTTTACTCATTAACTCATATCCATTATCTTGCCCAAGTCACACAACCAATGATGGGTAAAATTAGAACTCATAACCATTAAAACGGTAGGTCTCAGTGATAAAGCTCAGTGATGCTGAGACACTTCCCTCCTCATACATCAGGCCCATTCCTCTACCACAAACATTAGTCCGCCAGCATTTCAGCTAGTGCTCCCCTTTGAATAAGCAAAGTGTGGATATTGTCCTTTATAACTCAGGCTCCCTTAAGAGATTAAAAGAAGTTCCCTATCCACAATAAGTTTTGATATTATGAGAATGCAGAATCAAAGAGAAGATTGTACCTCCCTTATCTGCTTGCTGATGCCTGTGAAATCCTTTTCTTTCTTTTTTTTTTTTAAAGATTTTATTTATTTATTTGAGAGAGAGAGAATGAGAGAGAGAGAGCACATCAGAGGGGATAGGGTCAGAGGGAGAAGCAGACTCCCTGCCGAGCAGGGAGCCCGATGCGGGACTCGATCCCGGGACTCCAGGATCATGACCTGAGCCGAAGGCAGTCACTTAACCAACTGAGCCACCCAGGCGCCCTGTGAAATACTTTTCATTCTATTATCAGAAATAAAGAGAAATGGGGGCCTTCTGGCTCTGGCCATGATCAGATAGCTTGTATTGGACTAACCCTCTCACAAAATAATAATAAATTACACAAAATATTTAGAACAACTATGTGGCAAAACTGTTGGTGACCCATCCAGATTCCCTTGGATCCCTTTCCCAGTCCTGTATACTCAAATGTCAGCAACTAAACACTTTGTGGTTAACAATTCATACCTGCAATCCTTAGAGTATGCATTCTCAGTGGGGGCAATAATTGGTTCTTGGGGAGAAAAAAAATCGTACTCTTTTTATATATAAAGTACAGGTAAAAATATCATACATAAACAGATATACAGTATAGTTACACTAATAAAACTTCATAGAAAGTGATTAGGGAAAAAATGTCTAAGAAGTCTAACTAAGGGTGTGATAATGAGCAAAAAGTTGAGAAACTGTGTTTTGGGGGATTGTGCATGGGCACTGGAGTTACTTTGCCATAAGGAGAGCCAAAAATGCTTGGAAGTGCGGCATTCCCTAGGACAGACCATAGCCAATAACAGAGTACTGTGGGGATACAAAAGCTCAATTCCTTTGCCTTTGGGTGAGACAAGCTCTAAGGTGCTAATTGATGTTCCAGAGTGTTCTGGAGAGGAGCCTGATCCTGGGCTTCACCTAAATGGTACCCTCCCTTGGATTCTTCCATATCTTGCTTCTTCCATTCCCTTAATGGTTTACCTAGGAAGCACTTTCTTAATCATTTTATCAAAATCCTTGGTTCAGGGTCTACCTCTGGAAGAATCCAACCTAAGACAAACTGTACGAAGGCACTGCAAAGCAATAAACACAAGCAGAACTTCAAGATTATGAACAATCAGAGAAGAGAAGCACATGAGGATCAAGCTGGTATGCTGCTGCTCTGTCAGGTAGCATGAGTACAACTCATCATCCGTGTCCCAGTCCAATCAAAGCATAGTAAAAGAAAGGATCAAATTATCAAAAAAGAAGAAATGAAAAAAAAAAAAACAAGGAAAGAAACCCAGACAATAGGTGACTTTGATTTTGGAATGTAATCAAACAAGGACTAAAACATCTATGATTTATATCCAAGAGAAGAAGGGCTAAAGAATTTCACCAAAGAGCAAGAATCTATATGTTTTTATTAAGTTTTTTATTTTAAGTCCAATATAGTTAACATAGTGTTATATTAGTTTGAGGTGTATAATATAGTGATTCAACAATTCCATGCATTACTCAGTGCTCATCATGATAAGTGTTCTCTTGATTTGTTAAAAAAAAAAAAAGTCTGTTTTTTGGTTTGTCTTTTTTTTTCCCTTTGTTTGCCCGTTTTGTTTCTTTTTTTTTTTAAGATTTTATTTATTTATTCATGAGAGACAGAGGAGGAGAGAGAGAGAGAGAGAGAGAGAGAGAGAAGCAGAGGGAGAAGCAGGCTCCCAAGGAGCAGGGAGCCCGATGTGGGACTCGATCCCAGGACCCTGGGATCATGACCTGAGCCGAAGGCAGACGCTTAACCAGCTGAGCCACCCAGGCGCCCCTGCCCGTTTTGTTTCTTAAATTCCACGTATGAAATCATATGCTAGCTGTCTTTCTCTGACTAACTTATTTCACTTAGCATTATACTCTCTAGCTTCATCTGTGTTGTTGCAAATGGCAAGATTTCATTCTTTGTTATGGCTGAGTAATATTCCATCGTGTATGTGTGTATGTATATACCATATCTTCTTTGTCCATCTGTCAGTGGACACTTGGGCTGCTTCCATAATTTGGCTATTGTAAATAATGCTGCAATAAACACAGGGGTGCATATATCCTTTTGAATTTGTTTCCATGTATTCTTTGGGTAAATATCCAGTAGTGTGATTACTGGATCAAAGGGTAATTTTATTTTTAATTTTTTGAGGAAACTCCATTCTGTTTTCCACGGTGGCTGCACACAGTTTGCATTACCAACAGTACACAAAAGTTCCTTTTTCTCCACAACCTCTCTAACACCTATTGTTTAAAAATCTATATATTTTGGGACACCTGGGTGGCTCAGTCGTTAAGTGTCTGCCTTCAGCTCAGGTCACGATCCCCCGCATCGGGCTCCCTGCTCAGTGGGAAGCTTGCTTCTCCCTCTCCCACTCCCCCTGCTTGTGTTCCCTCTCTTGCTATGTCTCTCTCTGTCAAATAATAAAATCTTTTTAAAAATAAAAATAAAAATCTATATATTTTTTAAAAGTCAACTGGAAGTTCTAAAACAGAAAGTGATTATATCTGAATTTAAAAATCCAGTTGAGGGCGCCTGGGTGGCTCAGTTGGTTAAGCGACTGCCTTCGGCTCAGGTCATGATCCTGGAGTCCCGGGATCGAGTCCCACATCGGACTCCCTGCTCAGCGGGGAGTCTGCTTCTCCCTCTGACCCTCTTCCCTCTCGTGCTCTCTATCTCTCATTCTCTCGCTCTCAAATAAATAAATAAAATCTTTAAAAATAAATAAATAAAATAAAAATCCAGTTGATAATGGGATGCCTGAGTGGCTCAGTCAGTTAAGCATCTGCCTTTGGCTCAGGTCATGATCCCAGGGTTCTGGGATCAAGTTCTGCATTGGGCTCCTTGCCCCGTGGGGAGCCTGTTTCTCCCTCTGCCTGCCGCTCCCCCTGCTTGTGCTCTCTCTGTCTCTCTCTGACAAACAAATAAATAAAATCTTTAAAAAAAAATCCAATTGATGGGTTTGATATCAAATCAATACAACAGAACAGATAATTAGTAAACTAGAGAACAGGTCAGTGTATTAAATTGAAGCACAGAGAGTAAACAAGACAGAAAACACAAAAAAGAGTATAAGAGACTTATAGAACATGATAGAAAGGTCTAACACCCACGTAATTGGAGTTGAACAAGCAGAGGAAAGAAAGAATGAAAAGAAGCAATATGTGAAGAAATAGTAGACAAAAATTTCCCCAAACTGATGAAAGTTGTTAAAACATGCATTCAATATGCTCTATAGTCTCAAATGAGATACAGAGAAAACTACATCTAGGCATGTGATAGTCAAACTGAAGAAAAACAAATATAAAAGGGAAAATCTTGGGGCACCTGGGTAGCTCAGTCTGTTAAGATCCAACTCTTGGTTTCAGCTTGGGTTGTGATCTCAGGGTCGTGGGATTGAGCCCCACCTTGGGCTCCACGCTCTGTGCAGAGTTGGCTTGAGAAACTCTCTCTCTCTCCCCCATTATCCCTCCCCTCTCACTCTCTCTCTCTCAAATAAATAAATACATAAATAATATCACTTTTTAAAAAGGGGAAAATCTTAAAAACAGAAGGATTAAAAAGGGAGGGCACCAGTAAGTTTGAAAGTTAACTTTTCAAAAGAAATTATGGAAGTCAGAAGACAATGAAATAACATTTTTATTTTTTTAACTTTTTTAAAAGATTTTATTTATTTATTCAACAGATAGAGAGAGAGCACAAGCAGGCAGAGTGGCAGACAGAGGGAGAGGGAGAAGCAGTCTCTCCAGGAGCCGGACGTGGGGCTCGATCCCAGGACCCAGGATCATGACCTGAGCCGAAGGCAGCCACTTAACTGACTGAGCCACCCAGGCACCCCTGAAATAACATTTTTTAAGTGCTGAAAGAAAAAACAGAATTCTGTATCAGCAAAAATGAAGACAATATAAAGATATTTTCAATTCAAATGGACTAAAGACCTAAACGCAAGATCCAAAACATAAAGCTCCTAAGGAAAAAATATGGAAAATGATTCATAACACTGGATTTGGCAATGATTTCTTAGGTATGACACAAAGGACACAACAGCAAAATGTGTCTGTCCCTGTGTCTCTCTCTGTCAAATAAATAAATAAAACCTTTAAAAAAAAAAGAAATTGGAACCCTTGTACACTGTTGGCAGGAATGTAAAATGGTGCAGTCATTATGGCAAACAGTATGACATTTCCTCAAAAAATTAAAAATAGAATCACCATATGACCCAGCAATCCTACTTCTTGATATATACCCAAAAGAACTGAAAGCAAAATCTCAGATATTTGTACACACATGTTCATAGCAGCATTTTTCACAGTAGCTAATGGGTAGAAGTTACCCAAATGTCCATAAATGGATGAATGTATAAACAAAATTGGTAAATACACACAGACTATTATTCAGTCTTAAAATGGAAATCCTGTCTCAAGCTACAACATGGGTATATTATGCTAAATGAAATAAGCCAATCACAAAAAGGACAAATACTGTATGAAGGATGGGGATAAAGGGAAATGGGGAGTTGTTGTTTAATGGGTACAGAGTTTCAGTTCTGGAGATCTATTACACAGCAATGTGAATATACATAACACTACTGAACTGTATACTTGAACATGGTAGAGTTGGTAAAAAAATTTTTTTAAAGATTTTATTTATTTGCCTGAGAGAGACAGCGAGAGAGGGAACACAAGCAGGGGGAGTGGGAGAGGGAGAAGCAGGCTTCCTGCGGAGCAGGGAGCCCGATGCGGGGCTCGATCCCAGGACCCTGGGATCACGACCTGAGCCGAAGGCAGACGCTCAACGACTGAGCCACCCAGGTGCCCCTAGAGTTGGTAAATTCCATGTTGCGTGTTCTTTATCACAACATAAAATTTTTTTTTTAATTTTATTTGTTTATTTGAGAGAGAGGGCACACACACACAAGCAGGGAGTAAGCAGAGGGGAGAGGGAGAAGCAGATGCCCTGCTGAGCAGGGAGCCCGATGTGGGACTCAATCCCAGGACCCTGAGATCATGACTTGAGCCAAAGGCAAACACTTAACCAACTGAGCCACCCAGGCGCCCCTTAAAAAAAATTTTTTTTAGTTAATTTATTTGAGAGAGAGAGAGAGGGAGCACACAAGTGGGAGGGGCAGAGGGAGAGGGAAGAGAATCTCAAGCCGACTCCATGCTGAGTGCAGAGCCTGACGTGGGGCTTGGTCTCACAACCCTGAGATCACCACCTGAGCCAAAACCAAGAGTCTAACGCTCAACCAACTGAAACACTCAGGTGCCCTATAGATTTGATTTTTAAGAAATACGAAAGAGAGTTCTTCAGGCTGATCTCAGATGAAAGAATAGAACTGCTAAAAGATAAAGAGGTAAAATATATTGCTAAATTTAAGTACGTTAAGGTTCATGATATAAGTAAGTATAAATAGGGTGCTTGGGTGGCTCAGTCGGTTAAGTGTCTGCCTTCAGCTCAGGTCAGGATCCCAGGGTCCTGGGATCGAGCCCCACATCAGGCTCCCTGCTCAGCAGGGAGTATGCTTCTCCCTCCGCCCCTCCCCCTGCTCATGCACTCACTCTCTCTCTCTCTCAAACAAATAAAATCTTTTAAAAAAATACGTAAGTATAAATAAATGTTGATTGCTTAAAACAACAATAAGATCTTGTGGAACTTAAAATACATGAAGAAGTAAAATAAATGACAATAGTACAAAAAGTAGGAAGAGGTAAGCTGGTGCAGCCCCTCTGGAAAACAGTATGGAGGTTCCTCAAAAAGTTGAAAATAGAGCTACCATACAACCCAGCAATTGCACTACTGGGTATTTACCCCAAAGATACAAATGTAGGGATCTGAAGGGGTATGTGCACCCCAATGTTTATAGCAGCAATGTCCACAATAGCCAAACTGTGGAAAGAGCCAAGATGTCCATCAACAGATGAATGGATAAAGAAGATGTGGTATATATATATATATATATATATATATATATATATATACATATACATACACACACACACACACACACACACACACAATGGAATATTATGCAGCCATCAAAAGGAATGAGATCTTGCCATTTGCAATGACGTGGATGGAACTGGAGGGTGTTATGCTGAGTGAAAAAAGTCAATCAGAGAAAGACATGTATCATATGACCTCACTGATATGAGGAATTCTCAATCTCAGGAAACAAACTGAGGGTTGCTGGAGTGGTGGGGGTGGGAGGGATGGGGTGGCTGGGTGATAGACATTGGGGAGGGTACGTGCTATGGTGAGCGCTGTGAATTGTGCAAGACTGTTGAATCACAGATCTGTACCTCTGAGAGAAATAATACATTATATGTTAAAAAAAAAAGAAGAAGAAGAAGAAGATAGCAGGAGGGGAAGAATGAAGGGGGGGAAATCGGAGGGGAAGATGAACCATGAGAGACGATGGACTCTGAAAAAACAAACTGAGGGTTCTAGAGGGGAGGGGGGTGGGGGGGTGGGTTAGCCCGGTGGTGGGTATTAGAGAGGGCACATTCTTCATGGAGCACTGGGTGTTATACGCAAATAATGAATCATGGAACACTACATCAAAAACTAATGATGTATGGTGATTAACATAACATAATAATAAAAAATAATATTCTTATATTCTTTAAAGTACTAACTTAAGTAGACTTATAAATATATATACAATATATATTTGGGGCGCCTAGGTGACTCAGTCTTTAAGCGTCTGCCTTCGGCACAGGTCATGGTCCCAGGGTCCTGGGATGGAGCCCCGCATTGGGCTCCCTGCTCAGTGGGAAGCCTGCTTCTCCCTCTCCCACTCCCCCTACTTGTGTTCCTGCTCTCGCTCTCTCTCTCTGTCAAATAAATAAATAAAATCTTAAATATATATATATAATATATACTGTAATTTCTAGAGGGACCACTAAAAGAATAACAAAAAGTTATAAACGAAAAGAGAATAGAACAGAAAAACAGACGAATAAAATATTTCATTTATATTAAGGAAGGCAAGAAAGCAGGAATAAAGGGACAAAAAAAAAAAAACAGAGAAAACCAAAGAAAACCAAAAGCAAGACAACAGACTTAAACCCAACTATAACAATAACTATGTTAAATATAAAAAACCAATTTAGAGACAGATTTCAGATTGGATAAAAATACACCATATACTGGGCGCCTGGGTGGCTCAGTCGTTAAGCGTCTGCCTTCGGCTCGGGTCATGATCCCAGGGTCCTGGGATCGAGCCCCCTATAGGGCTCCCTGCTCAGTGGGAAGCCTGCTTCTCCCTCTCCTACTCCCCCTGCTTGTGTTCCCTCTCTCTCTCTATGTCTCTCTGTGTCAAATAAATAAAATCTTAAAAAAAAAAAAATACACCATATACAATGTACAAGTTGCCAAATTTAAATATAAGAACAAAGAGGGGAGCCTGCGTGCCTCAGTTGGTTAAACATCTGACTCTTGATTTCAGCTCAGGTCATGATCTCAGAGTTGTGAGTTCAAGCCCCATGTTGGGCTCAGTGCAGAGTCCGCTTGAGATTCTCTCTCTCCTTCTCCCTCTAACCCTCCCCCTGCTCCAGTGCTCTCTCTCTCTCTCTCTCCCTCCCTCAAATAAATAAATAAATAAAGTCTTAAAAAAATAAAAAGAACATAGAAAGGTTGACAGAAAAAGCATGAAAACCAGTAAGCGCGCAAACACCAGCTAAAATAAAGCTGGTATAGTCATGTTAATATCTGATAAGTAGACTTTTTTTTTAAATCATAAAAGTGACTTTATTTAACTGATCTCAAATCAAATAGAAGTATATAAAAGGGGGCACCTGGTTCAGTTGGTGGAGCATGCAACTCTTGATCTCAGGGTTGTGGTTTCAAGCCCCACACTGGGTATAGTGATTATTTAAAAACAAAGTCTTAAAAATAAATATATAAAAGACACAGGTTAAAAATCAGAGTTATACGGACACCTGGGTGGCTCAGTTGGTTAAATGTCTGCCTTTGGCTCAGGTCATAGTCTCAGGATCCTGGGATCAAGTCCCACATAGGGTTCCTTGCTCATCAGGGAGCCTGCTTCTCCCTCTGCCTGCTGCTCCCCCTGCTTGTGCTCTGACACAAATTAATTAATTAATTAACAGTTAATAAATAAACAAACATAAAAATAAAAACTAGAGTTATAAAATAGTCAGTGAAAGTTTTCTAAAAAGTTAAGCCCCTCTTAAAAAATAAAAAAAGTTAAACCAATCTCTCTTTGAGGATCTCTAAACAAATATAATTGAATATACCTAACTAAGATGTTATATTGGGCAACATAAAATAAACTTTATCTATAGAACTAGATATGCCCTGTTTTCTTCACTCTTACAACCTATCTTTCTATAATCACAAAATTGATTTCTGATCATGTTATGGATCAGATGAGAGAAAAAGTATCTATTTTTTCCTCTTTTTTATTTTGAGACATAACAAGTAAACTTTAAGCCAAAAAGTATTAATGTAGATAAAGAAGAATGCTAGTGATGATAAAAGTGTCAATATGAATAAATATATAACAAACCTGGGGCACCTGACTGTAAGACTCTTGATTTCAGTTCAGGTCTTGATTTCAGGGTGTGAGTTCCACACTGAACGTGGAGCCTACTTAAAAAAAAAAAAGAACAGCTTTAATGAATTTTAATTCACACACCATTCAATTTACCTATAAAAGTGCACAATTTAGGGGCACCTGGGTGGCTCAGTTGGTTAAGTGTCTGCCTTTGGCTCAGGTCACAATCCTGGGGTCCTGGGATCAAGTCCTGCATCAGGCTCCCTGCTCAGTGGGAGTCTGCTTCTTCTCTCTCTCAAATAAGTAAATAGAATCTTAAAAAAAAAAAAAAAAATAAAAGTGCACAATTTAATGTTTCTTAGTATATTCACAGACTTGTGCTATCACCACCAAATTTTAGAACATTTTCATCAGCCCCCCAAAACCCTGCACCCATTAGCAGTCACATTTCCCCCACCCCAATCCCTAGTCCTAGGCAACCCCTAATCCATATTCTGTGTATAGGCTTGCCTCTTATAGACATCTCATATAAATGGAATCACAATATGTGGTGCTTTGCGATCTGGCTAACTTTCTTTCTTTTTTTTTTTTTTTTAAAGATTTTATTTATTTATTTGAGAGAAAGAGAATGAGAGATAGAAAGCACGAGAGGGAAGAGGGTCAGAGGGAGAAGCAGACTCCCTGCTGAGCAGGGAGCCCGATGTGGGACTCGATCCCGGGACTCCAGGATCATGACCTGAGCCGAAGGCAGTCGCTCAACCAACTGAGCCACCCAGGCGCCCCGCGATCTGGCTAACTTTCATCCAGTTGCAGCATAAGGCTCAAAGTCCACGATTTTGAGATCTGTATCACAACCAGGGCAGCTCCTTTGGTGTGGCTGCTCTCATGACTGAAATCATCTGCCTCACACATAACCAACATGCAGTGATGAGATGGGGGAAGCGTAAGCACAATAAAGAATACCATCGTAAAAGGCAAGAATGGGGTACATGTGACAGTTACTTGTTCACAGAAACTTTGGAATTCTGCCAGGCAAATGTTGCCAGGATCTCCTACTGTGGTGGCAGAGAATGTTCCTTGAATAGGACCCGGTTTCTGTCTTTGGAAGTGGACCCTCGTCCATTGCTCTCTATCGCCTATGCAATCTCAGATCCTGGTCTGCTCCCCCCACCATGGAAACAGCTATAGGTGTGTGTCCCCTGTGCTTCTTCTCCATCCCCCTTTGACCTCCCATCTTTTCAGTGCCCCCATCCACATTTAAGATCCTTTTTTTTTTAAGATTTTATTTATTTATTTATTTGACAGAGAGAGAGAGCACAAGTAGGCAGAGCGGCAGAGGGAGAGGGAGAAGCAGGCTTCCCGCTGAACAGAGAGCCTGATGTGGGGCTCGATCCCAGGACCCTGGGATCATGACCTGAGCCGAAGGCAGACACCTAACCAACAGAGCCACCCAGGCGCCTCCCGCCCCCCATCTAAGATTCTCACTAAGCAAGCTCTCTTGGAATAGTCACCAAAAATGTATGCCAACTAACTTACTATCCTTTACAATTGTTATTATTTAAAATAGGGTACACACACACACACACACACACACACTCATTCAAAATAGCTGAAAATATGATAATAACTACAATCTAGACTATACGGTAAGCCATTTAACTCAGAAGCCTTAGAACACCCAAGTAAGAGGCTAGTTGAAGAGTCCTGAATATCCTGTGTAGTTGGAGCCCAATTAAAACCTATTGTTATTTATTTCCTAGAATAATCACAAGGGCCTTCCTTCAAAGCAACTAAAAGAAAAGGACGGGGGAACTGACAAACACCATTCAATTCAAGACCTGCAGCACCCTCACATACATTCAACAACATTCATTCTGTTAAAAAAAAAAAAATAGAAAGTTCCTCCTACTCCACTTCTTCAATTGACCCTCCTTTCTCATCTTCTGCTTTGTCTCTACTGTGAAGCAGCAACAAATTTAAGCTCCCAGGGATAGCTTCCTCCATGAAAACTATAACCACTAGATTTGAACATGAAAGATTCAAGGGATTCAGTTAGAAAGTAATTTTAGGGGCTCCTGGGTGGCTCCGTTGGTTAAGCGACTGCCTTCGGCTCAGGTCATGATCCTGGAGTCCCGGGATCGAGTCCCACATCGGGCTCCCTGCTCAGCAGGGAGTCTGCTTCTCCCTCTGACCCTCTTCCCTCTCGTGCTCTCTCTCTCTCATTCTCTCTCTCTCAAATAAATAAATAAAATCTTAAAAAAAAAAAAAAGAAAGTCATTTTAGGGGCTCCAGGGTGGCTCAGATGGTTAAGCGTCTGCCTTCAGCTCAGGTCGTGATCCCAGAGTCCTGGGATCGAGCCCCTGTAACGGGTTCCCCGCTCAGCGGGGAGCCTGCTTCTCCCTCTCCCACTCCCCTTGCTTGTGTTCCCTCTCTCGCTGTGTCTCTCTCTGTCAAATAAATAAATAAAATCTTTTTTTAAAAAAAATAAATAAAATTACATTGAGATACTATTTCTCACTTATCAAATTGGAAATATTCCAAAAATTTTAAAACACATTTTTTTTAAGCTTTGGGAAAATAGTTACTCTCCGACATTGCTGGTAGGATAAGGGGTATAACTTCTATGGAGGATCTTTCAGCAAAATTTACCAAAACTGCAAATGCATTCATCTTTGAGCCAGCCATTCCACTTTTAGAATGAGTCCCACAGATATACCTGTGTATATAACCTGTACAAGTACAAAGTTATACACACACACAATTTTTCATTGAGTCACTGTTTGTAATAGTGAAGACTGGATAAAACCCAAGTATCTAGCAATAGAGAAAAGGTAGAATAAACCATGGTATGTCCCTACTATAGAATATTATGTAGCTATTAAAGAGAATGAAGAAAATCTCCATGTAGTGATATATAGACAGATCTCCAGAATATACTGTTGAGTTAAAAAAAAAATGGGCTCCTGGGTGGCTTAGGCAGTTAAGCGTCTGTCTGCCTTCGGCTCAGGTCATGATCCCGGGGTCCTGAGCAGGGAGCCTGTTTCTTCTCTCCCCCTGCCCCTCCCCCTGCTTGTGTTCTCTCTCTCTCTCTCAAATAAATAATTAAACCTTTAAAAAATTAAAAAAAAAAACAAACACAAGGAGACTTCATGGAAGATACCAGGAAATCATCTCTCTACCTAAACAACTACTTAAACAGCAGGAACTTGTCTAAAGCAATTTCTTTGAAATATTGGAGTTTAGTCAAATACTTGCAACATCCAGGCCAGAGCTTGACAAAATGTTGGTAAATTTTAGTGAATTTTAACCTTTTGCATAGTGGCTACCATCCCTCAGCCCTATAGCAGTTCATATTTCAGGAAAAATCTTCATGACATTAAATTTGACAATGATTTCTAGGATATAATACCAAAAGCATAGGCAACAACAACAAAACATAGATAGGACTTAATCAAAATTAAACTTTTGTACATCTAAGTACAATGTCAACAAAGTGAAAAAACAATAGAATGGGAGAAAATATTTGCAAATCATATATCTGATAAGGGATTCATATCTAGAATATATAAAGAACTCAGGGGCGCCTTGGTGGCTCAGTCAGTTAAGTGTCTGACTCTTGGTTTTGGCTCAGGTCATGATCTCAGGGTCATGAGATTGAGTCCCACATCAGGCACTGTGCTCAGCTGGGAGTCTGCTTAAGATTCTCTCTCTCTCTCTCTCTCTCTCTCCCTTCCCCCTGCTTGCTCTCTCTCTCTCCCCTTCTCACAAAATAAATAAAAACTTAAAAAAAAAAAGAATATATAAAGAACTCCTGCAACTCAACAACAAAAAACCAACCTAACTAATACAGGCAAATAACTTGAAATAAACATTTCTCCAGAGAAGACATACAAATGGCCAAAAGGGGGGCGCCTGGGTGGCTCTGTCAGTTGGGCATCTGCCTTGGGCTCAGGTCGTGATGCCAGGGTTCTGGGATCAAGCCCCATATCAGGCTCCCTGCTCAGCAGGGAACCTGCTTCTGCCTCTCTTCTGCTGTTCCCCCTGCTTGTGCTCTTGCTCTCTCTCTCTCAAATAAATAAATAAAATCTAAAAACAAACAAACAAACAAAAAAAACAAATGGCCAATAGCACATGAAAAGGGACGTCATCAGTAATTAGGGAAATGCAAATCAAGAGTATAATGAGACACCACTTCACTCACATTAGGTTGGCTATTATCAAAAACAGGGGCACCTGGGTGGTTCAGTCAGTTAAGCCTTTGACTCTTGATCTCAGCTCAGGTTTTGATCTCAGGGTTGTGAGTTCGGGCCCCGCGTTGGGTTCCACACTGGGCGTGGAGCCTACTTAAAAATAAAAAAATAAATGTGGGATGTGAAGAAAATGGAACTCTTCTAGATTGCCGGTGGGAGCATAAAATGGTGCGGCCACTGTGAAAAACAGCTTGGACGTTCCTCAAAAAGGTAAATATGGAATTACCATTTGATCCAGCATCCCCATTCCTAATTATACACCCCAAAGAAATGAAAACAGGGACTAGAACAGATATTTGTACATCATGTTCATAGCAACATTATTCACAATATTCAAAAGGTAGAAAAGACTCAAATGTCAATCGACAGATGAATGAACAAATAAAATGCAGTATAGATATGTAATTTTACTCAGCCTTAAAAACGAAGGAAACTCTAACACATACCACAAGATGAGGACATTAAGCTAAGCAAAACAAGCCAGTTACAAAAGGACAAATATTGTATGATTCCACTTATCTGTGGTACCTAGTGCAGTCAAATGTACTGAGACAGAAAGTAGAATGATGGTTGCCAGGGGCTGGGGGAAGAAAAAGGGATGAAGGGTTATTGTTGAATGGGTACAGAGTTGCAGTTTGAGATGATGAAAAAATTCTTGGGATAGATGGCGGTGATGGTTGCACACCAGTGTGAATGTAGTTAGTGCCACCGAAGTGTATACTTAAAAATGGTCAAAATGGTAAAATGTCATGTATATTTCACCACAATAAAAAAAGAAATATACAAATGGCCAATATGAACATGAAAAGATGTTTGCTATCTGTAGCCATTAGAGAAATGAGAATCAAAACCACAATGAGATACCACTTCACACCACCAGGAAGGCTTATTACCAAAAACAAACAAACAGAAAATAACAAGTGTTGGATGTGGAGAAACTGGAATCCTCCCAGTGAGAATGTAAAATGGTACAGCCATTCTAAAAGAACAGCTTGGTAGTTCCTCAAAAAGGTAAACAAAGTTATCATATGATCTAGCAACTCCCCTTGTTGTTTAAAAGGGTAAATTTTGGGGTTCCTGGGCAGCTCAGTCGGTTAGGCACCCAATTCTTGGTTTCAGCTCAGGTCATGATCTCAGGGTTGTGGGATCAAGCCCTACATCGGGCTCTGCACTCAGAGCAGAGTCGGCTAAAGATTATCTCCCTCTCCCCCTCTGCTCCTTCCCCTGCTCTGGAGCTCTCTCTTTAAAATAAATAAAGAAAATATTTTTTTTAAAAAGGAGGTAAATTTTATGTAATGTATATTTTACCGCAATTAAAAAAAAAAAAACTTTTGAAAGGTATGTTACCTTTTGTGTAAGAGATAGGGGCATAACATTCATGTCTGCTTACATTTGCATAAAGAAATACTTAACAATAAACATATAAAAGTGTTTACCTGTAAGAGAATTGTTATGAGTGGATGGGGACAGATGTGAGGAGATTACCTCAAGTACACTCTTCATATCATTTTTATTTAAATCATGTAATGTACTACCTATTAAAAAATGAATAGATTTGGGGTGCCTGGGTGACTCAATCGGTTAAGCGTCTGCCTTCAGCTTAGGTTGTGATTCCAGAGTCCCAGGATCAAGCCCCACATCAGGCTCCTTGCTCTGAGGGGAGTCTGCTTCTCCCTCGGACTCTCCCCCATCTCGTGCTCTCTCTCTCTCTCACCCTCTCTCTCTCAAATAAATAAATAAAATCTTTTTTAAAAAAGATTTTCAAACAACTAAATAACATTTATTCAGATATGGTTTTTCCCTGACTAAAGCAGTTCACATGCTTTTCTAAATCATTCGTGATACACCTGGGTGGCTCCAGTCAGTTAAGCATCTGCCTTCAGCGGGGGTCATGAAACTGGGGTCCTGGGATGGAGCCCTACATCGGGCTCCTTGCTCAGCCGGGAGCCTGCTTCTCCCTATGCTGCTCCCTCTGCTTGTGCTCTCTCTCTCTCTCTGACAAATAAATAAATAAAATATTTTAAAAAAATCATTCTGGGGCGCCTGGGTGGCTCAGTTGGTTAAGCGACTGCCTTCGGTTCAGGTCATGATCCTGGAGTCCCGGGATCGAGTCCCACATCGGGCTCCCCGCTCAGCGGGAAGCCTGCTTCTCCCTCTGCCTCTACCTGCCACTCCCCCTGCTTGTGTATGCGTGTGCTCTCGCTTTCTCTCAAATAAATACCTAAAAGCTTTTTAAAAAAATCATTCTTACATAATTAAAGGTTGTATAGTTACTTTAAATCATAAACACAGTCTCAATTACATTTTAAATAAAAATGTTTGATCCCATAAAATAACAAAAGCTTCACGGATAATTTAATGCTAGCTCTTGTCCCGTCCTGCAGATGGGCTCTGCAGTGGGTTAACTCCTGTCAATGGCAGAGGGGGGCATGGCCCTCTTTCCCCTCTCCGAACTTCTACCATTCCTTACTGGGATTTGATTGCCCTTTCTCTCTGACCCACCGCCCTCCACCAAGAGGCAGAAAGAAATGTTCTTACTTTACTGGTACGACCATAAGATGGTTGTATGCCTTCTTTGCCTGCGGATATTTAAAGCTGACTTTTCTCTTTTGGGGCTCTTCATGAGTTCTTAAGAGATGCACCCTACAAATCATTGTTGGATTCTCAGCTGCCAGTCCCTTGACCTGAAAGGAAGCGCTCTATTCCAAGTACCTTATTCACTCCAAAACCCTAGGAATTCAATGGGGCTCCTCCTGCTTCTCCTCATTTATGTGGCCTTTGAGTCAGATTATGCAATGACCCCAGACAGGCCCTCTTTCACATATGGTTCATGGGAAACACTCAGGCATCGATGGCCTAACAAACTCTGGAAGAACGCTGATTACAATTTACTAGAGAGTCTCCCCTGCTCCCCTTCTAAGCAGCTCTTCTCTTGATCTCTAGATTTCCCGAAAAGGAGTCAGACATCAGTGAACTGTGACCTGATAAATTCAGAGGACATACATTAGGCTTTCCAAGTGGAAGCCTCTCACTTTTGACTTGAGGTAAGGAGGAAATCACATACCTACTTCTCCACTGGGAAGGGAGCAAGATTCAAAGCCTACCAACAGCTCTCCCCAAAGAAATTCTTTTTACTTTTTTTTTTTTAAGATTTTATTCATTTACTTGACAGAGAGAGAGAGACAGCGAGAGAGGGAACACAAGCAGAGGGAGCAGGAGAGGGAGAAGCAGACTCCTTCCTGAGCAGGGAGCCCGGACACGGGGCTTGATCCCAGGACTCTGGGATCATGACCCAAAATGAAGGCAGACACTTAACGACTGAGCCACCCAGGTGCCCCTCCAAAGAAATTCTTTTAAAAATTCCTCTCCCTTATAGTGAAGAAATTGCAACCTTGGCCAAATTATCAAAATTAGTGTAATCAGGGGCGCCTGGGTGGCTGTCAGTGGAGTGTCTGACTCTTGATCTCAGCTCAGGTCTCGAGCTCATGCTCGTGAGCTCAAGCCCCGAGCTGGGCTCCATGCTGGGTGTGGAGCCTACTTAAAAAAAAAAAAAAACAATTAGTGTAGCCAATGAGAGACAGACAGATATGAGGCACCTCAAGGTGTGATACTCTGAGAAACATACATCATTTATATAGCATTTTGAGGTCATAAGCTGAATCTTATCATGAGAAAACAGCAAACAAACTAAAAACAAGAACTGTTCCTTTAAAAACATTTTTTTCAGTATTCTTCAAAACTACTATTGTTATAAAAGACAAAGAAAGGCCCCAGAACTGCTGCACATGAAAGACTCAAGAAAACAGCTGAATGCTGTCTGCACACTGCATACAAACGTATGTACACTGCAACCTCTAGTGGAGGGAAGCAAATGCTGTGAAGGATGCCATCCGCTGTTAGCACTTCCTGAAGTCAACAACAGCGCTGTGCTCATGGAACACGATGATCTTTCTCTTAGGAAGTACACAATAAAGTCTCTAGAGATGAAGAGGCGTAATGTATGCAGCTTATTCCTAAATAATTTAGAAAAAACAGAGGAAGAGGGATGAGAAATCTCTAACAAAAAAGCAATTTACAACAAAACGTTAACAATAAGTGAATCTGAAGAAAAGCCAAAAAGGTACTTTTTGTACCACTCTTGCAACTTTTCTGTGACTTTGAAATTATTTCCAAATAAAAAGCTTTTTATTTTAAAAATCTGCCCCCTAAGGGGCACCTGGCTGGCTAGGTTGGTGGAGCATGTGACTCTTGATCTCAAGGTTGTAAGTTTGAGCCCATGTTGGGTGCAAAGATTACTTAAAAATAAATAAATAAATAGATAAATAAATAAATATCTCTTTTTAAATCTCCAAGAACATGACTCATTTATACCCTTGCTAAAGGTAAAGGGACTGAGAGTAATATATCTGATTTTTTAACAAATTACTCTTCTTTTTAATTATTTTAGTATGAAAATAGCACACAAATGGACAAGTGTATATTATGAACACAGTTTGAAAAACAATAACATGAATACCTGTGTACCTAGGATGTAGCTTCTAAAACAGAACACTATCAGTATCTTAGAAGCCCCTATTCCACATGATGCCTTTTCTCAACCACTCCCCCCATTATTCCACCTTAGATAATCACCATCATGACTTTTATAATCCTTCGATCCTTTTCTGCATGTTGTTATCACATATGTATGTAGAACTTAACAATGTAGAATTTAAATGTGCCTCTTTTACATTTTAAACAAATAGAATGTGTTACGGTCTGAATGTTTGTGTCCCCTCAAATTCGTACATTGAAACCTAACCACCAAACTGATGGTATTAGGAGGTGGGCATAGGAGCCACCCTCATGAATGGGATTGGTGCTCATATAAAAGAGGCCCCACAGGAGCGCCTGGGTGGCTCAGATGGGTAAGCGTCTGCCTTCGGCTCAGGTCATGATCCCAGGGTCCTGGGATCGAGTCCCGCATCGGGCCCCCTGCTAGGCGGGGAGCCTGCTTCTCCCTCTTCCTCTGCCTCTCTCTCTCTGACTCTCATGAATAAATAAATAAAACATTAAAATAAAATAAAATAAAATAAAATAAAAAATAAAAGAGGCTCCACAGAGCTCCCTGACCTCTTCTGCCATGTGAGGATACACGAAGTATGCAACCTGAAACAGGGCTTTTACCCAACCATAACAGCACCCTGATCTTGGACTTCCAGCCTCCAGAATTGTGAGCAATACACTTCTGCTGTTTTTGAGCCACCCAGTCTATGACATTCTGTTACAGTAGCCTGAATGCCCTGAGAATGATATAATGTTTACTTTTCTCTGACTTGCTTTTTTTTTGGTCAATACCACATTTTTTTAAAGATTGTATTTATTTATTTGAGAGAGAGAGAGAGAGAGCACGAGCTGGAGGAAGAGTGAGAGAGAATCTGAAGCTGACTCTGCGCTGAGCACAGAGCCCGACTCAAGGCTGGATCCCACGACCCCGAGACCATGACCTCAGCTGAAACCAAGAGTCAGCCGCTCAACCAACTGAGCCACCCAGGTGCCCCTCAATACTACATTTTTGAGATTAATTCATACTAATGAATACAGCTAATGTTCATTAATTTTCATCGCTATAAAATAGGTCAGTGTACAACTATAGTATACTAATCTATTAATCCAGCTACTATCTGATGAACATTCGTGTTGCTCCTATGTTTTTAGGTGCTCCTATTTTCATTACTAAATAATGTTGCTCTCGGCATTTGTGCACTTGTATCTCCTTCTTTTTAAGATTTTATTTATTTATTTCGGAGAGAGAGAGAAAGCATGAGCAAGGCCCAGGTGGGGGGGGGGGCGCGGTGGCAAAGGGAGAGGGACAAGCAGACTCCCTGCTGAGCTCAGAGCCTGCCCAGGGGCTCAATGCTGGGTGAGCAGAAGACGGACACTTAACCAACTGAACCACCCAGGTGCCCCTGTGTACTTATATCTTGAAAAACATATTCATAAGCTTTCTCTAGGATACATTCCTAGGAATGGAATTGCTGGTATGCACCAGTGTTCAGCTTTACAGGTGACTAGAACTGTCAGCTACCACTAGATAATGCTAAAATGTTTTCCAAAGTGATTGTAGCAATTTACATTTCCATCAGCTACGGATGAGAGAAATATTTGTTTCATAACCCTTGTCAGCATTTGGTATTATCCAACTTTAAAATTTTTCCATTCTGGTAAATATGAAGGGAATCTTACTATGGTTTAATTTGCATTTCTTTTTTTTTTTAAAGATTTTATTTATTTATTTGAGAGAGAAAGAGAGAATGAGAGATAGAGAGCACGAGTGGGAAGAGGGTCAGAGGGAGAAGCAGACTCCCTGCCGAGCAGGGAGCCTGATGTGGGACTCGATCCCGGGACTCCAGGATCATGACCTGAGCCGAAGGCAGTTGCTTAACCAACTGAGCCACCCAGGCGCCCCTAATTTGCATTTCCCTCACTACCAATGAGCTTGATCTCTTTGCATATACTTATGGGATGTTTGTCTTTCTCTTCAATGAAATGCCTGCTCATATATTTTGCTTTTTTCTATTGTGTTTTCTTTTTCATATTGATCTGTAAAACTTTTTTATACATTCTGAATAATAATCATTTTTCAATTATATATGTTAGAATTATATTCTCCCAGTTTGTAGTTCATATTCTCACTCTTTTTGATGTCTTTTTAATTTTAATTTTAATTTTAATTTTTTTAAAGATTTTATTTATTTTTCAACAGAGAGAGAGAGAGAGACAGACAGCGAGAGAGGGAACACAAGCAGGGTGAGTGGGAGAGGGAGAAGCAGGCTTCCTGCTGAGCAGGGAGCCCGATGTGGGACTCAATCCCAGGACCCTGGGATCACGACCTGAGCTGAAGGGAGATGCTTAATGACTGAGCCATCCAGGCGCCCTGATGTCTTTTTTTAAGCAGAACTTTTTCTGATCTCATGGTTGCAAGTTCAAGCCCCACACTGAGTGTAGAGATTACTTAAAAATAAAATCTTTAAAAAACAAAACAAAACAAGGAGCACCTGGGTGGCTCAGTCAGTTAAGTGCCAGCTCTTGATTTCAGCTCAGGTCATGTTCTCAGGGTCGTGAGATTAAGCCCCACATCTGGCTCAGTGCTCTGTGGAGAGTCGGCTTGGGATTTTCTCTCTCTCTCTTTCTCTCCCTCTCCCTCAGCCCCTCCCACTCCCTGTGCTTGTTCTCTCTCGAGTGCTCTCTCTCTCTTAAACAAATAAATAAATCTAAAAAAAAAAAAAACAGAACTTTTTCATTTTGATGTAATCCAATTGATTAATCTTTCATTTTTGGTTTGAATTGTTTGTGGTTGAGTCAGTTAAGTGTCTGCCTTCGGCTCCAGTCATGATATCAGGGTCTTGGGATCAAGCCCTGCATCGGGCTCCCTGCTCAGCTTCTCCCTCTCCCTCTGCTGTTCTTCCTGCTCAAGCTCTCTCTCTCTTTATCTCAAATAAATAAATAAAATCTTTTTTAAAAAAGTTTTATAGCTTTGCCTTCATATTTAAATCTTTAATTTACTCAGAATTAGTTTTTGTTTATGGTTTGAGGTAGGGACCAGACTTTTTCTTTTTTTTTTTTTTTAGGTTTTATTTATTTATTTGAGAGAGAGAGAGAATGAGGAGGGGGAAGGACAGAGGGAGAAGCAGACTCCCCACTGAGCAGGGAGTCTGACACAGGGCTCAGTGCCAGGACCCTGAGATCATGACCTGAGCTGAAGGCAGCCGATTAACCGACTGAGCCACCCAGGTGCCCCTGACTTTGTTTTTCTTCTAATTGAACCGAACTTGGGCCATTTTTTCAATAACCATCTTTTCTTTCCTTTTTTTTTTTTTAAGATTTTATTTATTCATTTGACAGAGAGAGAGTACAAGCAAGGGGAGTAGCAGAGGGAGAGAGAGAAGCAAGCTCCCCACTGAGCTGGGAGCCCAACATGGGGCTCGATTCCAGGACCCTGGGATCATGGCCTGAGCTAAAGGCAGATGCTTAACTGACTGAGCCACCCAGGCACCCCAGTAACCATCTTTTCTACCCTCTGATTTCCGGTGTCCTTACTGTCCGAATATGGTCATACATGTGGGGGATCTGATTCTCTATTCTGTTATACTGGTCTGTTTCTCTATTCCTTTGTCAGTTCAATATGCTCAATTACTATACGTGTGAATTTTAAGATCTTGTAACAACCTTACTGTTTTTCATTAGAAGAGTCTTGATATTGTTAGAATTTTCTCCTTCATGTCAATTACAGATTCAGCATCTTAAATTCAAAGGAAAACTCTGTTGGGGACATTAGAATTCTAATGACTCTTTAGGCAGAATTAGCATTCTTACAATATTGAATCTTGCCTATTCACATAAAATAGCTTTACATTTATTTAGATCTCTTGAATAAACTCTTTTTGTTACATTTTTCTAAAGCCGGGCGCCTGGGTGGCTCAGTCGTTAAGCGTCTGCCTTCAGCTCAGGTCATGATCCCGGGGTCTTGGGATCGAGTCCCGCATCGGGCTCCCTGCTCCGCGGGAAGCCTGCTTCTCCCTCTCCCACTCCCCCTGCTTGTGTTCCCTCTCTCGCTGTCTCTCTCTCTGTTGAAAAATAAATAAAATCTTAAAAAAAAAAAAAAACATTTTTCTAAAGCCACTGCAAAAGTTTTTGTAGTGTAATAAATGAAATTTTTAAAGTTTTTTTAAAGTAATCTCTATACCCAACATGGGGCTCAGACTTACAACCCTGAGATCAAGAGTCACATGTTCCACTGACCGAGCCAGCCAGATAACCCTAATAAATGGAAATTTTAAAATTATATTTCTAACAGATTTTTCACGGTGTTTAAATGTAATTGAGTTTTTAATAGTGCTTGTGTATCCAAAGACCTTGCTAAATATTCTTATTTATCTTAATGGTTCATCTGTTGATTTAAACTTTTCTACATCAACAATCATATCAGCTGTAAAAATGTCAATTTTTTCTTTGCAAAAATTATACTTTCAATTTGAATAGAAATGATGGTTTGGGGCATCTCTGTATTGTTCCTGATATAAATAAATGTTATTAACATTTCACAATTAAGTACAGTTGACCCTTGAACAACAAGGGTTTGAACTGTGTGGGTCCATTTATATGTGGACTTTTTTGATATAGTACCAGCACTTTATAGTTTATATTTTCTCTTCCTTATGATTTTCTTAATAACATTTTACTTTCTCTAGCTTATTCACTGTAAAGATACGGTATGTAATACATAAAACCTACAAAATATGTGTCAGTCAACTGATTATGTATTGGTAAGGCTTCAGGTCAATAGTAAGCTATTAGTAGTTAAGTTTTTGAGGAGTCAAAAGTTTTATGTAGATTTTCAACTGGAGGGTCAGCAGCCCTAATCCCCATATTGTTCAAGGGTCAATGGTATATTTGCCATGAATTTTTTGGAGGTGGACTTTATCAGGTTATGGGAGTTCATTTATGTTTCTAGCTTGGTTAGAGTGTTCTCATTTTATTTTTCCGCATTTATTAAGATGATCATATGGTTCTTAACCTTTAGTCTCATCTAGTAAATTATATATATATTAACTTCAATAAAAATCAATTTTCAAATGTTAAACTAACTTGCATTTCTGGGGTGAATCCAATTTGGTCATGATGTATTTCATCACTTTTACTCATCAATGGATTTAGTTTGCTTAGATTTACTTAGGATTTATGAAGGAGATAGGCCTATAATTTCTTGCACTATCCTTGTTAGCTTTGGTGTTGCTCTAAATTAATCTCTTTCATAAAGAATAATGAGAATTTCAAAGATAAAGGAAAGGTACTGACAATGACAACAGATAAGACCCCAGGTATTAGAATAATTACTATGACCATCTTCCTATTCCCCCTTTCTTTCTTTAAGATTTTTTTTTAAGATTTTACTTTTTAGGGATGCCTGGGTGGCTTAATCGGTTAAGTGTCTGCCTTCGGCTCAGGTCATGATCCCAGCATCCTGGGATTGAGTCCTGCACTGGGCTCGCTGCTCAGCAGGGAGTCTGCTTCTCCCTCTGCCTGACAATCCCCCTGCTTGTCCTCACTCTTGCTTTCTCTCTCTCTTTCTCTGACAAATAAATAAATAAAATCTTAAAAAAAAAGATTTTACTTTTTAGGTTTTTTTAATAAAGATTTTATTTTTTCTTTAAGTAATCTCTACACCCAACATGGGGCTCAAACCCACAACCCGAAGACCAAGAGTTGCAAGCTCCATAGACTGAGCCAGCCAGGCATCCCTTTAAGATTTTATTTTTAAGTAATCTCTACACCCAATGTGGAGCTTGAACTCACAACCCTGAGATCAGGAGTCACATGCTCTACCAACTGAGCTGACCAGACACCCCAAGATTTTTTTTTAAGTAATCTCTATACCCAATGTGGGGCTCAAACTCACAACCCCAAGATCAAGAGTCACATGCTCTCCCGACTGAGCCAACCAGGCATCCCCTATCCCCCCTCTCTTATTCCCTCTTCCCACTTAATAGAGAATGATATAAAAGAATAATGACATATACTATGTCATCATTTCTTCAATTTTGCATATTTTACAGAAATTGAGCAAATACAGGAAAAAATGTAAAGAATAATCAATGGATTTAGATTCTTATGTTTTAATTCCTATTTTCTAATCAAACTGCTCAACTAAAACACTTGCCTACTCATAAGAAGTAAAAATTAGGGGTGCCTGGGTGGCTTAATCGGTTAAGCGTCTGCCTGCAGCTCAGGTCATGATCTCAGGGTCCTGGGATCGAGCCCCATGGCGGGCTCTCTGCTCAGCGGGGAGCCTGCTTCTCCCTCTCCCTCTGCCTCTGCCGGCCATTCTGCCTGCTTGTGCTCTCTCTCTCTCTCTCTCTCTTTCTCTCTCTGGTAAATAAATAAATAAATAAATAAACAAACAAACAAAATCCTTAAAAGAAAAGACTCATTAAAAAAAAGAAGTAAAAATTATACTTAGGAAGTAAATCATGTTCTATAATTTTCCACTGAATTCCTTGGGATTATTTCTTAATACCATGTCAGGCTGACAGTTGCTATGTTATTCTAGTTGGAAAGTATGTTGTGAAATAGCATGAAAAATCATTTTAAGAAATACTGATAGGGAAAAAATTAAAATAAAACCACAGACCTAGAGATCTTGCTGCTTCCTCCAAAAATGTAACTATAGCTGCTGGATGCATTCACATGCTCACTCCATGGCACGGGAGAGAAAAGTCAGACTTGGGTGACTCCCTATTTGTTAAGTGCAAACAAAACTGTTGACTCAGCCCTCAACAGGGAAAGGCAATGTCCTTGTCCCCGGACAAGTTCAAAACCTAAGACAAGCAAATGCCTTACAAGCTCTCCAACAACAACCTGAATGAAAATAAGGCACTTATGTTCTAACCTTTTAAGTACAGGAACCCAAAATAGATGTATAAAAACTTTTCCTCTTACCACCTTATCTTGAAACTGTGGGACATTATATTCTGAGATTGCTATTTTACAAGTTATGGAAGTAACGCTAAATCTCTCAAAGTTAAAAATATACAGTGTAACTGTTTAGGCATTGGTTCTCATACTCGGGATCCTTCCACATGTCACATGGCTACATGATATTCCCAAGTCATGGATTTTGCCATTTGATCTCAGATGCAGCTTGAAGATATTTCAGGGCTCCAGAGCTAGGCAGTTCTCTGAATACACTAAGTATACATATGAAGCAGCTCAAATATACAAGTGCTTCCATCAACAATCACTTCAAAGGTCATTAATAACTTACAGGTGTGAGAGTGGAAATGCCCTCTGCACTCTCCTGCCCCTTCTTGAACTCTGGTTACTCTCTCTGGACCATTTTTGTAACAGTGAATTCTTAACTTGGTATTTCTCTTTCTTCATTTTCTCTTCCCTGGTTCTGGGGCTTCTAAGATGACATTATAAAGTCTTCTAGGAAACACAAAAGCAGACAAAAATGCTTCAATGCATTAATTCTGGTGTTTTGTTTTTTTTTCTTCTTCTTCTTTTCTTCCTCATGTTAGTTTAGTAAGAGTAGAGAAAAGCGGGGCACCTGGCTGGCTCAGTTGGTGGAGCATGTGACTCTTGGTCTTGGGGTTGTGGGTTCCGGCCCCATGTTGGGTGTAGAGACTACTTAAAAATAAAATCCTTAAAAAAAGTAGAGAAAAGCAATTTAAATCCTTCTTGAGAAGATACCTATAAAGGAAAAGGAAAGACAGAACAGGTGGGCAGTAAAAATCTGCCTGGTTTGAAACATGGTAAAATTGTGATGGATTCTAACATCTACTTGGTTTCTACCACTGCTGAAGATAGGCTCTAAAACTTTACTAGTGTCTCTGAAATGAACTGTGTGTGAGAAAGAAGCTTAATTCTACATCTAGAATTTCTCAACAGAACTACTGACATTCTGGTCTGAATAATTCTTTGCTAGGGGGGCTTTCCTGTGCATTGCAGGACACACAAAGCATCTTTGGCCTCTACCCACTAGATGCCAGTAGTATGCACCCCCTCTCAGTTGTGACAACCAAAAATGTCTTCAGACATTGCCAAATGTTCCCCGAGGGGCAAAATCACCCCCAGTTGAGAACCACTGTTCTAAATGGAAGTGTCTTTTGATCTTGAGCCTATGAATATGAATCAACCCTACATGATAGCAGGCCAAGTAAGACAGTTAAATATGTGTTTATTCATTGAGTGAAGGGATATTTCCACTCCATAGTGAAGTATCACTCCATAGATTACTTTTAACTACAAAGGAGAAAATGTACTTTTACCATAGGGAGAACTGACAATCACCACCTTAACCTAGTGACCGAATGTAGCAATGATAATAATGGAACAAAATGACATCATGAATTTCACCTGAGTCTAAGCAAACCTCTAGACTTGGGGTACCTGGGTGGCTATGTCAATTAAGTGTCTGACTTCAGCTGGGGCCCTGATCTCAGGGTCCTGGGATCAAGCCCCACATGGAGCAGGGAGTCTGCTTGTTCTTCTCCCTCTGCCCCTCCCCTTGCTTCTGCTCCCTCTCCCCCCACCTCAAATACATAAAATCTTAAAAAAAAAAAAAAGTCTAGGTTTATAGAAAAGAGAAGGGATAGAACAGGTTAAATGACACCATGAGGAAACAATCAAACACAGAATGTGAGACATACTATAAGAAAAAGTAGACTGGGAGTGCCTGGGTGGCTCAGCCGGTTAAGCGTCTGCCTTCGTGGCTCAGGTCTTGATCCCGGGGTCCTGGGATTGAGCCCCGCATCAGGCTCCCTGCTCAGTGGGGAGTCTGCTTCTCCCTCTCCCTATCCCCTCTGCTCATTGTTCTATCTCTGTCTCGCTCTCTCTCTCTCTGTCAAAGAAAAAAATAAAATCTTAAAAAAACAAAAAACAAAAAAAGGAAAAAAAACATTTACTACTAATGTTATAAAAAGAAAACAAAAAGTGAGGGACTTTTTTAGACCAAAAAAGATTAAAGAGATAACAATTTAGAAACTTTGTGTCATTTTTAACCTATAAAACACATTTGTTGAAACAACTGGAGAAATTGGAATATGAACTGGATATTAGATGGTATCTAAGTTGTGATATGGTAGTATATGGGAGAATGTTCTTAATCTTAGCATGCTGGGGTGAAGTTTCATGAGGTCAAATCGCTCATGCAAATATGTTTGAAAAGTTTCAAAATGGGGCCTGGATGGCTCACTTGATAGACATGGGACTCTTGATCTCGAGGTCATGAGCTCGAGCCCCATGTTTGGTGTAGAGATTACTTTATCTATCTATCTATTTATTTATTTATTATTATTTTTTAATATTTTATTATTTTTTTAAGATTTTATTTATTTAGGGGCGCCTGGGTGGCTCAGTTGGTTAAGCGACTGCCTTCGGCTTGGGTCATGATCCTGGAGTCCCGGGATCGAGTCCCGCATCGGGCTCCCTGCTCAGCAGGGAGTCTGCTTCTCCCTCTGACCCTCTTCCCTCTCGTGCTCTCTATCTCTCATTCTCTCTCAAATAAATAAATAAAATCTTTAAAAAAAAGATTTTATTTATTTATTTGATGGAGAGAGATAGCGAGAGTAGGAACACAAGCAGGGGGAGTGGGAGAGGGAGAAGCAGGCTTCCCGCGGAGCAGGGAGCCCGATGTGGGGCTTGATCCCAGGGCCCTGGAACCGTGACCTGAGCGGAAGGCAGACACTCGACGACCGAGCCACCCAGGCGCCCTAAAGATTTTATTTATTTATTTGACAGAGAGAGACACAGCGAGAGAGGGAACACAAGCAGGGGAAGCAGGAGAGGGAGAAGCAGGCTTCCCGCCGAGCAGGGAGCCTGATGCGGGGCTCCATCCCAGGACCTGGGATCATGACCCGAGCCGAAGGCAGACGCTCAACGACTGAGCCACCCAGGTGCCCCTAGAGATTACTTTATTATTTTTTTTAAAGATTTTATTTATTTGACAGAGAGAGAGAGAGAGAGAACAAGTAGGCAGAGAGGCAGACAGAGGGAGAGGGAGAAGCAGGCTCCCTGCTGAGCAGGGAGCCTGATGCGGGACTCGATCCCAGGACCCTGGGATCATGACCTGAGCCGAAGGCAACCGCTTAACCGGCTGAGCCACCCAGGCGCCCTAGAGATTACTTTAAAAAAAGTTTCAAAATAAAAAATTAGGGAAAAACAAAAGATAAAGGTGTTTAATTGAAAGGATCACTACTATTTATATTGTCACCAATAATAAGTATTTACTGAGTTTATACTCAATGCACTATGATGGATTCAAAGCTATATAATCTCTGGCCATGAAGGGATAAACATTAATATTCTCTTGGAGTCTCCAGAAGGAATGCAACCCTCTAGACCCATCCAGAACTATAATAAATTTGTGTTGGGCAAGCCACTAAGTTTGTGGTAATGTGTTACAGCAGCAATAGGAAACATGAGTAAATCAAATGTAAGCTTTCTATATATTGCCAAATTTCCCTCCACAAAGTTTGTACCTTTTTGTACTTGGCCAGCAATGTGCCTATTTTCCCACCATCTCTCCAACAAAGTGTGTTATCAAACTTCTGAATTTTTGCCCATATTATAGGTGAGAAATTCTTTATCTCAGTATGGTTTTAATTCATGTGTGAGACTGAACATCTTCTCACAAAGATTTCTTTTTCTGAACTATCTGTTAAAATATTTTCTACATTTTTCTACTGGGTTGTTGCTCTGGTCTTGATTTATTTCTAAATGCTCTTTATATTTTAGGGATCTTATCCCTTTGTAATATGAATTGCTAATATTTTTCCCACTTAGTCATTGGTCTTTTACATTGCTTGTGGTATTTATTGCTATACATAAGTTTTTATTATTTGTATTTATTTTTAATTGATGTTTAAAGTTGTCTTTGTATATGTTTTGGGTTTTTTTTTTAAAGATTTTATTTATTTATTTGAGAGAGAGAGAGAGAGCATGAGCAGAGGGAGGAGCAGAGGGAGATAATCTCTAGCAGACTCTGCACTGAGCATGGAGCATGACATGCAGCTCAATCCCATGACCCTGAGATTATGACCTGAGCAGAAACCAAGAGTTGACACTTAACTGGCTGCACCATCCAGGTGCCCCTATATGTTTTTCATAGTCAAAAGATTTTATCATGTCCTGTTTTAGTATATTAATTCAGTAAAATTTCTCCCTAATCTCAAGGCCCAAGAGTAGTTGACTTGCTTTCCTTTCTTATTTCTGCACTGATATGCAAATGTAGGAAAATTCAAATGTGAGAAATACACAGAAGATGGCAAAAGAAAACTTCAAATAATCTAACAACTTTTAGCAATGCAATTACTGCTTTATTTAAACTCATTAAAATAAAAAGAACTAAAAATCCGTAAATTTGGGACGCTGGGTGGCTCAGTTGGTTAAGCATCTGCCTTTGGCTCAGGTCATGATCCCAGGGTCCTAGGACTGAGTCCTACATCAGGCTCCTTGTTCAGCAAGGAGCCTGCTTCGCCCCCTGCCTGCCACTCCCTCAGTGAGCACTCTCTCCCTCCCCCGACAAATAAATAAGTAAAATCTTAAAAAAAAATAAAAATCCATAAATTTCCTAAGAGAATTATAAAGTTTTACTACGAGAGTACGTGGATCTTTTTTTTAAAGATTTATTTATTTGAGAGAGAGCACACAGGTGTGTACACACACACACACACACACACACACACACACACACACACACACACGAAGGGAGGGGGAGGGGCAGGGGAGGGGTAGAGAGAATCCCAAGCATGAGCGTGGAGCCCTGCGCAAGGCTCAATTCCATGACCCATGAGATGACCTGAGCAGAAACCACCAGTCAGACGCCAATAGATTAAGCCACGCAGGCACTCCTATAAGAGAATGTTTTTTACCCAAATGCATTCTTTTTTTTTTTTTAAAGATTTATTTATTTGAGAGAGCGAGAATGGGAGAGAGAGTACATGAGAGGGGAGAGGGTCAGAGGGAGAAGCAGGCTCCTCGCCGAGCAGGGAGCCCGATGCGGGACTCGACCCCGGGACTCCAGGATCATGACCTGAGCCGAAGGCAGTCACCCAACCAACTGAGCCACCCAGGCGCCCCCAAATGCATTCTTTTGAATTCTATTTTTTTTAAAAGATTTTATTTATTTATTCATGAGAAACAGAGGGAGAGAGAGAGAGAGGGAGAGAGAGAGAGAGAGAAGCAGAGGGAGAAGCAGGCTCCCAAGGAGCAGGGAGCCCGATGTGGGACTCAATCCCAGGACCCTGGGATCATGACCTGAGCCGAAGGCAGACGCTTAACCATCTGAGCCACCCAGGCACCCTTGAATTCTATTTTTGAGAAACCCATTTGTGTATCTATAGGAAGACATTCTCCTAGCAGCATTATTTACAATAATGAATGATGGGGCGCCTGGGTGGCTCCGTTGATTAAGCGACTGCCTTCGGCTCAGGTCATGATCCTGGAGTCCCAGGATCGAGTCCCGCATCGGCCTCCCTGCTCGGCAGAGAGTCTGCTTCTCCCTCTGACCTTCCCCCTTCTCATGCTCTCTCTCTCTCTCTCATTCTCTCTCTCAAATAAATAAATAAAATCTTAAAAAAAAAAGATTTAACAATAGTGAATGATGGAAGTGGCCCAGGTGTCCATCGATAGATGAATGGATAAAGAAGATGTGGTATACATATACAATGGAATATTATTCAGCCACAAAATAGAATGAAATCTTGCCATCTGCAATGACATGGTTGGAGCTAAAGAGTATAATGCTAAGTAAAATAAATCAGTCTGAGAGAGACAAATGCCGTATGATTTCACTCATATGCGAAATTTAAAAAACAAAACAAATGAGCACAGGAAAAAAGAGAGAGAGAGACAAGTCAAGAAACAGACTCTTAACTACTGAGAACACACTGATGGTTACCAGAGGGGAGGTGGGTGGGGGAATGGATGAAATAGGTGACGGGGATTAAGGAGTGCACTTGTCCTGATGAGCACTGGACAATGTATGGAATTGGTGAATCACTATACTGTACACCTGAAACTAATATAACACTGTATGTTAACTATACTAGAATTAAAAGAAAAAAAGACATTCTTTCTCTTAATTAAAATGAACTAAGACGGGGCGCCTGGGTGGCTCAGTCAGTTAAGCGTCTGCCTTCGGCTCAGGTCATGATCCCAGGGTTCTCAGCAGGGAACCTGTTTCTCCCTCTCCCTCTGCCAACTCCCCCTCCTTATGTGTGCTCTCTCTCTCAAATAAATAAACAAATGAATAAAAGCTTAAAAAAATGAACCAAGACCACTTCGGGATCACAATAAGGAAACATTTAACAGGGGCACATGGCTGGCTCAGTCGGGAGAGCATGTGACTCTTGATCTTGGGGGGTGTAAGTTCCAGCCCCAAGCAATGGGTGTAGAGATTACTCAAAAATAAAATCTTTAAGGAAAAAAAACATTTAACTTAGTTACTACTAATTAGGATAGAAATTTAAGCAACTCAAAAAATGGAAGTTGTATAACCTAGAAAATTTTCCTAAAATGGGTTATCACAAAAACTATTTTAAGTTAGTTTATAATTTAAACACTGATGGTAGTGGGAAAATATTGTGCTTATGGAATTTTTAAAAAATATTTTATTTATTTATTTGACAGAGAGAGAACAAGCGGGGCCAGAGGCAGACTTCGGCTAAGTTGGGAGCCTGACTCGGAGCTCAATCCCAGGACCCCGAGATCATTACATGAGGTGAAGTCAGACACTTAACTGACTGAACCACCCAGGTGCCCCTGTGTTTACTTTTTATAATATGTTGCTTTTGAGTTTAACTTTTCCAAAAAATATTTATATATAAGTGTTGGGATTTTTAAAGTTTTTTAAAAAATGCTATTTGGTCATAAAGTGATATACCTATGTATGGGTATACCAACAAAAAGTCTCTTTTTGTTGTTCTTGGGGGTAAGCCTACATTAGACTTTGCATTGGGGCCTATTTTTACTACTTCGAGTCTACTGAGTATTGGCCACTGGGCACTGAGACCAGAAACGGAGGCCACGATCCAGATCACAATAAGCTGCAGTGAGCATCTCATCCACTCCAGTGACACCAACAGCCATCTTCCCCTTCTTCCACAATAACAGCTAGAGCCAGACATATGTCTGCTGAGCTAAGCTACATTTCCCAGCCTCCCTTGCAACTTGGTGACTCAGTTGCCAATAATGGAATGTGCCTGGAAATAATGTGTGCTGCTTCTGGTTATAAGCCTACAGATATTAGGCACACACTGTTCAGTCACTGTCTCTTCACCTTCCTTCACGTTGTCATGCTAAATGTTAAAAACTACAGCACCTTGCAAGCTACATGTTGAGGATAACAAAGCTGTGTAACTAGTCTGGATCTCCAGGATGGCTTCACTAAGCAAAGTCCATCTACCTACCCTGAACTATTATGTGAAAGAGAGTTAAATCACTAATTGGCTGCTGTATTTGAGCATCTGTTTTTGTTTTTTTTTTTACAGAAACTTAACCAAATATGCCAAATATGTTTAAGAATAATTTATTAGGGGCGCCTGGGTGGCTCAGTCGTTAAGCATCTGCCTCTGGCTCAGGTCATGATCCCAAGGTCCTGGGATCAAGCCCCGCATCGGGCTCCCTGCTTGGCGGGGAGTCTGCTTCTCCTCCCCCTCTGTGCTCTCTATCCCTATCTCTGTCTCTCCCTCAAGTAAATAAATAAAATCTCTAAAAAATTATTTTAAAAAAGAATAATTTATTAGATGGGGCACTTGGGTGGTGCAGATGGTTAAGCGTCTGACTCTTGGTTTCAGCTCCTGCCATGATCTCACAGTCGTGAGATCAAGCCCCAAATCGGGCTCTGCCCTCAGCGCAGAGTTGGCTTGAGATTCTCTCTTCCTTTCCCTCTGCCCCTCCCACTCATGCTCTCACTCTCTCTCTGAAATAAATAAAAATCTTAAAAAAAAAAAGAATTTCTGGGGCGCCTGGGTGGCTCAGTTGGTTGGGCGACTGCCTTCGGCTCAGGTCATGATCCTGGAGTCCTGGGATCGAGTCCCGCATCGGGCTCCCTGCTCAGTAGGGAGTCTGCTTCTCCCTCTGACCCTCCCCCCGCTCATGTGCTCTCTCTCTCTCTCTCTCTCTCTCATTCTCGCTCTCTCAAATAAATAAATAAAATCTTTTAAAAAAATAAATAAATAAAATCTTAAAAAAAAAAGAATTTCTTAGATAACACACAAATAGTTATTTTAGGATGACTGCTCTATGTGTCTAGTATAAGAAATCCCTCTTGAGATCATAAAGATATTCTGTATTTTCTTTCTAAAAATGTTTAAGTTTTGCTTTTGAAATTAAGGTTTTAATACTGGAATGTGGTTTGTATATAGTTGGGGTAAAGATTTATTTTTTTTTAAGATTTTATTTATTTGAGAGAGACAGACAGAGACAGTGAGAGAGAGCACAAGCTAGGAGGAGAGGGAGAAGCAGGCTCCCCACTGAGCAGGGAACCTGATGCGGGGCTCCATCCCAGGACCCTGGGACCATGACCTGAGCCGAAGGCAGACACTTAACCAACTGAGCCACCCAGGTGCCCCTGGGGTAAGGATTTATAGTTTTTATATGGAGTTAGCTGATTGTTTCAGCACTCTTTATTGAATATACCATCCCACTGATTCATAATATCACCTGTGTCACATACCAAATTACTATAAGTACATGACTGTCCTCTGTTCCATTGTTTATTAGCTTGTGCCAATGTCACAACAGTATAATTACTAAAATTTCACATCAGATCTTTATATTTGGCAGAACAAATCACTCATTTTTCAAAATCATCTTGGAAATTCTTGACATTTTCCTCTTCCATTTAAATTTTAACATCCACCTATCAAATTACACACACATACACAAGTATTGGGACTTATGGTGCAACTGCAAGGAATGCATGAGTTACCACAGGGACAAATTACATCTTTATAAAATCAAGTCTTCCCACTCATGAGCATGTTATGTTTATACATTATGTATTTAAATAAATTCTTATAATTTTCTCCATAAAGATCCTCAACATCTTTTGTTAGATATATTCCAAGGTCCCTTATAGCTTTTTCACTATTTCATGTGGTATTTCTTTTTTTTTTTATTTTTTAAAGTAATCTCTAGGGGCGCCATGGTGGAACAGTAGCTTAAATGTCTGACTCGTGGTTTTGGTTCAGGTCGCGATCTCAGGGTTGTGAGTTCAAGTCCCATGTCAAGCTCTGTGCTGAGCAGAGTCACCTTCAGATTCTCTCTTCCTCTCCTTCTGCCCCTCCTGCTCTCTCTCTCTCTCTCTCTCATGAATGAATGAATCTTTTAAAAATAAAGAAACAAATCTCTATACCCAATGTGGGGCTCAAATTTACAATCTCAAGATCAAGAGTTGCATGCTTTACCAACTGAACCAGCCAGGTGCCCTGTCATATAGTATTTTTTAAACTGGATTTTCAACTTGTTTGTTGTTGGCACATAGGAATATTGTTGGTCTTCTGCATACTGATCCTGTAGCCTATAATTTTGCTGAATTCTCTTATTAATTTTAATGGTTTGGTTTTCTTAGATTTTCTACATAGGCAATAAGGATGACAAATAACAACTTAGGGGTGTCTGAGTGGCTCAGTCAGTTAAGCATGTGTCTTAAACTCAGGTCATAATCCCAGGGCCCTAGGAGCAAGCCCGGCGTTGGGCTCCCTGCTCAGCTAGAGCCCGCTTCTCCCTCTCCCTCTGCTGCCCCCCTGCTTGTGCTCGCAAGTGCACTCTCTGTCAAATTAATTAATTTTAAAATAATAATAAAAATAAATAAAAGCATTATGGGAAATAAACAAATAAATAAATAGATAGAAGCATCATGGGCCTGGTATGTTTTACTATGGAAAATTTAATTTTCTTATAAAGATTTTATTTATTTTCTTGATAGAGAGAGAGAGGGGGAGAGAAAGCAGGAGCAGGAGCGGGGGCAGAGGGAGAAGCAGGCTCCCTGCTTAGCGGGGAGCCCAATGAGGGGCGGGATCCCAGGACCCTGGCATCCCGGACCCTGGCAACCTGAGCCAAAGGCAGCCACTTAACCGACTGTGGAAAATTTTAAAACAAATAATTCCATTTGTTTAATGGATGTATGTTCACCCAGGTTGTCAATTTCCTCTTAAAGCAATGCATCAAGTAAAGAATACGTTAGGCTGGAAATAACAGAAAAACTGACTCCGTTTAAAAAAAAAAAAAAAGAGCTTACTTTTTTCCCTCACATAACAAGGCTAGATTAAGACTGTCCAGAGAAGACATAGCTCCTTAATGATGCTGTCAGGAAAGTAGACTCTAACTTTCCATTCCACTACCTTTAGCTTACAGGTCTTCATCTCATGCTTGGTACACTTTGGACTCAGAATAGCTGCTTATATTTCCAGTTCTCAGTTTTTTTAGGTAAGAAAGAAACTGAAGCAGAAAGAGGTAACACCCATATCAGGAAATCAAAAGCTTTCATTCTCATTGTCCAAAACTGTGTCACATGGCTTATCTAGCCACAAAGGAATTTAGGGAAGTATTTGTATTTGGGCACATTACTCCAAACAAAATCAGAGCTAGGTTAATAAAGGAGAAAGAGGGCTGGATTTTGAATTGTCATTTGGCAGTATTTGCTGTCCTCACTTTGGATAAGTTATATTATCCTAAGAAATTGTCCGTACTACCTAAGTTCCTAAATTCTCTTATCATTTTGAAAAAAAATCTCTGCTATATCTATAGTTTGTCTCCTTTAAAAATTCCTAGCATCGTACATTTGTGCCTTTTAAAATTAATTTTTTTAATTAATTTTTTAATTAATTTATTTTAGAGAGAGAGCACGAGAGAAGGGGCAGAGAGGGAGAGATAATCCCAACAAGACCCCAGGCCAAGCGTGGAGCCCAACACAGAGCTTGATCCCAGGACCCCAAGAACACAGCCTGAGCTGAAACCAAGAGTTGGATGTACAACTGACTGTCCACCCAGGTGCCCCAATGTTTTTAAATTAATTAAAATGTTGGGCGCCTGGGTGGCTCAGTTGGTTGGGTGGCTGCCTTCGGCTCGGGTCATGATCCTGGAGTCCCGGGATTGAGTCCCACATCGGGCTCCCTGCTCGGCGGGGGGTCTGCTTCTCCCTCTGACCCTCTTCCCTCTCATGCTCTCTGTCTCTCATTCTCTCTCTCAAATAAATAAATAAAATCTTTTTAAAAAATTAATTAATTAATTTAAATGCTGTATATTTCACCGGGGCGCCTGGGCAGCGCAGTTGGCTCAGTGTCTGACTTCAGCTCAGGTAATGATCTCAGGGTCCTGGGATCAAGCCCTGCATCGGGCCCCTGCTGGGGGTGGGGGCCAGGTTTGTCTCTCTCCCTCTGCCCCTCACCCTGGCTCGAGCTCTCTCTCTCTCTCTCACAAATAAATACAATTTTAACAAAAAAAGTTTGTGTACTTCATTAATCTTTTCAGAGAACGAACTTTCATTTTCTTGAGCCTCCCAGTTGCTTCTTTGATTTCTAGTGCATTCATTTCTGTATTCATTATTATTACTTACTTCCCTCTTCATATCTGTGTTAGATTTTTTCTCTACCTTTTTTATGTTATTACAAATGGTGTTTTTAAAATTTCCTTTCCCATTTGCGTCTTTCTAGCATACAAGTGATTTTTTGTATTTTGACCTCGTATCTAGTTAATCTTGCTAAATGCACTTATTGCTTTTGATAGTTTGTAGATTCATTTAGATCTTCTATCAGCACAGCTGTGTCCTCTGCAAATAAATTTTATTCCTTCTTTACCAATCCTTATGCCTTTTCTTTCTTTTTTCTTGACTTATTGCAAGTGGCTACAAGGCTAGGCCCTCCAGTACAATGTTGAATAGAAATGGTGAGAGCTAACATCCTTATCTTATTCCCAATCTGAGGGGAAAAAGTATTCAGTTTTTTCCTTTGAGTATTATGTGAGCTGAGAGTTTTGTAGATGCTCTATCTGGCTTGAGGAAGATGCCTTCTGTTTTTAGTTTGCTAAGAGTTTCTATCATGAACTGCTATATCGGATTCTCTCAGTTTGGGTAAGTTGTGTTGACCGTCATGTTGTAAACACCCTGAACTAGTGATCATCATATTATTTTATATATGCAATAACTGTTCGATTTCCCACATGTCAATGAACAGCTTCTTTGTGCATCATTTCCTCTTGTAGCCCACTCTGTCCTTCTGGAATCAACAAACTCTTTCCTCCTGTACCTCCTAAAACTTCCTACAGTCATTATCAAAGGCAAGTGGTAATTTCCCACTTTTTCGGTCTGAAGACATATTTATTTAGCCCTCACTTTTAAATAACAGCTAGCTGGGTATGGCATTCTGGGTTACAGTTATTTTCTCTCTGCTCCTTTCGAAATAGTAGTCCTTTGTCTTCAGACGTTTCTTGTTGATGTTGGGAAGTATACGGCAAGCCTAAATGTTGTTCCTTTTACAGTTTCTGATGTTATTTTATCCATCTTTGAACACTTTGAAGAATGTATGAACATTTCTTTTAAGGTACTCATTATGCTTTATATTATTTAGTCATTCCCCATACTCTAATATTATTTACTTTGTATTATTTAATCATTTTACATAACTGCCTTAACTCCACCATTAGAGAACAAGCTACCTGATACCGTAGTAAATAATGTACATCTTCTCCTATAAAGAGGCACAGTGTTCTCTTACGGAATGGGGAGTAGCACACAAAGAAAAAGATCAAAATGTCCTATCTGAGTTTAGCAACAGAGGCTTGGCTCAAAGAGTGCCTGGATATCAATTTGTTGACAATTGGCTAATGTTTAAGAACAAATAACAAATGAGTAAATTATCTATGCATTGACTATTCTGTTCACTATTTATTGTTTGGCTTTCAACAGATGGTTGGCATTCTTATTAGGGACTGTTTAAACATCAAAAAGGTATTTGTTAACCTCAGCAGTCTTCATCTGCCAACCTGGGAATTTACCAGCATATATACAGATCTGATTCTGAGTGAATTTATTGGGAAGGGGAGTAGCCCCAACTCTTCCCCAAGTATACAGTCTAAGCTGTTTCCATCTCTGAGGTTCACACATGTCCCAGCAATTCTGAAAGAATAGTAAGACAACCACCTGAAATCTATTTACACGAGAGACTGAGAAACCTCCGGGGAGTAAACTTATTATCTTAAGCAAAGAGAAGATTAGGTAGCTTGATCTTGAAACAAAGTCTTGGTGCTTAGAGGAGATGAGTAATTTTGAATGTTCCTGAGACTAGGCATTATTCCTTGCTCAGACCACCTTAGATTCAAAGTTAGGTTCTAAGGAGAGAGAGGACTGTAAATAACAAAAATGGCTCTTTATATTAAAACCATTGACAGAGTATTTTGGAACCCCCTGACAACAAATATCATGGACAATCAACAATGAACACTGCAGAGCTCTGGCATCTGCATTACCATTACATCCATCACCAGCTATATCCAGAAGCAGCAGCAACAATGTACGCAGAAGAGATGCCTGACATGCGTTTAGACATTTTAAAACGGCTAGAAATAGAATGCCCACAGAAATCTTCCCCAGAATGATGATCAATATGAAAAATGTCATCCAAGGAACTGAAGTATGGCGGTAACCCTAAAGTTCAATCCAATTTTAAAACAACATATGTCATTTTACCGCAAAGTAACACTCTGTACTTAGTCTTCCCAGAGGATCTCAAATTGTGTTAGGGCCACATCTTTTTACAGCTTTTCTAGGGAAGAGAAAGAAGACAAAAACTTAAAACGATTTGCTAACCCAGATCTCAAATTAAAGCCCAGACCTCATCTCTCCTACTGTCTTCCCCCCCCCCCCCAGAAGCAGCACTAACCTCCATTCTAACAAGGGGGTGCCGGGTGTGATAGCAATGTCACAGTAGCGGACACTTGGAGGGAGAGGGAGCTGAGAGGAAAAGACAGGAAGGTGACTCCCAAATACTGATTAGGTATTACCTCTCTATTTTACAGACTCTGCAGAGCACCTGAACGTCTTTCATGGACTGGACAAAGGCACTGCTAGATAGGGAAGCCTACAGACTCAAAGCGAGCGAGCTAAGAAAAGGGATGGGCTCCATGAGGTGCCACATAATCCCCCAGTAGTTTCCTTACTACAATTCCACAGCCAAAAATAACCCCATAGTGAAACGTAGCCATGCCAAGTACTTCAGGTATCACTTAAATTTCCTCCTCTTCTTTATGAATTTGTATTATTTATGAGACACTTGACACATGTTTAAACACTTACATAGCTCCTCAGTTTCAGGAAACATGGCTTGTTCAGCTGAGGAGAAAAAAGCATGTAATGAGGGAGTTAACAAGGGCTGATATTTTTTTACAACATTCTTTAAAAACTGAAAAACCTCTTTAAACACCGGGAACAGCTTAAATAATTCACTCTAGGCCTGCGGGGCCCATGTGGACGTTTCCCTCTCGGTTCCCTTTCTGGCCACGGCCACGTTCTTCCGGGTTTCATCCGGGAGGGTGGGCCTGACGGGCTGCCACCTGCGGCCTCGAGGCCACACTGCCACCCGTCCTCCGCCTTGGGGGAAGAGGACGCGTGGCCCGAGGCGCGCGCGAGGCCCCAACGCCGGAAGCGGCCCGGGGCCCTTTGACCCCCGGGCGCGCAGGACGCCGGGAGCGGGCGGAAGTACTGCACCCAGGCCTGTCGCGGCCTGTCGCGGCCTGTCGCGGCCTGTACCGGCCGGCCGGAAAGAAACAGCTTTAAGGCCGCTGCCTGGATCAGGGTAGCGGCCGTGGAAAGCAAACGATGCCCGAGGCGCTCTGTCGCCGGCCTTATTCCAGGGACTTGTATGACCGCTGGACGGGATCCAGTAGGCCACTGCCCTTGGCCCACCCCGCCCCCTCCGTTAGCGGCGGACAAGGGCGTCCTACGGGGAAGAACCCGCGCTGAGGCCCTGGGGGCGGCCTGTAGGCCAGCTTTGCGGACTCCGGGCCCTCGTGCCGGTTGTTTTGCGGGAGGGAGGTCGACGGAAGCTGCGTTCTCAAATCCCTCGCACTCGGGGGGTCCGGGGATGGTGGAGACCAACCTCCGGGCCGGACTGGGAGGAAGGAGTGCGAAATGCGGCAGCCGAGCGCGGCCGGAACGGCGCCGGCTGCCGAGCTGCCGGGCGAAGGGAAGCACCTGCCTCCGCCCACCTTGACCCCAGGGCCGTCGCCCCGAGCTCCGGGCGCCCCTCCCGGGCGGTCCTCGCGGAGGTCGCAGGAGGGCGAAACCCGGAACCTCGCGGCCTTCGAGTGCTCTCCTGCCGGGGCGGGGGAAGGGGGGGCACTCGGATACCCTTGACCAAGGCCCGCTCCCCAGGGCACTGAGAGTTCGACGCTCCCAAGGAGGGAGTCTCCATGGAGGAATTCCTCCTGCTTCGCTTTCAAACTTGAAAGCTCGGAGGCCGTCGGTGCTGCAAAGAGGAGCGGTCGGGCGCGGGCAAGCAAGCAGCTGATGAAAATAATTGTCCTAGCACACACAGCCCTGCGCCCAGGGGCGCGCGTGCACACACGCGCACACACACACACACACGCGCGCGCGCGCGCTCGCACGCCCCCCCCCCCACACACACATACACATACAACTTGCCTCATCTAGCTGCCCAACCTTAGTATTCCGGGCATGCGATTTTCAACAACTTGCTTGACACAATAACAAAGACATTTAAATGCCAGGACGCAGACTTCACTTTTTAACCTGCTGAGAGGAGCTACTTTCAAAGCTTCCCCACTGCGAATAAACTGACAAAAAATATGGGGTGCACTTATAAATTGAACACCTTACCCTCAAAGCGACGTGCGTTAATCAGGTTTCTAAGGCAATAGCCATCTCTGTCTTTTCCTATTCACCCAAATAATGCCACAAGAAGGAACCCCTTTACACAAGAGAGAGCCAGAAAAAAATGAATTATACCCATTGCTAGTAAAAATCATCTTAAATCAATAGAGCACCACTTGAACTTGAGTTTCCATTGTTTCACTGAATCATCAATGTTTTTAATTAAACAGAGCTACCCTTTCTGTTAAAACATTACATAAAAGGGTTAGGTTTCTACTTTTGTTGAGGCAGCTGGCGTTTGTTGGCTGTTGTGTTTGAGCAACAGACTGTTCAATAGAAGCGAGAAATAGCTCAACGCGCTCTTAATAGACCTGTTTCAACAATGTACCTTGAAAAGGAATACATTGTGTTATTGTGTTAGTTTGCTACAAACCTATTAAAAGAAAAATAGCATCCATCAGGTCTAACAAAACGCATTTGTATTATACGTACTTATCTGCTTCAAATACACTTCTTGGCACAATGTCTAGAATTCAACTAGATCATCAAGAGCTGGACAGAATAACACATACCAGTTAGGTAATGATACACGGGCTAAAAATAATAATAAAGGAAGATCTAAGCCGACAGTAATCGTTACTTTTTGTTTGTTTATCATGAGAAATACAGGCAACCCTTCTTCAGTTGAAAATATATTGCAAAAATGTGGACTCTTAAGGCAAAAACAAATTTTAAAATATTCTTCAAATTTAAAAATATTCCAGTATAGGAATATTGATTCAAATCCTGTATTTTGAACGAATCTGATACACTTTCGATAGCAATTTGTTTCAGACAAAAATCCAAGGCACAAGCGATGCATTTTTAAAGCAGAATTAAATAGCGCAGAGAGCCCGGTTCTTTAGGGAAATGCGTGAAACAAACAAATCGAAAGCAAGGGTTCCAGCCAAGAGGTTGGGGAGCAGCGCTGTCTGGCAGTAGGAGAGGAAGTGCTTCTTGAAAGTGCTCCCTTAAAAATTATTTTTAAACTGACTTTATTGTATTTTAAACACACAACAAAATTTGAAGCAAAGATAGGCGACTTTGCCACTGTGAGACGGAACCTACGGTATGTTTCAGAGAGGGCTGCCACTTGGACCATAAACCTTAGAAAAATAGTAGCAAGTGATGAAGCTAATTTAATTCTGAGAACCGCTTAGAAGAAAAGACACCTAAAGTAGCATCTGTCAGAGGGAAACAACTTTTGCTTCCAGGAAAACCAATTGGTGGGGTTTCCAACCTCAGAGTGCCCAGCGTTCAACTTTCAACAGCAAAAATGTTGGGGGGCACAAGAGAATAGTAGACTACAAGTGAACTCTTGTCAAAAATAAGAGAACTTACATAAATTACAAGAGCAGTCTATGGGAGATATTTACGTTAACAGATGATGCAATACTTTGCCCGATAAAATCAATTATTTTTTACATTTCTGAACTAGTAAGTTAGTAAAGATTTAGAAAAATGTCACCCTGAAACTTTAGATGACAGTTTTGCTATATTGTAAGATACTCATGACAGACTTTTCTAGAAGGCATTTGAAGTCAGATGACTGATATGACTACTCTCTTCAGTTCAAACATTTTCTTTTCTCAGGAAGGGTGTGTGTATGTATGTACTGGGAGGTAGTTGAGGTATGTCTGGTTTATAAGTTAGGACTTTTCATTGATAATGTCTCCTCCCTAGTCCAAATCAGTTTTTGAATTAATTCTCTCGGATTTAAAAAAAGGAAATGAAATAAAAATTTCCAATTGCATATCATGAAAATAACTTCTCATAACATTGACAGAAAAGTTGATATTTTCAAGGTGAGATTTTCTTTTGATGTATCAGGTAATTTACCAAAGATGAAAGGAAGTTTACAGTAAATTGGTTTGGCCATGACAAGAAATGTTGTTACGAAGACTTTATAAAAAATCTTTGATTTTCATTTAGAACTTTTAGAAATGTTTTGTATGTCAGAAGTTAAACTATCCAGGGGGAAATAATTCATTTCCTTTTAATTTGAACAGATAGTTCAGATGAACAATCACCAAAGAGATCTTTTGAAAACCCATCAGAGGAAGACATATATTTTAGGGGAAGATTGCAATCTGATTCTTTGTTTTGTTCTTCATCTTGAAAATCCTTGATTCTCCACTCTTGCAAAGAATTCTCAATAATATGTGAGGGCTAGATATTTTTATTTATTTCTCTAAGGTTAAAAAAAATCCAAATAGTATGCACTATAATTTATCTCCTTAAAGAACAGGAAGAAGAGGATCACATACAGATTATTTTCTATATGTCCTCCAAATTCTTTCCCAGAAAGAGATATCTAGCCTAATTCATTATCACTAATATCTAGAAAAGTTTTAACCAATCAAATCATCAAATATTTTTTACTGCCATTGATCTTAAGCAGCACCTAACTTGAAAGAGTCTGTAGAGTCCATTCTCAAAGCATCAAGTCTCTCTGCAGTTTCTTGTCTGCCTTGTGCAGGTATATGAATATCATTTCAGATTTCCTTTTGGCTTCTTTTGCCTGCCAGTTCAGAAGTATGGGAAGTAAGAGGGGTTAATACTAGTTTCTAAACATTTCTGCCACACGCAATTATTTCAATACCCCTCTCTGGTGTTGTGTCTGAAAAAGGGGTGGCCGAGCCTGCAGCCCGCAGCGCCAGACAGTCAGCCGGATCCACCCCTGGGCACAGTCGTCAGAGGGAAAAGATTCTGCTTCCAAACTTGATTAAAAACAGCCTACCAGTTTCTGCCCCGTTAAGGCACTGTGTGGCTTGAGAAGCTGAGTAAGCTGCCTGGGATGGGAGAGGAGTGGCTGAGGTCTATATCCCTGTCAGTTGGGAATCCAGAGAAGCTTGAAAAAAGCAGCGGATAGTGGGCTGTAGGACAACTTGTCCATCAAAATCTGCAGTTAAAATCCACTTCACACGGTTTAGGTGCTGAAAAAGTGATTTTACTTTGTAATTTTTCACCTTAATTTGAAGGGAAAAAGGGAACACATGCACACGCCAAAAACCTACCCAGATGCTTGGGAAATGTTGTTTCTGAGTTACTTTTTTTTTCCTTCCTGTTGGCAAATACTTAAAAATATCCTTCTCTCCCTTAAGTTATATTCTGGATGATACAATTAAAAGAAAAATACTAAGATAGAAAAATATCCTAGAAATAATGAGTATGTAGGTCAGTGAATAAAATAGATGCCTGTCAGCATCTTCTTAAAGATACGCTGCTGTTGTTGCTTGTGATATTTTTATGGGAAAAACTAAAGACATCCAAACAGGATTCAAATATGAAGAGAAGTGGGAAGTTTCCTGATGTGTTTCAATAATAAAATGAAAATCGAGTCTGTATGTGCCTGTGTGTTCCCCTTCGATTTGAAATTTTATTCCAGAAAGTGCTACAACTTGTTACTTTTTTGTGGGCACAGGAGGAGGAAAAATATGATACATTGGGGGATTTTTCGGTAGAGCTGTGTTTAGTTTTAATTTTCCTGTATTTTAAAATAAACACTTTGACCAAAGCATGTTTGATCTTTGCAAGAAGGAAATATACATTGTGGAGGAATGTGCAGCGGTTGGGTATGAAAATGGGGTTGTGACTCACAGCTGCAGGCTGAAAAAAAAGGCGTCGTGGTGTCAGCCAGAGGTGTTCAGTCTAATAATTCAAGCTGTAAACTGTATCCCCTAAAATTACCTACATAATAAATCATTGTGTGAAGAAAAAAAGTTTGGACTGGAAAGTGTAAGTGAAACAGAATCCTCAGGAGACTTCAATGCTGGGACCTATTGACAATGATGTGAAATAGGGGTTTATTTTGTCCCAAACTTTGAAGATCAAAATAATACTGGAAATAATTCTAATACAACTCTTTTTTTGTTTTGGTTTGTTTTGGTTTTGCCTTGAGTTGCATAGTCTGTTGCAGAAACGGGGTTGCATTTTTCCCCCCCCTCCTGATCACACAGCTGAAACTGCTTTATGGGATTTACAGTCAATTTATATATTTTCAAGAGAAAATTCAATTAAAAATGGGTCTATTTTAAGAAAAAGAGCATAACTGAGTTATCAAATGCATATTAAGAATGGAGGCAGAAATGGTTCTGGAAATTCCCTTAGGTTCCTGTCTCAGATTTCACTGTTGCTTACAGGTAGCAAAGAAAACACTGCAATTAAGTAAACTGATGAATTAGCTTGCCTAAGAATTCACTGCTAGATTGAAACATTTAGACACTGCGGTTGGCAAAGCCAGTGTCAAATCCTGGAGACTTGAGAAACGGGAACGTTTGGGGATGGAATACGCCCGTCTGGAGTAGAAAGGAGCTCAGTGCCCGGAGAAAAGATGCAATTGTCAAGAGGAAGTTTAAAGGCCAAGGACACACGAAGTCTTTGAAACAATAAGGGTGACGAAGTCAAGAAGCAGACTCGCCAGAGCCACATTGAAACAATTTATTTTATAGGATCCCCTACATTTCCAGAATTAGTGAGCAGAAGAAGCGCCCTGCTGGGAACTCGGGCTGTGGGCTCTCCCGCTCACACGGGCACTGGGAAAGGGATAAAGTCAAGTTGACGCGGGTCTCTTTCGCCTGGGCATTTCAATGAAAATGTAAGAAGGAGGGCGGGGAGAGAGGGAGACAAAACGAAGCTCGAAAAGACCGACTCCGAAGTCTGCAATAAAGATTAACTGGAAAAAGGAAGTCCATAGCAATTAAAACTCGTACCCTGGCTCATTAGTATTCATGACCGAATGTCCAGCTTTTCTGTTTATCTTTCTCCCAAGATCAATATCGGAGCAGCGTGGGCCTGGGAGGAGCCCAAGCCCGGCCCTGCGTGCGCCTGACCTCTCGCGCCCTCCCTACAGGTCAGAGCATCTTCAGAACCGCCGGGCCAAAGCCGCGCCCAGGATCATTAAAGCCACCATTCATCTGCCGGCAGGGAGAAGGAGGGGGAGGCCTGGGTTGGAGGGATGGGGGTGGGGGCAACCGGCAAACAGACCCAAACGACTCCAAAGAGTTTCGAGAAACCACACTCCGCCACACCAACCACTGTGGGCCCAGTGGGCCAGGAGAAAGAAGAAAAAGAACGAAACGCGCGCGTTTACAGCAAGAGGCCCAGCGCGGCTCCTGGCCAGGCGGTTGCAGGCTCGGCCTGGTTCCAGACCCAAGATTTGAAGGGGGCTGGGGAGTATAGGGCAGGCAACATAAGAACCTCTCCACACCCTCCCCTATAGAGGACCCCACACCCATTCCCAGCCCCGCGCGGTCTGTAGCCGCCCCAGGCCTCCACCAGCCTCTGAGGAGCAACCCAGTTGGGGAGCGTTAACTAGGATGATTATCTTTGACATTATTAACATTATTATTATTTCTACCCCCAACCTCTCTGGCGGCGTGGCGCCCTGTTCCGCTCCCCTGGGCCACCAGATTTGGCCTCGGGGACAGGAAAATACTGGCGTGGAGAGGTTAGGAAAAGAGGCTAAGGGCAGGGGTTGGAGGAAGGGGGCAGGGTTAGAAAACTTTACCTTCCTCCTGGCTTAACGGAGAGGTAAAGGAGCGACCGCCCAACGCACACCCGGGAGTAAGTGGGTGCGAGGGGAGGCCGGACAGTCTGGCCTATCACATTCCTAGGAAAGTGGGCCTGAGGGATCCGGACGGTGTGCGGGGATCCCCGCCCCCAACTTGTCTCACACGGGTGGCTCAAAGTGCGGGTTTCGGAAATAAGGCTCAGGCAGTAGACTCTCAAAAGCCAAGTTGGATGGAGAGTCCAGGGCAGGCCAGGGCCCTTTCGGAGAGAGGCCGTAGCGGGTGGGGGAGCTGGAAAAGAGTGGAAGGGTGAGGGGGGCATCTCTTGCTGGGTCTTCCCTCTACGCGCTCCCAATCTCTGCAGCTCGGGTCCATCCCACCCACGCGAATGGGTGCCTGGGGCATGCCAAAGGAGGCGAGCATATGTGAGTGCATGTGTGTGTGTGTATGTTGAGGCGTGGAGAGAGATTGTGAGAGAGCATGTGTGTGTATGCGGGGTATCTGTGTGAGTGAACGCAAGTGAATGCCGCATCCCCCCCTCCCCCCCAAGCTCTGGCCTGGTGGCTGCGGGATGCGGGACAAGGGCAGGATGCAGGGCTGGAGACGAAGCGAGGGGTCACCTCTTCAAAAGCTCGTCGAGCCCTGGGAACAAAAGGGAAACGTACAAGGGCGACGAGGTGGCCCCAGCAGGGACAGTTCGCGGACTGGGCCCTGAGGGGCGGGGCGGGAGTGGGAGGACCCTGGCTTCGCGTGCCCTGCCCGAGGTCTGCGCGGCAGAGAAGCAGGGGCGGAGCGGGGCGTGGACCCTGCGGCCGCAGTCACTCCACAGCCTTGACCGTGAACTCGAACCCTCGGGCTGCCCTGGTTATGGTTTACAGAAGTTCTCATTAGTAACACCCAGTTCAAATTGCCAAGGCTGCCTTTTCCCTTCACAGGAGCCCAGCGGGACGACCGACCACTCGATCCAGTCTGGAAGGATCTAGATTCTTCCCTAAAATAAAACCCCTGCAACAATCTGTTGGAGGCATGGGGAGGGGTTTAGCGAGGAGGGCCACACGTCTCCAGCCCTGTTCTAAGCTGCCAGTTAAAAATAGAAACCGTTCATTGCGGTCTGCTGGGGGTAGCAGTGGGCCGAGGAGCTCCCAAGTTTCTGTGGAACCAAAGCAGTATCAAACTATATAATCAATCAATCCTCAAGTATTCACTGAACGCATATTTTGGATCCCGTGGGTCGCTTTCCGGGGCACGTGTCCGTTTAAGTAAAACGGCATCCAAGGGTTCAACCAAGTCTTGGTGAGGTATTATTTTGAGGCCTTTATTGCTTAGCTCTTGCACACAAGCCTAGCGCGCCCTTTGGGTTACTTTGGTGACGTGACAGAGAGGAGAGTCCCAAGTGAATACTTGGGGGGCTCCCGCGTGTCCAGGTGTGCTACTGGTGCGCTCACCAGGGACCCACCAGAGCACACCTCCCCCAGTCAGTCCTGCCCACTCAGCCGGGCAACCGATGACTTGGAAAACCCAGGCCTTCCTAGCCACCCCTGGAATGAGGGAGAGCAGCGCGGTGCACAGGGAAACCCGAAACTCCGGTCCAGCCTGTAATCTGCCCTAGATATCACAGTTCTGTGCGGAAAATACACCATTTGGTACTGAAAACATCCGTCTGAAAAAGACAAAAGGGGCGGGGGGTGGGGAGGAGGAGGAAGAGAGAAGGTGCCAGCAGAAAGGAAAGGGTCTGGGACAGCGGGGACGGGGTGTGCAGGGCCTGGGACCCGTTTCCTCTACTCGCGCCCCGCGGGGCCTCGACCTTAGCAGCCTCCCCCTTGCTCGCGCCCAGATCAGAATCAACGCGGCCTCTGCTGCAAGTGTGACCTCCTCCCTGCCTGGGACTTGGGGGACTGCATTGAACCGGGAGAAGCTGATACCGATGCCAGTTATCATTGTGGTCATTAATAATGCAGTGAGGATCACGATAATTAATAATAATAATGATGGTCCTCCCGAGGGGCCTCCAGCTGCCTCCGGATAAAGCGGCTCTCGCGTGAGGGGAGTTATTTGGTGGTGGATGGAGCGGAGCGCAGAAGGAGCGAGCTTGGGCGCTCTGAAGTTCAAGTTGTAGGTTGTGACCGGCAGAAACCGTCCTCAGGCGGAGGCAATCGAGCCTCCCTGCGGGCAGCGAACCAGAGGCACAGCTCTGGTTCCCTGAAGGAAGCGAAGATGGGATTCAGTTTTCTAGTTCTGGAGTCCAGAAGAGGGCAGGTTAGAATTCAAGTCCATTTAGGCGGGGGGGAGGGGGGTAGACGCACTCATCCCCCCCCCAGGCCCAGGCGCCTCTTTGCCACGCAGAATCTTGGGCCGCCAGCCCCCCTCCTCGTGCTTTCCAAGTCGAGCAATTCTGACTCCTTTGACCCCTTTTGCCACCTCCCCCTCCCCCCATCCAGTCTCCGGGATTCGAAGGGCCCGAGAGAAAGGCTTGGAGTGAGCCACACCATCGGTCGGTGACTAGTGTGGACAAAGCGGTGGGACGCAAGGAGCCATTTTGCGGGAAGGCTGCTCCCATTCGCTCCTCACATCCTAGGGTGGACTAGGAAACCGCTCCCAGGCTGCGATCTTCCTCCGCACGCCAGGCGCCTTCCCATCTTTATTTCCTGCTGAAAACTAGGATCGGCGCCCCCGGACCGAAAGGGCCCTCCGGTAGCTCTCCGACATTCAGCGCTAGAAAGCCAGCCAGCCACCTCAAGACTGAGGGCGTCTGCCTCTTCTTGCTGTTTTCCTTCTTCTTCTGCCAAATGAGAAGAAAAGCCCCAAGCCTTGAGTTGATACTAAAGTTGCCTATCTACTTCTGTTCCACTCTTCTCTTTAGACTAGGGAGGTGCCTCAAAACCAACAATTTTCACACAAAAATGAAAAGTTTAAAACATTTAGGATAGACGATCTCATTCTTGCCCAAGTTATGATAAAGATTTAATCTGATTTCTTCACCCCCTCCTCCGGAGGTGGCCCAAGGTGGGGGGTGGGGATGGGGTTGAAAAACTAAATGCTTTTTCCCACAGCTTATAATGTATTCAATGAAATCTCCCAAGGATCAGTAACATATGCCAATTATTTTAATAATTTTCCTTAATATTATTAGGGGTTATAAATTTGACTTTAATAGGGGGTTGATTGCTTCAGGAGCTGGTGCTTGGGCAGTAAGTTGGGCCACGGGAGAGGGCTAGCCGGGCCTCTGTCACCCTCTGGGACACACACACACAAACACACACACACACACACACACACACACACACACACACACACACACACACACACCCCAGGCTGGAGTCTTTCCCTCCCCCATTGAATAGGTGGCCTCCAGGAGGTCAGGGTTACCCTTCTCTCCAAACAGCCCTCTGGCCTAGCCTGGCCCGGCCCTGCAGCTTAGTCGACTACCGCAGGGGAAAGAGAGAGAAGCAGTGGTCTCCGCTGCAGCCACCCGTGCCCTGGGTCTCCCCCCCACAAAGTCCCGAGAGCCCACGAGGGCGACCCTAGGGAGGTGTCGCCACCGACGCCCGCCGAATCTACTCAGTACTGGGGGTGGGGGTGTGACTCAGGGACTGTCAGGGACTCTCCGAGGATACTCAGGAAGAGATGGAGATGTTTTGATGTCTCAGGGATTTAAAAATCATTTCCCCCATTCCTACCCTTTGATTATTAAAACTATTTTTACCTTCTTCTCTAGAGCATCTTGTTTGAAATCCGATAAATTCTTGCAGGGGAAAGGAGTAAAGCTGCAAAACTTCTAGACAAACTGGTGGTTGGTACTCTGCCTCACTTCCACCTGACCATTTTAATCTTTTTCTTATTCTATTTTACTGAATTCTTGAAGGGATTCTCTTTTGTCTTGGGCCAACGGTTTGTTGCTTTCTTAAATTCAAATGTACTCTATCACCTTCTTCTCTTGAACATCCTAGTTATTGGTGCACAGCAGTTGTGCAGATAAGCAAAATTTCTTGAGCAAGCTCTCTAAAATTTCAAGAAAAAAGTTTTGGTAGAAAAGGGTCCTTAAACTATAATCACTGGGCCAAGTTCAAAAACAAAGTACTCAGCTCAGTTTTAAACGTGCAATTAAAAATAACTATACCTCAGCTTTTCAGAGGGAGGGAAAGGAAAGGGGGCAGGGAAGAGGGAAAACAAAGAATAAGGAAATGTTTAGTGCTCTTAAATCCAGTCCAAATAGCTTAAAGAAAGGCATTCCCTCAGATAATGGAGCCATTAGAAACTCTGAAGGTTCCTGCCGCCATTCCTCACAGGGCCTTTCCAAAAATTTAATTCACTCCCAGCTACAAACAAAGGACAGAGAAAATAATTTTGAGACTTTCTGCCAAAGGGGCAGTTTGGCCTGGTTTCTATGCATACATACACCTTCCTCCCCAGAATGCAAGGTGGTACCTCCCATTCATTTAGGCAGCTGAGGCATACCCACATCAACCCTCAGCTGCCCCCTTCCCATTTTCTTTAATAACTTTGCTAGAAAAAAAATAGTATGTTCATGCAGTTTCAACACATTTTATTATATTTCTGTATGCATTACTCTCAAAACATATCACAAGAAATGATCAAACCACTTAAAACCTTCAAATAAAAAATCTGAAACAGTTTATGCCCACAATTGTACATATTTATAGTTAAGAAACATTCTTTATAAATATTGTTTCCTCTGTAGCAAGTTAATACCATAATTTAATTACAAATGGATAAATATGGTAACGGGTATTTACAGAAGGAAGGGTGTTATTACGGAAAAGCTAACGGCACGACGTTTATTTTCCCCCACAATCTCTCATACAGGAACTAACAAATTGAACTTGCAAAAGCACTAAAACATCACATGTAAACCCAGCTAACAGAAAAATACATTCACAAGCGTTGGTGGTGGTGGTGTGTGTGTGTGTGCTGTGGATCAATGTGTTGAAGAAACAGAAGGGAGACTTTGGCACGGCTCGGTTTTTTTCCAGTCTATAGTTGCATGAAGTTTACAATCAAGTTGCCTCATAAAAAGGAACACAATATTCAATACCACAATACAAAATAAACCATTTTCTTCCACATTACTTAAAAAAGAAACCGGGTAAACTAAAAAGAGAAAAAGAAAAAGCCCATCACTTGGGAAAGGGAAGGGAAGAAAGGCAGGAAGGAACGCAATCCGGAGAGTTACAAATGGACAAACTTCTATACACCAAGAAGCCATTAAAACCACCTTGGAGAAGGAAGGAGTTCGCTATGTACAGTTTGTCAGAAGACTGGGAACTGGGAGAGAAGGAAAGAGGGCATGGGGGGGTGATTAAGGATGGGGGTTTGGTTCAATATTTTTACGGGTTTTGTATTTTTTTAATTTTTTATTTCTTATTTTATGTTTTCAGCGTCTGAGACTCCGGGAGGGATATTTTTGCTTTTCATGCCTAGATTATTTAAAAAAAAAAAAAAAAACTTTTAAAAATCCTTCTGGTAAAATCATTTTCATCATCATAAAAATCAGATTCATAATTTTAACAACACATCACAGGGTGCCCTCGGCGCTGGCCACCCGGGGGGCTGCGCCAGGATGGGGACTGGGAGAGGAAGAGAGGCCCCGGCCTCTCACACGTACCATTCATTGAAGTTGGAGGAGAGGCCGCTGTGGCCCCCGGCTGTCCCGCTGCCCCCGCCAGAGCTGCCGCCGCCCCCGCCGCCCGCCCCGCCGCCGCCCCCGCCGCTGCCTCCGCCGGAGCCGCCGCCCGCGCCGCCGCCGCCCGAGCCTCCGCTCCGGTGCACCGCGGACACGGCCGCCGCCGCCGCCGCCGCCGCCGCCGCCGCCGCGGCCGCTGCCGGGGAGAGGTTAGAGCTGCTCTGGGGCTCGGCGCTGGGGGACACCAGCCCCGGGGGCGTGGACGACTCGTAGCCCGAGCTGGCGGCCGGGGAGGACTCAGAGCCCTGCGGGGAGGACTCATGGACCTGCAAGAGAAAAGCCGGGAGGGGAGACCAAAGGGGACTGGGTGTGAGTGCAGCTGCTGTGGGGCCGCGCTCCCGGGGGGAGCACCCCCAGAAATGCCCTTCCCCTCGCTACTTCCGCGCCATCCGGGCCCCGGGGAACCCTGGCCTTCCCAGACTGGCAAGGGTGGTCCAGGCCGGACCCGCGCCGCGGGCCAGCCGCCTCGCACTCCTCCCGGCCTCCCCGGTGGTACCTTCATGTGTTTCCGCAGTGAGCTGGGGTGCGTGTAGGACTTGTCGCACATCTTGCACAGATAGGGCTTATCGGAGGTGTGGACGTGCATGTGCTTCTTCCTGTCGCTGCTGTTGGCGAAGCGCCGGTCGCAGCCCTCGAACTCACACTGGAAGGGCTTCTCCCCTGTGGATAGAAACATAGGCGCTTGCTGCCCACACCCAGAGCTTCCCGGAGCCCCCACCCACTCTGGAAGGAGCAAGGCCGCTGCAAGAAGGAAAGAGGAACCAGAAGGGCCTGGGTCCCTTACCAGGTCGGATCGCCTCTGCGGCAGAACTAAGATGAAATTAACTGCCTTCCCACCTGACAGTCCTGCTCATTTACTTCATATTTTAATTTTCTTCCAGACTGACACCCATTTCCTCAGATTTATAATGAATTTGGGGTAGTACCCGGCCCTGCCCACCTTTCTATAGGACTCCTTGGATTCGCAGCTTCTAACAAACTGGTCTCGCCATGGAGAAGCTGTTATTATGACAAAATATTTAGGGCATTATCAAAATCAGGCAGGCTGCTGGGCTGCTGTCGGTTTGTCTCTGGGGCCAACAGGCAATTACATTTGGAGTTGCTATGTTTGGGGACAGGGCTGTGGATCATAACTGAGCCAGTATTTTTCATCCAAAATTCTGCAAATTAAATTAACCGTTATTCTAGTCTCACTTCCAGTCATTTAAAAATAAGTCGGGGAAAAAGGTAAATATTAGAGATAAGACAGCATCTAGCGATGGCAGAGGCACAAGCTGGGCAGTGGGGGTGGGGGACGTCAGCAAAGGCTTTCAAAATCTCCCTGTTTAATTTTCTGGCGGTCCCTGCATCCTGTTGCCAGAATTCCAAATGCTTGGAGTCATTTAGAGGTGTGAGAACTCAAACATCGTTCCTCTTGGAAAGGGGACCATTTAACGTTAAATTCCATTAGCACCTAAATTGTTTTTTAAAGACATCCGCTCAGACACAGGACTCGAAAGCATTTCATGCAAATAAATTTCTCAAATTTTAAACCTTGTTAAAAGCTTGTCTCGCACCTCGGCTCCCTCCCTTCCCGGAAGAGAACAATAGGCCGCTGGCGCATCCCCACTTTGGGGTAAATATTGACGGGGGAAGTTGCTAAAACATTTGGCTTTCTTTTAGGAAATCGTCTGGCACGATTTTGGCTGGGACCTGGTCAGAGATGAATAATCTATGAGTCGAGAGGCGCGTTCTTTTGCAGCTCCCTCCTCTCACGCGATTGCCCCGCGGGGCCGTCCGGCCCCGGGGTTTTCTCTGACCCGGCTGTTGGTCCAAGTTTGGAATCGCAAACCCTCTGGTTTTTCACAAACTCCTGCAACCCACCGTAAAGCCCCGCGACCTACCCCGAAATGGGCTTTAAAAACACTTCTTTTTTCTTTTTTTAAACGAGAAACACTCTACAGCTTCGGCTCACAACAGACTCATTTAATGGGAAAACAGTTCCGGGAAGGACTTTTGGACCGCGAGTAAAATAAGTGGGAAAACACACAAGCCACCCAAACACAGACACACAGCCGGAGGAGAAAAGCACATCCAGACAAGCTGGCAAAATCCTCTCTAGGCTCGATTCCCGGGCACCGAGTTGCAGAGCAGTTTTATTTTGTGCGTTCTATTTAGAACGGAAATTATTAACAGGGGCTGAGCAAACGAAGCAATTACATCACCCAAAACATACATTTGATGTTATACCGATCATTTAAAACCCAATTTCCATACATGGAAAAATCCAGCCCGATAATATTCTTTCTTTCTCCAACAAAAACAAGCCGCTGGCTGTCTCGCACACACAAAAACACCTCCCATCCCGGAGCAGGAACTGGCGGTCTGCGCGTTTCCCCCAGCCAACCAACCACAGCCTCTCTCTCTCTCCCCCGCGCCCCATCCCGTCCCGGCCCTCAGTTACCTGTGTGGGTCCTTTTGTGGATCTTGAGGTTCTCGGAGCGCGCGAAGACCTTGCCGCAGCCCGGGAAGGGGCAGGGGAAGGGTTTCTCGCCTGTGTGCACGCGGATGTGGTTGACCAGTTTGTATTTGGCCTTGAAGGGTTTGCCCTCGCGCGGACACTCCTCCCAGAAGCAGACGTGGTTGCTCTGCTCGGGGCCGCCGACGTGCTCCACGGAAACGTGGGTCACCAGCTCGTGCATGGTGCTGAAAGTTTTGTTGCAGCTCTTCTTGGGGTTGCTCAGCTGCTCAGGGTCGATCCACTTGCAGATGAGCTCCTGCTTGATGCACTGCTGCCGCATGTAGCGGAAAAAGGCACCAGGGTGGTGGTGGTGGTGGTGGTGGTGGGCCGCGGCCGCTGCCATGTTCATACCCATGTTCATATTCATGGGACCGTACTGGTTGTGGAGCTGCGCCGCCGAGTAGGGGTCGGTCCGCGGGCTGGCCACCTGGCGGTACTGCTCCGAGCGCCCGAACACCTCGCCGGGCAGCCCCAGGCGCATCTGCCCGTTGAGCACATTCTGCGAGCCGTGCGGCCCGTGCTGCTCCGGGAGGCCGGGGAAGAGGAGGTGGCCCTGCGCGTCCGAGTGCGCATGGTGCAGGCCGCCCGCTCCTGGCCCAAACAGCCCGTGCTGCCCGCTGCCCGGCGCCGAGTCCCCGAAGCCCCGGCTGCGGAACAGGAAGTCCCGGGTGGAGTTGAAAGGCGGCCCGGAGTAGGAGCCGACGTGCGCCGCATGGGGCCCAAGCGCGGCGGCTGCAGCGGCAGCCGCGGCAGAGCCAGGGTAGGCGCCGGGGCCCTGCGACGTGAACGCCGAGCTCTGGCCCGGGGACAGCTCGTGCGCGCCTGGGTTGAGCTTGAAGGCGCCCATGTGCGCGGCCGCCGAGTCCACGAAGCCGTTCTGCGCCGCGGCCAGGCTCAGTTCGCGGTCCTGCATCTCGGCAGCCGCCGCCGCCGCCGCCGCGGCCGAGTGGTGATGGTGGCGCGCGAAGCTGCCCACCCCGATGGCCGGGAACTGCGGCCCCGCGTCCAGTAGCATGGCCAGCGCGCCCACCCGCCCTGCCGGCCCCGGCGAGCCCCGCGCCTCCTCCGCTCCCACTCCCGCCCCGCGCGCGGTGCGTCCAGCGGCCGCCCGGCTCAGAGCGCAGGCGGCGGTGGTGGTGGCGGCTTCAGCCCCGGGAGCCGCGCTCCTGCGCCCACCGCCTCCGCCGCCGCCTGGATCTGCCTCGGGCGGCCGGGCGCGGAGCGAAGGCGCGGAGAGGAAGAGGAGGAGGAGGCGGCGGCGGAGGAGGCGCGGGAGGAGGAGGAGGAGGAGGTGGAGGAGGAGAAGAGTCCAAAGCCAGGCGGAGAACCAAAGTGTATTAAAGGAGCTGCGGCGGGGGCGGGCGGGCAGGGCAGGGGAGGGCGGGCGGGAGGAGGGAGCGGGAGGGAGGTGTGGAGAGCGGAGTGGAGAGGGGGGCCAACGGGGGGCGAGCGCAGCGCCGCGGCCCCCACCCCTGCGCGCACCCGCGCGCGCACGCACACACTCACTCGCTCGCACGCTTCGCGGACCCCGGACCCGGCAGCGCCAAGCGGCGCCCTCAGAATGAAATCACAGCAGCGGCGGGGCCACCGTGCCGGAGCGCGGCGGCCGTGCACGGGCCAGGCAGGCGAGCGAGGAGGGGACGGAGGCGAGCTCCGCGCTTGGCGCCCTGACCCGGCGCGCCCACGGTCCACCTGACCGCGGCGGGGGCACTGGGGCGGCAGGCGGAGGCCGAGCGCCCTCTCCCCCGCGCGCTGGGTCGGCCGCTCGGTTCCCCGCGGCCCTACTCGAGCCGCTCCGCGCGCGGCGGGTTATTGTTTAGCGCAGCAGCCGCGGTGTTTAGCCCTCCTCGTCCTCCGCGCTTGGCATTGGCTGCGCCTAGCGCAGTAAACTTGCAGCAGCCACGAATTCCCCCAGATGAAGGAAGCTGCCGCGCCGCGCCTCTCCCTCTTTCTTTAAGTTGTGCGGGAGAAGGAGGCGGGGGAGGAAGAGAGACGGGGGCTGTGGGAGGGGAGAAGGCTTCCAGAGGGAGGGGAGGAGGGGAGGCTAGGCTGAAAAACAATAACAACAATAAAAAAGTGATCTCTAGCTCGCCCGCTTCCTCTGGCCGGTCAGACGCTGGACGCGGAGCGGGCAGCTGCGCTCCCGAGGACCGACCGGAGTCCGAGATCCGAGCAAGTGCGAAGAAGCCAAAGCAGGTCCCCCCCCTTTCGGGTGCGGTGGGCTCCGCTCGCCACCTCCGCCTCTGTTTATTTCGGTGGGCTCTGCAGCCGATGCCGCAGCCTTTTATTTTTATTTTATTTATTTATTTATTATTTTTTTTTGTCTCCTCCTTTCCTCTCCCCTCCCCCGCGTGCCCCCGCGTCTCCCGCCCGAGCCTCCCTCCCTCCGGCTCTCCCTCCCTCCGGCTCTCCCTCCCTCTCTCCCTCCGGCTCCAGGCCGGGACTCACGGTCACACCGCCCCTTTAACGGCGGCTCCCGCCCCGCCCGCCCTTCCGTCGCCACCATTGGCCGCCGAGGCCCCGTCAATCCAGCGCCCCCGCCCCGCGGCTGGTCCGCCCCTCCTCCCCCGCTCTCCCGGAGCTCCCCTCTGCCCCCGCAGCGGCGGACCCCGCGGATCGTCACAGGCAGCCCGGCCTGCCAGCCTACAGCTCCTCGCCCGCGCGGCCGGTGCTGCGGCTCCTGTTCGCGGCCGGCCGCGGCTCTCCCCGGAGCCGGGAGGCCCGCGTAATGCTGGCCCGGGCCGCGGGGTCACTGTGCCCTTGGCTGGGTCCGGAGGAGACAGCACCCTGCACTCGCGCCCTTCTGCGGAGGCCGCCGACTCCCCGGGGACCCGAGCCATTCCCGGCGGGCAACCGTGGTCACTCGAGAACTTGGCTAGCAACCGGGTTCGCCGGCGGGAGATTCCACGAGCCGGGACTCTACAAGGCCCCGGGCCCAGTCGGGAGCGCGCGGCGGGGACGGCCCGGGGACCCGTCCCGGGATCGGTTGGCACGCTCTCTATCTACCCCCCGCCCTTTTTAAACTTACTCTGTGGTATTGAAAACACAGGTGCTGGGTGGTGGGCCTAGGTAAAGCCAGACATGCCCCTTCCTCCTACTCTCTGGACACTCATCCAGACACCGCCCCCCTCCCTGGCGGTGGCCCCCACCCGCAGTTCAGCACGCTCGGCTCCCCCAGCCGCTCGCGTCCTGCTCCGATTACAGCAGTAAACACTGGGCAGCGGCCCCCTTGAGGGAGGGGGTTGATTGGAAGTCGTTTAAAGGCAGTGTATATCCTCGGGATGGATGCCCAGATGCCCCGGCCGCTGCCACAGTGGGGTGGGAAGTATGGGGACGCCGGAGGCGCGCGGCGAAGCAAGGCTCAGGCTGGAGTTTGGCCGAGGGTCAGGCTCAGGGCCTCTAGAGAAGAAACCTCCAGACTGGTAGGGCTTAAACCTTCTAGAAGATATTTATCACTCCTTCTGCAGGACCTGGGAACGCCCCCCGCCCCCCCCCACCTTCGGGCGGTGGTGGGGCCGGGCGGCTCCTAGTGCCGCGCTAGGCCTGCCTCGGGGCTCTGGGGCTGCAGCCGTCCACCGGGCTCCCGGTTGGCCGTTGGGGACATTTCCTGTCCCGCTGCCGAAAGCTTGCGCTCCCAGAGGTAACCGGAGAGGGTACGCCGGGCCCGGAGGCTGCAGAGGTGTGAATGAAAGGCCTGAAGCCAGCGCCTTTCTTCGCCTAGCTGGCTAGAGAACTCCTTTTATTTACAAATCGCTGAGAGCTGAGATAAAATTCAAGTCAGAGAAAATAATCAACATGCATTTAAAATTTTCATGTTGAAATGAAATCAACAAAAACGCGGGAAGACAACTCTAGCTCGCTATTGCTGGGAGAACCCGGCCTCTCTCCGCCGGCACTGGCAGCCACTCCCGGCTTAAGCGGGTCTCTGAAGGTCGGACCTGGCGGAAGCCCCTTGCATAAGGTGCCCTGTGTCCTCCCGCTGCCCCCACCCCATTGCCGTTGGAGGGGGGCAAGAAGGAGGGAGGCTGGGTCATCTTGTCTGAAAGCACGAGATTTTTGTCTGGAAGCTGGAGATTCTCGCCTTACCTCAAAGGAGGAAATGTTCCTCATTTCCACACACCTTGCTGTTGGGGGGGGGCAAATGCCAAACTGCCCCCCTAAGTAGAGAGGGCATTGAGAGAGAGACAGAGAAAAGAGAAAATCTCCAAGGAGAAAGGCTGCCTTGCTGTATCGAATCAATAAAAAAATTGCCCAGTGCACAGCCTTTCACATTTGTTTACTTTATTCATCAGTTTATATGGGGGTGGGGAGGATTGAAAAGCTTACTCCAAAAGTATTTACTAAATAAAATATTTTCTTAGAGACTGGTCGTCCTTCACATCTAGAAACCTCACTTCCCTCCTTTTCTTAAGCCACCAGACTTCAAGTTTTCCTCCTTTCCCACTTTCTCGCCTCCTCCCCAGTCCTCTGTCCCTCTCCGCTTTGCCCCATTCTCCCCGTTCGCTTTCATTCGCCTTTTGCAGCGTCCGCGGTTCGGGCTGACGCGGCTGGGCGCTCGCTGGCGCTAGACTCCGGGGACCGCGCGCGGCCGGGCGGTGGGGCCGACTCCTTAATTCCCGCGGGAGAGTCCGCGGGCTGGGCCCTCCTGGCTATTCTTTCCCGGCTCCAGTTCTCCTCTCTCTGCGGGACACAGAGGAGCTGAGCCAAGTTCAAAGTCATGTCGCCTTCCCCGCTTAGAAGTGCTTTATTTCTCTACTAACCGCAAAACCCCTTTCCCCCATGACACAGTAATTCTTTTCTTTTCTTTTTTTAAAGGAAGAAAAAGGGAAGAGAGAGAACGAGAGCAAGAAAGCAAGGGGGGGGGGAACCTGCAAAGGCTTTCAGAGTCATTGCCTCAAAAGTAGGTTTGGGCCTCTTGGCCGGAAGGAAAAAAAGCGGCTAAGAGGCGTTCTGCACCTTGTGAGTGATCAGTTTTTCAACAGGTTTCTGGAAAGGCCCGCCTTGACGGTGTCAGACCCACGGGACACACAACTGTCTCCACCGGGCAAATATGTCCCCTCTTTGTAAGTTTTCCAAAATTGTTCTTTGATAGTCTCACGGAGCCTCCCCCGGGCCGGTGCCTGGGGCTGGCGCGAGTCGGGGCTTTGCTGCATGTGGATAGCCCTGCAGGGCAGGCCCCAGGGCGCGTGGGCAGGCATCCATTTCCCCCCCGCAATGCGATAGAGAATTCGGGTTGTCTTCAAAAAAAAACGGCAAATCCTTTCAAACACCCGGGCACTCATTCACTGAGCACCTCATTGCGGTTTGTGGGCCTCTGTGAACAGTTGAGTGACTTCTTTTGTAGCATGACCAGTATTTTGTGTGTACATACACATAAAAACAGTGTATACGTACACACAACATACTCTCACACACACACATAGGTATATCTTGCTGGTCAGGAGAGGCCAAAAACAAGCAAACAAAACTGACCTTTACATTGGAAAGCAGAAACACGCTGTGGTCATACCATTTAAATTTTTAATTTCCTCTTAAGGAAAAGGTGGGAATGGGGTAAAGATGGGAGAAACAAATATGGAATCAGCTGTCTCTACACACAAGACCAAAAAAAAAAAAAAAAAAAGGATTTTAGCACCATCTTCTGTATCACAGACTCATAAATTCAACAAGATCATCAACAGGATATTAAGTTGCAGGGCACCTTTGATTCAGCCCTCTCAGCCACTCCTGGGCTGGGCGACCCCTGACCCATGAAGGACCACATGTGTGGTGGGAGAGCCTCCTCTGTAAAACCCACCAAGAACAAAAGTTCTTTGTCAGAGCTTCACAGAAGCATAATGTAAAAAAAAGAGGAAAATTTGTAATGTAAAAGAAGGGAAATCATGAAAATCTCAGCCAGTGTTGTAACTTTTAAATACCATTTTTAAGAAGGGGGAGATTGAATGGAGGCGGGGAGGTATCATAGGATAAGGCCCTCTCCAGTCTGTTCACAGAACTTCTCTTCTTCTACAGTTAAAATTTACTGTTCTGTAACTGGGCTTATAAAAAGTCTCTCTATAAAATATATGCTCACCAGCCGTTTAGTGATGGGGATGCAAATGTTTGTCTATTTGTCATTAGGGACTCGGGATAAAAAAATAGTCGACATTTCTATGTGACAGTGGTTGTGGTTTTGCAAAAGGAAGACAACTAACTAATTGTCCTGACTTTGTCCTCTTTCCTGATGGGAGTGTTTCTACTGCTGCAAAACAAAGCAAAACAAAAACAAACCAGAAAACAGGAGGCATTAGCTTACATGAATGTGTTTAATTATTTTGAGGACCGTTATCCTTTGGGCTCCCAAATGAACTACATCCAGGGAGGTTGAATCCTGGTGGCAGGAGAGCAGCTTTCCAATAAACTGCAGTATTATTGCAATAGACTTTGTAATACAATTTATGCTGTCATTCATAAATAACAATGCCATATGTCAACCATATTGCTTCCACAAGTAAATCCGTCAACGTGTCACTATTTGATTTGCCTCAACAGCTTCTTCAAATATTGAAGTATAGATATTGGAAGGGGTGTGGAACGGGGGAAAGTGCCCACAAAATCTGCAATAAAAAAAAAAAACCCAAACAGCAACACTCCACACAACCTCGACTCCTCCTTCATCTCCCATCTAAAAATACCCTAAAAGATAAAGAATGAAAGGGAGGAAAAGCACATCTTGGGTCCAATATAAATAAATATTGGGTGGTTATATGAACCGTGAACACATGAGGGACTTTTGTGGTTCCTGCTTTGACCTTCTAAGCGTATTTTCAAGTACAACAATTAGGCATTTCCCAAGAAATTACCAATCCTAATGGTCAAATGTGGGTCAAAGGCCATTCTCCTACAACCCCCATCTCTGAGGGTAAAAATGATTGATAACCAAGTGAGACTATTTGACGACAGGCCAATTTTACTCAACTTATTTTTTAGTAATGGGAAAGTAAAGAGAGCCATAATTTTTCAAGGGCTTTTAAGCACTGAGGTCAGGGAGACACAGGATGGGTCCCCATTCTTGACTATCCAAAATAAACAAACCCCAAATCCAACGTTTCAGTCACAGCTACCTAATCTCAGACTTGCGCCTAAAAGAAAAAAAAATCCTCATTAAGTCCAGGTACATGGGACAGGGATCATAAACTTTAGCAAGAAGCACATTTTTAGGTTACTCTCAGCCCCGCAGGTATCCGTGAAGCCTGAGGAATCAGGGCGAGCTCAGAAGGGCGGGAAGGCGAGGCAACCCTGGGAGAGACGCTCAGAGGGCTGAGAATTGCCCGGCTCTTAGGAACACGAAGGCCCCCGGGCAGGCTCGAAGCTCCCAGGAGGTTAGACCGCGAGTGGTGAAGGCGGGAGGACGGGGGTATTTGCCGAGAACAAACCGAGCAAGGGGCCGAGAGAAGTGGTCCAGTACCTCACTGCCTAGACGCCTAGCAAGCGGGGTTTGAGAAAAACCTTGAACCCGAAGTCCTCATCACTTCCGGCATGGCAAAGCTCAATGAAAAGGAACCTCTGTGGGCCCCTTAGCCCACCTTGCCTGGGCTTTAGAGAGGTCTGCGTGTACTCCTCCCCCACCTTCTCCAGTGTCTGCTAGTAACCCTCAAAGCACCCAATGGCGCCCTTGGTCTGGGCTCTTTTGATCCCTGGAATAATTCAGGGCACCCTGTTCGCCCTTAAACGTGCCTCTGGCTTGGCCCAAATGGCACTGGGCGCTCCAAACCCGCCGGGCACCCAGCCCTTCTGCAAGGTGGCCGCCCTCGCGGAAACCACGCGGGACTGGCGAACGGTAAAGCAATTGCAAGGGCAATAAAAAGCAGCTCAGTGGGTCCCCCAGATCCTTTCTTGTCCACCTCACTGTCCCCGGCTTACCCCCTCCCTCCGCCTGCAGAAACAATCAAACAAAGGCTCAAAAGCCAGGAAATGTCCAATTCACTTCCCTTAGAGTTTATTAATCGCCCACACCCATCACAAGGACACTTGGCTGTGCTCAGTGAGGAACGGAGGGCTCCGGGGAGCCTCAGTCACCACCATCCCTGTGCAGCGGGGAGCCACAAGCACCAGCCTGGGCATCCCCAAGACCCGGTCCTACAGCCTCAAGGCGGCTGAGCGCGGCGGGGCCTCCGGGTTCGGGCCAGCTCGGAGTTTACAGTCCCTCCCCAGCCTTCTCCTGCCTTTGTTTGGCTCTGGAAGAAGGTTGGGATTCCGGGTGTAACAGGGAAGTCTGAAAATCGATGCTCCCCAAGAGCACCTGTTGACCCCAGAAAGGGCATTTCCATAGATTGCCACGTTGCTGCCCCCACACAAGCACCTCCGCGGCAAAAGCGCAGATAAGGGCATGAGTTTTAGGGTCGGCCCTGACAACCAGCAGCACCGCAGAATCATGGAACATGGGGCTGAATCCACAGATGGGAACTGGCATAACGACTTCTATACACTCCTGCTTGCCTTCTTTTTTTTTTTTTTTTTGGAAACCATTATTATTTTCTTCAACGCCCTGGAAATTGCTGGTGTTTATTTAGGAAGTGTGACACAGTTATTGGGTTCTTAGAAACTCGGGATGTTAAGGGGGTTTGATTTGGCTCCCAAATGGCTTGAAAAAGAAACAGCGCACCTGGGGTCAGGCGGGTCATCACAATAACAAAAAGCGCGTCTACAAAATAAAAAGCTCTTTTATAAAGAAAGGCAATCCCGGAAATCCACTGCGAGCCTTCCTGGTGACCATCTAGCTAGGCCTATTCTCAGGTTTAATTGGCAGGCGGTTTATTGGCGCCTTATTGGTGTTGATTGAAATTTTGCTCCCAGTTCTTCCTTTTAAGAATTAGCATCTCAAGTCGATTTACCTGAGTCAATTATCTTTTTAGAGTCTGGGTTTGGCCATAAATTTGCAAATATTCATTAAACGCACTTTGTAAATATCCCTTTTTCCAATCGCCACCCAAATCTCTATTATTTCCTAAGAAAGTCTTTTCTTTTTTAAGGCTTCCATAAAAAGAAATTGATCAGGGAGCTATATTTGAATTAAGACATATTAAATCGATGACAGATACATATCATGCTGTGTTTAACAAGAGTTGTACAAGGAGGCGGGTTCCAGATTCCGCACGGCTCTGCTGCACCATTATTCACATTTTTACAGCCTTTCCTTCATGCCTTCACCCATTAAACCATTAAATTTCAGCAATTCAATAAAACAAAGCAGTTATAATTTTGAGGAAAAGCTATTTTGGAAGGGGTGGAGGTACCCATTTTATTGCACAATAAAAATGCTCAGTAGTCCATATTAAAAGGTAGGTTGTGTTTATTTTCCTCTTTATTCGTTCATTTTTTTTTGTTTGTTTTTACTTATAACTTGCAGGATTGAATGCAAAGCTGCTATTATGGGAGTAGTGATGATCATTGCCAAGAAATTCAAATAAGGGAAACTCCTTTGAAATGTTCTGAGAGAGGATGGAGACAGTGGTGACAATTCCAAATATGCTTTCCCAGAAACCATCCATAGAGATGGCAGTCCTCGCTACACTTTTGCCTGGTTGGCTTGAGACATTTTAAGTCTTTGAAAGGAAAATTGTGAAAGGACTCATCCTCTCCAAATACAGATGTGGATTTTGTCACTGTTGTTTATTAATTTTTTTCGTTGTGTTTGCATTCATGCCTTTCTTACTTCCCCGTATTTGAACTTCATTGAGGCTTAAAGAAAAAACCTATTTGAAATTTGATTGTAGTATTTTCTTTGTTTGCTTGTCAGGTTTATAAGAGGAATGACATTCCCAAGGCTCACAGGGAAGTTCCCTGTTAAACATTGCTCACACCGATGTAAATGGGGCTATCGAATTAGTTCTTTGGAAAATATTTCTTACCACTTCCCAGGACCATCTCCTAGGACCATAAAGATGATGGCTTTATGCAGTCTATTTTTCCTTGGACTGCAAACGAATTAAACTGGTAACTTGTTTTTTTGCATCCCCAAAGGGGGGGGGGATCACATTTTAGTCATTATGACTTTTTTACGAATAATCTTATGCAGGGCAACAAAATAAAAATTAAAACCCCTGACTTAATTTTTTAGCATCTTGGAACATCACAAAATTTTAAAGTGTTTTCTTTTTAAGAGCTTAAGTGATACTTTTGGGCAGCAACAACCCTAAAGTTTGGGGATGCCACATTTCTCCCCCCCCCCCAAAGTGATGCAGGAACCTATTTCTCTTTTTAAAGAGGTGTGATAACAAACAAATCCTTTGAAAAGGATGGGGCTTGTTTTTTTTTTTTTAAAGCCAGTTTATATAGTTTTCAAATAAGACAACTCGCCTTCTCTATTAGTTTACTAGAAAAACGATGACAAGGTAAAGGGTTATTCTATTAGTAAGTAAATATCGAAAAATTGCTTGATTTCAAAATATTCATTTTATTGGATCAGTTTTAATTTGTGGTCCTTTCAATGAAACTGAGGCACACATATGGAGTGCTTTCTGAGCTGGAAAGAAATTCTGCGTAAAGGATATTGTTTACTTAGCCGCTTCCCTCTGGAGAGATGCTGTTTGGCCTGCCCTGCCACTGTATCTCAGGGACGCAAAAGTTAGAATCGCTGCCCGATGTTCTCCCACCCCTACCCGTAGATCTAATTGGAAGTGGCAGATCTAGAACTGAGGAGCAGTGAGATTACACTTCGAGCCAACTCCTGTGAACCACGTTGAAAAGGACTGCAGGAGCTAAAAAGTCGAGGTAAAAGGGTTCCTTTTCGGGAAAGATTTATTTTGACTCCACCCGGTGTCTTGCAGAGCCAAATCACTTAAATTGTTTTTGCAACCAATAGGACTTTAATATCCTTCCTCATTCCGTCGCCTGTCGCTGAGCCCTACGTGAGCGCTCGGCAGATTGGGTGTCCTTCCCCAGTAAGAAGTTTCTAGCATCACCTCTACAAGTACGACGACGGCTATACTCTGTTCACCGTCCTTCTCCAGAGAGCAGCCCAAGACTCTTCCAACGGAGGAGGTAGAAAGTGTTTGCATGCTGGAGGAGACGCTGCGTGCGGTGAGGCGGACGTTTTTGAAGTTGGGGGCTATATCCCCCTCCCTCCTTTTGTCCCGGGGCTGGGGGGGGGGTCACCAGCCCTTACCCACCCCGCGCCCTTCGGCCGCGTGCCGGCGCACGCTCTCCGAAAGGCGCGCCATGGGAACGCGGGGCGCTGCGCGCGCAGGCCCAACGCAAACTTTCTGCAAGTGCAACTTGGGCATCCCCTGGAAGGCGGGGACGCAGGACTCCAAGGGAGGAGGGGGCGCGAAGCGAAAGCGAAGGAGGCTGCGAGCACGGGGGCGGATCCCTGCTGGGCCGAAGGCCTGAATGGGAGCCAATCCGGCAGCCGTGGCTGCTGCCAATCACGCTGTTCCCTCCAATCCCACCCGTGCCATTTCCAAAAATCTCGGTCCCACTGTGCAGCTCAAATGTGGTGTTCGCTCTGCCAATCGCTGGAGGACAGAGTGGGAACAGGAATATGCAGAGTTAGGAGGCCAGGACAAAGAAGTTAAAGAGAGCCTAATATATACATGTTTTTGAAGGTGAGCAGAGGAAAAAAAGTCCCCCCAGTGAGGGTCTATGGGTCTGATTGTATAGTTCTGATGGAGCCCCCCTTGAGCAAGAGGAACCCGCCAGCGCTGAGATTAGCGGATTTGGCAACGGCTCAGGCCAGGCCGCTTCAGAATATGACAGGCTTCCCGGCGCTGGGCAGCCCGCCCGCCCACTCCCAACTCCGCGCCACAGCCACGCACCTCCGCCCTCGGGACCTGAGCGCTGACCCCGGCGTGGCCATCACTCCGCTCGGACCGGAGCACATGGCTCAAGCGAGCGCGGTCGGCCTCAGCCCTCCCTCCCAGGCGCTCCCGGCACAGCCTGAGGCGCCGGCGGCCGCCGCCCGCGCTGCAGCCTCGGTCGCGCACCCCGGCGCCTGCACCTACCCCGGTGGCGGGGGCAGCAGCCGCGCGCAGCCCTCCGCGCCCCCGCCCCCAGCCCCTCCTCTTCCTCCCTCCCCTCCACCCCCTCCTCCTCCCCCTCCCCCTCCTCCTGCCCTCTCGGGCTACACCACCACCGACAGTGGCGGCGGCGGCAGCAGCGGCAAAGGCCACAGCAGGGACTTCGTCCTCCGGAGGGACCTTTCCGCCACGGCCCCCGCGGCGGCCATGCACGGGGTCCCGCTTGGAGGGGAGCAGCGGTCTGGCACGGGCTCCCCCCAGCACTCGGCCCCGCCTCCCCACTCGGCCGGCATGTTCATCTCGGCCAGCGGCACCTACGCGGGCCCGGACGGCGGCGGCGGCGGGGGCCCGGCGCTCTTCCCTGCGCTGCACGACGCTCCGGGAGCCCCCGGCGGCCACCCGCACCCGCTCAACGGCCAGATGCGCCTGGGGCTGGCGGCGGCGGCCGCAGCCGCCGCGGCTGAGCTGTACGGCCGCACCGAGCCGCCCTTCGCGCCGCGCTCCGGGGATGCGCACTACGGGGCGGTGGCGGCTGCTGCAGCCGCCGCCCTGCACGGCTACGGAGCCGTGAACTTAAACCTGAACCTGGCGGCCGCGGCTGCGGCCGCGGCGGCCGGGCCGGGGCCCCACCTGCAGCACCACGCGCCGCCCCCGGCGCCGCCGCCGCCGCCGCCGCCGCCGGCGCCCGCGCAGCACCCGCACCAGCACCACCCCCACCTCCCAGGGGCGGCCGGGGCCTTCCTGCGCTACATGCGGCAGCCAATCAAGCAGGAGCTCATCTGCAAGTGGATCGACCCCGACGAGCTGGCCGGGCCGCCGCCGCCGCCGCCACCGCCCCCGGCCGGCGGCGCCAAGCCCTGCTCCAAAACTTTCGGCACCATGCACGAGCTGGTGAACCACGTCACGGTGGAGCACGTGGGCGGCCCCGAGCAGAGCAACCACGTCTGCTTCTGGGAGGACTGTCCGCGCGAGGGCAAGCCCTTCAAGGCCAAATACAAGCTCATCAACCACATCCGCGTGCACACGGGCGAGAAGCCCTTTCCCTGCCCGTTCCCGGGCTGCGGCAAGGTCTTCGCGCGCTCCGAGAACCTCAAGATCCACAAGCGCACTCATACAGGTGGGTGTCTGTCCCCGGCCGCGTCGCCGCCGCCGCCTCCCGCGCCGCCGCCGCTTCCGCCGCTGCTTCTCTTTCTCCTCCTCCTCCTGCTCGCCTTAATTTTTCCCTTCTTCTGCTGCTTCTCTTCGCATACGTATAACCCGGACATGTGACTTCTTTTTTTTCTCTCCCCCCCTTTTTTTCTATGAATAAGTAATTCGATAGCACACACAGGCCCCGCGCTGGGTTCCCACACGGTGGAGTCTCCAGCGCGTCCACAGCCCCTCGGCCGTGACCGGCAACGCGCTCCAGCCGCCGCCGCCGCCGCCCCGGAACGGAAGCAGCAGCAGTCGGAGCAGGAAGGCGCCCAGGACGGTCGGCAGCCCCCATTCGCCCGGCCCCGGGAACCTGGGGAGGGCGATGGGGAAGGGAGGCCGGAGCCGGAACCACCCCGGTGGCTCTTCCCTCCTCCCCACCCGGTGGCAGACTCCTTGCGGTCGCCGTGCTCCGAAGAGCGGGCGTGCGAGGGGGCACGTGGGATTTGCTCCAGTATTGAGGCCACTAGGCCCAGCTCGTTGCGGCCCCAACAGGAGGGGAGGGGTCCCGTCCCTCCGGGGCGTGGTGCAAAATGCCAAAGGAATGCGCCCATGGGCCCCCGAAGACCTCCCCCCCACACACTCACGCACCCCACAGGTACATCTTCACGTGCACACAACCCACAAACCACTTTACACAGCCATATCTGATACTACCCATCTCTGCCTCATTGCTGGAACGCCCATATGTTCTGACACACTCCTCTTCCACATACACCCTCACGCACACTTCATTTACACACCTTCACACACACCGATGCTCATACATGTAGCATCACACAGCTCTATCACACACATTCCCACATGCCCGAGAAGGTGCTGGAGAAATTTGCTCTGTCCTTTCAAAAAAGGTTCTAGTTGGAGGAGGACAGGGTGAGCCAAAGTCTCCTGCGCTCGTTGGTACCTGCCCCGCGGAGGAACTTGTGGGGAAATCCCCGGCGCTGTGGCTTCCCCTCCCATCCCAGTCCCCCATCCTACCCCCCCCCCCGTGAAGGCGGCTGCGGCGTGGGCCGGTGGGGTGTTTCCTGTGGGTCGTGTGCCCCCATCTAACGGGCGAGCGCTTTGGGCGGAAGCGCTGATGAGCGCGAGCAGTCGGGATTTATAGGGACAGGCAATATTACCCCTCGGAGGACACTTAAGTAACTGGAGTTTACAGTCAGTAATTACTGAGCTGATTTATCGGCGCTGGGCGGCGAGGAGGCAGCCGCCGCGCGTGGGCCCATCGCCTGGCTAGCGGCCGGGGCCGAGGGCACCAGGGACATCTGCGGGCGAAGCCGGGTCGGGGTGACCCAGGCCCGGCGCGGCGCCTTGCCAGCTGTCGGCCAACACCTGAGAGGCCTCATGTGGACCGATGATGGGCCGGGAAGAAGTCTTCCCGGGAACTCCCTGGGCCATCCCCGTTTTTCGAATCGGGATCGGTCCGCCCTAGGGAGTTTTCCGAAAGGAAAAACTTCCCTTGAGGCTTTTGGAAAAACTCCGTGGCCCGCTTAGCCAGTTGTTTGCCCCATGCCCAGCACTTGCCGCCGGGACAGGGGCCTGGGACCGTAAAGGAGGCACGCGGGGCGCAGGAGGTGAAGCAGCCCCCAGCCCCGTCCCCAGTGGGCACCCTGAAAGCAGAGCCTGCGTCTCTGGGCCCTTCCCGCCTTTGCAGGCCTCAGAGAGAGAGAGGACCTTTCTTTTCGCGGCGGCCGGAGCTAAGGGCAGTTTCCGCCCGGGTGGAGCAAGGAACTGAAATTGCGGACGCGGAAGCTGCCCGGGGTCCCCGCTCCCTCGGACCGCTGCCCCGGGGAGAGGGTCGTGCGCGCGCGCGCACGCCGGGGCGGAGATCCGGGACGCTGGGGGGCCCCCGGGCCGCGGTGCTTTCTGGTTGCACGGCGTGCGCAGGGTTGCCTGTCCTGCCAGGCTGCCGGGGACGGCGTGCTTCTCGCCGGGGCCCTCGGGGAGGGAACGACTCACGTTCGTGCTCAAACCCGCGCCTGGGGATTTTGGCGGTCCTTGGGCCGCCTAGCCCTGGCGCATTGTGTGCGGCGAGGGACCATCCGGGACCCCCCCCCCACCACCACCACGGCGCTCTCCCTTTTGGGGTTATCCGGGATCCCGGAACAGATTGATCAAAGGAAATAATCCCCCGGCCACTCCTGAAGGCCCATTTCCTGACCCACGTGCCCCTAATTCGGTTTATAACCTTCCTTTGGGCTGGACTCGAGTTCTTTCCGGGAGTAGCTCACGTAGCGTCCCTTACTCTCAAATTCTGCAAGTAGTTAAATTCTGATTGACCCCTCTGTCAGAATCTGAAATGTAAACACTGGGGTCTCTCACCCTTTCCAGTTAGCTAGAATTTGCTCACTGCCCCCCTTAGGCCCCCTGAGTAAAACAGGCAATCCTTTCACCTTTACTTCCCCCCACCCTTCTACTTTCTTCCTCTACCTCTCCTTCATCCCTACTTTTCTACTTTTCCCCCCCCTCCATTCCACATCTCCCTTCACTGGGCCTAATTGCTTGTCTTTATCATGGGCAGTGGCGGGCCATCAAGCTGTGTGCATTCTTCACAATCCCGGATATGTAAACAGGAGAACTCCACAGACAGCACTGCATATTTCCAAAAGATGAATAAAGCCACTTAGGCCTACATATTGAAGAAAGGCTGACTGAAATTTTTTAAATAACGCTACATTGAATTAGTATCTCCAATTTAAAGTAGAACACAGAAGTCAGGACAGATAACTGATGTTTTGATAAAAAGTGATTAACATTTTTTGTTGGTGTTGCAGCTCATCTGCAGAGAAGGTTGTGATGATTGTGTTATGTTGTGTTTTTCCCTGTCTAGATCAACGCAGGATGTATATTTGAATAATATCTGATTTCATGTTTAGACAGTAATTCCAGGTGGGATAAGTTATATTCCAGGCATCTGAATACTTTCAGACCTGTTACTATGCTCTGGCGCCGAAGCAGTTAGCATTGGTGAAATTAAAACAACAACAACAAACACTGCACTGAAATATTTGTATAAGAAAATTCACCACAAAAACTTGTAAACACTAAGCTGTTTTAATAGTTACTTATTTTTTTTTAAAAATATATTATCCCAAACCAAGGAAAAAGCCATACCTCATGAGCCACCAGAGTAGCTGCTGGAATGTAGAGATTTTTATTTTAAAAATCATGTAAATATGAGGGAAGTATTATTGAACAAAAATATGTCTGAGATGACTTGTTCAATCATGATTAAATACATCAAGTTCATAGATACTTGGGTGAGAGAGAAAATTCATACTGTTACCTGCTGTCTTCCTTTTTTGCTTTTTAATGCCAAAGGTATATGGCTGAATTTTTATTAAGCATTGTCCTATTTAAGCATTTCCACTTCCTGCAGTAGGGGTCTTGTGTTTAAAGGCATTGTGTTCCTGAGGTGGTTAGAGCAGCATCAAGGGGCGATGGGCCAAAGACTGGTAAAAATAGTCAGTCCCTTTTCTGCCTCGTAAGGTAGGAAGCTGTCAGCCTCGGTTTCCATAGAGCATCAGGTACCTGCTCGCTTCTGGTGGAGGCTTGTGGGCCTTGCTAACGTTTGCTAAGGTTCTGTTCCGTAGGCTCTTAATTGCTCTGCAAGTTGGGAGGGAAGGTGGTAGAATGAAGAGGAGGTCGGCCTAATCTCTGCCCAGCCAGGCTTGTAAAGAATCTAGTGATGGGATTGTGTGTTTCACAGGTGCCTTTGTTTCTGAAGAGAACAGGATTTGGCTTTATTTCCTTTCCTTTCCCATCAGTGGAGTCCTGGGGCCGCTCTGAAACAAAATGCCGTTATTATAATTTTATGGCACCACCCCCACCTCACTTTTAATATAGTGGACTTGCTTACTTCTCTTCTTAAATCCTTCCCCCAAGCTGTGGCTTTGGAAGAATCATTTTATCAGCATTTATCTTGACAGGGGATCTGCTTATATATTTGCAGGTACACACCCTGAGGGCATCCCCCTCGCCCCCCCAAAACTGTGGTACTGCAGGGACCGACATCTAGCCTCATACAAGCCCAGGTCCAGGGAGAGCCTCCAGGCTCATCCCTGAAGTATCCCTTCCCTGTGGCCTTCTGGAACATAGGGATTGGGAGTAGAAACCAGGCCGGGGATTGGTCTTCAAGAGAATGGGGAAATGCTTCCAGATTTCTGCTCCAGGATTTCTCTCTCAAGTGAGGGGTCTCTGGAAAGCAAGTGTTGACCTTTGCTATGTTTTGTTGCAGGGGAAAAGCCTTTCAAATGTGAATTTGATGGCTGTGACAGGAAATTTGCCAATAGCAGCGATCGGAAGAAACATTCCCACGTCCACACCAGCGACAAGCCCTACTACTGCAAGATCCGAGGCTGTGACAAGTCCTACACTCACCCCAGCTCTCTGAGAAAGCACATGAAGATTCACTGCAAGTCTCCACCACCTTCTCCAGGAGCCCTTGGTTACTCATCAGTGGGGACTCCAGTGGGTGCCCCCTTGTCCCCTGGGCTGGACCCAACCAGGAGTCGCTCTAGCACTCTGTCCCCTCAGGTGACCAACCTCAATGAGTGGTATGTTTGCCAGGCCAGTGGAGCACCGAGCCACCTTCACACACCTTCCAGCAACGGAAGTACTTCGGAGTCTGAAGAGGAGGAGATGTATGGGAACTCGGAAGTTGCGCGGACGATACATTAGAATTTTCTCGTGATAATAATAATAATGTCATAAGTGGGAGTCCTTGGACCATATCCTAACCTGAGACAATGCCGAGCCTGAGACAAACCCTTGACTCAGCCTTGCCACCGGGTCTAATTAGCCCTATTTATTCAGTATGAAACCCTATGGTGTTTGTACATTTAATTAATTTAATTAAGATATTTGGGCTTTTTTTTCCTTCCTTCTTCTTAGAAAACAAACAAACAAAAAAACAACCAAGCTGGACTTGTACGTCGCAGGGGGACAGGGCTAGGAGCAAGATGTACCAAGGGTTAAATCGGGATACACACTGCCAATGCAATATATGTGTACTTTGAAAGGAGCGAGAAAAAGCATGAAGTCAGAACTCCACAGAGCAACAAGGCCCTCTGCATTTCCTGCCGTGCCTCGAGAATGCCTTTAACACCATAATGTGGGCTTCTTTGGAGCCTCTTCACCTCCTCCTTGGGCCCCAATCCTAAAAAGGCCTCTTGATTGTAAACCACATACTTGCTGCGTGGCCAACAGATCTTAGACTGTACCTGTGTCCAAAAATCTTTGTAAAAACCCTTTAAGTCCTGATAGTTGTAATTTTAAATTTCCACTCTTTTATTACTGATCTCATCGTAACACGCTATTTTTATACAGGATTGTTTCCTCAGTACCCCGCTTGTATGATTTAAAGAAAAAAAGATGCAGCAAACTTAATACGTCTCCATTTATTGTGCTACTGTGATTGTTCCAGCAAAAAAGTGGAGAGAGGAGAAAGCTGCTGCAGTAGGGCAACTGTGAAACTGTGATATTTTGTGAAATAGAAGAAATTCAAGTGCTTTCTTTTCTCTCTCACTCTCTCTCTTTTTTTTAAATCTGAAATCTCAGATGCCGCCTCTTGACTGGGTCCAAACTTCTCGTGTGATAAAAAGATCAGTCTTAGATAAGTTTTTTTGGGATGCCAAAATTAACAGGCAAGTCTAAGGAGGTGTGATGTTGGCAGCATGCCTATTTTTGGGGAAAACTGTTGTTTTTAAAGCAGGCCAAGCCCTCTTTTATACTGTTGTATCAGCCTTTAAAAAAGTCTTTATTTTTCAATGCCCAAAACTGCATTTTCATGCATTTTTTTTTTTTCCCACCTGAGCACTGAGCACACGGAACTGGATCCCATTTGGAAATGACAAGTGTGTGAAGTGTATGATTTACATTAAAAGAGGGGAGGGAGTTGCTATACATATTAAAATTTTTAAAAGGTTTATAGTTACCACCAAACACTGATGAATGTGTGACCTTTGCCAGAGCTGTCAGGCAAGAATAAAAAAGGTCAAGGACCTAGGACAATAACTCTTAGTCAGTTTATTTTCAGTTCATGCAACACATCTCGTGCAAAATACAGTCCATCATAAACATCATACAAATATCCTAAAGAGCACTAATTTATCCTCAGAGACCCTGAAGCCACCCCCTCCCCAGGGTTTGTAGAAATTTGTTTTGTGTGCTGTGAGTGGTTGATGCAGTCTTGTCATTGTTAATAACTTGTATGTGAACACTTATTATTTTGTACAGTTGAATTAATTTATTTTCAGACATCATCCTTTGTTTTTCCTGGAAGAGTTCAGAGCACACCAAAGAATTATATTATACATTTTGGTGAAAGATTGTTGTTTATGACCCACGGTTTATTTAAGGAAAAAAAAAAAAGAAAAAATGGGGGAATATATTTTTAAGCTTACTTGAATGAACAACGTAATGTGAAAACCAGGACTCTTCCTGCATGTCTTTTTTGCATTGTGTTGACAAGATTATATATAGTTTATAGATATATTATATTACTAGTACAGTGCATGGTGCTGTCACTTGAAAGCCTTTCAATGTTGTCTTCAGATTGTTACAGTGGATATGAAACATGCAGACCCTCCTTTATAAAGAAAAAGACCATAAAACTTGAATATAATTCTACATTTTTTAAAGTTTATTTGATTTTCATATTATTCACTTTCAAAGCTCTTTCAAATAGACAAAGTATCTGTGAACTTTGGGGGGATAATTTATCGTAAACTTATTAGAACAAAATATTCCTGATTTATAATGAGTTGTTTTATTTATACAACTTTTTCAATGGTAGTTTGCACTATTCTTTATTATGCTACAGGTTTATTTATTATGAAACAAAGGAATATGTATTTTATGTATTTTGCCATGCATAGGTTTACTCTGCCACAGATTTATTGGTTCCTGATACACCTAAAATGAAAACTTTAAATGTGTACCTCCAATAGAAAGAAAGCAAGAATGATTATGAAGTAAAAAATTTAATAAAGGTATTCTTCCTATGTATTGTTTATGTTTTACCTAATGGTATATTTCTGCCATTCTCTTACAAACAGAACAGGTTGCTGACCAGTGAACATTGGGTTCTCTTGAGCTCTTTATTCTTAGCCTCTCCCCAAGCAATAAAATATTTTTACAGCTTGGTTTAATTTACAATCTAATCTAGGAAATACCATGTATATATGAAGACTAAGCCCTGTAAGTCGCGTGTAACACTAGCATAAATCTTAGGGGTTACTGCAGTCGTTTGTTAATAATATCCTCAGTGATCCTAATCACTGAAAATCTGAGAAGTGAATTTGAGCATTTCTTCGGTGCCTAGCCTCTGAAGTAAAAGGGTAAAAATGAAGAAAAGATGCAGGGACAGTGAGAGGCTTCCAGACGCAAAGAAGGTAAAATCAGGAGCTGGGATGGGTAGAGTTAAAAGCTTGCTGAATGAAGAGTGGGCCTCAAACACCCCTCACCATCAGGTAATGGGGGGGGCCTGCTTCCAGTTTGATTGTGGTTTATTTGCAAGTGGAGCTGACCTAGGAATCCTAACTCGGCATTTTTAGGCATGTGGTAGCTAGAAATTAGACTCATGGCAACAAAATATCCAAGTGGCTCAAACTAATGTAATTGGCTATCCACCTGAACAGGGCTGATCTTGTTTTTCAGTTAGCTGATAAAAAACTGATAAAAGGGCGCCCGGGTGGCTCAGATGGTTAAGCGTCTGCCTTCGGCTCAGGTCGTGATCCCAGGGTCCTGGGATCGAGTCCCGCATCGGGCTCCCTGCTCCTTGGGAGCCTGCTTCTCCCTCTGCTTCTCTCTCTCTCTCCCTCTCTCTCTCTGTCTCTCATGAATAAATAAATAAAATCTTTAAAAAAAAAATAAAAAAAATAAAAAATAAAAAACTGATAAAAGGCAAATAGTTAAAAAAAAAAAAGAAAAGAAAATTGGTAGTAACGGCAATAAGCAGTTCTCCGAAAGTTTATGGTGGTTTTTAAAAGTCAGGTTTGTTAATGTAGTGAAGGTGAAACCCATGGCAAAGAGTTGTTTTAAGCCAGATGACAATAACCAGCACACGAAGTAAAAAACACCCATAGCTAAGGGCCCCAATCAATGGGAAAACTTATAGCTCTCTAATGAAGTTTCTCGTGAAAGGGGTGACACAAAGCCACCAAGACATGAATCATTCATGGGAAATATAAAAGATAAAAGATATCTGACAATGAGCAGAACCTTGTATAGAGTGTATAAAACAAGTTTCCCCTTCTTATTTTCTGCTTTAAAACGCACAATCTCCCACTCCCAGAGTTCTCTGTCCAGTCTATAGAGTTAAAATTGACCACTGCTCGTCCTCCGCCACTTCAAAGTAATTTAGTCCAGAACGGAAGGCTTGGCGCTTGGACAATCTTCATGGTGTGTTAAGATTTCTATGGCAATTGGCAAGCAAGACGTCCCCATCTGAATATGTCTCAAAGAAAGCCACTTATTGACACTAAGTTGGCTATCATCAAAGACTTCATCTCTCCTAGGCAAAACGTCGCCCCTGTGGCCCTCACAAACATTTTAAATCATCTACCTTTGTTTTCCGGGCTAGGAGAATCTTCCAACACATGGTTATTTGTAGTGGGTGTCTATCTTTTCCCCATTCAGGACTTTGTTTGGTAAAACTTATGCTCCAAAAATCTAAAGCACTGAGAAATAGCTTGAGGGTAGGAATTCTATTCTTTTAAGGGGTTGGAGATGGCCACACAAGAGGGATAGCACGGGGGACAGGAACAGAGGAGGCCCAAAGTCCTTGAAAGTGAGGCCCAACTATCTATGGATGTGTTTGTACTGCAGTCTTGCAATTTACTAAATTTTGCATTTTGTGGAAGTTGTTTGAGACCATAGTGGTTCATTCTATCTACCTACCCACCGAGCATCTAATCTATTATCTATCTATCTATCTATCTATCTATCTATCTATCTATCTATCATCTCTTTCTCTATGAAATGGGATGAGAGATGTTCCCCCTGAAGGAATTTTTAGCCTAGTTTGATTAGGAAATAGGACTGGGGGGAGGGGGGGATAATCTGGTTTTTCCAGTGATCATCTAAATCAGAGGAAAGGAAAGCTGAATAGGAGAGAAACAATCCAGACACTTATTAATACTTTTCAGCCCGTCACATCACACTACCCATCATCTACCAAAATAGACACATGTCCCTGAAAACCCACCCTCCGGGGCTGGAGGGATGACTAAGGAGACCCACAGCGACACTGCCCTGGGGTTGCCAGACCAGCACTTTCCCTACGTGAACAAAAACTCACAGGCCATCCCCCCTCCCACGCCCACGGCCAAACACTGCCGGGCACACACATTCACACAGGGCGCAAGTGCCTAATCAGGCAGGGAGAAGTTCAAAGGCATGTTCTTTGAAATTCAAACTGCTGCTTTTATGGCACACCCACGCCGAGCGTGAGGATTGCTATGGCAATGGGCTGGGCCAGGGCAGTCGCGGGCAGAGGCTCCGCAGCGATTGGAGACACTCTATTAAGATACAGTTGCAGCGACCTGCACTTTCATGCCACCTTAGCGCCCTCGATTTTCACCTCGTCGGAAATACACGTATTACATAAAATGTTGCCCATATACTATGACACGCACGACCTGTATAATAACATACGTCTTTCCACCCACTTGTTGTTACGATCTCGCATTGAACCTGCTAGCTCGCGAGAAAGGGGAGAGGGAGACAGGGGAGAGGAAGAGAGAAAGCCGGGTGGGGGTGGGGTGGGCGCACTTAGAGGAGGAGACCGAGCGGGGGGCAACCGGGTTCCAGTTCCTCTTCCTTCTCTCCCCACCTAAGTACTTTTATTTGCAGAGCGATTGTTCTTTGTTTATTTAATACAAGTACTGTGTGAATGGTGAAAAATAAACACGATGAAAAATAACCAAACAGATGATTCCTCCGAGTGAAAAAGCCCGGACTTAATAAAAGTGCGAAGCAGTCACCGCTGAATGAGAAACCCTTTGAAGTGGAACTTATTATAGGAGGAATACTTTGGGGTTGCCTTAACGACGCCGCTGAATCGAAAGCGCTCGCCTTTGTCAGCGATTTGTTCTCCTTTGCTGGGGTGCCCGGAGAAATTACTTACATGGGCTGCCTTAACATGCAGCCTGCAAATCAGTAACTTTGCAGCTCAGACTTGCAGACGCCACTCGGCAACGGACAAAAAGAAGTCAGGGGGAAATGCACCGAGCTTTCACGCCGAGCCTCTGGGGATGGGGGCGCACGGGCGTGTTGGGGGCGGTAGATAAGAAGTTGTATTACAACTGGCCCCCCTCACCCGGTGTCCCCCACCTCCCCCGCCCCCCGGAGCCGGATCCGGGCCCGGCCGGCCGCCGGGGCCTCGCCGGTTGCAGGGGAGGCCCGGCCTCTCCGGGGCCCTCCAGCGAGGGGCGCTCTTCCACGTGCTGGCCCGGGCGCGGGACTTTCCCAGCGGTCCCGGCTATATTTAATAAGGGTCGTTTATCACCCAGGCGCTTTGAAGGGTCGCCTCCAGCCCTGTGCCCATTAGAAAGGCGGAGGTGACATTTAAACTCCGTTTTCAAGGATCGCGGGGGGATTTCAATGAAAAGGCAACTCGTTTGTCTTATAAGCCTGGAAACAACCCCCTTCTCGCTCCTTTTGACCACATGGCATAACTCAAAAACAATAGTTCAAAAGTGAAATGGCATCGTGGTGTTCACTCGGAGACAGGCCCCCATCTAGCACCAGAGAAAAGGGGTAGTCCGCAAGACAATGTGCTTTTTGTGTCCGACTCTGTCACAAGGATTGTGTTGTTTGCTTTGGAGGCTGCGCCTGTTATACTTTGCTGAAAGTGCTTGTGTTAAACAAGAGTTATAAGTCATCCAAAACAACAAACATTTTGATTTTCTTTGCCTAAAGGGCTTTCCCTGGCTATGGGCACCGTGAAAAAATAATGTCCTTGCTGAGAAAGGACCACCAGTAGTAGCATTAGAAGCGGGCGCATTAAATATTGAATGACACGGGGAAAAAGAGCTTGTCGAGGGGCACTCAGCCTTAAAGTCTTTCTTCAACTTTGTCTTCGGTGGCTGCTGGACTATTTAAGATGGTATTAATTAAGGCCGCTTCGGATGCCGCTGAGCCCGCCAGCCCCTCGGCCGCGCTCGGTCAATGGGCCTGTGTCCCCGCGCTGTGCTCACGCGTTGGCTGAGCCGAGTGCAAATGTCACTTCTCATTTGGAGGCTGAAGAGAAGGGCCCATCCTACATTAAGGGCAGCAGGGAGGCAGTCCTCAGCAGGCGTTAAAGGAATACGAGGGCCTGGGGTGAGGGCAGGGGAGGCGGGAACAAAATGGGAACATCTGCCCTGAGCCCGGGGAGGTGCACCACTTTGGGCACATTTGGGAGAGCGTAGTTTAGCCAACAAGGGCCACGCGGGGACTCGCTGGGTTGGAACGCTCACTTTCATCTGCTCCTACGTGGAGAAAATTAACTCCCCCCCCTCCCCAGCCCTGCAAAAATCCATTAGGCAGTCTGGCGGGGCGTTATTGTACAAAGGGGCCAGCTTGCACAAAGAAAGACAAAAGCTTGGTGCAAGCAGGCGTCTTCACTGACTTCCCCATCGCCCTTAAGGTCCCTTTCCCAGATCACAAAGCCCAAAGGAGCTTCGCCAAGGACCTCTGCTCCAATTTACAGATGGTGAAACTGAGACCTCAAGCAAGCCTCCCTCAAGGGAAGATTTTTGTAAATATTCCCTCCAGTCGGTGGGAAGACCAAAGACCCAGACCCAGTGCAGTGCTCTTTGAAGGGAGCAGAGAACGGGGCCAAAACATCCCCTCTTCCCCAAGGCCAAGCGTTTGACTCAAAATCAAATGGAAGTTGATTTCAGCAGCTGGAAATTACTAATATTAAAAAAAAAAAAGTGAAGACGCTTACTAACCGTGACATAAATGAAATGAGTACTTTAAGAAACTTTGTGAACTCTCCGTTCTTGACAAGGAGAGACAAGACTTGGCTGGGTAGAGGGGTGCAGGGCACCCTGGACGATTGACTTCTGCAGCCAGAAGCCCCACAGCGGCCCTGTCCCCTGGTGTGGAGTCCTAGATGGACATGGGCTTTCTCTTTCATTACAAGGTACCCGGAAGGGGAGGGGAGGTGCAGCCAAACGCTCTGTCGTGCCCTTGCTGCGGAGTGCAGGGGGTTAGCATCCTTAATTTTAGATGCGTTTTTGCAATGTCTGCTTCTCCATCTAGGGGCTGTGTCCCCTCGGGAGTCCCCCCAGGCTAAGGGATAAGGGGAAGTTACATTTCTCACCAGAGCCAACCCGCAAAAGAAGCAGTTCCCACCTTCCTACAGGGGCTGGGCTCCTTGTACGAGGGGGAGGGAGATAGCCTCGGGCCTGGGGCCTACACAGTCAGCCCCAGTGGGAGCTGGGGGCGTCGCTCTAGGGTGGAACCGCCAGGCCAGGTTAGGGCGCTGGCAGAAGTGGGAGGTAGGGATGAGGAGAGAGGGCAACGCCAGACCAGCCCCCTCCTCCCGCAGCTGGTCTGCAAACCCCAAGACTAGGGCTCCCATGTCCAACTGCCCCCTTGGGGTGATCTTTTTTGCACCTTTTTCTTCGGCCCCCTTCTCCCTGCCTCTACTACTTTTTTGCACGTACAGGCCGCAGGCCAGAGTAAGGGACGTAAAAACATGGCCTTTTGGCCCGAAAGGCAAGGGCGCGCGCGCGCGCGCACACACACACACACTCTCTCTCTCTCTCTCTTTCTCTCTCTCTCTCACACACACACACACACACACACACACACACACTCATGTACAACTCAACCCCCTCCGCCCCCGCCCTAGCCAGTGCACTGGGCACACGCTCGGGTTCCAGGCACCTTGCCAAGAGCGCGCGAGCACCCTGCGTGGCACACTGGCTGCAGTTCCTGCACGAAGTGGCGGGGGTGGGGTGAGGAGGGAGGGGTGGGCGGCGGTGGACGCCGCCGACTGCTGGCGGTGCGCACAAGTTCAGCGCTCAACTTCCCGCTCTTAACGAGACCCGGGATCCCTTTGGAGAGGCCCTCGGGAGCTGGCGGCGGGGCTGGGAGTGGCGTGGGTAAGCTGGCCGGCGCGGGGCGCGGGCGGCGGGGCACGAGGGCGCGACAGGAGGAGGGCGCGAGGGTGCCCGCGGCCGGCCGGGCGCTCCGAGAAGTCAGCGCGAGCAGCTGTGACTTCACCTATTAGCCCCGATGTCTTTCCGAGGAGCCTGGTGGAGTTAAACAGCCCACAATGGGCGCTCTGGGGCGCCTCCAGCCTGACCTCCACCCGGGTTTAATAGTTTCATAGGAACTTCATTAAATCAATTACTTAGTGAGCACATCATCATTTATTTGTAATTAGCAGCGAGGAGCGCGTTCTCTCCCCCAGCCCGCGGCCCGGGTCCCAGCGGGGTTGGCGGAGTTGTGCAAGCACTTTTGTTTGCTCGAGTGTTGACTCCCGGCATTATTCGGCGCGGGTAATCTTTACGTCTTAATCTAGCATTCAGTGGGCGAAGGGAAAACAAACAGGGCGCAGGCCCGAGGCCAGCCCTGCGGCCCCAGCTGCCCGCCGACCCCGGCCGACGCTGGGCGCGCGGGGCGACTCCACTGCCGCCCTTCGCCGAGCGCGCGAGGGGCCCCGCGGGGGCGGAGGGGCTGCGGGGTCGGTGTCAGGCCCGGGGGACTCGCAGGGGCGCATCAGAGGAAAGGAAGGAGCGAAAAGCGGAAGCCAGGGGCAGGGAATCGCGTCCTGCAAAGAGAGCACAAAAGGAAAGCGTCCAGGCTCGTGCGTGTGTGCGGGCGGCGCTGAGGGCGACTGCGTGTGTGCGCACGTGTGTGTGTGTGCGCAGGATGTGCGTGAAATCACATCCATCTCAGCTGCCGGGGCGGGGAGGCGAGCGCCGGCAGGAGGTGCCGGCCTGGCGCGCGGAGGCAGCTCGCTGGGTGTCCAGCCTGCAAAAGCGCTTTAATTTGGGGACTGTAGCCCCGGGCGCGGCTCGGCGGCTGCCCATAGATTACGAGCCGCGTGGTTAGAGAGGAGGGGGAGTTGCCTAAAGCCGGGCCGGAACCCGAGCGTGCGCAGCGACGCGAGCAACGGCTCCACGAGGCGTCCAGATTCCTTTCGAGTGTAACCACCTTCCCCGACAGGCCCCGGCGCCCGCCAAATACCGTGCGGACCTGACGGGTGTCGCCTCCCGGGCCAGAAACTGGGGGCGACGCGCCCCTGCGCCCCTGCCCCAGACCCAGTTTCCGCTCCAAGTGGGAGAAGTCCCTCCAGCACAGGAAGCGCTCGAATTCTGCGGGAGATCCCAGCTCAGGAAATGGCGAGGCCAGGGAGGGCCGGGGGAGAGGAGGGGTCACTGATGAGGATCCGATTCTCCTGGGAGCGGGCGAGTGGGGACAACTGCGAGGTTAGGAGAAGGCCCACGGGAATATACCCCACGACTGAGCTTCCAGAAGCCCTTGGTCCATGGGGGTCCTTGAGGTTACCCTCCCTAGGTGGGCCCCCGTGTATCTGTGTTTTTGAGAAGAAGGTCTTAAATTTCTCCACTGGTTTCTGTGGCCAGGCGTGTTTGATTCAGTGAAATATTTGGAGGTAGTGAATGTGTGGAGGTGGTTGTTGCCTTGTTGGTGATCTTCCGACCTGTGGTTTCCTACAGACTCAATCAGTTGTTTGGAGTGTTTGTGCTCTATGGGCCCAGAGAGTGCATCAGTGGGTGGCTGCTTGGTGACAGGGTTTGTCCTGTGGGGACTGGATTCAGCTGGCTGTGGTTGTGCTCCTGGGGCTGGCAGCTTAGCTTGTCAGGGACCCAGACATGGGCTCTCCTGAGGCCTCCAGTGTGTTGAGCCAAAACCCATGACAACTCCTTGTTTGGGCTCCTGGGAGAGTGTCTTAAGCCTCCAGCTTCCTCAGTCTCCCCTTTTTCTCCTTCTTCCCTAGGGTCTCACCATCCTAAACTCATTCTGTTCCTTTTTCCAGCCTCCTTTTTGTAAAGTTGACTCACTGGTCACTTGGCCCTCAACCCCCTGGGTCTTAGGCAGCCTAGTGCCTGCTGGACACAAGGATGAGAAAGAGGCAGGCGGTAGGGTAGCTCAGATCCTGTCTCGGAGTAGGCCCCCTTGAATTGCAGAGGTCCTGCTGAGACCCCCAGCTGCTGCTGACCCACCCCGGATAGAATGAGACCTTGGGTCAGCCTGAAAAACAGGAAATGGATCCAGAGGAAAACTATCAACCCACAGGTCAGCAATCCTGGAGAAGCCCCTTTTAAATATGAAAGCACTTTGCAGCTTTGCATACTCTCCCTGCCCCTCAAGTGAGTCCATGCTGAAGTAGTTAAAACAGTCAAGCTTCCAGAAGAATTACAAGCAAAAGCAAATGTGTATGCACAAAGCAAAATACGATTTTTTAAAATTTATCTCCAAATACTGTAAACACAAATACTTTTTGGAGTTGACATGTTTCTGCTCTGGTATAATGAATACCTGTGCAGATTAAGTGTATATTTGATCAAATAAGTCTACACACACACATTATTATAGCACATTTAAATCCAACCTGGCAAATGATCAGGGCCGCCTACACATCTACCCATCCTGGACCCAACCAAATTTAGGGACAGCCTTGAAGGAAACAAAACTGAGAAAGACTGCATTTAAAATAAAATTAAAATGTAATTCACCCCTGAGTTCTTTCTCTACTTCTCCCCTTCCTACCCCCCACCTCCAACACTGTTTAATAAAATCATTTGGAGAAAGGAAGGCAAGTCAGGCAAGGATTTTATGAGCTGGCAGGGAATTTGGTGAAGTGGTTGATTTAGAAAATCTGGATGCTGGCTGCAAAATTTTCTCAGTGGTACTCAGATTATGCATCTCTCTCCCTGCTCCAAGTCCTAACGGCTTTTAACCCAGTAACTGGCTCACATCTCAGGCTCTGTACTGGCTGCAATTGGGCTGCACCCTGGGGCCATCCCACCCGAGGCGATCCCTCCATATTGGGAGCCCTGTGCTCTGTGTGCTCTTTTCCCCACCTCCTTCCAGTGGGGCTCCCCCTATAGGCTGTGTAGGACCCTTCTGGCAGGCTCCCCTATTTTGTATGTTTGGGGGTCTTTGCCGTTGGGCCCATCAGCCTGAAAATTTATAGGCACCATGCTCTGTTCTGCCCTCATCTCTATGGAGTACTCTTAACACGCTTCTCATACCAGCTGTGGGTTTCATCTTTCTGACCTGCAGGGAGAACCGGCACTGACGTGTTATAGATGCAAACTGGGCCAAAGTCTGTGTGAGGGGACCCAGGAGCTCTTGGCCGCCTGGTTCGGGTAATGGAGTATAAGGGAAATTCAAAGGAGGACCCAGGGAGACTTTTAATGAGAAGGATTATGCCAATGTTTTTCTCCTTTCAGGGGGAGAGGGTGAGGGTTTGACTGCTCTGGCCATTTTTTTTCTAAAGATTTTTTTTTTTTTTTTAAGATTTTACTTATTTATTTGAGAGAGAGAGAGTGAGAGAGAGCACAAATGGTGGGGAGGGGCAGAGGGAGAGGGAGAAGCAGACTCCCCACCAAGGGAGAAGCCTGATGCGGGGCTCGATCCCAGGACCCTGAGATCATGACCTGAGCTGAAGGCAGATGCTTAACCGACTGAGCCACCTAAGGCGCCCCCTAAAGATTTTATTTTTAAGTAATCTCTACGCCCAACACGAGGCTCGGACTCACAGCCGCAAGATCAAGAGTCACGTGCTCTACTGACCGAGCCAGACTGGCACCCCATGCTCTGGTCATTTCTTAAATAAATTGACCCCAAAGAACAAGTTAGCAAAACCTGTGGTCTGTGTCCAGTGTCTGTAGTGTTACTGAGAGAAACTTCTGGATAGGCGCCGGCCTCAGATTGGGCCACCCCTCTCTGCCTTCCACAGAAATGTACCTCGAAAAATCTCCAGCGTCTGCGGCCACAGGCAGGGAGACTGGAGCGTTGATTTTCTGAGATTTCTCCCACCTGAATGATGCCAGTTAGAGAGGAGCAGAGAAATTGCATCATGAAAAATGTCCTTCTTGTTTCCTTAAGTTCCTTTTTGAAAAAGGTTGGAATGGGGTTTTCATGGGAAGACTTCCCTGAGCTGCTTGGGTATCTGGGGAAGTGCAGATACAAAACCTCCCCTTTTCTCTCTCTCTTTTTAAAGATTTTATTTTTAAGGGGCGCCTGGGTGGCTCAGTTAAGTGTCTGCCTTCAGCTCAGGTCATGATCCTGGGGTCCTGGGATCGAGCCCCACATCAGGCCCCCTGCTCAGCGGGGAGTTTGCTTCTCCCTCTCCCTCTGCCTGCCGCTTCCCTCCCCCCGCCCCCGCTTGTGCTCAAATGCCCTCTCTCCCTCTCTCTCTCTCTCTGTCAAGTAAATAAATAATCTTTACACCCAACATGGGGCTCAAACTCACAACCTCGAGATGGGGAGTCGAATGGTGCATCCACTGAGCCAGCCAGGTGCCCCAACACTTGTCATTTTCTTAAGGATAAAGGAACCCTAGCATGGCTGGTTCAGCCTTGGGTGTCGCTGGCAGCTCCAGGGCCTGGGGACAGAGTTGCAGGCCCTGTGCAGAGTGATACAAGGCGGGGGGCGGGGGGGACGGGGGACGTGGAAGGCTGGAGAGAAGCCTCAAGTCCATCACTCACATGCTTTTCTCCTCCCATTTGAAAAATTCCGGTAAAATAAATATAACATGAAATTTACCATGTGAACTGTTTTTAAGTATATAGTTCTGTGACACTGAGTGCATTCCCTGTGTTGGGTACCCATCAGCAGCTCCCATCTCCAGAACTGTGTCATCTTCCCAAACAGACTGTGTACCCCCTTCCTCTAGGCACTGATAACCTCTGTTCTACTTTGTGTCTCCGTGAAATCTCACCGCTCTAGGCACCTCATGTAAGTGAAGCCATACAGTATGCGTCCTTCTGTGACTGGCTTTTCCCACTGAGCGTAATGTCCTCAAGGTTCATCCATGTTGTAGCAGGTGTCAGATCTCCATTCCTTTTTATGGCTGAGTGATATTCCAGCACACAGATCTATGACATTTTATTTATCTGTTCATCCGTCAATGGACATTTGGGTTGTTTCCACCTTTTTGGCTGTTACAAGTAATGCTGCTGGGAACAGAGGTGTGCTTGCATGCTTTTATATGTTCATATATACCTATATAATACAGCTTTTTATGAACCGATGTAAAACACTTTAAACGAAAGGGGAACTTAGCCAATAATTTAAATATCACATTTCTCACTGGGATCTGGCTTTCCAAGGTCAACCAAGTGCAGCTGGAATTCAAGGGTGAGCCAGAGCATTGTGTATTCCCGTGTGCATGCGTGTGTGCGTGTGTGTCCAGCCCTACCCAGTACTGCTGCTTCAGAGGAACTATTAACACATTAATATTATCAATAGCAGGCAGTGCCTGAGCCATTAGGGATTTATGAAAACATCTGAAGCAAGTCGTTTCAAAGCGCTGATTTGTTTTATAGTCAGTATTACATTTTATGACAGGCTCTTTTACCAGCAAAATGAGCGTATAAGCGTCATACACAGCTCAGTCAGCGGAAACTGGTACCCTGTCCTGCCCTGCCAGTTTGTGTTCCAGATCCTTTGGGAAGCTTGGGCAGTTTGCAGCCGGCTACTGACCCTTGGCCGAAGGGTTGGCCTCCCCTTACTTTCCTAGCTGTGTGCAAACGGTAGCCCCATCCCTTGTATGTGGTCTTCCTCAGACTTGGGGCAGAGTAAGAAAGGCAGCGTCCGGTAGACCAAGGCCAAACAGAGACGTTTTTCTGGCCACTTCTGCTTTCCTGTTTTTTTCTTTTTTTCTTTCCTGATTTTCCCGAGCCTCACAGGGCAGATCCGTCTGGATCTGCATAGATAGTGTACGCATTGCACAGAAGGTGGTGCCTAAGGAAAGGGACAAACGGGTCACCCGGTGGAGGTGGGTGTGTGTCTCTCAGCTCCCCTCACACTCCCTCTGCATTCAGACCTCGGCTGAAGCCCACTCTGCAGTGAGGGCGGCCAGGTGGGGTGGAGTGAAAGGGCGCACCTCCCCTCCTTCCACCTTTACCCCGAAGCTGGGACCTGTGGGTCCACTCCCACGGGACTCCTCTCTGGGAGGGAGATGGCTCTAGAAAGTTCCTTCCCAACATTCCTAGGAAGCAGGGTTTGTAATATTTTACAGCAGCTGTTTAACATTTCCCTACCTAGTTATTAAACACGAAAGGGAGTAAATTAAAATGGCAAAGTAAAATGAAATAAAAGGCGTCTTTTCTTTCTGTAAAGAGACAACACCTAATTAAGGAATATTTGAATCCCACAAAAATGCAGACTCTCATGGGTGACATAAAACTTCTTTTAAACCAGGAACAAAACCCAGAAAATTGGGGACAGGCCCAAGAGGTAGTCCTTTACAACACAAAGCTCCTTCCTCCTGGGACTTTTGACTTGTTTCTCCCTTCCTTTTTTTCCCCCTTCCACAGTCCTGGGGGAGGATTAAACTCAAAAGAGTCCTTTGAGCGAAGGTTTCTGGGCTGCGGCCAGCCACCCCCTCCTCGCTCCAGCAGAGCTGCCCTTACCCTCCCCTGGGCTTCTCAGCCCCCCACTCACCGGCCCTCCCCACTTCTCTCTTTGTCCCTTCCCTGCTCTGGGTTTTTTGATTTTCGTTTTTTTTTTTTTTGGTTTTTGCCACGCTTTCTCTAACTCCCCCATCTTTTCCAGGAGCTTTCTGAAAGGACGCCCCCCTCCAATCTCCCGTTTCCCTCAACATCCCCCAGCTGGGAGAAGGGGATCTTCTTCCTTCCTCTTATCTTGTTCTTGATTAGAAACCAGGAGCCTTGGCCTCTGTGTGTCATTCCACCCTCGGGCCCCAATGCAGTCCTTCCCCGCCTGAGCCCCACCTTCTTCCACGGGCCGTGGTCTCATCATGACACCGGAAGCCCAGCTTTGGCCTCTGCTCTTGGCCACTGTTGAGTTGCCCTTAACTTAGGAACTCTGTCCGGTGCACCTGCCAGGAACGGAAGTCGGGGAGTGCGCGGGGTGCTCAACCCCACCCAGGTGGGCGAAGCCGGCTACCCTCAGGCTGGGAAGCTGCCTCCTGTCTCCATTTTGCTCAGGCGGCCTTTCCAGGAGGAGCACTCTGGGGCTAGGACGGGGTTCTTCCTCTGGTTGCTGGTCTCCTTCGCTCTCCGAGGAGCTATTCTTTTAAGAGAGTATCATTCTTGCTGTTCAGTCCCCGTCCATGGGGCGAAAGAAAAGTAAGGACAGGGAGGCTAGAAATCGACGGACTGACATGTCTTGAAATGTCTGCAACTTAAAGAAATTCTCGGTCATACCGCCTCTCAAGTTTGACTTGGAGGGCTTGCAAGTCCTGCAGGATTTTCCCCAACCTCACAATGCATAGGACGGAGCCAGAGGTTCCCAGATTCTTGCTCATTAGACTAAACAGTCAAAGGAAATCAGTTTTTCCTTTCAAGAAATAAGGAGAGGCTATTTTGTTGGTATTTCCTTTTGGGGATGGATCCTGTGTCTGGCTCCGCCTTTGAAAAGAGTGGATGCAGATGCTCCGGACGGACGAGGGCCCGGACATGGCGTGTGACAGAAGCAGGGTGCACTTGTCCCTGACGCTGGTGTGGCCGTCTCTGCCTCCAGCTCTGGAGCCGGCCCCTGAGCTGCAGGCCTGCCTTCTCTCTTCCTCTCTGAACCATGCAGCTAGACAAAGTTCAAGTTCTTTAATTCTTCTACATTAAAATGCTTCGCATATATTTCTTTTTTAAAAAAGATTTTATTTATTTATTTTAGAGGGAGAGAGAGGGGTGAGTGAGCAGGACTGGCAGAAGGAGAAGGAGAAGGAGAACAGTCTCCCCGCTGAGCAGGGAGCCCGGCATGGGGCTCGATCCCAGGACCCTGGGATCATGACCTGAGACGAAGGCAGACGCTTAACCCACCGAAGCCACCCAGGCGCCCCTGCATATGATATTTCTGACCAAAACCCTGGGTGGGGTTTTTAGGAAAAGACCACAGCGATAAAGCTGTCTGACATCTCTGTGGTATCTCCCTAACCCTCCCTAACCTTGCACAGGTCCTAACTCAGGTACCGCTCCTTGACAGGACGGAGGGCAGGCTCTGTCATTCTCATTTCAGGGGTGAGGGAATGGACTCACATGGCAGTAAGGGTAGAACCCAATGAGTTCAAGTCCCCCCCCTTTTTTTTTAACCAAAGCATAATAGGAAAAAAAAAAAAAAACTAGGAAGAAAGTGATATTGTGATTTAGTGACCAGCTCTCTCATGTTTTCTGATGTAATAGGGTCAGCGGATGACCATGGTCCTATCAGCGGCTCTCCTTCAAAAAAAAAACAACAACAACTAAAAACCATCCTTCTTTACACGGATGGTGGTGAACGGGGTAAAATGGACGTTTGCCCGACCCTATTCCTAGGCGACGCTCGGGCTGTGGGGCGTCTTCTCTGACGTACAACATAACCTTTCCACGGAGAAGGCCCTCACCGTCCTTCTCGTTGAACTTCACCTTCTCGCAAAAGTCAGCCCTTCCACCATCCTGTGTAGTCCTGCGTGACCTCGCCTTCCTTGGAATACAGAAGTCCAGGCGGATAGTGTCCTCCGGAGCCATGCCCTTTACCTCATGTAACTCGCTTGAATCCACAGCAAGGCCCGGACACAGGTGCTTTCATTATGTCCGTGTTGTAGATGAGGAAACTGAAGCACAGAGAGAGAAAAAGTCCAGTTCAAGGACACACAGCTCGAAGTGGCTGAGCTAGGATTCGAGCCTCGCTAGTCTGGGCTCCAGAGTCCGTGCTCCTGACTCTTACACGAGGCTGCCTTTCGGCTCTTACCCGGCTAGACATCTCTCTCTCTCTCTCTCTCTCTCTCTCTCTCTCTCTCTTTTTTCAAAAGATCTATTTATTTATTTTCAGAGCGCCTGAGTGGGGGGAGGGGCAGAGGGAGAGGAAGAGAGAATCTCAAGCAGACTCCAAGCTGGGCGCAGAGCCTGACGTGGGGCTCGATCTCATGACACTAAGATCATGACCTGAGCCGAAACCAAGAATCAGTCGCTCAGCTCACTGAGCCACCCAGGCGCCCCTCCTGCTAGGCATCTCGCATGGATTATCTCACAACTCAGTGAGTGCCCCTCCCCACATGAAGCCACAGCATCTCCGTATAGCACGTGTACTGTTCTGCCTAAGGTGTGTAAAAACACGTTTTTATCCTTGTTAAGCAATTGTAAGCTGCTTGAGAGTGGTGACTATGGTAATAGGCTTTAAATGTCCTGAGCTCCCTATTGCTTATACAATACCTATTGCTTATACAATAGATACTCACACATATTTTTGCAATCAAGCCAAATCAACTGGAAAAATCATTTGTTCCCCAGGGGTTCATTGAGTACCAACTATGCAACAAGCACTTATTAGACCCTGGTAAGCAAGTCAGATAAAGATTTCTGCTATTAAGAAACTTAATTTTAGGGGCTCCTGGGTGGCTCAGTCGGTTAAGCGTCTGCCTTCGGCTCAGGTCATGGGATCGAGTCCCGCATTGGGCTCCCTGCTCTTTGGGGAGTCTGCTTCTCCTTCTGCCTCTCCCGCTCCCCCTGCTTGTGTTCCCTCTCTTGCTGTCTCTCTCTCTGTCAAATAAATAAATAAAATCTTAAAAAAATTAAAAATTAAAAAAAAGAAACTTAATCTTAGTGAGAGAAACATGTTAAACAGATAAAACAAGAAAACTACCAGGTAGCACATTTGGAAAATTAAAATAGGATACGATAGAGAGTGACGGGGGCAGGTACTACTTGAGGATGGGGGATCAGAAAGGACTTCTCTGGGAAAACAAGATCTAAGGCAGGCTCTGAATGACTAGAAGGAGTGAGACATGCGGAGAGTAGAGAAAGTTCTAGGCCAAGGGATTAGTTCATGCAAAGGCTCGGGGGCAGGAAGGAGATTGCTGTCCAATTTCTTTAACAATTTGTAGGATTTCCCAACTTCAGTACTTAGCTTGAGCTACCATGACAAATGACTATGGACTAGGTGGCTTAAACAACAGACATTTATTTATTTTTTTAAAGATTTTATTTATTTATTTGAGAGAGAGAGAGAGCAAAAGCACAAGCAGGGTGAATGGCAGAGGGAGAAGCAGGCTCCCCGCTGAGCAGGGAGCTAGACACGGGACTCAATCCCTGGACTCTGGGATCATGACCAGAGCTGAAGGTAGACGCTAAACCAACTGAGCCACCCAAGTACCCCTGACATTTTTTTTTAAAGATTTATGTATGTATGTATTTATTTATTTATTTATTTTAGAGAGAAAGAGAGCAGCGGTGGGGGGGGGGCGCAGAGGGAGAGGGAGAGGATCCTCAAGCAGACTCCTCACTGAGCACAGAGCCCGATGCGGGGGTCGGTCCTGGGATCGTGACCTGAGCCGAAGGCAGCTGCTTAACCGACTGAGCCATCCGGGCGTCCCAAATTGAAGTATTTGTATTTATCTACAAAGAGCACTAAGGTACGTGGCCTGGGTATCCGCAGTTAAGGCAGGTATCCTGGATGACCTATTCAAGGAAGTTCACCTAGTCCCATTACTGCAGCCTGTATCCTTTGCACACTGCTGGAGACCACCCCCCCCCCAGAGTTCCCATATTGAGGCCGTATTCCCAGATCACACATCGTTCGGTTTGAGCGGAGGCAGCAAGAACGAGAACCCTGGCCACTTTTCCTCAGATGGCCCCCGAAGAGCTGCCGGTGAGCCACCTTGCTCTCTCAGAGGCAGCGAGCCAAAAAGTGAGAGAGTTTTTGATAAAAGCAGCACATCTCATCCCTCATTAACAGGAGGGAAGGCGCAGAATCTGGCTGGAGGTAGGGGGAGGCTGGTGGTGGTGTCAATGGGAAGATAAGGGAGTCTCTTGATTGCTCACAGTTGCTCACTGGGGCTGGAGAGAGAGCCGAGTGGTAAGAGTGCAGGAGGAGATGGGAGAGAGGGTGCAGAGTCATCTGAAGAGTGGGAAAGTGCAAAGCTAGGGAGTACGTTGGGGTTGATGGCCGGTGCCAAATGTCCACTTGCCGTTTGTCCCCTTGAATTAAAGTGACACCAGCCAGCAACAGTGAGTAGTTTTTTTAAACTGTACTGTGGTAAAATACACATGGCATGAAATTTACCAGGTTAACCATTTTCAAGCGCATAGTTCGGAGGCGTTAAGTACTTTCACACGGGTGTGCAACTGGCACCACCATCCTTCTCCAGATCCTTTCCACTGTCCCAAGCGGAGACTGTGCATCTATTAAACAGTAACGCCCCACCCTCGAAGCTCCTGGGACCTGCATGCTGGGGTGCAGACATGGTTGGGTGCACAGCTGAGTTACGTCGGCTTGCTGAGGAGGAAGGAGGGTGCAGTTACAGGTGTCTGCGAGGTGCGGGTTACAGGGTCGGGCCACGTAACTCAGGCTGGGAGGGCGTGAGGAGGTGACCAATGGTGTCTTTGGAGTCCAAAAGATGGTGCTGTCGCCTTTCCTTGCTCGTGATGCCGTAGATGGCAGGAGTCAAAACTCATTTCAAATTTATTTATTAACATGGTTCCCTGTTGCTCTTGACATCCCTGAAGAATGCTCTACACAAAAGTCCAAAGTAGCCACTTGAGGCCACCCCGCGTCACCTCCTCCCCATGCATGCCACAGGTGCCGAGGAAACATGCAGCCAATTAGGTAAGAGAAGACGCATATGGTGTTTATTTGGGGGAAGAGGTACATTTTCTATGAATAGCATAGCTATGTGAACAGACAGGCTGACAGATGATTCCACTTTATCTGATCACACAATATGGGCATCCACACTGTGTGAAAACCCCCAAAGCTTCAGGAACTTGCAAACGTCCTTCTTCCTTTCTGCATCTCAGTCCTGGCTTTTCCCTTCAAGACTGAAGTGGAGGTAGAAAGGCCCTTTCTCCAACGCTGTGGGCTTTCTGCTCTGACATTTCCTCAGACCTCACTTCTTTGGTGCTTTTTCATATCCCGGGCTGTTTTCTGCATTATTGATGAAATCATCTCTTCTTTGCAATACACCGATTAATCCTTTCTGGTGATGGAGTTTTCTGATTTTGCCTATGTATTTATACTTTTGGCCTACAAATTTGGTTCCTGGAAGATGCAGTTGTGCTGTGTATACGGCTACACCTTAGAAGGGAACGTTGGTCTGGGCCATCCCCGCAGCACAGAGGCCCTTGACGAGGCAGAAAGACACAGGGGGTGGGTTTTTCCACAATGGGGGAAGCTGAAGGAGGTCACACTTTATATCACGGCATTGGATTAAGCGATTGATAGATAAACCTAATCTCACACGAATGACGTTTCCAGTGATACTTTAGAAGATATAGGCGGGCATCAGAATGGCACTGGAGTGACCGACCCCACAGCGCTACCTCGAATTTTGGATCAGCGATGTAGAACTTTCTGCAATAACGGCGATGTTCAATTGTCCAGTAGGGTCCTGTGCCTATTGAGCTCTTGAAACGTGGCTAGTGCAATCGAGGCGCTGACATTTTAATTTTATTTAATTTGAATTTAAATGGCCACGTGGGACTAGTAGGTACCATATTGGACAGTGGAGCTTGTAGTAAGTACCAACTTACTAATCAGTTACAAGCTTTTCAAATAATGTAACATCATTTTAATTCGATTTACTCGGTATCTAAGTGATCATGATTGTCTTTGGCTGTAGTAGGGCCACACAGGTGAGGGTTTATATTTCCCCCACAGGAGGAAGGACAGTGATGGGCAGTGAAGGACTGGACTGGTGGGTTGGACAGGCCTTGGGGAACTCTTTTCCTTCTGGCTTTGCTATCTTTGGGGTGTGACTTTCATCCTCAGGGTTGTGAGAAGGCTCTCTAGAACCAGCTGTGGGTCCTAGGCAGGAAGAAAGAAGATGGAAAAAGAGCAGAGGGCAAACAAAAAGCTTTGCAAATCAAAATGGTACCACTCCTGTGGCCCAGAAGTTGGCAAGCTAGAGCACAATTACTCATGCTAGTGCCCTTCAGCCAGCAGTCCCGCTTCTAGAAATCTGTCCCGAGTGGTATCAGGCATAATACAAAATGACCCATGCAGAAGATTACTTACTGTGGCATAATTGGTGATTAAAAAAAAAAAAAAAAAACAGGGCGCCTGGGTGGCTCAGTTGGTTAAGCGACTGCCTTCGGCTCAGGTCATGATCCTGGAGTCCCGGGATCGAGTCCCACATCGGGCTCCCTGCTCAGCGGGGAGTCTGCTTCTCCCTCTGACCCTCTTCCCTCTCGTGCTCTCTATCTCTCATTCTCTCTCTCTCAAATAAATAAATAAAATCTTTAAAAAAAAAACACAACCCTGGAAATAACGCAGGTGTCCATCAATAAGGGACTGTTTGGATAACTCATAGTATAGCCACACAATCAAATACTGTGCAGTAAAAAAGAAAGAGGAAGCACTACCCATACAGCTATGGGGTGATCTCCAAGATTCAAGAATATGAAATAAAGAACAAGAACGGCATAGGCATCCATGTAGGTAGTGTTGACATACATCCTTTGATGCGCACGCACCTGCTCATACTTGCAAGGGAGACACAGGGAAGAGAAACACTAATGACTAGAGAGGGACAAGGGAACAGGGCGGGGAGGCAAAGATGGAGGTGAGACAGCTCTGAATTTCATACTTTGTGACTTTCAAATCATGTAAATGCTTGCATTTCCAAAGCCTAACATAAAGAAGTGGTTGAAAGAAGAAGCGTCACCCAGACGTGTTCTCTTTCCGTTCCTTGGCTAGACTTGGGTCAAGCAGCCACAGCCAGCTGCCAGGGCGTGTGGGAGGTGAGTATTTTCCTGGGCAGGTGGTTCCTCCAAGCCTAATCTGGATTCGGTGAAAGGGAAGGAGGGGAGGGGACGAGACCTTGGGCAGCAGCATGCCAGGTCTGCCGTAGCTGCCCCAGGGCCAGGGCCTCTCGCCTGGGCCGCGACTGTCTGTGGCCGTGACTGCTTCGGGCCACCATTGCAGCTGTGCGGGCAGTCCACCCAACTCTGTGGCCAGGTAGCGGGCCCGTTTTCATCATCCTCTTTCTATACAGCGGGAAACCGAGTGTAAGGCGACTGAGCCACTCACACAAGGCAGCGAGTAGCAGAGGACAGAAGGGAGCCCCTTGGTCGGCTTCTGTGGCCCGAAGTCGAGCCTCTCCCGGCAGGCAGTGCCTCTGGTCACCACCAGCCGAATAATCCACCGTGACCTCACATGTTCTCTTGGAAAAAGTGATCTGAAAAGTAGCACGTTTAAAAGTATCTAACAAGGGGCGCCTGGGTGGCTCAGTCGGTGGCTAAGCGTCTGCCTTCAGCTCAGGTCATGATCCCGGGGTCTCGGATCGAGCCCCGGGTCAGGCTCTGCACTCAGTGGGAAGTCTGCTTCTCCCCTCTGCCCCTTCCTCCACTCGTGCTCTCGCTCTTTCTCTCAAATAAATAGATAAAATCTTTAAAAAATAAAATAAAATAAAGCTCTGGTCCTGTAGCTACCGAGTTTGGTGGGGTGGACAGGTAAGGAGAGGGCATTTTGACAGGGAGAAGGCCGTTTTCTTTGATCACCACGCATGGAGATTACATGTACCATGTGTGATAGAGTTTGTGCAGATACCGTTAGTCCGTCAGCATTAGGTATGAATTATGTGACTTGCGGAACATCTGGGTCTGTACTGTTTTCTCTTTAACAGAGGAGACCTCCTCTAAGTATTTAAAATAGCACAGAAGCACCTTTTGGTACATTCTCCTTTGTTTTATGAAGCATCCCAGAGATTCAGAAACGAAGACAGATTGGGGGGGGGGGGGCGGTGGCAGGCTCCTAAGCAGGACTTGAAAAGTGCATTTTTTTTGTCCTCGGAGAGTTTTAAATACAGTATATTGAAGAACTGTCAGGGAGATAACAGAAACGAGAGACTTTTGATATTTAGTTTGAAACAAAGCATAGAGACATGAGATTCCAATATAATGAAGGGAGGGATTGCAAAAGAGCAAGTGGGCCACATTTCCCGGTTTTTACTGTCACATATCAAACAAAGCCCAACTTACAAAACTGCCGCCAGTCTTGCTGTCTCGCTCCGCCAGGGGACCTCGCCCGCGAGCGCCAGGAGGCCTTCGCAGGCCCCTTTACCTTTTGGTGTCTTCGGCCCCTCCCTCAGGGGAACTTAGCCTCACTCAGACATGGTCAAGGGTAATTCCTGTATCCTGAAGCTGGTTTGTGTGCCTGGTATGCCAAACTGTCTTTGACAATATTGAGTCCTACTCACACTCGTCTTCTACGTGAGCGAGGCGATGGAGACGCTGGCACGCGAGCAGGGCGAAGAGTTCAAGTCCATGCGAAGAGTAAGATTCTGTCAGATCACAGGGAACTAACTCATGGTTCAGCGAGGGAGGGCTGTATGCAGATGAACGGTGTGAGCCACACGGAAACAAGCTCATTTTTCTTTTTTTTTTTTAATTTTTAAAAACTCATTTATTTGACAGAGAGAGAGAGAGAGAGAGAGTCAGCAAGAGCGGGAACACAGGGAGGGGGAGTGGGAGAGGGAGAAGCAGGCTTCCCGCGGAGCAGGGAGCCCGATGCGGGGCTTGATCCCAGGACCCTGAGATCATGACCTGACGCTTAACGACTGAGCCACCCAGGCGCCCCACAAGCTGATCTTTCTAACACAGTATTTGCAAAGTGCTCTGGGAACACTGAAGGTGGGACAATTCTCTGACATCACGAAAGCTTGAGGAGGTGACTCTCGGCTGGGTCTTAAAGGATGAATAGGAACGGAAGCAGGCAAGAGTAAGGCGAATGTCTCAGGCAGCAGGAACATTCATGAAAACCCACAGGGTTGTAAGTGGACTGTTGGGTTTGATGTTCAAGGGGGAGGCGGGTTGGGAGCTAGTAGGGGTAATGAGGCTGGGAAATAAGTTAGAGTTTGACGATGAAGGACACTTACAGGTTAAAATGTAAAACTAAGGTCAGGGATGTGTAGTTGCACAACTCTGGGGGGCGCTATTGGTAGCCTAGCCTGTGTGAATGGTGCCGTAGTGTTAGGGCATGCATAGACTGTGTGACTGTACCCATTGGCTCAGTTAATGTCTCATTGAGAGATTACTTCTGGAAGGTACACTGACAGCTCTACTTTTTTTTTTTTTTTTTTTTAAGTAGGCGCCACGCTCAGCGTGGAGCCCAGTGTGGGGCTGGAGCTCACGACTGTGAGATCAAGACCTGAGCTTAGATCAGGAGTCTGACTTAGCTGACTGGGCCACCCAGGTGCCCCTTATCTAACTTAATTCTTTAACTACCCCGCGAGGTAAATTTATTTCCATTGCCACTGAGAGATGAGGACACTGAAGCACACACAGAGGTTAGCTTGGGTTAGGACAAAGTGGTGGAAGTGGGATTTCATCCAGGCCACTTGCTTCGGAGTGCAAGGCAGGGTGCCTCCCAACTTTGTCCCAGATGGCACTCATCGGCAGTGACCTTTTATGACACAATAGGGTAAATGCCACAGCTGCTGGAACCTGAAGGGCCTTGGTCCAGGGACTCCTGTGTCCCAGGCTGTGCCCTGGCCACCCTGATGGCTGAGGGGGTGCTCAGGGTCTTGGCACACCTGTGACTCGTTTCCACAGCACACCTGGGGGCCAGGTGGACGTCAGCCCTAGGGGATACACTTGAGGTCACTTTTCAGCTAAATTCTGGTTACATTACAATTAAGCTCTCAAATGGGGTGCAGGAAGAAAAATCCTTACTTTAGGGCTCTGGATATTTGATTCTCTGTTTTGTAGTTTTTTTGTAGGTCAAGGGACAGAAGGATTGTGAAAAAAACTCACGGGCTCTGGAGGCACACGCGGCGGGGCTTGTCACGTGACCGCGGCCGGCGTAGTTGCGGCTCTGCGGCTCCGTTTCTTTATAGTTAAAAAGGCTAGAATGAAAAGACACTTCATAGATTTGTTGTATTAAATGCGGTAGCTTACGAGGCGCCTGGGTGGTGCAGTCAGGCGTCTTACTCTTGGTTTCAGCTAGGGTCGTGATCTCAGGGTGGTGGGATTGAGCCCCGAGACAGGCTCTGCGCGCAGCACGGGGTCGGCTTGAGATTCCCTCTCCCTCTCCCTCTAGCCCTTCCCCACCCCACTCTCTCTCTAAAATAAATAAATAAATCTTTTTTTTCCTCCCTCCATCATTTATTTATATGGTGCTACTAAGAGTCAAAGCTCTAAGTTACACAGCAGGGGCACCTGGGTGGCTCAGTCGTTAGGCGTCTGCCTTCAGCTCAGGTCACGGTCCCGGGGTCCTGGGATCGAGCCCCGCATCGGGCTCCCTGCTCCGCGGGAAGCCTGCCTCTCCCTCTCCCGCTCCCCCTGCTTGTGTTCCCTCTCTCGCCGTGCCTCTCTCTGTCAAGTAAATAAATAAAATCTTTAAAAATAAATAAATTACACAGCAATTGCTGAGTCCAGTGCACATGGATAAAGTTATCGCAGATTGGCCCTGCTATAGTTGTTGAAATCACATAAATTTTTTTAATTTAATTTTATTATGTTATGTTAATCACCATACATTACATCATGAGTTTTTGATGCAGCGTTCCCTGATTCATTGTCTGCGTATAACACCCGGTGCTCCATGCAGTACGTGCCCTCCTTAATACCCATCACCAGGCTAACCCATCCCCCCACCCCCCTCCCCTCTAGAACCCTCAGTTTGTTTCTCAGAGTCCATAGTCTCTCATGGTTCGTCGCCCCCTCCAATTTCCCCCCCTTCATCTTTCCCTTCCTACTATTATCTTTTTTTTTTTTTAACATATAATGTCTTATTTGTTTCAGAGGTACAGGTCTGTGATTCATCAGTCTTCCACAATTCACAGCGCTCACCATAGCACATACCTTCCCCAGTGTCTATCACCCAACCACCCCATCCCTTATAAATCTTTAAAAATAAATAAATGAGTAAATGCATAAATGCAGTAGTTGATATAAAGCAGCTGGGATGGTCCCCCAGTAAGTGCCACCCTCTGTGTCTCCTTGCTCCCCTTCTCCCGTGGATACTCCTGCCAGGGCATCCCAGTGATGCAATGCTGGAAGGCCCTGGTTTGGGGACAGCCAGACAATAGCCATCTGTCAGGAAAGCCACTTATCTTTATTTATGGGGACACTGCCAGTGACACGACCCTTTATTTTTTTTTAAAGATTTTATTTATTTATTTGAGAGAAAGAGTGAGAGAGAGAGAAAGAGAGAGAGAGCACAAGCAGGGGTTGTGGGAGCAGGAGAGGGAGAAGCAGGCTTTCCGCGGAGCAGGGAGCCTGATGCGGGGCTCAATCCCAGGACCCTGGGATCATGACCTGAGCCAAAGGCAGACGCTTAACCAACTGAGCCACCCAGGCGCCCCTCAGCTTCACCATTTTTAAGGGTACATTTCACTAGTGTTAAGTACATTCACATTGTTTTGAAACAGATCTCCCGATCTTTCTACCTTGTAATCTGAAACTTCCCCCCTCCCCCCGCCCCATTGAACAGCAACCCCCTGGCCTCTGGGCCCTGAGCCCCTGGCTACCACCTTAATCATTTAATGTTTCAGAGGGCAGTTCAGTTTCCTAACAAGATGAACATTCTGTCCTGCTAGTCTAGCCGGTTGCTTTTGAAATTAGGACTACGTTAAACACTCCCATGTTACAGGCTGGTCAGAGTTACTGTGTCTTTTAACAAAGATTAGCATTCAGAAGAGATGAAGATCAGCGATACCACTCGAAGACACATATACCTCACATACCATCCAGATCTTTTTTTTTTTTTAAGTAGGCTCTATGCCCAACATGGAGCTCAAACTCATGACCCTGACATCAAGAGTCATATGCTCTCCCGACTGAGCCAGGCAGGTGCCCATACCACTCAGATCTTTTTTATCCTAATAGTTGATTTATGCCACATTCACCCAGTGATCTGAAAGGACCCTCGGTTTTGCAGGGTCCCTAAAAGGTGTGTTACTGACGTCGGCACGCTGATTAGGTCAAGTCTGAATGGACGACTCGCTGCTGGAAGGGTAAGTCAGTGAATAGCACCAACATCTTCCTCAATGTTGGAAGACAGTCATACCCCCCGCCCACCACACCATGGGGGACCAGACCTGTGAAATTCTCGGGGAATGAAAATAACATGGTATCTCTGCTAGAGTCAGTCCCTTGCCCTAAGAAGGGGCTCATGCATGCTAATCAATAAAAAATAAAACAACTTGGGGGGAGCAGGAAGGAGAATCCTAAGGAGTGACAGCCAAGGGGTGTTTTTCAGACTCTGCAAAATCAGGTTTGTATTGTTCACTATGGTCTGTATGGTTCTGGCCCATTCATAACATATCAACAATAAAAGGCCCCTTTTCCCAACTAAATTGCTCTGGGAAATAGAAGTCAGCCCACAACAACTGAGTCACTGGGAAGAGGCCTCTCAGGTCTGGTTGCGTGTCACCGTCTCTGCCTTGTTTGGGCGTTATCAGGGAGTGAGGTGCCATGTTATTTTTCCACGGTGTGTGTGCTTGTGTGAATGTGTGTGCATGGTGAGGTGTGTGTTTGCTTTTCTTCTACAGGTGGGAGCTTCCGACATGCTTTGCTGGCAGTAACAACATTGCGGCTGCCCCAGTGTCCCTTTCTTGTTAATGTGTTTTCTGAGCTGGTGTGTTGCCGGGCCCTTGTCCAGAAGATAAAGAATCTGCTTTCCTTGGCTGTCCCTGCCTCTTTCGGGAGCCAGAAGCAGCATTTGTCTTTCTGCTGGTGCGCTCTTACTCATGTTGTCCGGTGAGCGTTTTCTGGACCCCCACACCCTGATGGTAGACTTTGGCTTCGCTTCCAAGAAAGCCTCCCTCTTCCCCATTCAGTGAGCTTCCCTGTTTTGTTGCCACTCCTCGTCAAGCTCCTGCCTCCTTTCCCTCTCTACTTCCCATCCGATCTCTGTGACTTTCGTTTCTTCCTTTTGGCTCCCCTGTTCGTGGTATAAATTCGCGACCTGGGCAGACACTTGGATGTTTTTCAGTGACCCCAAGTCCGTGCATCCCTGCCTCTGCTTGGTCCTTTCTGTGCCCACCTAAGGACAATTAATAATAAATCAGTGAAATGTGTTTCAATGAATCTCTTGCTTTAAATTCTTGGAGACAGCTCTGAGGGAGGTGGAGGAAGGGGCAGCCCTTCAAACAGCTTTGTGTTGATTGGTGTCTATAAATAGTCAGCAAGGTTGGAACTAAGGCAAGGGGGAAGGCTTTAAGGAAATATGGAGACATGAGGCTCAGCATATTCTTAGTTACCCTGGGTCAGTACAGGACTTGAATGTTCCCTGGGTCTACAGCTGCCAGAGCAAATAAGGGATGTCAGTGGAGGAGACTGAGAAAGAGGAGACAAGACCCAGTCCCAGACAGCAAGTGTTGAGTGTTTGCTGGGAGACTGTGGGGTAGACAGGACCGGGAGGCACGTCAGTTTTCCTAGTTTTTGTCAATCAGAAAAAAATATGGGCTGCAACTAAAACATGGCATGGGGAGGGAGAAGCCTCTTTAGTGATGAACTTCTCAGGAAGACCCAAAGCAACACTTAGGCTCCAACCACAGGCCCAAGGGAGGGCCAGGAGAGGATGAGAAGAGTGAGCTGGCGTTGGCCCGGGGGAGGGGGACGGACGGACGGACGGACCTGCGGACAGCTTGGCACAGCCCTGCCCTGGTGTGGTCAGCGGGAGATCACAACAGAAAGTCCTTCACGAAGCCCGTTGAATTCTTCCAAAGTTTCCCACTTCCACCCTTCTGCAAAATCCGATTCATATCTCTCCGTGTCACATTCTCTCCAGCTTATCACTAGTTATTAGTCTGGTAATTCATGCTTTCATTTGACCAGCGTTGCTATAAAGGGCCACATCCATGACCTCCGGCTGACTTTGTGGGATAGAAACAGGTGTGAACAAGCCATTCATTCTTCTCATTCTACTGGCTTGGGGAGGAGGCTCTGGTGGGTTCTGACAGATGGACTTAAGATGTGGGGGTGCCCGGCTGGCTCAGTTGGTGGAGTGTGCGACTCGATCTCGGAATTGTGGGTTTGAGCCCCACAATGGGTGTAGAGATTACTTAAAAATAAAATCTTAAAAAAAAAAAGATGTCCACGAGGAATGGAATGTCATGCGTAGGTGCATTTCGGAAGTGAAGATTATGGTAATCACTGTTCCAGGGGAATGGAATTGTGTGCACTTGATGTAGCATATAATACTTTATTTGTATAATACTTGTTAATCATATCCAGTCCAGTAGCTTCTGCGGGATGAAACATCCCAAACACTATGGCTGATGATCCCTGCATACTGCTGCCCTGTAATTTATGGAATACGTGGGAACATGTTCTTAATGGTGTTCCACGTGAGGTGGGAGTGTTTTCGGAGGTCTGACTGGGGACTCAAAGTCTGGTGGTGCCCTCACACCTTCAAGCCTCAGACGGTTCTCTATTTCTCCTCCTGGCGGAGGTTCTGATGCAGCTGGGGGTGGGGATCTTGGTGAGAAAGTGTGTTCTGAAGCAGCAAGTGTTGAGCTTCCTTTTGATTCCACACTCTTTTAGGAGCTGGGTTAGTTTAGTTAGCCAAGGTGAATTCGCGGTTACCTGTCTGCACGTGTGGACAAACACCAAGTTCATTATTTTCTGCTGAAAATATACTATTATGATTAATACCTACGTTAGTTAGGTGCTTATTATATACCAGGCTTTATACACACATATGCTAAGTGCTTTATACAGTAGTCTCATTCATTCCTGAAAACAGACCCACTAGGGAGGAATCCTATTATTATTCCCATTTTACAAAGGAGGAAACAGAGGCTTAAGGTTACATGGCTTGGTTATAGAAGAAGTGGCAGAGGCAGTTCTGTCTGATTCCAAAGCTCACACTCCAACCTGCAAACGAGACTGCCCCTCACTTCAAGCCTTGGGGTCTGAGCGATTTATTTTCACGTCTAGTAGGGTCTCAGGACCACGATCTCCTTATCCGTCTTACGTCTGCTCCCCAGACACCGGCCCTGCTCCTCTTTTGCTCGGAATTAATGATGCTGGGTGACTGCAAGGACATCCGGCAGCCTCCCCCTGGTCAGCTCCCCAGTCCAAACCAAACGGTGAGATCAAGCCCGTTGGGGTGTCTTTTCCTCACCCCTCCACGAGTAACTCAGTTGTTGCTGCTTGTCAGACGCTTCTGTTTCCTCGCTAAGCCCGTGTTAGTCATCGGGATATGTCAGGATGTGAATGCATTTACCGTGTTCCAACAGCTGCCGGGCTGCAAACACTAGGCCCACACATGGCAGAAACGAGCGGGGCGGGCGGTGGGGGGAGCCGACAGCCAGGATCCCTGAGATTCTGTCCCTGAGACCAGAGAGCAGATGCTGCGGGAGAAACCAGTGCTCTGATACTCAGGAGCCATCTGCCCCCATTCGGCTCCCACCCTGGCCAAGGGATGAGACATTCTGTGTGCGGCGAGGCGATGGCCCTGTAAAAACTGTCCTCTGCGAGGTGTGGTTCTTCCCCACTTGGAACGGAGCCCATCTGTCCAGCAGTGACTGAAATAACACTGGGCAGCCAGCAAAGGAGTGTCCATTGTCACATGCACATTTGGACCGCAGGTAGTCTGCATGGGCCCCTGTGATTCAAGTCGAAACAGCCTCTTCAGTGACGGGGAGGTAGGGAGCGAAAGTGGCGGTTGTGATTCCAACAACCAGAAGCATTGTTTTTCTAAGAATTTCCGCCAGGGGCCATTGAGGACTCTGTGTGCGGCACCTACGGGAGATGTCGAAATTTAGGCAGCTATCAGATTCCAAATTAAACACCCAGGTGCTGCAGGCGTGCTGGAGAGGCAGCCTGGTCATACGGATCTGTATTTGGGAAAGACCAGAATTTGATTGTATTTGATGCTCTTTAATGGAAACCCTCCTCACAGGCTTTCCCAAGATCATGAATTAGACGCTGGGGTTTAAAGCTCACAGGACACTGGAGCTCAGAAAAGAGTCTGCTTTGAACCTCTGGTCTCAGAATTTCCTAGATTGGGCTATTACGATGTGGTCACATGGGGATTTTTTTTTTTTTTACTGTTTTTACACACAGTGGGACCTTTAGCTTACAACTGGCTTGCTGCGAGCACCCGTCAGACTGTAGCAAACATTTTCTCCTTTCCCTAAATAATGACTTTAATATCACCGAGGGAGAGAATCAAGATGGTGTTATCCAGGACTGAGACTTATAAAAGACTTCTCAGAGGGCTGCCTGGGTGGCTTAGTTGGTTAATCGTCTGACTCTTGATTTGGCTCAGGTCATGATCAAATGGGTCCTGGGATTAAGCCCCATGTTGGGTTCTGTGCTCAGCAGGGAGTCTGCTTGAGATTCTCTGAGGGAGGGGCAGATGGAGAGGGAGAAGGTTTACTTCTGGGGCTTGGGACGCTGGCCTTTGAGCACAAGCCCGGGCCACAGACAGCCAAAGGCCAAGCCATTGCGAGGTCACCGAGTCAAAGCTGAGGGTGGACAGTGGGGAGATGAGCACCATCCAGGGCTCGGGCACCAGGGATGCAGAGCTGAGGCCTGTGCTTTGCTGTCAGGGTCCAGGTGAAGCAAGCCAGAGCAAGTTAAGGTCCCGGATGAGTAAGAGTGCTCTATAGTGTGCATGGATACAGCAGGTGGGGTTCTAGGGATGGCAGGAAGGAGGTTGATTTTTTTTATTTTGTTTTGGTAAAATATACGTGACATACAATTTTCTACATGAAAGATTTTAAAGAATATGGTTCAGTGACATTAAGAACATTTACATTGAAAAAAAAAAAAAGAACATTCACATTGTTGTGTGGTCATCACCGCCATCCGTCTCCAGAACTTTTTCATCTTCCCCGCTCAACTGAAACTCTATATACATAAAACAGTAGTACCTCATTTCCCCCAGCCCCTGGCAACCACCATTCCACGTTCTGTCTCTATGAACTTGACTCCTCTAGGTGTACCGCACAGAAGAGGGATCATAGAGTTTGTGTCCTTTTGTGACTGGCTTATTTCACGGAACATAATGTCCTTAAGGTTCATTCCCTGCTGTAGCACGCGTCAGAATGTCCTTCCTCTTTAGGGCTGAGTAATATCCCATGTGTGCAAACACCGCATTTGGTTTATCTATTCATCTGTCAGTGGACATTTGGGTTGTTTCCACCTTTCAGTGATTGTGAATAATGCCATGAGGGACATGGGTGTACCATCATCTATTAGAGTCTCTGCTTTCAATTTGTTCAGTTACATCCCCAGAAGTGGAAGTGCTGGGTCATATGGTAATTTTTTTTTAAAGATTTTATTTGTTTTTTGACAGAGCCAGCGAGAGAGGGAGAGCACAAGCAAGGGGAGTAGGGGAGGGAGAAGCAGGCTTTCTACTGAGCAGGGAGCCCGATGCCGGGCTCGATCCCAGGACCCTGGGATCATGACCTGAGCCGAAGGCAGCCGCTTAACGACTGAGCCACCCAGGTGCCCCTCATATGGTAATTCATTCTTTCTTTCTTTCTTTCTTTCTGTCTTTCTGTCTTTCTTTCTTTTTCTTTCTTCCTTCCTTCCTTCCTTTCTTTTCTTTCTCTCTTTTCTTTCTTTCTTCCTTCCTTTCTTTCTTTCCTCTCTCTTTCTTTCTTCTTCTTTTTTTTTTTTTTAGAGAGGGAGGTAGGGGCAGAGGGAAAGGGAGAGAGAGAATCTTTAGCAGGCTCCACGCCCAGTGCGGGGCCTGACTCGGGGCTTGATCTCACGACCGGAGCTGAAACCAAGGGTCGGAGGCTTAACCGACTGAGCCACCCAGGCACCCAGAGGAGGCACCGATTTTAAAGGCATCTTTAGAATCAGTCTCTAAACAAAAGGCATGATTAGCACAATGCATGGCACATGCTGAATGTTCAATAGCCTATGATAATAGCAATGTCCCTCCTTTAAGGAACTAGCAATTTAAGTGTGTAGGACCAGGTGGTTTGAGTTTCCTAGGTTCTGTGCTCCCTCTAGGGCCGTATTTGGAGACAGGTGGTAGCTGTGACATGGATTTCATGGGCCCCAACATGTCCACCTGGCCCCAGAGGTGGTCTGTACCAGGTTGGCATGGTGCCTAACAACCCCAGTGGGAAACCTACCTGTTAACATGATGCGCACAGTGGCTGGCTGTCGCCTCGCACAGAGTCCTGGGAAGGGGGCCGGGGTACGCGTGTTTGGGAAAGGCTGGGAGAAGAGCTGAAGCTGGAGACAGGCAGCCTGGGATGGAAGGAAGCCCAGGGGAGGCACATTGTTAGGGGCCAGCACTTCTGTTCTTGGGTCAGTGGCTGCAATACGGAGAAATGTCGCCACTCGTGTCAGAATTCTTGTGTGGGTTTATACTGTTTTGCACAATTCCCATTCACTCCGTGATCCCTCAGAGGCTCTGTCTCCCATTCACCTTCTTTCTGTCCCATCCTGAATGCACCCAGGCACACGTCTCTACTTCCTAGCTTCCTCCCACTTCTTTAGGAATTAGTACCTGTAATTTTACCACCAGGAGGTTTACTAGAAAATTGAAAAGGCTTGATTCATCCTTGTTCTAGATGGCAAGTAGCTCCAGGCTAAATGTGCTAAGGGGGGTTTGAGAATAAAACCAGGATTCTAGAAAGCCCACGTATTCATTCTCTCCACTTTTTTTTTTTTAAGATTTTATTTATTTATTTGACAGAGAGAGACACAGCGAGAGAGGGAACACAAGCAGCGGGAGTGGGAGAGGGAGAAGCAGGCTTCCCGCGGAGCAGGGAGCCCGATGCAGGGCTCCATCCCAGGACTCTGGGATCATGACCGGAGCCGAAGGCAGATGCTTAACGACTGAGCCACCCAGGCGCCCCCCACTTATTTTTCTTATTGTGCATTTGTGTTTTAAGAGAGAAAAGAAATATGAGAAAATGAAAGGCCCCCAGCCAGGGTTCTAGGCAGACCCTTCATGATTGCTGATTTCATGCTCTAGCCATTGCGTTGCACGTTTCCCTATCACTTCTTCCCTATGAGACTGTTGGGGATTTGCAGACTGATCCTCCTGAGGCTTTGAAAGTCCTGTGTCGAGAAACGTATTAGGTTAGTATCAAGTAGAAAGCACATATTTACTTAGAGATGGTCAAACCACAGAAGTATAGATGAGGGACACCTGGCTGGCTCAATTGGTGGAGCACGTGACTCTTGATCTCCAGGTTGTGAGTTCGAGCCCCATGCTGGGTGTAGAGATTACCTAAAAAATAAAATCCGTAGTGGTGCCTGGGTGGCTCAGTTGGTTAAGTGTCTGGCTCTTGATTTCTGCTCAGGTCGTGATCTCAGGGTTGTGAGACTGAGCCCTGCTTTAGGCTCCGTGCTGGGTGTGGAGCCTGCTGAAGATTCTCTCTCTCCCTCTGCCTCCGCCCCTCCCCTCCGCGTTCTCTCTCTCTCTCTAAAAATAAATAAATCCTTCTAATAAAAAATAATTAAAATCTTTTTAAAAAGAAGTAAAATGAAAGCAGCTTTAGCTATTAGATTGAGAGACTGAGCAAAAGGAAAATGAAAAGATGTTAAAACATACTTTGAACTCTTGAGTAAGTGAAAAAATACAAAAGGAAAAGGAAAGTTTCATTACCATTATATCTTTAGCAACCAAAAGTAAGAGAAAATTGGGGCACCTGGGTGGCTCAGTCAGTTAAGTTTTGGCTCAGGTGGTGATCTCATGGGTGAGATCGTGGGATCAGCCCAGCATGGGGCTCTGTGCTCAGCGGGGAGTCTGCTTTATGATTCTCTCTGCTCCTCCCCCCATTCGCTACCATGTGCATGTTCTCTCCAAAATAAATAAATAAATCTTAAAAAAAAAAAAGTAAGCAGGGCACCTGGGTGGCTCAGTCAGGTGAGCCTTCAGCTCAGGTCATGATCCCAGGATCCTGGGATCGAGCCCCGTGTCGGGCTCCCTGCTCGGCGGGAGCCTGCTTCTCCCTCTCCTTCCTGCTCGTGCTCTCTCTCGCTATCTCTGTCGCTCTTTCTCAAATAAATAAATAAAATCTTAGAAAAATAAAATAAAATAAAGTAAGAAAATGGAAACAGACATCACCATGAATGAAGTTCAAGTGGCTCCTGTTGACAAAATAAGAAATATTGTTAATCATCAGTATCACACAAATTTGAGGTCCTTGGGATATCTGGATATCTCAATCAAGTTAAATTGGCATGATCTACATTGTAGATGATTTGAGTAAGAGTCGGATTTTGGGGTGTGCTTAATGTTTCATTTATTTATAATCACCCTGCAGATGTCTACAGTATGCCCCCACTCCCAACTGTGTTCATCTCTCCCTTCAAAAGCTGGAGCGCACTTAAGGTTGGTGAATAATAACCAGTAAATCCTCTGTTGTAATGGATGCAGACGGGAGTGCAGCATTTCTTTTTCTGTCAACTCAGCAAACATTTTTTAAAAACAATATTTAATTTTTTTTGCAACTTGCAAATCTACATTATTTTATTCTAAAAAAGGAAGTGTAATATTGTCTATATTTATTTTATTTTGGGGACCCCATCACATAGTTTTTTCTAACTCCAGATATTGGCTAAAAAAGTCCCTTTTAAAATGACGGCTAGTGATTTTTCAGGCATTTTTTCAAACACATCTCATTTCTAAAATACATAGAAGAGTGATAGGATGGCTTTCTTAAAGGATTTGCCACAGATTATATCCTTCAAGTAAAGTGATCCTGAATTCAGTCTGGTTGTCAGTTTCATTAAGAAGGAAGTGGCTCATCTCGTATGAATATTCTTCAGCAACATTCTGTAATGCTGACAGTAATGCTTTCTAGGAGCACCCAGATGGGGGACCTTTCTAACTGCAGCTGGAAAGAGTATAAGAAGAATTAATTTGTTATTTCAGAGTGTGGTGGTAGGTTTCAAGAAAAGACTTCTTTGTGGGTCTGTGGTTTTTCTTGGACAGCAAAAGTGAAATCTGCGGACCTAGGGGCTTGGTGACAGTGACAGGTTTAGCAGACTCTCCCAGTGCCACCCCGAAAGGAGAGCAACACCCATATTCTTGACCTTCCATTCCTTATTTTATGCCACATAACCTCCTGGTTAGTAACACTGTAGTTATATATTTAAGAAACATGTGCTTAGGGTGCCCTGGTGGCTCAGTTAAGCGTCTGCCTTCGGCTCAGGTCATGATCCCAGGGTCCTGGGATCGAGCCCCGCATCGGGCTCCCTGCTCAGCAGGGGGTCTGCTTCTCCCTTTCCCTTTGCCTCTCCCCTTGCTTGTGCTCTCTCTCTTAAATGAATAAATAAAATCTTAAAAAAAAAATAAGGCCCTGGAGATGAGGAAAGAGATGCAGAAAGCAAAGATGGTAGATGGGATAAAAGTGAAGAAAGAGTTTAGGGGCACCTGGTCGGCTCAGTCAGTGGAGCATGTGATTTTTGATCTCAGGGTCATAAGTTCAAGCTTCATGTTGGGCGTGGAGCTTACTTAAAAAAAAAAAAAGGCAAAAAAAGCGAAGAGTTTATGCAGTGCTTCCCAACTTGTTATACACTGTGGCATACAGAGAAAATAATATTTTTATAGCAACTGGGCAGCTCTTGGCAGGCGATGATCAGCTTAGAAGTTGCAGCCATTCCTGGCCCTGTCCAGCTATAGAGACCCAGGTATACACCTTGTAATCTGTTCTTGCATGTTGGTTGGGGAATCCCTGGTCTAGTGAACATCATGAATGTACAGCGACAAGATGGAGGTCTTGGAGCCCTTTGAGAATCTGGTTAAAGTAATGTGTCCACCCCCTAGAAACACCGTAAATGTGCATACACATAGAATTTTTTTGCCCACAATTTCCAGGGATTCATAGAATTGCTCAAGTCCACTTCTGGACCTCAGGATGAGAACTCTTGCTTTAGATCATTAACCGAAGAAAGAGTGTTGATGAAGAAATGAAGGCAAAGGATAAATTCAGCCACTTGGATCAAAAATCCACCTAAAGAATGACAGAATCACAGACTCTTAGGGTTTTCAAAGACCCTTTTTATAAAGCTCTGGCTTTGGAAATGGTTCAAAGGCTGGGGACACCAAGCAGAAAATATCCAGGCCAAGTAATTAGATTCACACAATTGAGCACGTTGCGATGGTTGAGCAGATCACTTAGCTCCACGTTGTCTACCTTTTTAAAGGTATTGATGTTAACCTGGTCAGGATGATGACTTGGTAAATGGTCAGTTCAGTGGCAAATTTAGTTTCTGAATCCCTTCCTTCCCAACATTTTTCAAGGGGAACCTTCCCTAATTTCCTCAACATGCGTGGCGGGATGGGGAGGGTGTGGTGGAGTAGGGTTTTGCATGGACTTCCAAGTGGGACAGAGGCTGCTGGGGGCACTTACTGCTCCCAGGGCTCTGCTGCGTGCTTCCTAATCAGTCATTCCGACTGACTCAGCCCAACTTGCCCAAATAAGCCATATGCACCCTTAAAGCCCCTGGAGGGGAAGATGACGGGTACTCAAAACAAGACACTGAGGGCTAAATTCCTTCCTAATTATTTCTGAAACAAAAAAGCCAGCTCTTAACCAACTGAGCCACCCAGGCACCCCAAAAAAGCCAGCTCTTAAAGGACTAAACGGTGAGTAAGGGATGGAGTGGCAGTGTTACCTTGACTACTGTGCGACTTCTATTAGTTTACGCTCAGGTCTCACATCACTTGAAAGTTGTCTCTTTGCAAAACACAGCCTGGAGGGAAATCTTGCCAGGGTCGTGCTCTGGTGAGTTAATATGCATTTAAACAGTTTTATAACAGATTATTTACCAACGGGAACAGAATGCCTTGGCACGGGATGCCTTTGAGAGAGCCGTCCTAGTGCGCTCGCTAATTCCATATTTCAGAATAATTTCCACGTTACCTTCTACTTCTTGAAGGTTCTCTCAAACTCTTCCCTCTACCAGTGAAATGAAAGAAGTGACAAGTCGGTGAGATAACGTTGCCCTCTGGTGTCAGCCAACACAAAAGAAAGAGCTAGAACTCAGGAAGGGGATAAGAAGTAGAAGGAAGATAGAAAGAAGACACTCATACCAGGAGAAAGGTGGAGACAGAGAGAGGGAAGGGAATGAAGAGGGAAAAAGGGAGATGGGTATGGTGTGCCGTACCCACTGCATCCTCTTGTCACTGGTGAATGAGGGTATTTCAACTCCCCCTTGGCTGAGAAGGAGTGATACTGCCCTGGCTATTTGTCTACTAAATCTGGTGCCTCTGTGACCTGTGATGGGGTAGAGTAGGTTCATGGAGGGATGGCGCTTGGCCTTTCTCTTTGGGGGACTAATGGGGAAGAGAATTGGGTGATGGTCAACCATCAGAATTGCAGATGCATATCTGAAAACCCACCTCTTCCTTAAGATGGAGACCAGCCGGAGATTTCCGTTCCTTTTAGGGATTCTACCAGTAATCCCCAAGGTGGGCAGGGCCTCACTGTCTGGCCTTTTAGTATACGCCTGGGCTTGAGGGCCTTGTGGGGGGAGGGGAAGTGACAGCACCACCGGCCCCTGGAGTTCCTCCTCACCCCAGCTCTTCTCCTCGTGCCACATTACCAAACTTTGCCTACCCTTTGGCTGTGCTTGCCAGAGCACTTGAGCAAGGAATGGTTGGCTTGTCCAGCCTATTAAATCTTGACTCATTCTTTAATGTGTCTATCCTGTCATTGACTTTTGGTGCCCTATAGAGGGACAAGCATTATGTCTTCTTGCTGCAAGCTGTGGAAAGGCAGTGGAATATTGTTAATGACCTTTTTACAGAAACAATTGATGACTTTAAAGAATCAATGGAAGCCGAAGGCAAAAATGTGGGTAAAGTTGGGGCAGAGGCATGGGGAGATCAAGTATTCCGTCTCTGGTCAAGACTAGAGGAGATAACAGAGCCATGGAAAGGAGTCCTTTGGGCAGGAGAGCTCTGTGGGGAACAAGGAGAGGGCTGGGGATGTTTGGTTTAACTGGAGAAAGGCAGGAGTTAAGGCAAAGAAGAGACGTGAAGTTGGGAGAAGGAGGTGCCATCCGGTGCAAGTCCCCATTGTAGATTCTCTTGGTTTCTTCAACTCTTAGTTCAAAAGATAGTAAACCTGGGACTTTTTATGGATTCCTCAATCTGGCAGAACTCTTGAGTGAAAGAGGATTAGTAGTCTAGCTCCTAGCACCTGGTGAATTCAGGACATGTTATCGTACGGATGAATGTAATATCGCAACTGATTTTATTATCGGCTTTTAAATAGAAGGCATGTGTATGGATGGTAAATAATAAGAGAAAAAGGGAAAACAGAGGGCTACCCCCCCACCATGTCCCCACTATGTCCACGCAAGACACTCAGGTTAGGGCTAGTCAGAGTTGTGGAAAACATGAAAGACTGTAACTACAAGAGAAGTCTAGAGGGAGAAAAGAAAACCAGTGGAATAATTTTCAAAAAGAGCTAATTCATGATTTGTAAATTATTTTATTTAGTTATTATGCACTTGAAACAAAAGCGGCATAATAGTAGTTTACCCACATTCTGTTCTATAGGCAAGGCAATGCACAGGGGTTGGGTCAGGTACCCCGCTGGCACTTCCTCTTTCTACCCCCACCAATTTCTCCCACAGGTGAGACAGCTTAGTTGATGCATATGAATACCCAGGATTGGCTTTTAGGTCAAAGAAAGTGCAGAAGGACATTCTGAGCCCTATGTGATGTGATGTGATGTGATGTGACGTGATGTGTGTGTGATCCTACCCATTTTAAGCAGGTGCCTTCCAGGAAGTCAATGCTTTTGAACTTCAGGTTTCGAGTACCCCTCCACCTGGAGCCACTTACCTTGCATTTGCTCCCTCAGAGCACGTGGCTTAGTTTATTCGACTCTAGCACTGGCTTTGCCTGTAACCTTAGTGCTCTTTTCTAGAAAAAGATTTGGTGAGACTTATTAAACTCAGACTAGGTTGTTCCTTAAGAAGTTGGTTCGTTTTCGCTCATTTTATTTGTCAGAGTGTGAGATCTACCGCTATGGATCAATGATTTTGTGAAACCTTTCTCCACCCCACCCCCACCCTGCCCCATCTTTCTTTGTAAGCCAAAGCGATTTTGTATCACCCAAGCAACAAAGTGATTTACGAAATGAAAGAGAGGGACAATCTATTCCAATGGTTAAGAGGCAATAAAAAATATTTATGCGTGCCTGGCTGATGTTGACTTTTGGAGAGCATTCACTTGTAAACTCAAAGCTGAGGAAAATGAAAGATGAAAAAGCCAGCCCTTGGGGTTCTAATGCTGAACACAGATCTTCTTAGGGGAAAAAAAAAAATCGTCCTTGTTTTGGTTTCAGATTCTGCATTTGTCAAGCGAAGTTATTAGCTTGGCCTCCTCTATCAGCACTGCTGATTTTCATAAGGCTGATTCTCAGACCCGGGGCTCAGAGGTTGGCAGTCTGGGGAGAGGCGGTGGGGTCATGCTGGGGGTTTCCTGGGGCACGCACAGGTGGGGGTGGGGTGGGTTGTTGAATTTGAATTCTTCCTAGGCCTCATCTTTTCTTTTTATCTTCCTCGTCTCTCGAATAATAATGCCCTCGTGAAGAAAACATTTTTTAAATTAAACAGCAGATGGTTATATAGGCTCGGTCCCTTCTCCCGCTGACATCTTGCACCTTGCTGAACGCTACCTGAAGCCCAGTGTTGGGTGTGCGGAGATTTAGGGCCGATGGGTCGGATTGTAATCTGCATGCACCCCAGCTGATGAATCGGTGGTAAGGCTTTGCTCTGTAATATTTGTACGGAAAATGCAATGTTTGCACAATAAAGCTCTCCAGATTTTTTAAGCCGTAGGAGCGAGGCCAGTTTACAATCAATGATAACAGGTTTCATGCGCTGCCATTACCACAAATAGTATCTTATTTCAGCAAAATGGTGGCAGTCAGCAGGAGGTCCAACAATGCAGATTTTAATCAGAAAATTTAATTTTATATACAATTCACAGTTTGTGCACGGTGAGAAATGTTTCTCACTGCATGAACTTTCAGGACTCGGCTCCGAGCAAAAGGAGTTTCAATTTATGTAACGCCTTTCTCAGCAAACAATACCCCAAAGCACTTCCTGGTAATATATGCTCCTGCTGCTCGGGAAGCTACTGCAGCAGTCCTTCTTAAAATTACCCAGGATATTTATTTGGAGCAATTAAAAGAAGCACCGTGTTCCACACAAATCCGTTTTTAATGCAGACGTTATGTGGGCCGCCGTTTCAACGCCGGCTCCCTCTGACAGCACCACCACCCTGTGCTCCCTCGGCCCAGATTCGCTCCCTTGTGCGGCAGCTTTCCGCCTGGGCTCATCTCATTCTCCCGGTAACTTGTAAACACTCAGAAAAGTCCATAATGGAAGTGTTGACAGGGCCTTTACAGGAAGGGCCCCAGGTTTGGAGGCACTGAGTCGCAGGCTGGGCCCAGGAAGTGGTGGGTGCCGGGAGGGCCCAGAGGGCCCCTCGGCTGTCCCGCAGATGACCCAGAGATGCCAGCCCTTGACTGATTTGCTGCTCTTGAGCAGGGGCTGGGGCTGCAGGGTGCCAGGCTGCTTTTTCTGAAAGGGCAGCAGGACCCACTCCTCTCTGTGAGGTGCGGGGATATCACACACATATTTGGTAAGAGCAGGCAAAGGCTGTCAGAGGGAGGAGGCAGAGTCAGAGGGAGGAGGCAGGGTCAGAGGGAGGAGGCAGAGGCAGAGGGAGGAGGCAGAGGGAGGAGGCATGGTCAGAGGGAGGAGGCGGAGGCAGAGGGAGGAGGCAGTGGCAGAGGGAGGAGGCAGGGTCAGAGGGAGGAGGCAGGGTCAGAGGGAGGAGTCAGAGGCAGAGGGAGGAAGCAGAGGGAGGAGGCAGTGGCAGAGGGAGGAGGCAGGGTCAGAGGGAGGAGGCAGAGTCAGAGGGAGGAGGCATGGTCAGAGGGAGGAAGCATGGTCAGAGGGAGGAGGCAGAGGCAGAGGGAAGAGGCAGTGGCAGAGGGAGGAGGCAGGGTCAGAGGGAGGAGGCGATGGCTAAGCTCAGGGCACCACCTTCCCATCTGTGGAAGGGACAGGAACTCATAATTAGTTGTCCATCCCCCCGGGATGGAGGTGATGAGCGTGAGCTCCAGAAATGGAAAGTCTTAGGTAAGTCAGCCCCACCTTCAGAGGAGCTGGCAAAGGCAGCCAGGTGGGACGCCATCGGCCTGGTCTTGCCCCTGGTCCCTGCCAGGAGACACCCTCTCTGCTTATGAGAGCAAAGCGCCCCCTCCGTTGTTCCCTAGTAGGGCCTGTGATGGAGTCTCACTCCCCATCCCTCAAGCCGGCCTACACCTCTTCCCTGTTGGTGGAGCCTACATGACCTTGAGTTCATGGACAGTTAATCCTGTGTTGGGGGCAAGGGGGTAACAGTGGCTTAACCAGGAGCACCCCAGCCCTGTTTTGTGTTATTCTGGGACCCTGGGGGTGAAGCCATGAAGGCACCGTGCCTGGCTGGTATGCTGCCTCTCTGCAGGGTACATATTTCTGTTTTGCTTTCCATGTGGTCTTGTGCTTTCTACGCTTCATGCTTGTCTTCTGGACCAGACTGTGAACGTTTGAAGGAAGGGATCATGTTTTACTGTGTATAAGCACCTGAAACAGGAGGAGCTTCAGGAAGAACTAAAACAGGAATCCTGACGACCAGCGGTATGGTTTTAGGAATCAGTCACATTGTATTTGACTCATTCTCTATCTGTGGGTCTGGTTCCACCACCAGAGTGAGCTGCTAAGGGCGGGACCCTGAGTTACACATTTTTATATCTCTAGCAACTCACACAAGAGAGAGGAGAACATCTTCCATTTGGTTTGGGAATTCATTAACTGATTCACTGATTCCTTCAACAAAAATTTATTAAGGGCCAGCACCATGCTGGATGCCAGGAACCAACAAGTAGCTATGCCTTCTGTCTCTGTAGTTTTAATTCCTATCTCACTAGAGTATGTGTAGAAAAATGATGTTGCCATTTTTTAAATGGGACACATTTGTCTATTTTACAAAAAAACAAAAAACAAAAAACAACCAAAAACCAACCACACGCGGTTCCTTGTCACTGAAACTTATCAATTCCTTCCTTATCCTCCCGTGAGATGAAATAAAGTTGCAAACCGTTATTTTACTCCAATCTTACTTACCAAAGGCATTGGTTGCCCATATTAGTCAGATCTAATACTTACAGTTAAGAGAAAGCCCTTCTGGTGTGGAGCTGATGGAAGAATGATCAGGCTCCCACAATGCAAGGTGGGGTCGTTTCTTCCCCTTTTGTTATATGAAAAGCTTCAAGCATTACTAAGTGATGACAGATAGTACACTTGGCTTCTGGTATTTCTTTGAAGGCCTGCCTGTAGCGTGCTGCTTGGAAGCAGGAATGATTCCACAAATGGCCAGGGAGCCACCTCTAAACCGCCCTTCACACCAGGTCCAGGTGTGTAAACAGAGCAGATAGGCCCTCCGCCCTGGAAGAAGGAGAGCTGGAGTGGAGCATTACAGTTTTCAGAATCCATTCTTCTCCCTCCGAGGCAGTATCTCAAAAATTCCCTCAAACTGTTTTTCTCCTCTGAAGCTGCTAATTGCATCAGAGATCCTTCCTTATAGAGAAGGAAAAGGGTCTTCCCAAGCCCCCACAGCAAGTGGGTGCCAGAGTGGGCACTGGGACTCAGGTACTTTCTTGCAAATCTTGGGTGGCCGTCCACCACCCAGCACACCTGAGCCCGTCCTCCCTGTGATGAGAAGTGGCCGTGGTGGCCAAGTCAGAAGGAGTCCCTTGGAAGCCCATGCCCAGAGTCCTGGCAGCAGGATGTTTCGGGTCATGTGAAGACTACCTGCTGGGGCCTCTCTTTTCAGGGTCTTCTCGGTGTGTCCATATATAATGTTTATATATTATCATATATCTATAATCAAATATATATAATTATCAAATATATATATAATCAAAGTGTTTCAGTAGATCTGTATTTGTAATTAGCTCCAACTTAGTTTTTATTTATTTTTTATTTTTTTAAAGATTTTATTTATTTATTTCACAGAGAGACACAGCGAGAGAGGGAACACAAGCAGGGGGAGTGGCAGAGGGAGAAGCAGGCTTCCCGCGGAGCAGGGAGCCCCACGCGGGGCTCGATCCCAGGACCCTGGGACCATGACCTGAGCCGAAGGCAGACGCTTAACGACTGAGCCCCAACCCAGGTGCCCCCCAACTTAGTTTTTAAAAATTTGACATATATATATATATGTTTAAGATTTTATTTATTTGACGGAGCAAGAGAGCACAAGTAGGGGGAACAGTAGAGGGAGAGGGAGAAGCAGGCTTCCTGTGGAGCAGGCCCGATGAGGGGCTCGATCCCAGGACCCTGGGATCATGACCTGAGCCGAAGGCAGATGCTTAACCATTGGAGCCACCCAGGCGCCCCTGACATGTATATTTTCTTAAGATTGTATTTTTAAGTAACTTCTTCACCCCATGTGGGGCTCGAACTCATGACCCAGGAATCAAGAGTTGCACACTCCACCGACTAAGCCAGTCAGGTGCCCCCCAAATTTGCTATGTATTTAATGAAAAATTTGGAAATACAAAAATGTAAAAAGAAGAATCTCATCGCCCAAACACAGTAATTGCTAACATTTTGGTGTATTTTCTTCTGATGTGGTTTCTTTTTAACATGGTTGTAATCGCATTGTAGTAATAATACCAGCTAACATTTGTTGAGGGCCTACTGTATGTCAGGTCTTGTTCTTTATATGTCTTATCTCATTTAAGTTTCCTATCAACCTATGAGGTAGTTACTAGTATTACCCCCATTTCACAGATAATAAAACTGAGGCACAGTGAGGTAAGTACCAGCAGTAGATAGTGAGTGGGAGAGCCAAGCAGTCCATCTCCAGACTTGGCATCTGGAGCTTGGTATCTGTTTTTGAACCTGACTTTATATTAAAAGCACTTTCTTATTTTCTTTGGAAACACCAGCTTTCATGGCTGCCTAATAGTCCATCAAACAAATGTCCCATGGTTTACTTAACCACGCCTCAATAATTTATTTATTTATTTTTAAATTTTTATTTATTTATTTGACACACAGAGAGAGAGAGAGAGCACAAGCAGGGGGAGCGGCAGGCAGAGGGAGAAGCAGGCTCCCTGCTGAGCAAGGAGCCCGATACAGGGCTCGATCCCAGGACCCCGGGATCATGAGCTGAGCTGAAGGCAGACACTCAACTGACTGAGCCACCCAGGCATCCCCACACCTCAGTAATTTAAATGATACAACTGTGAATCAAGTAGTCTTTGTGAAAGAGGCTTTTTCTACATTTGGGATCACAGGATTTTCTTAGGATAAATCCCCAGATCTAGATTTAAGAGGTACAAGAAAATGATGACAAGTCCACTGATACATACTGCCCAATATTTTCCAGGCGGGCTGCACCTGGTCTCACTGCCCCCAGCCATGTGAGTGTTGGCCCCAGAGCTTACCACTTGTAAAATGATTGATTCATTTGATAGGCAAAAACATTGCTTTTAGCAGTTCTTGCCATGAAAAAAATTTGATCTTTTTATAAACATTCGTTTTTATGGCTGCGTGCAGCATTTACCTGTAAGATACCTGTACATTTCCGTCTTTTTATTCCCTCTTTCGATTTCAGACCTGGAGCTAGGGTCTTGGTTCATCTGCATGTTTGTTATAAGGGATAATCAAGAGTAGTTAGAACAGAATGGGGGTGGGGGGCACCAGAATAAGGAAGGTCTCAACTCCCCACCCTGCTTTCGCTCCTGACAGAAACTTCCGGACCATAGAGGACTTAGGGCCATCTCTAGGACTGCCCTCCTAGCCATCACCAGCACAGGGACATCACGTAACCACAGGCACGTCAGAGAAGCACAATAAATACCTTTGGAGGGGTGAATCGGTGGACTGTTCTATCACCGTCTGCCAAACCTTAACCTACCCTCCCCTAGCGACTCTATAGCTTGAATCACTGCAGCTCAGTGTTCCCTTTGGTTAAAAAAAAAAAAAAAAAAAAAAAAAAAGGTTTGCCTCTGTGATCCCAGGTCCTGGCCTTATTAGGATCCTAGAGGAGTGGCCAACCAGAGGTCTTTTAGCCCAAGGCAAATAACTGAGATCAAAGCCTCCTGGATCTCTCCGGGGAGGTCCTTGCCTGAGAGGACCAGGACCTCAAGTCAAAAAAGACTGGGCTCACCCCTTCCCTTTGTGACCCGGGAGCTTGCCATCCTTGATGGGAAAAGGGGAGAAGGAGGCAGATTAGGGGGAGCGGGAAAGGTGAGGGAGGTGATGTTCTTGGGGGAGGCCGGTGAGGGCAAGTGTTTAGAAAGATGGCTCAGGGGCGCCTGGGTGGCTCAGTCGGTTAAGTGACTGCCTTCAGCTCAGGTCATGATCCTGGAGTCCCGGGATCGAGTCCCGCATCGGGCTCCCTGCTCAGCGAGGAGCCTGCTTCTCCCTCTGCCCCTCCACCCTCTCATGTGCTCTCTCTCTCTCTCTCATTCTCGTTCTCTCAAATAAATAAATAAATCTTTAAAAAAAATAGAAAGATGGCTCAGAGGCTTGCTGAGCCCCGGCTTCTTCCTGTAAGGAGCCCTCGCTGGGCACGACCTCTCTTGCTCTCTTGGGGCCTTCAGAGATGCTGGCTAAGCTCTCTCCTGCCTTCGGGGACTGTGGGACTCACTCAGATGAGTTGTTACTTGACATCTCTGACTCCATTTCTATATACACTGTACAATGTAAAATTCAAGTGTTTTGAGAACTTCAGATGTCAACTGGGACAAATACTGCTTTTTGCCTGTACGTTTTAAATGTATGTTAAAAATTTGCCAAATATTAGTCATGGCGTATGATGCTGGCATTGAAGTGGTCGAACTTTTAAGTGAAATGTACAGGAGGGTAGCCATCCACATAGGAGTACCTTAGTTTAAAAATTAAGTGTAAGACATTTTAAGACTATGATTATACCAACCTCTTCTGTGAATCAGTCAGGGATGTGAATGTGTATAACATTAGAAAGTATGTCACATGGGAGAAATCAGTCAACTATTTTAGAATTAATGTGGCCCTAAACAGAATTATGGAAACTTACTTGTTACTTACTTATAAGTAAGTTTGCTTCTAAAGTTTAGCCTGGCTAGGAGTTCCCAAACTATGTTACAGCATAATTAGACTTAGACCCCTAATGTAAAAGCCACATTTAATCTTTCAGAGTTTTGCTTGGTGGTTTTTCTTTTTAATCTGCAAAATGATAGGTCAGACCAGAGTCTGATTTAATGAGTCTCGGTGGGGCCCAGACACTGGTATTTATTAAATGCCCACCACGTAATTCTAATGTGCAGCCAGGGTCAAGAACCATTGGCCTAGATGATCCCTAAAGTCCTTCTCTGGCACCTAAATGCTGTGATTTTTGTAATTTTAAAATTTAAAAGTCAGTAAGAAAATCAGGTTCACTTCACAGAGCATTCTGCTTAAAAATGTCTTCCCAAATTCAGAGGTCTCAGAAATCCTAAAATGAAACTTACTTCATAACTGACCCAACCCCAACCCCATGAGGTATTTTGGGCAGATGTTATGAATTTTGAAAATTTATGTTTGCCCGACATTTCAACATTCCTAAATGAGTTTTAAGGCAATTACAAAAAAAATTTTTTTTTTCACCTTTGAGAGTCAAGATGTGGTCAAAGTTTTTGATTTGGAAATCAGAAGGATCCAATGAAATGTTTATGGATAAAGATAGAGGGGAAATGAAGATATTGACTCTTAGCTGGTAGCTTGGGATGACAACTCCCTATGTGTGAGTGTGTGTTCGCACATGAGCCTCTGCTGGGATCAGTGAGGAGCAGTTGATGTTGGGGGAGGGGGGAGTAGCTCATAGACACTAAAAGGACAGATGGTGGCAGACCGTAGCCATGGGGCCAGGATGCTACTAATTTCAAGGCAGTGTCCACCTAGGAACCGTTCTTATTGAAGACTACGTTCCCAGAACCATCAAGTTTTTAAAATGTCGTTCAGCTGGAGATGGTTTTTATTTTGTTGTTATAAAGCCCAGGCATCCACACTAAAGGCTCAAATAACCACATCTTTACTTGTGGCTCACAAGTGTATCTGCGGCAAAGAGGCTGAAACCTCTCCCCGAGTAAGTCAGCAAACAGATAGATGCAAGTTTGGTATTTATATTAGAAATACAAGTGAAAGAAGGAACATTACCATCAGAAGTGTGCATTTCTAAAGATTCATTTGAAAGTTTTGAAAAAAAGTAAAGCTCATGCCCTGGGGCTTCGGGGAGTATGTACAAAATACAATAATTAAATTAAGTCCAGCAGTTAAAATTCCTCATAAAAAGAAAAAGCTGGAGCGCTTCCCAATGGGGAATGCTTGACTTAAAAGAAAGGTTTTACTCTGTGGCCTGAAGGTCAACAAACTGGGACTCTGTGGGAATGTATAAAATTTCTTAAAGGGTTCTTCCGTCTTTGTTTGGTTGAAAGAAAATAAAAGAGTAAAAAGGGGCAAGTTTTGAAAATTCAAAAAATGAAGGTGCAGACCTAAAATCATCATGATTTTTATAAATGCAGCACCAGAGGCTATGAAAACACGCTCTTTTCTGAGTACTAATCTAACACATATGCTCTTTGAGGAGGAAGGAAAAAGACCAATGGTTCCATTCGAACAAACCATTTTAAAATGTGCTTGTTTTCAGAAGCAGTGCATGCAAATTCATGTCCCATTCATTTGCTACTTATTTTGGAGATATTTACCTTAAATATTCTCATAAATATATTTCACAATTTAAAATTCCTTAGATGACACAAAGGCTAATTGATTTTTAAAAGATTTTTACAAAGCAAAGGTGTAAAAAATGATTTGGAGGGTCACATCCTTATTTACCTAAAATGGAATATTTATCATAATTTGAAAATAACTGTTTTTAGGGCGCCTGGGTGGCTCAGTCATTAAAGCGTCTGCCTTCAGCTCAGGTCATGATCCCGGGGTCCTGGGATCGAGCCCCGCATCGGGCTCCCTGCTCTGCGGGAAGCCTGCTTCTCCCTCTCCGGCTCCCCCTGCTTGTGTTCCCTCTCTCGCTTTGTCTCTCTCTGTCAAATAAATAAAAAAATCTAAAAAAAAGAACACAATAGAAATCAAATTTTATATCCTTGAACTTTGTTACTTATAAGTATCATGAATTTCAGGTTGCATACTCAAATAATTTCCACTAAAACATAAGGAGCCAGTAATACGGGATCCTCATCTTTATTGCTTAAATAGAATCTGAATGTTGCCTTTGCATTAGGACAGCAAGATCAAATGCAGGACATTAGGAATAGCAGTTTTGGCAGCAATATTTAATTTACTGAATAATTAGCAGCCTCATTGGCATTTCTACTTTGATTCCCAAAGTACAATATTAGCTGTCCCCTGCACTCGGGCTCTCTGCAGTAAAATGGGCTAATAAACTTCCTGTGCCAAGTTCACAGTAAATGAAAGACTATGGAGCATCCTGCAAGCAGCTCCCGATTTAGGATGCTAGATTTACTTCCAAAACATGGACACAGAATTAGAAAAAAAAATGTTACCCCGTTTTGTTTTCTTTGCTACATTTGTTGATTTTGCATTTGGAACGGCAAGGGGAGGTAGGAAAGAAAGACTATAAGGAAAAGCGAAATAGAAGCAGACCAAGAGCAGACACAGAGACCAGAGAGGAGCGATGAGACAGAGAATAAAGGCGACGGAGGAGGGGCCGAAGCAGTGAGGCTGGAGCCAAGAGGAGGCCCAGAGAGCTAACAGAGCTTGGTGAGTGCACCCTCTGTCCTCGAGGGCTACATCCTGCTCCCCCCTCCCTCCACTGGATTCCTATCTTTAGACCACCCAAGACATTCTCCAGCCACTTAGACCAGTCCTCAGTGGGCAGTCACGCAAAATGTTACATCTAGGGGGTGATCCAGGGCCTACAGGAGCCAGGGGGCCACGGAGGCCCACTTCAAGGTGGCATTTGCCTGGTGGTGGAGTTTCCTGACTGCGTCTGATGACTAGTTGTTTCAGTTGTGATGAGCTCAAATACCTTTGCTGGGTCCGGGACTGTGTCTGAGGGAGGCAGTTATTGAAAACGAGGTTTCAGGGCCCCCTGGCTGGCTCCGTCCGTGGAGCGTGTGACTCTTGATCTCGGGGTTGTAAGTTCAAGCCCCACGTTGGGCGTGGAGCCTACTTAAAAAAAAAAAAAAGAAAAAGAGGTTTCAGCTTCTTTCTCATTGTTTCAAAAAACTTATTTGGAGCTTCCTTAGTGGGGAACTTAATGTGAAACCAGAAATCTGAGGAGTTCTTGGGTGTGGAGCTGTGTGGTTCAGTGGTTTAATTTCAAGACATTCAGACATTCGTTGTAGGCTTGGTTTTGCCAGCTGTGTGACCTTGAGCAAGTCCACTGAAAGGGCCAGTATTTGCACAGCTCCAGGAGGCCACTCATAGTCTATGTTTTCTATGTGGTTGGAGCCCCCTCCCTCCAGGAATCGGTACTGCATAATCTTCCCGGGCTTCAGTAACCTCTACAAGATCAGGGTGGTTGGACAGGATGCTGACGTGAATTTGTAGTCAGAACAGCTAAATAGTGAGAGAAATTTCCATGGTCCAGGAATGGGACTAGGAGGTTCTGAACAACAACAACAACAACAACAAAAGAGCCGCAAAGCTCCCCTGGAACGTGCACGGCTGTTGGGAGTGTGCCGCCACACCCAGCGTGTCCAGGGATTGGTCCCACCAGTATGTTCTTCTGTGAGGCCAGAGCCTTCACCGGCCAGTAAAAGTGAACGAGAAAATGGGGTTCACCTGATAGAAGTTCACTTTCCAGCCAGCTCTGCTGTGGGTGGCGGGGGGGGGGGGGGGGGAAGGGGGATGGGAGTTCCCGCCCTGGACTGCAGCGCAGGCTGGGCACCGAGATGGAAATTATCTGACCTTTCCTGAATGCCTGAAAGCATGATGCTAGTACTTTCTAAAAAATACCATATTTATTTATTTGTTTGTTTTTATTTGACATTCATTCCTTTCTAAAGATGATTTTTTTTTTTTTTTTTTTTAAATCATGGTAAAATCTACACATCACCGGATGCAAGCTGCCCCGAGGAGGCTGAGAGTCTGGGCAGCTGTGTGCAGCTGAGGCAGATGCTGACGGGGTAGCTGACAGTTGGGGGTTGTCTGCTGACCTCCCCGACCCCTGCCCGGCCGGCCGAGCGAGCGAGCGAGTGGGGACGGGGCGAGGGGCACCCGGGTGGGGCATTCCGTGCCCACTGCCTCCTCCTGGCAACTCTTTGAGTTAGGTATTATTGTTCTCGTTGAAGAAACTGATACTCAGAGAGAATAAACGACTTGTTTGAATGTGACACAACCTGGTCATCGGAAAGCCAGGATTAGAACTTAAGTGTCTGGCGGAGGAAAGACTCTGTTCCTGATTCGAATGATCGCACTTGGAGCGAACTCCTGCTGGGGGTGAGAGGTGAGCGGGAGAGGGATGCGGAGATGCATGGCAATGTCCAGGATTCAGGGCATCCACACTCTTTGGGGGACACACACACGTAACAGCCACCATCTGATCCAGGGCAATGGAGGGACTGGGGGAGGGTCAGTGAGTCGTCTGTGGGCAGCTGGGGAGACCTCACAGACGTGACCTTCAAGGTATGCCTTGAAAAGTGGTTAGGAGTTTGTTGGGTGAGAGGAAGGGGTTGCAGCTTATGCACAGGCTTTGCAGAAGAGGGTCAGGAACTACCGCCAGCCAGCCCGGCTGCTCGTGGCCAGAGCCCCTTGACAGAGGTGACGCGGCACTGGTGTGGAAATGCTGCTGGTGGTGGGAGCTCCCTCAGGCCAGACTGGGAGATGCGTCGCAGAGTCTCCCCCCCACGCCGCCGCCGGAAGTTGCTGCACGAATTCCAGCCCCTGGAAACCCACTGGGAGGAAACGGGTGTGGTCCTTTCCTCATTTGGGAGTTCGGGTTATTAACACAGTTTCCCCGGAGAATCTAAGCCAGCATTTCATGTTAGCTTTTATGTTCTTCCTTCCCTGGAACTCAAAAGAGCCCATTAAAAAAAAAAAAAATTAAGGGGCGCCTGGGTGGCTCAGTCGTTAAGCGTCTGCCTTCTGCTCAGGTCATAATCCCAGGGTCCTGGGATCGAGCCCCGCACCGGGCTCCCTGCTCCGCGGGAAGCCTGCTTCTCCCTCTCCCACTCCCCCTGCTTGTGTTTCCTCTCTCGCTGTGTCTCTCTCTGCGTCAAATAAAGAAATAAAATCTTAAAAAAAAATTAAGCCACATGCCTAGAGTGTGAAGTCTTCTGAAGAAACTCTCCACCACAAGGCTATCTGAAATGGAATGTTCCTTTTTCTCTTGATTCTGTGTCTGAATAACTAAGGCAATTTCTTCATTGTTTCAAAACAAAACAGAACCCAGCCAAACCAGCTATGTGGCATTATGTAGACCAAAAAATCCAGTTTGTTTTCACTGAATTTCTCCCCTTTAGCTAGATATTTTAACATCTGTTGGTGTTTGGTCTTCCTTGTTTTTCACAAGATGGAGTTTTCAGTATATCAACTCTCTCACAACATGTAATGAAAGAAATCTTGAAAATTCCTTCCAGGGCTTAGACTAATCTCTGGGACCAGTTTTCTATATGTTTACATGTTGCACACACAGTGTGAGAAATTGATTTTGACCAATGGAGAAGCCTAACATAGTTACAGGATTCCCTCTAGGTCAATAGGCACAGGTGATCCAAGGGTGAGTTTTCTATCCTTTCTGATAAATAGAAAGCTCTGTCTTTGACTTAGGGTTCAGCATTTAAACCAAGGGAACTTCCTTGGTTCCTGAACAAGAGCTCATACTGGAGAAAGGCACCCCCCGGTTGGCCAGATTCTGTCCTAAGATGGAGCACAGCTTTCCAATTCCCCGTGTACGGCCAACGGGAGAATGGGACAAGACTGAAGTGTTTGTTCCCTTAGTAAGTCTGACAGGCTGTTTACAAACTGACTTTCCTTTTCAGACTTCAGGCAGGACTCCCGGCTTCAGGATTGCAGCCTGGCCGAGCTCCTAGAGACCAAAAGAGGAGGGGAGAAGGAGGTAAAATGGGTGCAAGAAGTGGCTGGTTTTCCAAGCATATGGTGTGTAGTTTTTCAAATGTTTTAAATTCTTAATCCGCACCTCTCTCGTTACTATCACTACTGTTGTCAATGGCACTTTTTGTTGTGGCATTTGACATTATTTTACGCCTTTGCTCTTCCTTTGACTTCACACGAGAGCGTTTTAATTTTGAAAGAAAAGTGCATCCGGAACCAGTCCTACGACTTTCATGCTAGCTGGCTGCTTGGCACTGGGTCGGGCTCAACAGATGTTTGTTGAATGAATAAACGAATGAATGAATGGATCCTCCGAAAAAAGTTCAGAGAAATCTTTACTTTCAGGAAAGGTTTCTTATTTTTGTTTTGTTTTGTTTTTAAACTCGGGATTATCACTTATAGCATCCTCTATGGATTTGACAGGGAAATTGGAAAAGTTGGTTTTTGAATCTTTTGAAGATTCAAAAAGCAAAAGCAAAAAAAGCCGTCTAAAATGGAATGCTCATTTTTCTCTAGATTCTAATACCGTGTTTGAATATGGTGGGGAATTCAACTCAACGACTGAAAGCCGGGGGACCCGAATCCTCCGCAGGTCCCTCTGGCCACGAGTCCGGATTTGAGCCCGACAGACTAAGGGCGCGCGGGGGTCTGGTCAAAGAGATCTGGGCCCAAGAGATGCGCCAGTCTCTTGCAGGGTCCCTAGGGCTCGTCCTTGCTCCCGGCCCTGGCGCTGACTTCGGGGCTGGAGTCGGTCGGTCCCCAGGGCAGGCGCGAGGGCCCCGCGCAGGTGTCGGGCCTGTGCGCGGGGTGCGCCAGGGGTGCTGGGGGCCTGGGAGACCCGAGAGAGACGTTATTGTTACACTGTAACGAGTCTGATTAACATGCTCCTGACACTTTCCCTTAGTTTCTCGGGCTCCTAGCAACAGCTCACAAAGGCGCGGGATTGTCCCGGGCTCCGCGGGGACACGGGGCAGCCTTTGATCTGCCACCATTACAGCGGGGCTGCGCGACAGGCTCGCGGGCTCCGGGCGGCCCGCGGCGGGCGGGCGGGCGGGCGGGCGGACGAGCGGGGCCCGCAGTCCCGGCCCACTGGGCTCCCCCGGCCCAGGCCGCGCCCCGCCGGGAAGGGACGGCGCGCCTCCGGAGGGCGCGCGCGGTGCCTCCGGGGCCTCCACTCTCCGCGTCCAGGTGCCCTCGCGCGCCGCCGGCCGCCCTGGGTCGTCGGGAAGTGCCGGCGGCGGGGGACGCGGGACTCCGCGTGTCCGGGCCCCGCGGGCGCACGTCCTCCCGACGGGGCGCGCTGCCCGGGCTCGCCGAGCCCTTCCCGTCGGAAGGAGCAAACACCGAGCCGTTCACTTACAAACAAAACTTTCAAAAAGGAAGGGCGCGAGCGACAAATCCCTTGTCTTTTACAAGACTTGTAAACAGTTTTTTTGTTTTTTGTTTTTTTAAATAAAAATTCTGCAGGCTTCAGTCCGCTTAGCTGGAACGGGGTCGGATCGACAGCAAACGACCACAAAAGGCGCTAACGACGATTTCAGTTTCTTCCCACACATCACTTTCTTTATGTCGTTGGCAGTTCTTACCGATTCGGAAGGAAATATGCTGCCAAATAATTGCTGGAATGTAAACAAACTACCATCACCAAACATCCACAATCACCCATCATCACAGGACAGCAAAAAGCTGCCCGGTACCACGGCGCAAGCTTTCAGGTACTAAGTTAGGTATTTTAATTGCCATTTTGTTCGCTCTGTTCGCCCCCCACCCCCGTGCCGAGTTAAAATAAAGCGCGGAAAGGAAGATTAAAGTTTTAACATTTAAATGTTGAGCTCTGCTAATTACTTTCCTCCACTTTCCCCCGAAACTGCGATGTGAAAACCTCGCGGGGGAGGGTCTCTGGGCTGGGAGGACAGTGTCCCCGAGCCTGGGGCATAAACTCCGCGGTGACAGACCGGCTCGGTGCCCCTCGCCGGCATTAATATGCACAAGATCCTGCTGGTAATCTTATAACCTGTTTTGTACGATCAATTGCCTTCCAAGTACTAGAGGTAAAACTGAAAACTAAAAACGGACGACAGTTAGCTTTCCAAGATGAACGGAAACCATAAAACCAGAATGTCCTTCGAATTAAAAAGCATGTGTTCTTTTTTATCCTCTTAAGACATAGTTAGAAAATATAACGTCTCCAGTGAAGGTCAGTTTCCCGAATGAGGAGGGAGGGCAGAACTATTAGGGGTTAATGTGTTAAAGATGATAACAGGTATATTTTAGAAAAGGAAACAAACCCTACATGGTCTGTTCCATTTACCCAGCAAAATATGGCAAGCAACGGGCTACTTTCAAATTCAAATAGGAGGCGGTGAAGTCTTCTTGAGGAAGCTTTTCCCAGCCTGTCCCTGGAGGAGAGGACCTGAGGGCAGCGGGCGGTTCAGTACTTCAAAATCTGAAGGGAACTGCACCCAGATGCCGGGGAAATTCCCAACTTGTGCTCACAGACAGTGCCTGACTCCACTGGAGTCTCCCCTCACCATTTCAATAAAACATGATTGTTTTGATATAATCCTCTATACATTAAAATGAGGTTGTCACAGATTGTCATTAAGACCTCAGTAAAACAATGAAGACATTATTGGGCACCCCCCCTCAGGCAAGGTATTAGGGGAATAAAACAATCTACACCACACGGGTCCTATTGAGATTAATGAAAAAATTATGCAAAAAAAAATCTCAATTTCATTTTCCCGTGACAGGGCTTTGCATACATAGTCCTGCCCTGCACCTGATGATTTATTAAACTAATCTACAGTGATCACCGCTGATGTTCTCAACTCAATCTTGTCCTGGCTCATTTTCTAAGTAATTGTTTCTCATTAGTTCTGATAATGTTTTAATAGTGTTACCCATAATTTAGCCCCCAAGAATTAATAACAAGGGGGTGATATGGTGAAGCGGCTTGTGATGAGCTACACAAAATATAAACAGGTATGGTTTTTAATTAATCAGATGGCTGCGAGGTCCTCTTGTAGTCCACTGCCAACTGGAGGAGTGCCCCAGGACCTCTGACCCTAACTACACCCTCTTCTGGGGGCCCTCGCTCAGGGTTTCTGCTCAGAGTGGGACCAGAGCAGACTGGTCCAGATTTTTGGCTCTAGTGGGTCCTAATCTCATGATATTACCATAATTGGGAACACAGGGTTACGAGGACGATGATAAATGTGACATTTGGGGGTCAGGTAAAGGTGTGGTGACCAGTCGGTCCCACACTGTAGGGGATCTAGGAACCCACGGGCCTGTTGGTGATGGGGGTGGGGAGTCCTAGCCACCTCCCGGCTCTCAGCACCACCCGGAGAGAGACCTTACTGGGGGGCGCTGCTTGTCCTATGACCGCTGCCCGCCGCCCGCCGCCCGCCGCCCCGACCGCCTAAAGCCCAGTGCGACTGGAGGCCAGGCTTCCTCCCACACTGGCTGAGATACCGCCCTCCTCCTTCCGGCTGCTCCGTGTGAGGATGCGGCTAGCTCCCACCTTCCTTTCTGCTAACTCGGGGGGCAGCACAGGATGGCCAAGGTGAAGAGGGACAGTGCTCTCAGGAGGGGCTGGAGAGAGGGGTGCACAGAGGAGAGGAGACCCCCCCCCCCTGCCCAAGGCAGGCCGGGACCCCAGCTTAACACATCCCATCCCCGTTCAAGGGCTGTGGCCTCAGATCCCAGGTTTGGGATTATTAGCTGGTGTTTCCAGAATGTGTTTCCCCAGAACTGTCCTGTGTGGATCTGGTTCCTTCCGCCCTCCGGGCAGAACTGAATCATCCCCTTCCTTCGGTGCACTGGGTGGGTGGGGGGTTGTGGGACGGTGTGCGGGCCTCTCCCACTCGGCTTGGGTTCCATGGCGCCCCTCCTTGTATATAACCTTCAACTCTACTTCCCTCTGGCTTCCTGTAGGAACTGCAAGAAGCAGGGGCAGAGCAGACCCCTGGTTGGGCCATACAGTCGGGGCCACGGAGGAAATAAACAACAAGGGTGTAGGAGGAGGTGAAAAATGAAAATAAAAAAAACAACTGTTTTCTATTTACAAATTTAAAGAAACAGAACAGCCTTCCCTGCGGTGTCTGTCTAAGAGTAGCAGCTTTGCGGCTGTGTAGGTCATGAAAAGGTTGGTGTAGAGTTTAAAACTTCCCATTCTGTTAATTTCTTAAAGAACAGTCGTCCAGAGTCTCAACACAAAAGCTCATGATTTAATGAGGAGCAGAAACAAAATCTCTGATTGTTGGTGTTTCAAATTTCATTGGCGTCCTCTGGCAAACACAAGTTGATCCTTCCCAGCTTCAATACCCTTTAGCCTTCAGTATAAGAGCACATGCTGAATAGGGAAGAATGGCTGGTTGTTATGTTTATTTACCCTTACTACAAGCTGGGTTAACCTCTTCAAAACAGCTTTACTAAGCCCGTTAACCACACCGCCCATATGACCTGCAGCAGCATCTCTAATGTGATGCAAATCTCGCAGGGGACCATATGCACCAGCTCTGCCGCATTGTGTCTTCTTAGAGGCTACAAGTTTATTGCTGAGGGGGCCCTGTCCCGGCCATACGGCCATACATTTACGGGGGGAAGCGGCCTCAATGGCAAACAGTTAAATGGGGAAATTAAGGGAGAGAATGGATGTTCTTGTGTTTCTGCACATTTTTTTTTTTTTAAATTGCTGGTCACTGTTGACCCAAAGCATTCACCCAGGATGAAGGCTTTCATAGTTCTCATCTACCGGTTCAAATGTATGGATGTTTCATTTTGGGAGGTGGAGGTTAAGAGTGATCAGCTTTGAAGATTTATTTTTAGAAGCTATCTGATACTTAAGTTTTCTATGCCATCTCTCGTTTTATCAGATTTCTAGTGAAATAAACATAACCCCTTCATTTAACTACTATTTTTTTTAAAGATTTTATTTATTTTTTTGACAGAGAGAGACACAGCGAGAGAAGGAACACAAGCAGGGGCAGAGGGAGAGGGAGAAGCAGGCTCTCCGCTGAGCAGAGAGCCTGATGGGGGGCTCGATCCCAGGGCCCTGGGATCATGACCGGAGCCCAGGGCAGACGCTTAACGACTGAGGCACAAGACTGGCCTTAAAATTATTTACAGTGTCGGCTAATGAACAATGTGGGAAACACCTAACATGAGAAACGTGAAGGGAGCGGACATATTCGAGAAAGATCTGTTTCATTAAAGACCTAACATCCCCCCAGCCCATCTCTCTCCACTATTTTATCGCCCTGTGAAATCATAAGTGCATATTTCTAACACATTAATGAGCAATAAAGTCCTAAGCTTGGAATCAAAAAGGAGAAAGTTCATTTTTAGAGGAATAACTGGCCAGTGAGATAATACACCCACAAAAATTGTGATTAACATGAACTGTAAATGGGAGAAAGGTTCCAATCTGGCATACTAACAAGTTGCCTTGAGTATTATGGTTTGTCTTTAAGAAACCCACTGTATATGTTCAGCCCACCTGATGAGAGCTTCATTTAACAGATCATTTTTCCTTGATGGATGTGGCAAGCGTAACAATGTTCTGGGCTTGCTTCAGTAATGGCATGTCGATCATACTCCCTTGGAAAGTAAAGGCTCCCTGGAAAACAGAATACAAACTTCCTGAAAGAATGTTCAGAAATTATAGGCTTCCTTTCTGTGCACACTTGTACAACAAGAACATTTTAGATTCTACCTGAATTATATTGACTTTCCTACCCAACTTTTGAGAAAGCCAAAGTAAATTACAGGGGAAAGATTTCTTTTTTCCTCCTAAAGAGGGGGGGAAAAAACCCTTCAGCATTTTAATGGAGGGGAAAAGCATCACACAGAAGGTATTTGAAACTGTTCATTTAACTCTTGAAATCAAGCAGAAAACAAGTATGGAAGGAAATGCAAATACTTCCTTATATAGTTTTTAAAATATTGCATAGAACTTTAAAAATAGTAACATGCTCTGGTCACCAATTGTTGTTTGAAAAAATAACTGTATGATCAGTTTAATGGCAAAATGCTTCCTTCTTGTAACATAACTGAGGGGTAACACTACCATGTGATGAGAAAATGTAAGGTAGAACTGTACTTAATAAAAAGAGATTCCCCTGGGGGAGACGAACCATGAGAGACTGTGGACTCTGAGAAACAAACTGAAGGTTCTAGAGGGGAGGGGGGTGGGGGGATGGGTTAGCCTGGTGATGGGTATTAAAGAGGGCACGTTCTGCATGGAGCACTGGGTGTTATACGCAAACAATGAATCATGGAACACTGCATCAAAAACTAACGATGTAATGTATGGTGATTAACATAACATAATAATAATAAAAAAAGAGATTCCTCTGTTGGTGTAGACATGCAGAAGAGGACTAGAATGACAAGGGACATGAGCCTGTAACTAAGAAGTCACAGGTCTGTTGAATGTTGAGTCTGGAAAGAATTTCTGAGATCTCCAAGTTTATCCCTGTTTTACGGATACATTTTCTTTTAAGCTTCTGCAAATACTTATTGAACGTGCATGTGATCTACGTCCTGTTCTAGATGAGGAAACTGAGGCCCAGGGTAGTTAAGTGATTTTCCAAGGTATGTGACTAGGAGAAGTTAGAGCTGGAGTTAATACTTGGGTATTGGAACCTCAAGCCTTTATTAGAAACCCCCATATTAAGGTAACGAGGTAGTGTCTTTACTGCATCAGAAAAAGAAAAATTAACTGGACGGAAGGCAGTATACCCCGAATCTGAAGTTCATGTCTGGTTATTTACATTCTTTTAATCACTTCTTCTTGCTGTTTACAATCACAGCTCTTCTTTTCCTTCCTTCCACCTGTTGGCAAGGATGCTGGTGGATGGGAGCAATCATCGTTCTTGCTGATGGTCCATCTGCATATACTGCCGCCCATTTCTGATTTCACAAGTACCACCTCTCGACAATGTTGTCGTTACTCAGAAGTTCTGGGATGGGGCTTCTGGTCTCTCTGAAAACCCTCATCTTCCACAATTACAAGAATTACACATAGGGTGGAGATTTTAAAAAGTGGCAGGGAATCCTTAGTAATGACTTTGGAATTTATTTTTTAAATTATTTTTTAAATGTTTTATTTATTTATTCATGAGAGTCAGAGAGAGAGAGAGAGAGAGAGAGAGAGAGGCAGAGGCAGAGGGCAAAGCAGGCTCCCCGCCGAGCAGGGAGCCCAATGTGGGACTCAATCCCAGGACCCTAGGATCATGACCTGAGCCGAAGGCAGATGCCCAACCACCTGAGCCACCCAGGCGCCCCTAGAATTTATTTTTCAATCAAGAGAGATTTAAAAGCCACTGGGATTAGAGTTTTCACCAGTGGGTAACTAACCTTCTCGGCCTTAGGATGATAAATCTGATTCATATGAGCACCTGTGCTGGCCTAAAATTCTGTACCTGAAGTCATTTTCCAACCCTCTGATTTTTACCAATTATATTTCTAGATTGACTTTTGCCTAATTTCATTCAGCCTAGAGTGAATTTTGGTCATCTCTGTGACCATGATGAATTTTATTAATTCAGTTGGAAGTTCCAAGGATGTTCCGTGGGTTAGCATAGCATGTGAAATCAGGGCGGGGGACTCACGCTGTTTTACGAGGCGATAGTCTAGTTTTCTTATTGGAGTAAATGATGAAGACCAAAGGCCTCCTGGTTATCCGCGTACCAAGTGGATTATGGCCCTGTAAAACAGCACATCTGTCCTGCTAAGGTTTAAATAATAGGCTGGAGAGACGAAATTAGAATAGATGCACATGAAATCAAAACGGTGCACAGAGAATCAAAATGACGGCCTTGGGTTTATGCCATGTTTCCCAAATCTGCTTTGGGTTCCACGTGCACATCAAAGATGCAAAATATTTCATGGAGATCATTTCTTTCTTTTACAGTGGCAGATTTTACTTGACTTCCTTCATTAAGCCTAAGCTGAAAAACAAAGTTCCACATTTTTGTTGTCTCCTTCATCTCTGCAAATTGAGGATCTTAGTGTTATGAATTAGACCGCCTAATATGAATATCCTCCTGCTTTCACATATAGACCGATAATGTGGCTGGGGTTTTAACATAAGGATCTACATGTGAAATGTGAATGGTCTGTTGGTCAGGATCTGGTAAAAATGCAGTCTGTTAAATGTTACTTGGATTTGTGGGGAGGGTTTGAAACAGTCCTTAATGAATGATTAGAGATAAGTTTCCATTTTACAGCCCAGTGCTTTCCTGAGAAATTGGCACACGATTTCAAAAAATAAAGAGAACCTCCATCAGCTTGAAGATTCAGACTATAATTTGGTTTAAAATGCCTTTAAATAGTAACTTATTCATAGTTAACTACCTTAACAACCAGGACTACCACAATAATAATAGCTATAATTTTTTGAGCAGTTGCTAGATCGGTGACTGAGCCAGAGACTTGACAAGCTTTATTTCATGTAACGCTCATAAGAACACTGCGAGGGAGATACTATTATGCAACCCTATTAAAAATTTCTTTTAAAAAATTCTTTTTCTTTTAATTGTGGCAAAAACACATAACATAAAATTTATCACCTTAACCACTTTGAAATGTACACTTTACTAATGCTAAGTATATTTGCATTGTTATGCAACAGATATCCAGAAATTTTTCATCCTGCAGAACTGAAACTCTGTACTATTAAACAACTTACTCCCCATTCCCCTCTCAGGAAGCCCCTGGCAGCCACCATTCTATTTTGTTTCTGTTAAGTTTTGTATCTATCCCCATTTTATAACTGAGGGAACTGGGGCACAAGGAACTAAGAAACAGATACATGCCTTCCCTGTAGCTACTAAGGTGTAGAACTGGGACAAAAGCTAGGTCTAGCTGATCCGAAGGGTGTGCTCCAGGCTTATACCCTAGGCTTATAGATTGAAAAGTGTTTTTTTCTTCTTCTTTTAAAGATTTTATTTATTTATTTGAGAGAGAGAGAGAGAGAGCATGAGCTGGGGGAGAGGGAGAGGGAGAAGCAGACTCCCTGCTGAGCAGGGAGCCCAATGGGGGGGCTCCATCCCAAGAACCTGGGATCATGACCTAATCCAAAGGCAGATGCTTGACCGAGCCACCCAGGCGCTCCTAGATTGAAAAGTGTTTTCTGAGTGGGTTTCCTGACCAACTGGATCAGAATCCATCTGAGGGGGATGGTAGGGGATGTGGCTTGTTAAAATGCATATAGGGCCCCATCCTATATGGTGTGACACAGAAGGCTGGGGGTGGAGGCTTGGCCAGGAATCATCTCAGGATTCTAAAGCACATTCAAGTTGCAGAAGTGCTGTGTTTTAGCTCCCCTGCTTAGAAATAATTAGGCTGACTTTGATATGGATCCGACCTGATCCCTGCCCTCAAGGAGCCTGTGCTGGAGGAGACAGGAACATAAAATGCAACAAGAATCAGGAAAACGGCCAGCATGATGGGCACAGAGAGATCTGAGGGTCTGAAATGAGTGCCCTTCTTGTGCACTCAGGTTCACTCTTGCCCATTCACACACTTCACGTGGAGGTGATACTGTGTCCCTAGCACATATCATGCATTCCCGGCTAGACTTGCCATGGAGTTCTGTGCGCAATGGGCTCTTATTCAACAGTTGCCTATCGAGTTACCTGTAGTAAATCCCTGGTCAATCACTTTGGCACATTTTACTATACACATGGTTAGGGTTTCAGACTCCTGGAAGTGAAGGGCAACACCACCTTAGCATAGGTGTTATCTGTACAGCAAAGGAAACAAGTACTCTCAGGCTAGGGTTTTTCTAACAACTCGCTCATTGCCCGTTGCTAAGACAAGCATCGAGATAAAAATGAATTCTGCCAGACCCGGAAGTTCTTCATAGGGGTGAGTCTAACTTACAGTTTAATAGCAAAAGGAGTGATGACGGGGGTGGCCGTGATGATAACAGTAATCATCCACAGGAAACATTTCGAGGAATGTTATGTATCATATATATCACATGTATATTGCATCTCTGGCACTTAATACTTGAGAACTTTTTCTCTAGAGTACTAAAAGGGTAATTTACTAGAAACACGAATGGATCTAATTCTTTCCCTACTCACTTTCATTTTCAAATCACGTCTCTGAGCACTCGGGGGGGTTCTCTCGGGCATTCCAGTGACGGCGGTGCGCTGTCGGCCCAAATGATAATGCTTGAGTACAGCTGTCATAGTCCTGCCCAGTGAAACATTTGCCTCACAGCAGTTCCCAGTGAATTCCTAAAACTTTTGTCAGCATTGGCCGTTATGAAATTTCTCTTCAGGATCTTCTTGGCTGTGCCCTTTATTTGCTCAAATCTTGCAGGCCCAGCATGGCCTGTGATGAGCTGTTCCTACTCACAAAATCAGCTGCTCCTCCCTACTCCTCAAAAAGGGGGAGGGGTGATGATCCTTCACTGAGGTATTCTGATGGACACTTTCGTTCTTCTGTCTTTTTCATTTCTCACCCTATCACCCTGGAGAGTCCTTGGACAGGCCCTAGGATAGCCCTTGGTCACCCCATGATTTGGTTATGACATTCCTTTTAAGGATGTTAGTTTGGGTGCCAGGTACCCACAGCTCAGTGGGAAGGTCTCACTGAGAAATTGCTGGGACGCTGACTGGGGAGTTGCACCTTCCTAATTGGGATCTTGTTGTGATCTTTCTAAAACACTGGATAGGATCATCCATTTGCTTAAACCTGGCTTTGGCTCCCTCTGGACTTACAAAATCAAGTGCAATCTCCTAAGCAGGGATCCCAGGACTCCCCATGAGAAGACCGACCCTACCGCTAGTCTCAGCTTTGTCCCCTGCCAGTTCACCCACATCCACACCCACTCACACTCTTCTGTACCTCTCCCTGATGCTCTGTTCTCTGCTTTCAAGGACCTTTCCCTGTCTGTCCTGTAAAATCCTCATCCTTCAAAATGTCAGATGTCAGGTCTATGAAGTGTTTCTAGAATTCCCTGGTAGGGCTGAATTCTCCTTCCTTTTTTCCTTTTTTTTTTTTAAAGTAAACTCCATGCCTAATATGGGGCTTGAACTCACGACCCTGAGATCAAGAGTCACATGCTCCGGGCGCCTGGCTGGCTCAGTTGGTAGAGTGTGCAACTCTTAATCTCGGGGTCGTGAGCTCAAACCCCATATTGGGCATAGAGCTTAAAAAAAAAAAAAAAGAGTCACATGCTCTGCTGAGCCAGCCAGGCGCCCCTCTTCTTCCTTTCCCTGAACAGCCTCCCATTACAGCCCTTGTCACCCTCCATTGTAATGATTTGTTTACACTGCTCTCTTTCTCACTAAGCTGTGAGACTCTTGAGGAAGGGTCTCATAGATCTTTGCCCAGAACCCAGTACTCAAAACACGGTTTGGAGTGGAGCCTGGCTCTGTTGCGGGGCTCGAGTTGGGTGCCTGAGGGGAGAGTGGTTTGGGAAGATGCTGTCTTACCTAGCTCCTCCCCATTCTGCAAGCATCCTGCTGTGCCACTTGATCTTTCCCTGGTCTGGTAATACTCACTGGTCAGTTGGCTAACACTTGCTGAGCCTCCAGTAGGACACGGTGACTGTCCCTAACAAATGTGATGCTGGGTTGGGGTCAGGTTAACTCCTGCAAGTGATGTAACAGTTAAAGTGCAAGCAAGTCTGTCATATTTGTGGTGCTTAAGGACTGAGGAGCTACAGAGAAACAGGGCCATCAAAATGGAGGTGGTTTGGCTAGGGAAGGGCTTTGAGGAACAGTTACATTTAAAGTCAGGTTTAGAAGGTCAGGGATGCCAAAGGAACAGGAGAGTGGTGGGGGATATGGGAACAGCACATAGAGACACACCAGTGAGGGTGACCTTCTCTGTTCTGCAGGAGCCCTCCATGCCTCTGGTCACCAGTGATTCAATAGATCAAGCAAACGAAAGGATCACAGTATGAGATACTGCATCGGTCTATGGCTGAATGGGATTCTCTAGGATCTAAGGAAAGGGAGCCTGATCCAGCCTATATTACGATGGATGATTGCTGGTTGTGTTACTCATTAGCTGCTTGACTTTCCTTATGCAGGAAGGACTTAGCTTCTGCTTGATGAAGCTGGACTGGAACCCACCGGAGTCCCTCTGTTCTTGTTGCATGCCCCGGTGGACCCACCACTTGCTCCTTCCTGGACCTTGAGGGGAAGAGGTTGAACCACCCGTTTCCTTTCCTTTATTCTGGGCATTCTCCCTCTGTCTAAGGGTGCTCTGGGGATCCAACAATGGAGAAGCTAAGAGCTGGCCCGGTCCAGCTTTGCTTCTGAGTGGGACCATCAAAGATGGGTTGACCTGGGCACCAGGGGGAGGGATGGATGTTCATTCTCCCTTGAGGAGGAAATATGGATTCTCTCAGCAACTATAGCCTAGGCTCTAGTTAGCTATAGACCTTGGTAAGGCCTGGAATATTTATTTCCAAACTGAAAATTGGAGAGGTGCAATCTTATTAGTAAGACCCATTGCCAAAAAAAGAGATTCAGCTGATACTACTTTATGATTTTACAAAACATTTCAAAGACATCTTCTTACTTGCAGGAGGCAGGGCATGGTAATTTCTGTTTTACGGATGCAAAAACTGCAGTTCAGATTTAGTTAACCTTTTTAAAGGAACTTACGGGAAGGATAGGACTAGAATCTAAGGTTCATCACCCCAAATCCCAAACTCTTTCCCCTGTTTGGTGTACTCCAGAGTATGACTGGTAGCAGTGCTGAGATGATTACAGAAAAATATTTAAATATAACACTATTTTTATTTTTGAAAGATTTTATTGACTTATTTGACAGAGAAAGACAGCGAGAGAGGGAACACGAGCAGGGGGAGTGGGGGAGGGACAGGCAGGCTTCCCGCGGAGCAGGGAGCCCGACGCGGGGCTCGATCCCAGGACCCCGGGACCATGACCTGAGCCGAAGGCAGACGCTTAACGACGGAGCCACCCAGGCGCCCCTAAATATAACACTTTTAAAAAATATATATTTATTTTACATGATATTGTATACTTAAAAATTTTATTTTGATGTGATTTACAAAAAATAACTACCATATCTAAACTGTTACTTCAGAGGTATTATTACTTAGGATGAGGCTGAAAAAAATGATATGTAGGTAAGGTGCAGATAAGCAAATATGTGAAAATGTAATTTTATTTCACTTTATTGTTTAAGATTTTATTTATTTGAGAGAGAGAGAGAGAGTGAGTGAGCACAGGGGGCAGGGAAGGAGCAGAGGGAGAGGGAGAAGCAGACTGTGCTGAGCGTGGAGCCCAACGCAGGGCTCCATCTCATAACCCTGAGGTCACCACCTGAGCTGAAATCAAGAGTTGGACACTCAACCAACTGAGCCACCCAGGTGCCCTGAAAGTGTAATTTTAATAAATGAATTCGGGAACAACTGAAATATGACATGCTTCCATCCTGAGTTTCCACTTGACAGCTTTTACTATAATTATGATATCAGAAATACTGAAGGATATTTTCAGTGAGAAGAAAATCAATAATAAATATGTGAATGACATTTTAAGTCCTCAAAATGCCCAAAGCATATGTAAGGACCGGGGGCGGTGACATTTGATCCTTGTATATGCTTCTGAGTATCAGGAACCCTCTGCTTTATAGATCAACATTTTTTTAAATTGCCATTAAGAGAGTAAATGAATATTTCTGAAGACTTGGGAAATAGGGAACACATTTTTCTTACTTTAACACTTAAGTTGTAGTGATCAGTTGATAGGTATTTTAATAATACTTTGAATTAAAATTCAATAGCCAATTACTGCTATGGCCAGAGAATTTCAAGTGCTAATGTAGCTCTATATGAATTTCTACAAGTTCGACTGAAGCCATTCCGCACGGTCAACAATTCACATTGGGCTGATGTATTGTTACTACTAGCACTGAAATTCTGACAGATGATGTTACATGGCCTTTGATGGGGAAGCCCTTTAAATGATTCCTGAGAATGTAATACTTGGAATATCCGAATGGGGGTTACTTTTGCACCAAACTGGGGAATGCAGTGACCACTCAGGCCTGTTGAACTGTTTGGGAAGGCCCCTCAGACATGGCCTCAGAAGGGGTGTGGGGTGTGGGGAATCCTGCATCCTGGACAGCCTATCAGATTTATTTTCCAATTTCTGAAGGGTGAAAAAACCTGAAGAAGCTCCCTTCTTATCCTTCCCATCTTTTCCCCTGTAGTTCTCTGACTATAAGAACTCAGAGCACAGAACCATCAACGGGGTATGAAAGGCAGGGCCCTGGTGCGGGCAGTTCTCCTGGCGAAGTCAGTGTGGCCCAAGAGGACAGCAAAGATCACCTGTCCGGGCAGCCCCTCTGTGACTTTCCACCCAACAGAAACGGACAACTCTCTAGGGTGCGCATTCTGAGTGGTATTCTGTAGCTTGCAGCTGAAACAAAAAGTGCACACAGATACATACAGAGAAAGGCTCTTGCTTCTCTGGGTTCTCCCATTTAAGGCACCTTGAGGCAGAGGTTAGGAATATGGCCTTTGAGGTCGGCTATACCTTGAATCCAAGCTCTGCTTTTTCTTAGCTGTGTGTGATCCATAGCAAACAACGCTATACTTTCCTGAACCTCGGTTTCTTCACCTGTAAAATGGGGATGAAAATCCCTCCCTTTCAGAATTGCTGTGAGCATTAAATTAGTGTATGCAACGGCCTGTCACTGAACAGGCTGTCAGTCCATGGGACCTGCAACTGGTATCCCCACTACCCTTGCTGTCGCCACCGCCGTGACTGTGTCCCCTGACACGGACTGCTGTCACCACCAGCACCATCACTGTTGTTACCACCAGTGCTGGTGTCAGCCAGACAGAATTTAATTCCATTTATCACAGAAAGGTGCAGTGAGAAGCACAGTATTTGAATTGTAACAGGATTTTATGATTTCAGAGTAGCTTGAAGGGTTCTGAGGGACATCAACATTCTTTTTTTTTTTTTTTTTTTTAAGATTTTACTTATTTATTTGCCAGAGAGAGAGAGATTGAGAGAGGGAACACAAGCAGGGGGAGTGGGAGAGGGACAAGCAGGCTTCCCGCCGAGCAGGGAGCCCCACGCGGGGCTCGATCCCAGGCTCCTGGGATCATGACCTGAGCCGGAGGCGGATGCTTAACGACTGAGCTACCCAGGCGCCCCGGGACATCAACATTCTTGAAGATGCAATGAGTAGAGGCCAACTCATGCCTAAAGCTTCCTGCCCCCTCTAAACTATAAATCATAGATTGAACTGTCCCCTTAAGAAACTAGAATCAGATGCTATATATAATTTGACACAGCATCAGTATTTGAAGACAAATACATTTAAAAGAATTTAAAAACTTAAAATATCAGCTGAGGAGATACCAGTCAAAGGCAGGTGATCTGAAATTGGGAACATCGCTTACACTGGAGGAGGTGGTAAAACAGAAAGACAGTGTTTCCAGCAAGAGAGAGCAGGAGAATGAAGAGTACTAGCGAAGACACATGGCCTGATGCGTTTATAAAAAGGAGGAAATTCCTTGGGATATGGAAATAAGAGTGAATGTAAAATGACATTCATTAACATTTTGCTTTTTAAAAAGGAAGCATGAAATCATTTAGCTTTAGTTCTGCACAGAAAATAGAAACACTTGTGTTATCTACTGGTAAGATTATTTGGGGACTTTATGAACAGTTTTAGGAAGTGGAAAGAGAAAAGAAGGAACAGTGGAAGGCTTGAAGGATGAATTTGGCAGGGAAGACGGAGGTGGCTGGACAGTAGGGAGGAGAGCAGAGGTGAATGTTTGGGTCAATTATGTTAACATGTGACCAGTCCTGAGTTGTCTACTTGCCCAGATGGAGGGTCTCAGTGGATCAGAGCCATCCTTACTTTACAAACGGACAGGGGAAACCAAAGGTGCCTTTGTTTTGAAAGTTCTTCTCAGAGCCCATGAAATGTAGGCTGCAAGATTTATCTTTAAAAATATTCAGGCAGAACGATCAGGTAGGGACAGACAAGTCTTTATTTTAAATATCTTTTGGTAAGGGGATTTGGAAAACGCATGCCATGTGGAAAGCTACCTGCTGAGGTGAAACAATTGGATTTATAAGCATATTGCAATTTAAAGGAGTTTCCACATTTGCTAGCACATTAGATGTTGTACTTAATTTTCTGGGTTTTTTTTTTTTATAGCTTTACTGAGGTATAATTTGCATACCATAAAATTTGCCCATTGTTAAGTGTATAATTGGTTGATTGTTTAGAGTTCTGCAGCTATCACCTTCCACTCAGATTTTTTTAAACCAGAAATCTTATTTGAAAATATTTTTGGGGTGCCTGGGTGGCTCAGTTGTTAAGTGTCTGCCTTTGGCTCACATCATGATCCCAGGGTCCTGGGATCGAGCCCCGCATCGGGCTCCCTGCTCCTCGGGAAGCCTGCTTCTCCCTCTCCCACTCCCCCTGCTTGTGTTCTCTCTTCTCACTGTGTCTCTCTCTGTCAAATAAATTAATTAAAAAAAAAAGAAAATATTTTTAACATCGAGTTAAATGTGTAAACATTTTTATTTAATTTAGAATATTTCATGTCTAATTTAAGCCGGTATTGCCTATGAGAAAAGCAGAGAATGTAAGTCATTTTAAAGCAGCTTGCAGCTAAGAGCAATAATGTTAAACGTCTTCTATTTTATACACCATAGGCTTATTCTTTCTTTGGAAAACACATCTAAATGAACTAACATTAGCTCAAAGTCACTTTAAATTGTAAACATTTATTAAAATGTAACTGATGAACAATGATAAAATAATTGGTGAAAATATTTTTTCAATTATTCTAGAAGGAAACAAAAGTGTTTTAACTGTTAAACGTAGAGCGAGTAATTTCTTTCTGACACTGTCAGAAATTTAGAAACCAGTTAGCCAAATGGTATTTACTAAATGCATATTGTATACCTATTTCTGTCCAAGATGCTGTGGGGACGTATGTGATTCAGTAGACCGAATTCCTTACTCTCTAGGGGAGTGGTGAGAAATTTCCCTACTTTCTTTTCATTCAGGCCCACTAACCTAAAATGGAAAAAGAAAAGAATTATGGAAACTCTTGATTTATATTTTTTAATAAAATAAGAATCCCATTTGCCTCCTTTTAATATAAAAAGAATTACAAAATTCTTTGATAAGTACAACAAAAAATTCAAAGAATGCTCTGAACTTCCTATAACCGGCTAAAGGAGAGAAGGCAACGGCTGGGGTGGGGTGTAGAGATGACATGAGAGGAAAGGAAGATACAGAGGAAACAAGTAAGGACTCCTGGAAAGGAAAACGAGGAAGGAACAGTAAAAGCCATACAGAGAAACACACATCCAGACCCACACACACAAAAAGGGAGAAATACTCTTATGAGGAAAAAAGAGAGAAGATGTCCAAAGGGTAAAACCATCCTTTCATGGCCCGTGTTTCGATCTTGCTGTGAAAGACCCTGAAAGCCATGGTGTGTTTGTGCAACCACAGGTGTTAAGTGAGACACAGGACTTTAGGAAACCTGTCCTTCAAGGGAGATGAAACGGAGCTCGGGGCTAGATACGGTGTTTTTGCCAAAGGCTCCCAGTCTAGCTCGGAGAGTTTCCAATCTACGCGGGGAGATAGAACGGATGATGACTCATAAAACAGAGCAGGGTGTGCAGGAATCAGAGCCAAGGAGTCTTTCTGGGGCAGGACAGAATTGAGAAGGAGGGTGCGACGTGCGGAGTAATAGCTGGGAGGGTTGGGAAGGCACACAGATACTCTGCTCTTTCCCTCATCAGTTCCTGCTCATGCAAGGAAAAAAAGTGTATGACTAAGGGAAAGATACTAATCTGAACTAACCAAATTCACATTTTGTTTGTGACGGAACAGTTTTAAGGCTCTATCTGGTGTTGGTCATTAGTGTGGGGTTTACTGTGACCCAAGTGAAACCACATTTATGCTAACTGTTCATACCTTTGTTTACAAAGTTAGCCCTGAATGCTGGTAAGCATATCACCACCTTGGCTGTGAGTGACCGCAGGTAACTTCTAAACCCTTCTTGAGTCTCAGTGTCTTAAGCTGTAAACTGAAAGGATTTAACTGGAAGATTTCTGAGATTTTATCCAACTAAAAGAATTACATTTTTAATTGGAATTGAGCAAACTAATATCCTGAGAATATAAATCAGAATAGAAATACTTTGATTAAAATATCCCTAAGAGCGTGTTATAAATTAAGGACGAAGCAAACAACTTTAGAAAACATCAGATTTAACCTACGTATACAATTTCTTATCTTCTAATACTGAACCATTTGCCACTAAAACTATGTGAAATAGGATGTATCAGCACTAGAATTGTATTGCCTTAGTTTAAATGTTTAGAAATCTGAGATTTGTTGCTAATCAGATCAACCTTGAAGTCCTCATTGGCAGACTCTCAGCTTTTTAACGAATTTGACTTTTTAAAGTCAAAATTATGGCCTATCGTTCTAAAAATATTGTGAACAAGGAAATAAAGGGGGAAATGTAATAACTGAGCATCTCAAAAGTAGAGTTGTGTCCCTTCAGTTTTCATTTTCACTAGAAATCGCTCGGTTCTGATTTTAGTATTCCTACTTACAAATAAAGGGGGGAAAGGCTGTGGGTGGTGGGATGCTTGGGTGTGGGAGGGTACATTGTTGTCTATTAGTGGAATCAACCCTTTCAGCAGACAAAGACAACAACCAAATCTTTAGATGGTTTATTTGATCTGCGTGAAAGAGTGGCAGTGGGATTGCTGGCACTTGAATAAGCGGAAACAATATTTTTGGCTAGAGAGACTTCTGAGTTCTCTCAGGGAGCCTTCTAGAAGGCCATCTGGCCCAAACAGTATTTCTTTTGTAAAGCCCTGCATTTGGAAACACAAATGAAAGGTGTATGAGCAGCAATCAGATACCTATGAAAATAATTTGCTTTCAATACTTGGGGGGATGGTTATTATTCTTTGTAATTCCCTAGATGAAAAGACTTACATGAGGGAAAAAAGCTCCTCTTTCTTTATTAAGATATAAATTCCCAGTTTATATTCCAGTAGAGGATTTGCTTATTAATGTCAACTTATTAATTTGCTCTATGGTTTTCTCACGAGTGAAATTAGAATGTTTCAGGGATATTTACAGTTGTTATGTCAAGGTGTGACCTTGTTTTTGACCTTTATAATTGTTAATTGAACCTAGATTTTAAAGATGAACATTTCCCGTTCCTTGGTTTTTAGCTAGCTTGTGAAGCTCTAACAAATGAAAAATATTGAAAAAGTTAAACGAAATCATTCCAAAACCAAATTAGAATGATATGACTAAAACTGAAAATGAAGCAAAGCTGTATTTATAGTCAGATACTGCAGAAAACAGGAATATACTTTGCTATTCTTTCACATTTTTCGTTAGAGTCTCCACACAGAAAGAAATGCTAAATTCTTATATTAAGATATCTTAGGATTACCGATCAATCATTTCCTTTAGCTGTCATTTTTGCCCAAGAAGAAATGAATACAAAAAGAGCAAAAATGAGCACTGAGTTTGTAATAGAGACTTGAAAAAATATACTGTATCATAATACATGAATGTATATATATTGCATAAATATTTATATGTACTTATATGTAAGTTATAGTTTCCATTGATATATACATAGTAATATTAACTAAATATTTGCTTGAGATGTTTTTATTTCAGTTACCCAATTTTCGTACTCTACACAATTTTAAGTTGATAAAAAAAGAACTGTAAAAAATCCCATTTTTAAGAAGCAATAATAAATTCAGTTCTGAATGGAGAATTTTCAAATAGTGGCATTACCACTGTTATGGAAAAGATGATAAATAAAATTAACCTTGAAGAAAATCTTCTATAGGTTTAAAATAAATCACATGGGAAGTGATTTATCCTGGCTAAAGTTTCTACCAAATAATTTGAAGCTACAATTACTAATGACATACAGGTTGTATCTCAAAATATATTTTTCTGGAAGGACTGGAGAAAAACTCAAGTTTGATGAATATTGCGGGTATATATCTCACAACAGATGTCGGCTAAGTTTGACATATTTTAGCTTATGGGAATTAAAATAGGAGCATAGAGTATGGGAAATGTTTAAGCTTTTTCCAACAGATTTTAATAAGAGAAGATGACTTTGAGTCCCTAGTGTCAATCTATAGCCTAATTCTTACTAGAGGGGACTATTGTGCCAGGAAAAATGCTTTTGCCTGTAAATATCTATAGTTTCCTGAAACAAAGCAGTCACAAGCATCACTATCCGCCAAACAGTGACAGATTATATGAGCAGATTATTATTTCTTAACGTAAAGTATTTCTCACCTGACATTAGACTAAGGGGCATCAGACTTTATTTCCTAAGAATCTCTAATTAAAATGAAACAACAAAAAATTCTGTGACACCAAAGACAGTTCTCCAATAATTTATCTACTTTGTAATCTAAGTATTCCCACAAATTTAATTATTTGGAAGGAACAGAAAAAAGGGTACAACTTTTATTTTTGATAATTATTTTTATTACAATATTGTTATTATTATTATTACTATACAACAGTACTAATTATTATCACTATAGAAAACACAAAGCACCCAGCATTACCTGCGAACTTCAGCTATACCTCTGGTCTTAGGGCAGAATATAATTTAGGATGGGAGCAGAAGTAGAGAAAAGCAAAATATATAATTTTGCCTTCTTGGGTCATTTCTACTTAAAAACATTACTTGAATGAAATTTTCATCAGAGGGGAAAAAAGGTCTTTTGGAAATCTGTAACTGTCTCACTAGGACACAGACTATCAGTTTACCATCCTTGACAGAGTCACCTGTGCTTTGGACAAAGTATCCGAGGGTGTATGTTTTCATCAGCGATTCACATTCGAAATAAAACAGATTAGATGTTTGTTGGAAGCAATACTTTATACAATTGAGCAACCTATTTATACTAAATCTTTACAAACAGAACACACATTATTTAAACCCCAAGACCCTTCAAGACCCAGAGTCACCTACCTGCAGACCCAATTTTTGTGACCAGCCAATTTATAGGGAGAGTGAAAGAAACATGCGAACTGGATAAAATAACCATATGTCCCCACTGGAAGCCCCATTACTTGAATCATTTAAACCTTGCTGGACAAAGCACCAGGAGAATTTGCTGTAGGAAACAAACCTACGCCAATGGGGCAGGGAGGAAATGACCTAATGGTGAGTCTCCCTTCTGCTCTAATTTCTGTGGTTCTGTGTTAAGAAAAGCTGTCCTACCACACTGTTGTGAAAGCTTACGCCCCACCAAAACAGCATTTCTTATTAAAAAAAAAAAAAAAAAGCCAGTTCAGAATTTAACATTTAAGTTGCCATCATCAAAAGGCAAGGACACTTTGGGACAGTTTTGTTCGGGAACACTTTTAAGATACAATGGAAAAGTATTTTTTTCCTTTGTTCAAGAACTGAAAATGCCAGCAAAAGAGTGTGTTTCTAGTTTGAGTTTTGTTTGCTGGCTCCCCGAAGTTTAGTATGGAGCTGGCTTCCATGCACCTGGCCGCTTACAGTGCTAAGTGGCATCCTTTGATGTTATTCAGTGTGAAACCCAGTGTAGGCGGTTAACAGAGGCAGTGTTGGCCCAGACTGGAACTCTGCTTGGGCTGCCATTTTGATGGCCCATATTCTGCCTCAGTTTATTATTTCAGTAGGAAGTATTTATCAGTGGACGTAGGGCACACACAGAGAGGTAGAGAACATTTAGTGTGTGCAGGGGCACAGGGGCGACGGGGGCCTGGATGGAGTTCTTTGCACGTATGAATGAAAAAGTACATGGCCCTCTGTCTCTGTAAATATTTATGTGCATTCATGGAGGCGCTGGGTTTTGGAGTCAAGATATAGAAATGGACATTAAAACTGTGATTTTCAAAACACATTTCTATAAACTGCGGTGTTTTTCTGATAGCCACTCCTGATTTGAAATGAAAGAATGCTATTTATCCTGAAATTGGTGTAAGTCCAAATGGGAGGTTTCCAACGTCACATATTTTGCCTTTTGAAGTGCCAGTTTGTGTAAAGATGAGCCTGTGAGTGTGTGAGGGTGAGCAAGAATACAAGGTCGGAGCTGAAGGCAGGTGTCCGTAATGACAGGGAGGGAGTGACCCACTTAATACTGCTACCCACATTCCCAAGTCCTGGGATTTTCAGGTGTTTTTACTGCCGGTGAAAAGTGCAAGTGATACTTCTCACATTGATGTCACCAGTTCACCACTGACGCCAGTTTTGTCTCCCCCACCCCACCCCCCCACCCCCACCCCCGCCGTAAGGGGCTGTTTTTAGAACCTTGGTAATGTTTCAGCATTCTTTCTTCCCCAAGTACTTTTGCATCGCAGGTACTAAAACTTCACTCCTTATGTAGGTAACAAGGCTGAGTTTAGATAGTACCTCTAGGATGGATTTATAAATGCAACTTTCCCCCCATTCTCTTACAAAGAGGCAAACGGTATTACTGCAAATAACCTTTAAGATAATTAACTGACAATGCTGCAACTAGCATAAAATCTTCCTTCAGGCGACACCTAATTTAAGTGTTACTGGCACAAAGTGGAGACAGATTGCGCATCACCACTGCAATATTTACATAGCAGAAACCCACAGAGCAGGAAACGCGAGGCTCAATGATGCACTAAATTAGGAACAACCGTACTCCACTGTTAATTTGCTCTCCATTCTATCTAGATCTCAGGTCCAGAAATTGGTACAAACACATACAAAACCTCCCACTCTTAAATGACTAAACCGGAGGAGCTTTTTGTACATTTTTGCCCCAAAATTAAAATAACTTGAAAATTTATTTCCTCTCTCCACAAGAACCATTTGATCAAACTGTGTTTATTTCATCACAACTTGCTCTCACTTTGATCTAAAATTATTTTCATATGAATGCTGCATCGGAGTCTATAGAGAAAAACTAAACAGATTTCTATTTTCTCAAAGGCTTGCCAATATAGTTTATGAAAAGAATAACCTCTAGAGAGACTTGAGGGCCAGGTAGTGAAATATTCAGAAACATGGAAAGGCAAATTTACCTTAAGCGAATTTCTCCCTGATGAATGCTGTCCCCTCCCACCTCCCCCCTTACAACGCAATGAGTTTTTGAAATGACTCAAATGATATCTAATTTATATTTTTACCCCACAGTATTTTAAACACCAGTTTCACCCAAGGCATTAACAAAACATTTACCTTTCCTAATTGTTGATGTTCTTTAAAGGCAGCGATTAGTTCTTCAGCCCACTTAATTTTTTCAGGGGAAGGAGAAAACTCTTCCTGCACCACGGCAATTTGGTTAGGGTGTATCACCTGCTTACCTACAAGAAGATTAATAACACCGGAAACACGAAACAACAAACAGATGTTCAAACAAAATGTCTCAACCACGAAAGGCTCCTAATGCTTCACAGTCTGTATGTAAAATAACTAATTATTTTAGAACTTTTTAAAAAGAAAGTAACTGCAATCTGGCAGGCTTTTCCAGAATACCACGTAAGAAACACAGAAGAATGGGAGTAATTGTGTTTCTGATCCTATAGAAATGCCACCTTAGTGCAGATAATCTCTCATTTTTAGTTACAGGTGGGTTGACTAGGTTCCTTTGGCTGGAACTTTAAAGGATAATATCTGCAAATTAGAGTGATTATTTTGAGTCAAAGTACAAAAAAATTATATGTTAACTCTTTCAAATTTTTTAAGTTGTCTTTTGCTTATTTTGTACCATTATCCCACCTGCCATGATTTCTTTTAGAAGTGGTCTGTTGTTTTTCATAAAGCTTACAGATGCAGACGTTATAACCATATTAATATCAAATAGTGGCTTACAATAATATAATACATTTAATTTTCTTTCTTTTAGACAAATATAGCGTGTCATTTCTAACCACTATCAGAAAACTGGATTTCGATGAAAAAATTTTATTCAGTACAGTGGAATAGAAGGCAGATTTGAACACAGTGGTCTCTAGGTTACTCCATTTCAAAATGTTTAAATAAAAAAGTTACTGAAAGTTTCTCTATCTATAAACATAACCAGGCTTTCCCTTTTTTCTTGTAGAATGAAGACTGAATATTTCCCTCTTATGTAGACATTTAGATACCCAGAAGAAAGTTAATCTCTTTAGTAATAGCTTTAAAAAAGCTTTCTGCTTCTTTTCAGAGTTTAAGGATCCTAAGGAAAAACATTACACAAACATAACACTCACAGGCTTCTACGAAATCATGCAGTCATTAAAAGGAACAATTTAACAATCGGGGAAGTGCAAAATTGAATCAGGTCATTAATAAAATGCAACATAATTTAATGTTATAATAATGAGATTGTATTTTATTACATGATAAAATTATGGACATATTTGGTTCTTTAAAAATGAATGTGCACTTAATGATAATTTGCTCTCCTAAATATATTCATCCATCTTTTGAAATAGTTGTTTTAACATTTAGCCAATACAATTTATACCCTTGATGTTTTAAAAAAGATAATTCCTGTTACTGTCATTATTGAATAGAAAAAAAAAACCCCAATATTTGTAAAAAAATTTTTTTAGTATTCCATGGAAAAGAGTTCAAGTGAATAAATATAGCAATATCTTTTCTTCTAGTAGCATAATTAGAACACCTTTACCTTGCTATTATTTCATTCTAATCTGTCAGCATACTAATAAAACATTAAAACCCTGTACAACTAAAGATGCTTTAAATTATTTGAGGAATCGTGCTCACTTCGGCAGCACATACACTAAAATTGAGGAATAATTTCAGCGAATAAATAATACCCGTGATGACAAATGAGAGCTTTTTTCAGTAGTAGGTATTGCAATTATATTTAAGTCATCTAATAGTTGTTACAATATTATTAATAAAGGGTGTCAGTTCTGGTAGTCATTTTGTACTAATTGTTAGACCTGAATTTTATAATTTATGTACATAATTTACACAGATGTGTAAAAAGCCAGATTTCACGGCAACTTCTTGGTACAGACACTATGACTTGAGGAGCAAAACATAAACTATCTAGAAATACTGGGAAACCACTGATGGCCTGCAAGTACCAGTATTTTGGTAGTGAGGCTAATTTTAGGATACGTGTTAAGTTTTAGAAATTTATGAACATCCACACATGAAGTTATCTGTGGCTGATTCTTGTATACCCCAACAATGGAACATGAGACTTCAATGCCATGTGGGAGTGAAGCAAATATTTTATACAGAAGAGCTGTTATTGGCAAGTTACTGAGGGTGCAAAATTGGAAGACATTAAAATTTATGACCATGAAATCCTTTTTACAGTACCACTTGATATATCGTGCTTTAAATCAATACCTGTCAAGTCTTTTAGGTGACTGTATGATGGTGTCATTTTTGTCTTCTACAAAAGACTGCAAAAAAGAAGAAAACCTACGGTGCTTCATATTTATCCTCTTTCTTCTCAGCATGCAGGACTGCAGTAACTGTGATGACCAAGTCAGCTGTTGAAGCTTTATTCCAAGATTTAATTTTGGTTTCTTTTTATAAGAATAATTCCTAATGTTAATAGCCACTGATATGGCCAATGCATTGATTTAAAATCAATCCACATGGACTGTGGCCCCATGAAATAATGACTGCAGAAGAGATGTATGGCTAACTTTTAAAAAACTACAACTCATTAAAAAAATGTATAATTTTTAAAAGTAGAGAAAATCCTTATAGCATAGACTGAGTGTTGCTCCTCAGTGTTAGGGGTAACACGATACCTTCATTAGGTATTTAAAACTTTTCAACCACCTGCTTCAGAAAGGGTGTGTATTTCTTCTTCCTTCCTTGCTTTCCTCCCTGCTTGTGCAAAGCCCAAGTTATGGCAATTAAATGACAAATAATTAGGACAAACAGATGACAACTGGGTCTAAAATAATCAAAGCCCTTATTGTTTCAAAATACTACAAATAATCTCGTATCTTATTATCAGACTAATTACCTTTTACTGGTATGTAGCAATATAATTGGGACTACAAAGACCTTCTTTCTAAAAATTGTAAAATGGTTATGAAGTGTAGCTCCCTACTTTACTGACTTGTTCACTTGAATATATAATGGGCACTGTACCCTCTGTGCCTCCCCATTCTCCCCCTGCTTCCATTTTTTTGTGTGTGTGATTTAATACTCCCTGTTGTTGAGAAACAATAGTGCCAAGCCCATAAGCTCCTCATGCTGAGTTGGGCACAGTCTAGAAATTTAAATCTGATTTGAAGTAACTTGTCTTCTGCGATTGAATTAGGGACCAATTTAATTCAGCCCTATTTCTTGGAGAAATTCTCAAACTCCTTTATAAGTTCTGGAGCAAACATTTACCCCAGAGGTAGCTGAGGACACCCAGGTTATACTGAGTGATGGTGACACAGGCCCGCATCAATTCAGTGTTTTCAATTTTTTTTTTTATTGAATTAGTGCCCATTTCACAGCAACATCTGGCTGCTTGGCAGCCAATGCCACACATTTTAGACCAACAACATCGAGGTCTATTAGATAGATTTCATGGAGTGTCTCTCCAACTTTTCCATTTGGGCTATGTCCTAACTGGTCATTGGAAAGAGGCAGGTGTAACAGGCCACAGGAACAAGGACAACCTCAGGGCCAGGAGAGAGGGACTCTTTCGTTCTTAGTCACTACTAAATGTAGGGAGGATTCATTTATTAATAGTTCAGGTGATTGGAAAATATTTCTCTATAAGAGATCACATTTATTTATTAAACAAATTTGGGGAAGCACATTTTGTTTTAACTCTTCATGTTAAAAACACAAAAACAAATGTTAGAACTTTATTTAAGTCTAATATAACACTAAAATTGTTTCTTAACTTGTTTAATTTTATTTGGGGTTAAACCACCGTCCATTAAGATATGTTTTACATTTAAGGTTCACTTTATGAAATATTTCTTTCAGTAATCCCTAACTGGACACATTTCAAAAATGTTTACAAAAGGGATAGCAAGGATGTTTGTCCCTTTTCCTTATTATTTGAGTTCATTTATGATCATGATATTCTTAGAACTCGCAGCAGAAGAATAAATAAGAATAAAAGAGCTTATGGTGTTTCTTATCCATGGTTGTGTACATGAGTGTATGAGTACACACAACTGCTGACGTGTGTTTGTGTGTAGAATCCTATTGTGGTTTTGAAAAAAATGGATTTCTGTTGCAAAAACACAATTTTTGGTTGCTACCTGGACTCCTGGGGATCTGAGTGATCAGACACACCAATCAACAGATATCTGCCTGCGCTCCAGGACTGGATTGCGGGGGGACCTGCAGCTCTTAGTGCCAGCCAAAGCCCGTAGGTGTCGCCAGGTGCATAGACACTTACTGGGAGGTGGGAGAGAAATAAGGAGCTTGAAGTGGGAGAAGAATAAAAAACTAGTTATGAGTAAAAAAAAAAAAAAAAAAAAAAAAAAAAGAAGATATCACCGAGGTTCTTTTCAGAAATGAATGACTATTTTGAATGTATGAGGACATTTTTCTTCTCCCCATCAACCCAAACTCTTACGGCCATTCACTCAAAAACACTTCTGTTATAGCCTCATCCCTCCTCTAGGGCTAGCAAAACAGAATACTTAGGAGGACAGGAAAAAAAAAGGCAACTAATGTAAAGAGGAAATAAAATGAGGGCTTCATTGTTTAAGTTGCCCAGCCAAAGGAAAACACAACAGTTTGTTCCGTAGGTTCTTGCCCTCGATGGCTTTCTCACATTTCAAATAGTGGAATAAGTATAGCAGATATGTGGCTACATTAGAAACACTAATTTCTGGTTATAGTTCTACTTTTCTGGAATGTTTGCTAATTTAGCTACTGCTTTCTAAGATACCCTCAAGAATCATACCGGTAAATCCCATTGCAGCTCCTTCCCTTGACTGCTTGAGGAGCCCCTCTCTATCTCGAAAGTCGATGTACACCAGATCTATGGCCTGCAGACCAAAGGCCTTCGCTGTAACGATAATCTTCTGTCGGGCATACAGAATATCTTGGGTTTCTTTACTACTTGTTGCACCTGCAATGGGATGTGGATAGAAAAGGGAGACATGAACTCTGGAAACCAAACCCAGCCACCTATTGTAAAAACTTGGTTTGTAAAGACCTGGGAATTGCTCCCCAGCAAAATGATGATTCTAATATAAACGAAGAGAGGGATATGTGGAGGCAGAGTAAATCTCATATGTGTCTCTTTATCTTGGAAGGCATCTTGCAGTGTCATTGCTTGTGTGTGGATTAAGAAAAGACCCCTCCTGCATCTCAGGAGATACAACCACAAACGATTTGCTAGGTCACAAATTAACTTCTGGTATATTTTTTCCTTCTTGCCATTGCTTGGAAAGTATCAGTTCAAAGCACCACCAAAGGTGGCCGAGCAGCTGTGCAAGGAAATGGTTAACTTCTCTCACTGAGCACAGACATTCGCGTGCTGTGGATGCAATGCCCTTCCATAACTAAGGTTCTGAGCCAAACAGTGCAGCTTCAGGGTTTGGATGAAGAACTTGGGGAAACGGAAGGGCACTCATTTTGAAAGAGGCAGAAAGTGTCCACTGAACTGTCGGAAACACAAAAGTCTCTTGGAAAGACTGGTATTAAAATAAGTTCCTTTTCTTTCCCCGTAGAGGCGGGTGTGTGGGGGGTATTGCTGTTTGTATTTGGACCGTGACACTGCTCAGGGAGAGCTCCAGGCTTCAGGCCTCTGGGACTGTGGTTCTGCAAATGTTCTGTGGCCTTGGCCTCTTTTCTAGGTGTGCCCAGAGTTACGAGTTAAGACCGGAGGCAGAGTGCCCAAGGGATGGGGAAAATCAGTGGAAACAAGCATACTATCTCAATAAATATTTAATAAGAAGAGTTCTAAAATGTATTTTAGGGGGAATTTAAGATCTGTTTAAAATGATATTTGGATACAACATTTAATGTAGAAAATGGTTCATTAAAACAAATGTGAAATTGCCTTAAATTTGTGTTAGAAGCCTAGATAGCCCTCAGACTGATGTGAAAACATAAGCAACGGAGAGGTTGTTCACATATTATAGTCACTACGAACAAAGTAGGTATCATATATTCCCAAACACATCTGAGGTTGCAACAGGCTTTTTATTATTTTATAAATGAAGAGAAGTAATAATATAGTGTTCTGGAAGCAGGACAGCTCTGAGGTGCCCTAAATTATCAGAAAGTATTGTCCATTCAGCTGAAAAACCATTGTCATGGTTGGCAAATATATATTGTCATGTAAATGTCCATTCAGGAAGGGGCAAAGATAAAATACACACACACACACACACACACACACACACACACACATACAGATAGATACATGCACACACAGAGATTGAAAAAGAGAGAAATTTGTTTGATACCTATGCTGGCTCGAAAGTCTTCTCCTCCAAAAATGACTGCATCTAGAAAAAGACCCACTTGAGGTCCGGTCTTTAGTGCTTCTTCACACACGGCCTGTAAAAGAGCAGAACAGAACCAGATCTCATAGAAACGCACAATTTAGAGAGGAGCAGCATGGTGGATTTCAGTAACAGAAAGATCCAACTCTTAACAGTTTGCTGAAAGCAAACTGGCAGTCCTAAAAATGCAGCCTAAATTTACCCCTTTTGAAAGGCTTTTAATATTGTCCAAGATAAATATGTTGTATAGATTTGCTTTGCTTAATGGATTACATTAATATAGTTACAAATATATATTAATATAGTTATAATGTTCGAATCATAGTTCATCTAATTTCTAGAGAAACTTTGAATTAACTCATTTTGATCGTACTGTAAATTACTTCTCTTTTTCCAAAATTTGTTTTTGTTTTAAGAGACTCTCAAACAATAAACATAAAACCACAGGAGAGAAGGAAAGAATTTTTAAATCAAATTAATTGGATTATTTGCATTAGGATCAGGATTTCTTAGTAAATGGTCTCAGGATTAAAGACATACAATACAAAAATCTACAACTCCAGAGGGGCAAATAAAAATGCAACAAGTCATCCAAGATGTATTCATTAGCAACTTCCATATTTCTATGTGAAAATAAAGATTAATAACATTTGTCCTAGATGTAACTGAATCTACCAAGGTGGAGATTCAGCATGCTAATGTATGTGGATGGGGAAGACCTGAGAATCGGGAGAGGACATTGATTAATTTCAGGGGTTGTAAATGCTTCTACTTACAATATGGAATAAAATGGTGCAGTGGAGTTTAGAATTCAATCATCGTATGAATCTAGTCACATCTAAGGGATATGCTTTGATTGTATCTCAGAATTGTGGGGCAGGCTGGAAGAATTTGTGGTTAGTGGGGTAAACACGCTGATCATGAGGCTTGAAGCAGCTCCCCAAACATATGCACTCTGCCCCTCCTGCATGGTCCAGTAGGTCTCAAAGTTTCCTCTCGGAGCTCTTACTCACGTATTATCTCTCTGGGCAGTTTCCAACTATCTCTTTTCTTTGTTTTTAGGGATTTCTTCCCTCCTGCCTTCTGAGACAGGGTGCTACAATGATGTTCATGAGTCAGGTGAAATGTGAGGCATATTTTGGAAAACAGTTTAAATGATCAGTGATAAAGGGGAAAAAACAAGCTAGCCATGAAATCGTTAAGGCAAATTGTTGCATGTAACCATACAATGCTGGCAAACACTTGGTTCAGCTAATCTTCCTGAATGCATATCAGGAAATACTTTATGTTCTAATGTGGCAAATTGAAATAATATACTACAAATTATTGATGTATCCTAACCTACAAGTAGCAGTCTTACATACTAGACATGATGGATAATGTTGCTAAAAAGAGGCCAGCAAATTTTTCAATAAAAGGCAATTGTTACAAAAGAATAATTGAAAGTTAATTCATAAGGGCAACAAAATAAATTTTCATGTAGATTTCATCTACAAATATAATAATTCAAAACATGTTTACATGTGATTACTTAATTGAAATAGGAATATATAAATATTTCACTTAAATATTTAGGATTGGGAAGTTCTTTGCTATTTAGCCAATTTCTTTTGTTTTCTAAGATGCTCACAGCCTGGTTTTGGATTATTATAGAGAACAAATGGTGCTCAAGGTTTACTTTGCCTATAAATCTTTCTAGAAAAATATTTTTAAGTAGATGTCAAAATTGAGAACAAAAGTTCCCTTAGGTAATAAATAAAATACTAACTTATTAGTCACATTATGTTCTCTTACCTTAAAATTGAGCAAACCCATTGCAGTTTCCACAAAAGGGATTAAATTCATAGGTTGTTCAAGTTTTCGGCCTTTTAAGTAGAAGGAAAATTTGTCTGAAAACTAAAATCAAAAGTGTCATAGGTGATTAGTAGGGGAAAAAATGTACAATCACCGAAATGTAGACGTAGAAGTAGTATTTAAGTCTTTGGCCTGAGGAAGTAATATCCCAGCCTATTTCGTACACAAAAAAGAATGAAAACAAAACAAAAATAGGAGGAAAGACCAAAGAAAATAGGTAACAAAGTTCCCACCAAACTACATAGTAAAACCCCAAGCATTATAATTTTTTTTTTTCCCCTAAAGGAGCAATTTGAGGCCTAGGAGTTAGAAGTGGAAAGAGAGATTCTGGAGTTTAAATGCTTTCCTTGAAAACATATTTACGTAAGACCTCTAGCCTTCACTTCGTTAAATGCAAATGGTAGGCCCCCAAAACAGTGAAGTCTTGCTCTACCTGCCATTCTGTTTTTGTTTTGGACCAGGCACTGACATCAGTGGCACTGTTCAGCAGCCTTCTACGTGGAACCCATATTATTCATTATAGCACCATTATCCTTTGTTCAGAAGGTTTTTCTTCATAATTTTTTAGCTTACCTAGGAAGACCTTAAAAAGGAAGTTTAATTCTTTGAAGACCAAAGCTCGCCAATTTTTTCCATGAGACCAGTTCACAGCTAGCTCTGCACTGCCAGTGGGGTAGCCCAAATTCCAAAATCTATCATCTGGAAACATACAAAAGCTCTTGCACAGATCTCCACCACCCCCCCTTTCAAAAGGAAAAAAAAAAAAACCCACCACACTCTAAATTGTAAATCTATTATGTCTATCTAGATCTAATAAGATGTGGGGAGATAAAAAAAAACCACAGGTATGATAAAGCTATTTTTGTAAATAAAGATGAAAACATATATATCCATTTTAAATTTAAGGAATATTCAGCCATTAATGGATATCAAAGGAAAAGGGAATTTTAATCATCTCTCCATTCAGTCTCAGTTGGGTAAATCATATCTAAGAGATTTGCATAAATATAAACCATCAAAGACTTTTCATCTTCAAAGGGGGTTTCAAGACCCTATAAGCTTTGTACTGTAATCATGGCAGGTCACCACCCTGCAGGAATAGGGCTGCTATGGCAACATAAAAAAACTAATGCTTAAGGCTTAGCATAATATTCTGACTAATAGAAAGGAAACTCATTTTAAAAGCTGGCAGCCTATTTACCAGAAGCAGGATTAGAGGTGTTATTTCCCCTTTTAGCTGCCCCCTCCTTGCTTGTGCAGCACCCCCCCCGCCTAAAAAATCTAATCACTGGGATCTTTAAAAAGCTTTTGAGCAATTTGCAGTAACTTTACAATTAGGCTAAAATAAATCACAGCTTTCAGTAATGAAGAATTATTCCCAGTTGCTCCCATTGCCCCTCCCTTCCTCAGACACCATCATCATCACCTCCTTAGTAACTTTTCAAGGGAAGGAATAACTCAACCAAAATAGCAAGAAAGAAGAGAAGGCTACAATGTAAGGAGACAAAATGTATAATATTACGGGAAAGTGAAAGTAAAACCTAATTTATGTCCCATTTAAGCTAGAAAATGGGTAGTGAAAGATTAGCGGTTTTGGTGTTGTATCTGCACTGGAGGAACTTTTTTTTTCTCACTAAAAAAAAAAAAAAAAACCAACACCAAAAAAAAGTGCAACATTACTTGCTCCATTCTTTGCGATAACAGTTGTAACTACAAGAATCATAAAGTTTAAAACTAGTTAAGTACTTTATAATATATTTCCTGTTCTTAGAAAAATCTCTAATGCCTTCTGTTTTTAAGCCAACAGGGACATTTAAAAATTAAATATTCTGGCCCATTCTCCTTCTCCTCCTCCCCTTCTTTCTTAAAAAATTGCATTAAGTACTGCCACAAAAGGTAACTAGTGGAGAAGTTTCAATTAATTTTTTCAAAAGGAGACGATTAAATGTTTCCGGCCTGGTAAAGTGTTCATTTCAGTGAGGTGGAGGGGCTGGGGAGGGGGTGGAGGAAAAGAAGGGGAAAAAATCACAAAGAGATTGGGGAGGAGATGAAGTAGCAGGGCTCAGCAATTCTTTCAATTCCAGTGCACACCCAATAGTGTGTTGGAAGAATGCACACTGTTCGGGATTTGTGGGAGAATTGTCCCACGACAAAGAAGGCAGAGTCGCGCTTGTTATAGTCCAATAAGCCGTGCCAGTCAAACAAGAACCCACACTAGCGACAAAAGGCCGGCAAGAGATTCTCACACAAAAGGAAACAAGGAAGCCCATCTTTCAGTTGTGCATCAGGCTCTGGGTTTTATGCTTCACATAAATACAAACGGAGAGGAAAAAAATAAACAGCCCAAAAGACTTCTGTTAACTAGAAATCCTATTTCTATCCAAGGATTTAAAAGAGCGAACAGAAGCTGTAGCTCAAGGCTGGGGTGGGTCCTCCCCTCTTAAATGAAGGGTAGTAACGGTGATAAACAGGCATTAACATGAAACCAAAAGGGAACAGTGGCTTCAGATTCCATTTCAATCAATTTAAGACACATTCGAATGGGGTAGGAGGCCTCGGGGATTGTAGCCTACTGTAACCAGTATCTCCCAGCTTCTGAGGGGTGACCTTGGAGAGAAGAACTCCAGTTTAGAAAGTAAATATGGGTCCTTGAACATGGGGTCTTCAAGAAGACTCCAACACGGAGCTGTCCAGCAGAAAAAATAATGGCAGCCACAGATGTAATTCTGAATTTTCTAGGAGCTACATTAAAAAAGGAAAATGAAATAGGTCAGTTTCATTTGAATAATGCTTGTTCAACCCAATAGACCTGAAATATTAATCATTTCAACATGTGATCAATATAAAAACTGAGATAATTTACATTCTTTTTGGAGGAGTGGGCTGCTAAGTCTTCAAAACCCCATGTGTATTTTACACTTACAGCACATCTCAATTTGGACTTGCCACATTTCAAGCGCTCAGTAGCCACATGGGGCGGGCGGCCAGAGCACTGGAAAGTACAGATTCGACGCATCTACATGCCTGCAAAAGGTGAGCAGTTTCCTCTGGTAGTACAACTATTCGGTGTATTGCTGCATTTGCAGCCACAGCCTTAGAGATAATCCCAGATGTGGCATCAAAAACCTGCGCCCACAGCCGTGTCCCAGGCCCTCTGCCCCTGAGCGGCACAATGGGCAGGTATTTTATTCGGCAGAGATCTGCAAAATCATAGCAACCCCTAAATAAAATCTAGCCTCCCCCTCCTTGAACAATGAAAACAATCATAGTATAATTAGGCCCATTTCAAAGTTTTCTTAAGTAATTTGACATGCCAGGTTTTTATTGGCTGAAAAGTCTGTCATGAAACACACACACACCTGTCACCAATTTAAAAAAGGACGGACTAGAGAGCTGTTCAGGAAATAATATCTGTGCTAATTAAAACCACTAGTTAAAAGCTTCCTGTTTCTTCCTCTAGTTGCCCTCAGGAGTGACCTTGCCCTCTCCTCCTCTAGGTTCGTTTTTTCATTCATGGCTAATGCGCCTTCCCTGTCTATGAAGACTGCAAATGAACCTGGGTGGGAGCCATTTACTTCACTGCTCTTCCGGTGGCGGTTAGGGCCTGGCGGGCCGTGAGGAGTGATCCAATTCCCGGGCAAGCCAGTTACCAAGGATTGCTCTGTGAGGCTTCCGAGGAGGCTGTTCTGGCCAAACCGCAAGTCTGAGTGGGGAGCGGACTCATCATCCCGAGGGCAGAGTTGTTCCTCTGAACACTCTGGGTAAAGCCAGGGCTCTCCTTGTGTGAAGGGAACAGTTTCTTGGGCTCCCTCCTTTCCTTTACCTCCCTTTCTCTCTGCTCCATGCATGTGTTTTCAAAATATGCAGCACCCGAATCCTTCCCTTCTGCTACTCCTTCAGAGCTGCTCCTGAGCCTTCAATTAAAGCAGAGCATTAGCTACTCACCCACTGGATTTCTTCAGGACTTTCCACCTTGGGCAGCATCAGGCTAGAGGGAAGGACCCGGGACTGCAGGAGGGTCTCCAGGTCCTCTTCGGCCAGACCGCTGGACACCGAGTTGACTCTCACACACTTTTCGGTTGGGCCCAGATCAAAGTCTTCAAGCGTTTTTACTATTCTCAGTCGAGCTTCATTCTATCAGTGTCAATAAAATGTATCTCCTAAGTTTATTTGTCATCGAGAGCAAAGAATCCAACTGACCGTGGACCTGCTATGTGGATTCAGAGTCTGAGCACCATGACTGTATCTACACATTTCCCGTCCAGCAAATAAATGGTATTTGAAATAAGTTGTCCAATCTGACAGACAAGAGATTGATTTCCAAACTTCACTCAAGATGACTGTAACAGAGATGACAACCACCGTCATGCGTACTGCTGCACTTCTTAAATAGTACTGTGCTCTCGCTCATTAGCATTGCTTTCCAACTACGAGGGTAAAATAACTAATAGGTAACGTTTATTGAGCATTTACTAAGCTCTAGGCAAGGTTCTAGGTCTTCTACCTGCATTTTCTCATTTAATAAATATAAGGAACTACATAACACATGGATAATGGTAGTCTCGTCTGTCAGCATATTCACATTAGGGAAAAAATAAGGATTTGTTTTTCTCTTTCCACATGCGTCATGTTTTTTTAGTCACTTAAAATTTTTTTTGCAAGTGAGTTGAATTTTGACATTCAATTAAGAAGGTGCTTACAGGAAAATGACACTCCACAGTACAAAAAAAGCTCCAACTTATTCAGATGGAAGGCAATAATGCCACGAAGAAATCCCTTCATGAAGTGGAAAACAAATACTTTTTTTTCCCTTTGATTTGACAGTCTGTGCTCCACAGTTAAGAAAAGCTGAAAGGTTGAAAGCCTGCTTCAGTATGTGAATTGTCCTTAGAAAAACTGTATGAAACCAAACATGTTATTTACTGGCTCTGAGTTGGGGTGTTGAAGGTGGGGAAGGGGGTGGGGAGAGAAAGGAGCGTATTGAGGGGGTGGGGGTTGGCGTCAAGAGAAAGAAAGCACTTGGGGTCATTACTTCCTGCCAATTTCAGTTTCAAAAACAAATTCCTTCAACTTGCCAACAGCCCTCAACAAATTCTCATTGTCAGAATGAACACTTATCAAAAGTAGTTTCATTTGGGAAGGGTTTTTATGATACTAATAAAACTTTAAAGCTTCTCACTGCTGACGAATGTGGTTTAAAAAAAAAAGTCTTAACAATATACAGCCATTTGAACAGCAGTACTTACCTGGGAAAATAGCAAACCAAAGCGGAGACAAAAAGAGAATTATGAGAGCCGATATTGGGTCTAAGTCTAATCAACAAGACAAGCCAGGACAGTAGATTTAAAGCAGACGGATGTAGGTCTACGACCGAGTGGGAGCAGGGAAGCCTTCCAAATGTGGTCTGAGTTAAACAGTGTGAGGAAACAGTGGCTTAGAGTTGTCAGGTCAGATGGAAACAGAATACGTAGACCAGTTCAAGACAGCCCTGTGGAGCCCTGATTTACAGAGCTCTGACTGCAGATAATTAGGCCAAGCTTAGACAAAAGCAAGAGAGTGCGCACGCTAGCTAAAGTGAAGGACGATGCGGCCAACAGTGGCTTGGTTCCACATCATGCCGTTGGCTATTCCACAGCTATAAAACTCATCCGCTTGCTCTGCCATGCCTTCTTGTTACATTCACTAACTAGGAAAACCCTGAAGGTGAAGAGCGGAAGTGAGCTCAGTGTCATGGTTCCAAGGACATCTAGAGCTGTCGAGAGAAATGCCTTCAGCTCTTTGGCAGTGTGGGCATTTAGATCCATGGCCTCCGAGAACCTAAAATGTGTTATGCTCCATGTAGCCTGCACAGCTACAAACTCAGGATTGCTCTCCAGCTTGTAAATATTTCAACTTCCAGGATTTCTTTCAATAGCAGGTTGGGCTTGTCAAGGGTCTACTGGGACAGAGTGAATGGAAAATGGAAAGGAACGAACCAGATCATTTAGCCTGAAAGGCACTTTAAAACTTGGATTACTTGAATCATCATCTACACTCTATTTTAATCTGTGTGTGTGCCCAAGGTGCAGAATCCCTGGCAACGTCAACTTCCTAAATTGTTCATGTTGGTGTCGAACAAAATCTGACCTCTAAGCTGTTTTGTTGTTTCCATTTAGAAAGGGACTGTTTGTTCAAAGCTCGTGTTCTAAACCCATTTGGGATTTTAACTAAAGTCAGATTACCATGGTTTCAGCACATTCCGGTTTACTTAGTAAAATTCAACCCTTGTGAAATTGGCTGCAAATGAAGTACCTAATTCCAATTTTAGGCATAATCTGATTAGTACTTTTCATGTTATAATAATGAACAGTGACTCCTCAGCATTTTGTTAGACTTTTTTTTTTTGGCTCAGAATGAAAACAAGCTCTTTCCATTTCCTCATTCTGTACCTTTCCAAAAAAAAGATGATGGCTTTGGAGGTATATTGCCACACAATATCCTTATTAACAGGCTGTTGCTTGCTGCAATTTACGTAAACTAAGCATGCAACCCTCTGCTATGTAGCCCAAAATATCCGACATCTTCACTGAAATTTACACCAAACAACAAGTATGTTGATTTTTTCTTTTTTTTCTTTTTGGTGCTTTAATGGTGAAATATGTTACTGTGCTAGCAAACACACCCATACCATCTGTTGGGTGAGAGGAAGACAGTTTCTAAGAAACAATTAAGTTTAGTTCTGGGTGCTCAGCTAGAGAGAGCCACCATCCGCCCAGTTGTGAAAAGAAAGAAATTCTGTTCATTCTGTTCTCTCCCTCCCTCTCTCCTTGATACCAATCTCTCTTTCTCACAGCTCTCTCCTTTGCATCACCTTGCTCCCTTCACATTTTCACTCTCTCTTTTTCCTTGGCTTCTGTTTGGCCCTAACTATCCTTCCAATTTCTTTTTTTTTTTAAAGATTTTATTTATTTATTTGACAGAGAGAGAGACACACAGCGAGAGCGGGAACACAAGCAGGGGGAGTGGGAGAGGGAGAAGCAGGCTTCCCGCCGAGCAGGGAGCCCGATACGGGGCTCGATCCCAGGACCCTGGGATCATGACCTGAGCCGAAGGCAGACGCTTAATGACTGAGCCACCCAGGCGCCCCGTATCCTTCCAGTTTCTGTCTCATTCAGAGGATCAGTAAGACACGGCCTGGCAGACACCCCCTTCTCCGAAGGGCTATATAAGTGATCTGCTGAGATTATTGGGAGGTAATGTTCCCTGGCAAAAGAAGGAAGAGGAAATCAAAGCAAAAAGAGGTCCCTCAAAAAAGACCTTTTTTTGGCGGGGGGGAAGGGGTGTCTTACAGAACGGCCTTGGTAAGCATTTCTTAATGTAGGGTGAACTTGTCCCACTAAAATCTGACAACCTGGAAAAAACAGAATAATGGAATTCAGGCCTTTCTCAACAGTTACATTAGATCTTTGCAGAGACTAATTATCACAGTGTGTTCTACAGCATGTCTGATTCCAGAGGTGAACTCTGCAGAGGTCACAACGAAAGTTGGCACCGATCAGAATCATCACTGGTCCCTGTTCTAAATAAAAAGTGGTGTCACCAAACTTCCTGCAGCCAATCGATATTTCGTGCCGCAGGCTGCTCAGTGCAGTGGACCAGTGGCTAATAAACTTGTCCTTATACATAAGCCACCGTATTATGTGCCTCTGTCTGGGCCAGGAACCAAGGCGTGCTCTGATTTCAGAGACCCGGTTCTTATCACCTGGGGAAGAGACACGCTCGGGTGACGTAAGAAAGCGGCTAAATCAACCATCGCCAAGACCTGCAGACTCCAAAATTAAAGGAGAAAATATGCGTGCAGTTGGTTCAATTGGCACCCATTAAAGCTAATAACTAATCATCCTCGCAAGTTTCTAGCTCCGAATGATCAAATCTGCAAAGAAAACAACATCCGTCCACTTTTACACTCCAGTGGAAGAGGTGGTCCCTCGCGGCAGGGCGGCACAGTCTCGCCATCTGGAGAATAAATCGAGTGTGAAGTACAGTATAGTTTGGGACCAAGCTCCGTGGCGGCAGCTCAGCAGTGAGTTCATTAGTTCCCAACTTCCAGGGATTAGAGCGGCATCAATTCTACTGTCGGATAGGAAGAGACAGACAGGATACGAGATTCAAGGAGGATTGTGACAACCAGGAGGAGCCCCTTGGGTTTATTTATAAAACTACAAAGTATAAACATACCCAAATAAGTGCCTTAAATAATAGCATTATCACAGTTTCATAACATCTGAATTAACACCTTTCCCTTCTTCCACACCCCCCCCCCCAACCTCGTATGTTAATGTATAGTCCTTTTCAGAGGAAACCGCAAGGGCACCCTTGATGCAACAGGAACAGGGAGAAAGCCGAGCGGCAGAACCCAGATTTGGTAATTAAGAAATATGAAAGACCTTCTAGACTCCAGGGAGATGCATAACCTTGGTGATTTTTAAAAATGTGCAATTAATATTTCATCGTTCAAAAGGCAAACTGCGAGGCCACAGCCTCAAAAACACTAGTGAATTCTGTCTTCTCTGAATGTGTCCATCTTATTTCCACGTTATCTGATTTGTAAAACGATGTCGTGGGCCCGGAGTGCAACGAACTTTGGGCAGATGGCCTTGCTATCAGTATTTATGCGAAAAATTTTTTAAAATGTTGAGGTCATTTGGTTTGGACTGAACTTTTCCATGGAAGGATCTCCTTTATCACACAACTTCTTTTATACATTTATATTAAAAAAAAAAGTGCTTGTGACATAAAACAGGTCATCGCTTGTAAACTATATTATTGTATTTTTCTCATAAATGTATAAAAATTTATTATAGGATCCCAGAGACTGTGGTAGTGACTGCATTGGACAAAAGGCAAATAAATTCTCATTAATTATTACAACGTGGTAGTGTTTCTTTAGGAAGGTGAGAGTGTTGAGTTTTCTATCCCATTGTTTTTTTCCACACGATAAAGAAATCTTGATTTGTTTTTGAAAGAAGAAAACTGACAACAATACTGCATATACCGTGAGTCAACTCGTTTAAAATTTCATTCACGGTTAACACCAAAGGCACAGGTAACAAAAGAAAAAAACTGGACTTCATGAAAATTAAGAAGTATTTGTACATCAGGAGACACTATGAACAGAGGAAAAAAGGCAACCCACAGATTGGGAGAAAATATTTGCAAATCATATAACTGATAAAGGATTCATATCTAGAATATATACATATCTCCTAACACTCAACAACGAAAAAACAACACAATTCAAAAAAACCCCCCAAAACCAACACAATTCAATGGGCAAAGGACTTGAATAGATATTTCTCCAAAGAAGATACACGGATGGGCAATAAGCACATGAAAAGATGCTCAACATCATTGATCATTAGGGAAACGCAAATCACAACTACACTGAGATACCAGTTCACAACCATTAGGATGGCTACTATGAAAAAAAAAGAAACCAGAAAAAAACAAGTGTTGGTGAGGATGTGGATAAATTGGAACCCTAGTGAGCTGTTGGTGGGAATGTAAATTATAGCCGCTATAGAAAATAGTATGGCAGTTCCTCAAAAAATTAAAAATAGAATTACCGGATGATCAGCAATTCCACTGCTGGGTATATATCCCAAAGCACTGAAGGCAGGGTCTTAAAGAGATTATTGGTGACACCTGTGTTTATAGCAGCATTATTCATCGTTGCTGAAATGTGGAAGGAACCTAAGTGTCCACTGACAGAAGTATGGCTAAGCAAAATGTGTTATACATGTACAATGAAATTTTATTCAACTTTAAAAAGAGAGGAAATTCTGACAGATGCTACAACATGGATGAACCCTGAGGACATTAGGGTAAGTGAAATAAGCCAGTCACAGAAAGACAAATACTGTTGTGATTCCACATCAGTGAGGTACTTAGAGTAGTCAGAACGTAGAATAGTGGTTGCCAGGTGCTGGGGGGAGGAGGGAATGGGGAGTTAGTGTTTAATGAGTACAACATTTCAGTTTTACAAGATGAAGAGTTACAGGGATGGATGGTGGCATGGCTGCACAACAGTGTGAATGTACCAGTAACAACTGAATAGTACACTTAAACATGGGTAAGATGGGAAATTTTGTTATATATGCAATACCACAATAAAAAAAGTGAAAAATTTTTCACTCACTGATTTATCCCACAAATTATTACATTCTAGGCACTCTGTGTATTCTGAAAGTGTAGACTTGGGTAGAGCAAAGTTTGTGATGTCTTAATTATAAAAGGTACATTAAAACACACGTTTATAGTGAAATGCCAAATCAACTTTCATTCAAAGGACTAAGAAGGCTCAGGGTGTATGGATAGATAGTTCATAATATGCAACTGGCATTTCTGCCCCTCAGAGATTTAATGGAAAAAGAGAAAACTCCACAAGAAACAACACTAGAATACAATAAATCTATGAAAAGAATTTATTTGGAAGGTCTCTGAGCAATTAAAAACATTTTTTAAATGGCTTTAAGTCATACAGGCCTATACTTTCATCAAAATTCACAGAAAGTATGCTTAAAATTTGTGTTTCATTTTATATAATTTTTACCACAAAAGAGCAAAGAGAATAGTAACCAGTTTTGAAGGCTGGTCAATGGTATACACACAGAAGTATTTGAGGGGAAGTCTACTGTGGCTGTCTGCAACTTACTTTGAAATTAATTAAAAAGTAAATGAACTGATGGATGGACAGAAGGATAGCCAGGTGGACAAGTTTTTACTCTGTAAAATATTAATGGGAGAATATAGGAGGTGGGTATAAGGGTATTCATTGTACAGTCTTTCAACTTTTGTGATGTTTAAAGTTTTTGTAATACAACTTGGGGAAAAAAATTTCTTAAAGTGCCTCTAAAATGTTGGGGCGCCTGGGTGGCTCAGTCGTTAAGCGTCTGCCTTCGGCTCAGGTCATGATCCCAGGGTCCTGGAATCGAGCCCCGCATCGGGCTCCCTGCTTGGCGGGAAGCCTGCTTCTCCCTCTCCCACTCCCCCTGCTTGTGTTCCCTCTCTCGCTGTGTCTCTCTCTGTCAAATAAATAAATAAAATCTTTAAAAAAATTTATAAAAAAATAAATAAAATGTTGATAATTTTTGGAGCTGATTTGTGAATACATGGGGACTCTTGACACAATTCTCTTTACATTTGCATATACAGATCTTCCTCAACTTATCATGGGGTTATGTCCCAATAAACTCATTGTAAGTTGAAAATACCATAAGTCAATAAATATTGTCAGTGGAAAATGTGTTTAATTCACCTAACCTACTGAACGTCATATGTGAGCCTAGCCTACTTTAAACGTGCTCAGAACACTTATGCTAGTCTACAATTGGGCAAAATCATCTAACACAAAGGCTGTTTAATAATAAAGTGTTGAATATCTCAAGTAATTTATTGAATACTGTACTGAAAATGAAAAAACAGAGTGGCTGTATGGTACAGATGCATTGGTTGTTTACCTTGGTGCTCATGGGGCTGACTGGGAGCTGAGGCTCCCTGCTGCTGCCCAGCATCATCACAGAGGATCTTACTGCCTATTGCTAGCCCAAAAAAGATCCAAATTCAACATTTAAAGTGCAGTTGCAACTGAATGTATATCACTTTTGCACCACTGTAAAGTTGAAAAATCCTAAAGTGAACCATCATAAGTTGGGGACCATCTGTATTAGAATATTTCCACAGTAAAATGTTAAAAACTAGTTAATGATGTATATCATATGATTTCACTCATACGCGGAATTTTAAAAAATATTTTTTAAATTTATTTATTTGAGAGAGAGAGTGGGGGTAGGAGCAGAGGGAGAGGGACAAGCAGACTCCGTGCTCAGCATGGAGCCCGATGTGGGCCTTGATCCCGTAACCCTGAGATCTTGACCTGAGCTGCAATCAAGAGTCGGACGCTTAACCAACTCAGCCACCGAGGCACCCCTCATATGCGGAATTTCAGAAACAAAACAAATTAACAAAAAAAGAGACAAAAACAGACTCTTAAATACAGAGAACAAATTGGTCCTTGCCGGAAGGGAGGTAAGCGGGAGGATGTGAAATACATAAGGGGGATCAAGAGTACCCTTTGATGAGCACTGAGTAATGCACAGAACTGTTCAATCATTGTATTGCACACCTGAAATTAATATGACACTGTATGTTAATTATGCTTCATTTAAAAAAAAACAAGTTAATGGCAAGTTAACTTCATTTTACTTGTTATTTGTGGGAAATAATTTGCGGGAGATTATTTTTAGGCTTGTGATTTTTTTTTTTTTTTTGGTTAACTAATCAGTGGCTGTTAGTGTATTCGTAGTTGTGCAACCACTGCCATAATCAGTTTTAGAATATTTCATCATCCCCAAAAGAAACGCCATATTCTTTAGCAGTTACTTCCATATCCCCGCAACCCTCCCAGGTCTAGGCAACCACTAATCCATCTTGTTTCTCTGTAGATCTGCTTATTCTGAACATTTCATATAAATGGAATCACGCAGTATGTGATCTTTTGACTGGTTAGTACAATGTTTCAAGGTCTGTCACGCTGTAGCATGTATCCGAACTTCTTTATTGCCAAATAATATTCCATTGTATGAATATACCACTTCTAGTTCATCTATTATCAGTTAATGAACATTTGGTTTGTTTTGGCCTTTGGCTACTAGGAAAAATGCTGCTACGAACATTCACGTACATGTTTTTGTATGGTTATCTGTTTCTTTTTTTTAAAGATTTTATTTATTTATTTATTTATCTATCAATCAGAGAGAGAGAGAGATGGAGCACAAGCAGCGGGAATGGCAGGCAGAGGGAGAAGCAGGCTCCCCACTGAGCAGGGAGCCCGATGCGGGACTCGATCCCAGGGCCCCGGGATCATGACCTGAGCCGAAGGCAGACGCTTAACTGAATGAGCCACTCAGGCATTCCTGGTTATCTGTTTTCATTTCTCTTGGGTACGTACCTAGGAGAAAGTAGAATTGCTGGGTCATAAGGTAACTCTATGTTTAATCTTCTGAGGCACTATTAACTGTTTCCAAAGTGGCTGTGTCAATTTATATTCTGACCAGCAGTGTATGAAGGTTCCAATTGCTCTCTACATCCTCACCAACACTTGTTAGGATCTTTTTGATTAGAGCCATCCTAGTGGGTGTGAAGTGGTCTCTCACCATGCTCATTGTGGTTTTGATTTGCATTTCCCTGATGACTAACGATGTCGAGTATCTTTTCATGTGCTCATTAGCCAATTTTATATCTTCTTTGGAGAAAGGTCTATTTCAAATCCTTTGCTCATTTAAAAAAACTATGGCAAAATACATACAATATAAAATTTTCCATTTTAACCATTTTTAGGTGGGGAGGGTCAGAGGGATAGGGAGAGAGAGAATCCCAAGCAGATCCTGTGCTAAGCGCGGAGGCCTGTGCAGGGCTCGATCTCACAACCCTGAGGTCATGACCTGAACTGAAATCAAGAGTCGGATGCTTAACTGACTGAGCCACCCAGGTACCCCTATTTTAACCATTTTTAAATATTTTATTTATTCATTTGAGACACTGAGATACAGAGAGAGAGACAGAGAGAGCATGACCAGGGGGAGAGGCAGAGGGAGAGGGAGAAGCAGGCTCCTCGCTGAGCCAGGAGCCCGATGTAGGGCTCGAGCCCAGGACCCTGGAACCACGACCTGAGCCGAAGGCAGACGCTTCACTATCTGAGCCACCCAGGCGCCCCTTAACCATTTTTAAGTGTACCATTCGATGGTCTTAATACTGTCACAATGTTGTGCAACCATCATGATTACCTATATCCAACACTTTAATCACTCCAAACAGAAACTCTGTAAGCATTAAGCAATACTTCCTAATTCCCACCTACCCCCCAGCCAGTAACCTCTAACCTACTTTCTGTACCCATTCATTTGGGTATCTATCTAGGAATAGAACTGCTGGGTCCTATCCATCGCCTTTACCCCCTCTACTCTTTTACTTTGCCTTCTCCCCACCTGCTTCTGATGGATCCTCCTCAACTGTATGTGACAGGTCTTATGGGGTTTTTCGAGGACCTTGCCAGGCATCCCCATGCCTCTGAGGTGCCTAAAACCCAAACTCATAGGGAAATGTGGAGCCAGTGTCGAGAAGATGGCTCTCATGGGCACAACTGCCTATGCTTTTTCCATTTCTTATTAACTTTGATTTAATAGTGTGGCTTTGAGGTATACTTTGCACACAATCTTTTCTTTTTTTAAAGATTTTATTTATTTGAAAGAGAGAGAATAAGAGAGAGACAGCGTACGCACAAGAGTGGGGAAAGTCAGGGAGAAGCAGACTCCCCGCTGAGCAGAGAGCCCAACGTGGGACTCGATCTTGGGACTCCAGGATCATGACCTGAGCCGAAGCAGACGCTTAACTGACTGAGCCACCCAGGTGCCCTGCACACAACCTTTTCTTTTATTTATTTATTTATTTATTTATTTATTTGAGAGAGAGAGAATGAGAGACAGAGAGCACGAGAGGGAAGAGGGTCAGAGGGAGAAGCAGACTCCCCGCCGAGCAGGGAGCCCGATGCGGGACTCGATCCCGAGACTCCAGGGCCATGACCTGAGCCGAAGGCAGTCGCTTAACCAACTGAGCCACCCAGGCACCCTCACACAACCTTTTCAAAAGACGAAGTATTTACCTACTAAAGGCATGTATTGCCTTTCTCCATGCGAATAACAACCGCCATGCCCAGGTCTGTCTGTGGAGCTCTGGAGCCTTCCTACTCTTACTATTTTCTTTGTTCTCACTCATCACTTGTTCTCACAGCCTCACAGGGGCAATGGTATAAGTTCTGGTCTCTAGCAGGGCGGCAGAGGCATAAGGGGCCATGAGACCTGTTCTAGGCGGAACAGTCTGTGAGTGGAGGAACGGGGTGCTTTGGCATGCTTTCCCCTGAGGGGGCCACTAGCCACGTCTACATGATGTGAAGGATTCAGAGGAAAGAAAACTAGACAACATCATCACTCGTTAGGTGTTTTATTGCTCAAGGCCAAACATCCAGATACTTGAAAACATTTAGATAACCGACAGGATTTGTCCTTTCCTTTAAGATTGTTTGTGATTCTGACAAGAAAATTTCCTGAATACTATCCCTAGATTCTGTCTGATGTCTCTGGTCTGGTACATTTAAAAATTTTTAACCAGTAGGAGAGGGATCAGTCAAATGCTATCCACTGTGCTGGTTGCTGGGAACAGGTGTGGAGGGATAGGGAAAGATGTATAAATAAGTTTATATTGATATATAAATCAACAGAGGAATGTGTCATCTAGTTGTGGCAATGAAAGACCCGTAGAATGAGAAGTGAAATAGTTCAAGTCGGTGCAACAGACAATAGGACCACGGGACTTAGAAACAGGAGGGGGCACTTTAGGCTCACGTAGGAGGCAGGGGAGTTGGGAATCTCGGTAGGTGCAGAGGAAGGGCTAGCCCCCAGCAGAGAGCCAGAAAATGGCAGAGAGCAGAGGCAGGAGCAGTAAGTGAGTCAAGAGGCAGGTGGTCAGTATGTACAAGGTTAGGTAGGGAAGGTGCCAGCACTGGGAGATGGACAGAAAGACAAGAGATTCCCAGATGGGCAGGGGTGAGCCCCCATTTAGGGATATAAGGGCTGAAGCCTTATATTTCCTCCCCCACTGAGGGAGGAAAGGGCGCTAGGAATGGTGGCACAAGAAGCGCAGTTCAGTTGCGAAAGTCCTCTCCACAGTGGAGGCTGCTGGTGCCCAGGCCTGGACTGGGAGAAGGTCCGTCACCCACCGTCCCTTGAGTGCTAAGTGAAGAAGCTCCCTGCCTGAGCCTGCTCTGCCCACGGGCAACTTCTCCATCTTGGCAGCGTGAAGCACATTTATCGCCAGAGAGCCTCTAGTCCTGAAGCTACTCGATTTTGTCTTTGGAATGGGTGTTTTTACATGGGTCTCTGATCTGGGATTCAGAGTACAGTACAGGGATAGTACAGTGCATCTTCTTTTCTGAAAAAGAAATGTATATACGGAGTGGGAACGAGGCCCACCTCCCTCCCTTTTGCCTTCTAATTGGTCTCGCTCTGCCCGGAGGACAGCGAAGAGGCTCCCTTCCCACATGGTGCAAAGCACAGCCCCAAACAAAGCTGCCCTCTCCCCCTCAACTTGCTAGATTTAGGTTTCTCCAGCCTCTGCATTAGAGAAGTAATTAACTATTTGGGTTTAAAGGCCTCCTGCTGGGTTGCAGTCTGCGTGGGAGAATAAAAGTAAACAAGCGAAAGGGAACGGTGTCACCAAAGGACAGTGCACCTGCCTTTCTTCGTTGTAAGTATGAAAAGGTTGCCATTTGCCACAGGTGCCATGGACTACCCACCCGCACAGGGCAGGGTCTGAGGGCCTTTCATTCTCTTTGAATGGTAAGTCAAGAGTGACTGGATCATCATGTAATGACGCAGCCCTGCCATGGTTTCAGATGTGCATCAGCTAACAGCCATGTCACCTGGCCTGAGCAGTTCCAGTACGATACTTATAACTGTTTTGGCTGATGACATCCTTTAGTTTACAAGCCACTTGAGATACATTGCTAGTAACTAATCCGAACTGTCCCCTAATCTAAGTATTAAGAACCAATTTTCTTAAAAAGCCAAAGCTTCCCTTCTATGTGGGGAAACATCTGTTTTCCTGCCCATCCCAATTTTGGAAGCGAATCGGGCACACTTGTCCCCACGGCCAAGCTAAGGTGGGTCACACAGGAGCTCTGCTGCGTCCACGGTGCAGCCGGGAAATTCCTGTCTCTGAGCCAACTGCTTCCACAACACTTCTCTAAGGTGCTGACACAAAGAATCTTGTCTCCATAAGTAGGAGGTTATAAAAGCTCACAGATAGAAGTATACATGTCTAATGATAAGGCACAAACAGCCCTGCAATTCAACAAACCAAAATAATGGGCATTTCAGCTAGCTGTAGGCACAAAGTCTTTACTTCACATTTTGGGGAAGAAGCTTTACTCTGTGGAAGAACAGCATCCTAAACAGGATTCTTTTTTGTTGTTGTTGTTAAATATTTTATTTATTTATTTGAGAGAGAGAATGAGAGAGAGAGAAAGCACATGAGGGGGGGGAGGGTCAGAGGGAGAAGCAGACTCCCCCGCTGAGCAGGGAGCCCGATGCGGGACTCGATCCAGGGACTCCAGGATCATGACCTGAGCCGAAGGCAGTCGCTTAACCAACCGAGCCACCCAGGAGCCCCCTAAACAGGATTCTTAATTAGTTTTCCTGGCAGCCACGAATGAAGAAATTAGGTAACTGAATAAGCTCTGTGATGGCAGCGATCGAACACGAAGAAGTATTTCTTGCAATACACCAAACTGGATCCTTATTCCCACAAACTACTTTTAATGTAGTTGAGGCTTTACAATGAAAAGGAATTTTAAAATCCCCTGCATGATTTTACCAGTTGGTTCTATCTTTGTAGATTTTGATTTCTGTTGCTCAAATATATACCCACACTCCATTTTATAGTAGCTAATCATTTATTCTTCATGGTTTGTTGTTGTTGCTGTTTGTCTCGCTTCCTAATTATTTCCCAAAGAAAGTGGCCATTAAAAAGGCTTTGTTTCTTTTAGGTAGCAAGCTCATAGGTATTTTATTTTATTATTATTATTACTGTTGTTTTTTAAAGATTCACTTATTTGAGAGAGAGAGAGTGGGGGGAGAGGCAGAGGAGAGAATCTTCAGGCAGACTCCCCACTGAGCACGAAGCCCAATATGGGGCTTGATCCCACAACCCATGAAATCATGACCTGGGCCGAAACCAAGAGTCTGACACTCAACCGACTGAGCCACCCAGGCACCTCTATTTTTTTTTAAGATTTTAGTTTTAACTAATCTCTGCACCCAACATGAAGCTTGAACTCACAACCCTGAGATCAAGAGTCACATGCTCCACCAATTGAGCCAGCCAGTTGCCCCCAAATTTATAGATATTTTAAAGTGTAGAACTTTATCTTACTCTTTGACACTTTGTTTTATTTTAAAATCAACAAGGAAAAGAGAAGAAAAATATAATGTGGAAAACTGAAGAATGGAGGATGATGATGGACATTAGAACATTTTATTTTTTCAAAAGGCAGATTGTGCCCTTTGAGAACTGTGGTTTGGTTATAGCAAAGGGCCCTTTGCAAGGACCACGCCACACGGGAGGAGGTTTCTCTTTGCAGTCTATTGGAGCATGCTATATTCCTCTGCAAATGGGTAGCCTGGAGAAAGTGGCAGAGCCCAGTGTCATCTTACCTAGCTCAGGAACGCCAGCTCTTCTGTAATTCCACGTCTTCCTTAAGAAAAATGCTAATAAAACAATACAGTGGCCTGCACCACACTTGATTTTCATTGTGTTGTACACCTTGTCTTCTAGCCAGCTCTTCATGTTCACTTTCTCAGCAGTTTCATTCCTTCACTGGTGCCAGGCAGGCTCAGTGCGGAACCACTTGGGTTTTCTTCCCTCTTTTATCGCCCAGTAAATTTTCATAAAGCATTTAACGTGAGAACAAGCAGGTTAATTTACCATGCCGGTGAGCCAGGCTCTCGGAAGGCTCCCTGCAACACTGCCATGTTTTGGCGTCAGAGTCAGAGGCCTCGGTCCCAGTGGCGAGGAAGCTTGCCAGAGCCTTCTCTGTGCAGACACCAGGTGTGATTTAGCATAACAGATTGTGTGGACGCTCAGCAGCTTCTATAATCCATGCGTCAGGACCAAATCGTATCCTTCGTGCAAGATGAAGATGAAAGTCTCAGGGGCTAAAAAGCTCTGCCAGGAAAGGCTTCTGGACATACAGGGAGTAGGAACATCGTCCCACCTTGCAACACATGCCTGGTTTCAGGAACATCAGAGTCCTTTTTAACAATGTTAGTACCTTGTTGAAATGCCCTGTTAAATCACAATCCTGTTTTCCCCTAACTATAGGTGGACAACGAGAACCACACATTAAAAAAATATCCAAAAAATAGGGGTGCCTAGGTGGCTCAGTCGGTTAAGCATCTAACTTTGGCTTAGGTCATGATCTCGGGGTCCTGGGATCGAGCCCTGTGTTGGGCTCCCTGCTCAGCAGGGAGTCCGCTTCTCCCTTTCCCTCTGCCCCTCCCCCTGCTCATGTTCTCTCTCTCTAATAAATAAAATATTTAAAAAATATATCCAAAAAATAGGATTATAAAGAAATTTAAAAACATATTAAATCCAGCCTTTAGAATATACCTGGTCAGTTGCCCAAATCACACATGAAGTCTTAGTTGACAGTGACTTTGAATACTGATGCTCCAGAGGTCAGCCGTTGGGATGTTGCTTAGGGAAGACTTTCAGGGAGAAGCCAAGCTTTTATGTTAGACACTGCAGATCTCAGAGGTGAGAATAGCATGTCCTCTGCAAATGGCAAGTTTAGTGAGCCTTTAGAAAAGGACAGGCCTGAAGCAGAGGTAACCCCACAGGGAGAGTGACTGAAGGCACGTGGAAGGTGATTTTAGGACAAGCTTAGCAAACACAAGCCAAAATTACTAGCCTTTTTGTTTAGACCACTGCCATGTGTAATTTAATGCTTAGTGATGTGCAGTTAGTAAATGCAGAAGACCAATGGCATCCCATTGGCAATGCTGAGTAATACGGCTTTAGAAGAAAGTATATATATATATGTTCACACATTCAGAATCACTGGATAACAAGGATGTAAATGTGCTTTTTTTCTTTAGATTTTTTGGGCATAGTTTTACACACTATGTTACGTTAGTTTCGGGTGTACAACATAGTGATTCTGCTTCTCTGTATGTTATGCTCTGCTCACTACAAGTGTGGCTGCCATCAGTCACCATACAACGCTATTACGGTGTCACTGACTGTATTCCCTACTGTGCCTTTTAATCCCGTGACGTCTTCATTTCATAATTGGAAGCCTGTATCTCCCACTCCCCTTCACCCATTTTGCCCATGCCCAATCTCCCTTCCTGCTGGTAACCATCAGTTTATTCTCTGTATTTACAGGTCTGATTCTGTTTTTTTGTTTGTTTGTTTATTCATTTGTTTTGTTTGTTCAGATTCCACATATGAGTGAAATCATATGGGATTTACCTTTCTTAGCCTGACTTATTTGACTTAGCAAAATACTTTCCAGATCCATCCTTGTTGTCACAAATGGCAAGATTTTATCTTTTTTATGGCTGTGTAATATTCCTGTGTGTGTGTGTGTGTGTGTGTGTGTGTGTGTGTGTGTGTGTGTGTGTGTGTAATAGATCTTCCTTATCCATTCATCTATCAATGGACACTTAGGTTGCTTCCATATTTTGGCTATTGTAAAAAATGCTCTAATAAACATAGGGGTGCATATTATCTCTTCAAATTAGTGTTTTTTGGGGCGCCTGGGTGGCTCGGTCGGTTAAGCCTCTGCCTTCGGCTCAGGTCATGATCCCAGGGTCCTGGGATCAAGCCCCATATCGGGCTCCCTGCTCAGCAGGGAGCCTGCTTCTCCTTCTCCCACTGTCTACTGCTCTGCCTACTTGTGCGCGTGCGCTCTCTCTCTCTGTTAAATAAATGAACAAAATCTTTTTTAAAAATTAGTGTTTTTGTTTTCTTTGGATAAATACCCAGTAGTGGAATAATTGGATCCTACGGTATTTCTATTTTTAATTTTTTGAGGAACCTCCATGCTGTTTTCCACGGTGGCTGTTACATTCATTCCCACCAACAGTGCAGGAGAGTTTCTTTCTCCACATCCTCGCCAACGCTTGTTATTTCTTGTCTTTTTGAACAGTGATGTAAATGTTACACAGTACTTTTTTAACTTGATTTTATACCCTTTTGTTTTTTCATTCATTCATTTATTTTTTAAAGTAACCTCCACACCCAACGTGGCGCTCAGACTCATAGCCCCGAAAGCAAGAGTTGCATGCTCTACCTACTGAGCCAGCCAGGTGCCTGACGGAGCACGTTTCTTAACTTCTCAAAGGGCTTGCATCTCATTTGCCCTAACAGCAGTCCTGAGGTATAGACAGGGCAGGTTTTATCACCTGTGTTTGCCTGAAGAACACGAAGGTTACAAGAGTTAACTTTTTCAGAGATTGCACAGCTAATCAGCAGTTGAGGTGACGTAGAACTCAAATGTTGTGCTCCCAATCTTGTGCCCTGTCTGTGGAGTCCCTCCTTGCATCTTATAGGATCTGTGAGCTACCCAGTAGCCTATAATAAACTATTTTGTTTTCTGCTTTAACTTGGTAAAGCAGATTCTGGGGCTTGCTACCAGGAGCCCTGACCAACACAGGGATCATCTTAAACATTCATCACCTGCTTTTTTCACCCAACAACAGGCAGAATATATCTTTATGAAGAAGAAAATCTCCACCATCATTTGTAATGACTGCACAGTATTCTATTGCATAGATATGCCACAATTTAGTGAATCGATCCTCTAATGACTAAGATTTTAAATTTCCCCAATTTTTTGCTATTCATTCATTCATTCATTTTACTCAACAGATGTTTACTGAATACTCTTTAATGTGGCAGGTTCTATTTTAGGTAATGGAGATAACAGACCACAGGTCCCTGCCTACATGGAACCTACATTCCAGTTAGGAAAGCAACTAATAAACAGGTGAACCAATAAATAACTGAAGCCTATGAAAAGATCTATTAAGAGGACAGACTTTAGTAATGGGATAGCAAGCTGGGGGGCAGTTGTACTTGACTAGGGCAGCGAAACAGCTTCTTTATGGATGTGACATTTGTCCTGATCCCTAAAAGATTATACATAAAGCTATAATGAATATCCCAGAACATTCATTTCAGAGCACTTGTCTGAATATTCCCTTAGGATAAATCCTAGAAGTACAAACGCTAGGTCAAATTACACGCTCATTTAGGCTCCGAAGGACTGGCCATGAAATTCCAACTCTAAGAGCCTCCCTCTAAAATTCAGCAAGTCTTACTTCCAATTGTGCACAGGCCTGGCTCGGTAAGAGACTGGGCAGTTTCTTAACCTCACTGTGACTCAGTTTCCTCATCTGAAAAGTGGGAACATTAATAGTGCCCAACTCAGGGATCGGTGAGGATTAAAAATAGTGTAATATAAGCGGTTAATAAATGTTAGATTTAAAACAAAATACATGCTCGTTTTAATCTGCATATGAAAACTGCTTTTTAAAAAAGGACCGTCAAAATTTAAAATCCCCTTTCTTGGCGCCCACTCACTTGGCGCTCTGAGCTCATACTAGCTTGCCCTGTTTTTGATAACCCACTGTCCTCAGACCAGGACTATAACCACTTGGTGACAGGGAGTGTATCTCATGGCTCTTGTGTCCCCAATGCCTAACTGAAAGGAAAACACATGGGGTTGGTCTCCTGGCACTAAGGAGAGTCCCAAAAGGGGCCAAATTTACTCACAGATAATGGAAGCTAGCCTATCCACTAAAACATAGAACTTTCATTTTGAATAAAATCAGATGGTAAGTATCTAGAGTCTACCTTCCTATGGGTGCCGTGGTCTTTAGGTTACTGGGTTCTTCAGGAGGACAGGTAGGTCTATCGTGCTCACACATTGCTTGATTTAAAAAATAAATACATAAATGGCAACCTGCTAAATGTTTTTGTTCCGACTTAGCAACCCCAAACTTGGAATCTTGAATCAGTGCCTCAGCAGGAATTAAAGACCACAGGTTGCAGATGGCAAATGACTTACTGCAATCTGAAAAGGTCTATATTGCTGGTATAAAATGTGACTACGTTCCATTTCTTCCTTTGTCCATCTGCTGCTGTTTTGGTCTAGGAACAAGGATGATTTTAAAGATTTAAATTTGGACTCTGTGTAAGCTGATTTCTCAAGCCATATTTAATATATTTTGGCAACAAACACTACTTTGGTCATGTTTGACTAAGAAGGCAGGAGGGAGTGAGAGGTTTTTGATCTTTTTTCAAGTTGTATGCCTTTTTGAATGGAGGTGATTGTGATTAAGGTGGTGATATATAGATAGTGAGTTAAAAAAAGTTTTTTATTTATTAAAGAGTGGAGAGCAAGAGATAGGGAGGAAAATGAAGGAATGAAGACTGCAAGGAACAAGAGCCCCAGAATGTCTCCTGGTTTTTCTTTCATCTTAGGCATATTAGTCTTGCCTCCACAACCAGGTAGAGAAGATGAACTCATTGAGGCGTGACCATGATTTGAAGGCCTCAGAGTTCCCAGGGTAGGGCAGGACAAAGAATAGGTGCCCTATCTGGAAAGATTACCTAGAGAGTCAGATGTGGAATCTGCTTGCTCTTGTGTGTGCTTTCTCTTGCTCGCATGTTTTCTCTCTCTTTCTCATACACACACATTGTTTTTTCCATGTCTGTTAGGTTCTTGCAGTAAGAAGCAGGTACCCCATTCTTAGGTATGATGGATTCTTTCTTACGTTTTGTAAACATGATCAGTAACTGAGGTCCTGGAGTAAGAATCACAGAGAATCAGGGTCTTAGAGTGGGGAGGGGTCTTCAAAATTACCCCCCAAGAAGCTCTGGCCAGGGCAGGACGCCCATCTATCCTCTCGGCAAGTGATTTTTCTGCTTCAGTGTAAGCATGGCCATGGACAGTCCTACAAAGTCCTCGGGATGGTTACTCTATTTCCTAAGTTTTCAGTCTTCCAACACTCCTCGTTCTTATAGCTGTTTCCCTGAAAGCCTATGACACAATTCAACCTCCTCGCACCACTGAGTTGCCCTCCTCTGGACATATCCAGATTCGGTCATGTTCTTTCTAAACTCAGAACCGGTAATCCCATTGCTCTTCATCTGGATGTTAGGTGAGGGCATGACATCCTGCTGGCTGGCCAGTTAACTCCTAAGAAGGCTGGTAAAACTGTTGTTTGACTGGGATATTAGACTTTTTACCCACTCAATGTGCTTAACAACATGGCTTTCATTACAGTGTTCTTAAATTCAGCCATTGCAAATAACAATTTTTCAGTTTTTCAAAAAGGGTTTTAAGAATGTTATACGTGTAAAAACTTACAATAAATATGGGGAAATTACCGTAACTTGTCAAAGTCAGTCTTTCTCCTAAAGATAAACAACAATATGTATATTCAGAATTATTCTTTAGGCAACTCATTTTTATCTGCCATGGAAAATATGCCACAGATGGAGGCATTCCCAAGACAAAAATTTGAGGTGTTTGGGGCCTCAGTTTCTAAACTGACAAGATGAGTTCTGAGTTGCTTTCTGGCTTTAACATTCAACATTCTCTGTATAACCCTACTCTGGTCAATTGTTTCAAGAAAACCCTTTCTTTCAAATCATAGAAATACACACCTTTATTACCTCCTTTTGGGTAGAAGTAATAACATACTGCTGGATTAACATTTCAACTTGGTATGTAATTTATAGTAGAAAAATGCAAAATAGCCAATATTTTGAGTATTCTGTAGTTTTAAATATAAAAACTTTCAATCTTTGTCATTTTGGATAGAATAGTTTTTAAAAAATTAGCTGAAATTTGTTATTAGCCTTTATACATACATGTAAGAACAGATAATGCCTACCCATCTTTAAACTGGATTAAAGAAGCATTAATGGATATTAAAGCTACTGGGATTTTGAGGACTTAAAACCTAGTTCTGCAAGATGAAAACATTCTGGAAATTGGTTGTACAACAATGTGAACAAACTTAATACTACTGAGCTGTACACTTAGAAATGGCTATATTGGTATATTCCACGTGATTTTTTTTTAAACCACAACTAAAAATATTTAAAAATGCATCCTTCTTCGGGTGCCTGGCTGGCTCAGTTGGAAGAGCATGTGACTCTTGATCTCATGGTTGCAAGTTCAAACCCCACGTTGGGTGTAGAGATTACTTAAAGAAATTTTAAAAATGCACCCTTCCTGCAGTAAACAGGAATGAAAAATTGCAACACAAGGTGATGTACATGCAACAGGCGACATCACACAGTGGTTGTACAGGGTGTAGCAGAGACGGCTCATGGCCCCAGCACCCATTCTTGCTTCTTTGAGTTTTACCAGGGTATGTATAAATGGTTTACTTCTCAAAACCTGCATGGCCCAGCCCCACATGTGGCTAGGATATAAATGTAACAGAAACGGTGTGTGCAATGTTTAATCCCTTAAGGAAGCCACTTGCCCTCCACTCTCTTCTCCCATCTAACAGGCTGGAACTCAAACACAGTACGGAGCCAGTTGCAGCCACATAGATTAAGGTGTCATAGCAACAAGGTAGAAGTGACTTGGTCTTTCAATGACCTCAAGGAAGAGTGCTGCCTACCCACCTGGACCATCCTCCTGCCTCTGCACTGTTAGATGAAAGAGAAATAAACCTCATTTGGTTTGAGCCACTGCAGCATTGGGTCTTTTTATTACAGCAGCCAAGCCTGTACATTAACACAAAAGAAGAAAATAATCAGCTGTGCATGAAGGGTGGGGGTGAAGGTGAGAGCAGAGTATGCCGCTGGGGGAAGAAGACTGTCTGGGAGAACATAACAACATGAAGACAGGCTCCGCTACAAAGTCCAGCTTCCCAGCCTCTGAGTCCTGGGCACTGACTGGCGATCCTTGTACTGGTCCTAGATAATTCCCTTTCTCATTGCTGTGTGTGTGTGTTGGGAGCTGGGAGGCATGTTCCAAAAATGGAGGAAGGAGACACAGCAGAACAGAACTTTGGAGTCTGTATGTGTGAGGACTGATTTGATTTTTAGATGTGTTTGTGTAGGATTTCAATAAAAAATGCCTCTTGACCATCAAAATTCTGAACCAACTGAACAATTAGACAAAAGAGTCAGTATGAGGAGAATTAAAACACCTCCTTTATTTTTGATAAATGCTGACTCGAGGACACAGTTTAGTGAAAGATCATACTGATTTTCTAATACTGAACTGTGGAGTTGGACTGACCATTATTACATCGCTATGGCAGCGGCTCAAAGATTCTAATGCAGTATAACAATGGGGGCTTATTTAATCCTTTCCCTTGAGGGGCACCTGTGTGGCTCAGTCGGTTAAGCTCTGCCTTTGGCTCAGGTCATGATCCCGGGGTCCTCGGATCGAGCCCCTCGTCAGGCTCCCTGCTCAGTGGGGAGTCTGCTTCTCCCTCTGCCCCTCCCCTTGTTTGTGCTCCCTTGTGCTCTCTCACAAATAAATAAATAAATAAATACATAATCTTTAAAAAAATCTTTCTTTCCCTTTAAACTACAAGAGCTGGTGGAGTAAAGAAATATAAACTATTTAATGAAAAATAATGCATTCTTTCATTTTCTCTTTAACAGATTTGGTGACATATCTCACATTTAGTTGACCTCCACTGATGGTCAAATAGAACTATTTTTGATGTTCTGCTCTCTTTCTAGAACTATACTCCTGATTCTGATTGTGATAGGAGTAAACAGCCAACTTGCCCTGTCCACATAAGGGATTAGTTCTTCAGTTCCCTCAGAAGGTAACTTCAGGACTAGAGAAGCCTGTCTGACAATGAACTTCCTTTCCAGAGTATGTCTCAGTTTTTATATAAATCTGAACACACTGGCTCACACCCAGCTAAGGCAGTCCATACTACCGTCTACTGAAATGACTCATCTACACGTTCGTTTCTTCTGCTGGATAGCATGTTGTAGATATTTAATAAATGTCTGTTGAATTGAATTGAATAAGAAAAAGAAGTACAAGTAGGGTAACAGTGGAGTCTAAAGTGGGTTCTTTCAAGAGATCATCTTAAGATGTGAAAAGAGAAACAAGTGGTACAACCCAGTCCAAGGTAAATGCCTTCATAGTTTCTCTGATAGAAGCGAATCATCAAAGCAGAGTTACTCAGATACTGAATTGGATTTGGAAAAACAAGCAAGTATACAATGTGCTGTTATTAAAAAAATCACTCATTTGGAAACAAATAAATCCAATACTGTCACAAACATAAAGCTGTTCACCCTCAACTGTGAACTAGTAAACTGATTAACATCATATTTTAAATTTGAAATGAAGACTATGTTGGGAAACAGTTGCTAAAAGATGTATTGAGACAGAGCTATTGAGAAAAGACAGGCCAACAAATTCTGGTCTAAAGACCAGATAGTTGACTGTTTGATAAATATATAATAAAACAGCAGAATTTTATTGGTACTACTCTATGAAGCTGAAATAATAAAACAGCAGAATTTTATTGGTATTACTCTATGAAGCTGAAATGCCCTACAATGGAGAGGTTATTGGAAAATATGGATCTGATACAGAAATGAAGTTGCCAAACAAAGCCGAGGATGAAGGAATATCACAATGAAGCCCTTTTCTCTGATAATGGGGTTATTTCTACAAAAAAATCTTAAGGAAACAGTGTTTCATTTAGAAGGTGGAATTTATGGACAGCTTTTTTTTTTTTTTAAGACTTTATTTATTTATTTGACAGAGAAAGAGAGCACAAGGAGGGGGAGCGGCAGGCAGAGGGAAAGGGAGAAGCAGACTCCCCACCGAGTGAGGAGCCTGATGCGGGCCTCGATCCCAGACGCTGGGATCACGACCTGAGCCTAAGGCAGACTCCCAACCGTCTGAGCCACCCAGGCGCCCCTTATGGATAGCTCTTATGTGAGCAAAAATATTTATCTCAAAAGAGATCTGATATTCTTATTTAATAATATTATTAATATGTTCTAAGTCAGCGTTCTTTGATTTTTATTATCAGTAAGACCAACTATGAGGTTAATAGGAAAAGAGATATTAGAGTTCTTGATTAATGATGTCCATCCTTTGAGATGTACTCATTTGAAGTGTATTAGTTTCCTAAGGTTGCCATAACCAATTACCACAAACTCTGGCCGCTTTAAACAACAGGAATCTATTCTCTCACAACTCTGAAGAGCAGAAATTTGAAACGGAGGTGTCGACAGGGCTGTCTCCCTCCCTAGAGAATCCTTCCTGGCCACTCCCAGCTTGTGCGAGCTGCACTGCTTGTGGCTGTGTCACTCTCATCTCTGCCTTTCTCGCCACGTGGCCTTCTCCTCTGTGTCACTTAAAAGGACACCTGACAGGGACACCTGGGTGGCCCAGTCGGTTAAGCGTCTGCCTTCAGCTCAGGTCATGATCCCAGGGTTCTGGGATCGAGCCCCGCATCAGGCTCCTTGCTTAGGAGGGAACCTGCTTCTCCCTCTGCCTGCCACTTCCCCTGCTTGTGTGTTCTCTCTCTCTCTCTGGTAAATAAATAAAAATCTTCAAAAATAAATAAATAAAAGGACACCTGACATTGGATGATCAAGGATGATCTTATCTCAACGGCCTAACTGCATCTGTAGAGACCCTTCTCTACAAGGTTGCATTTACAGGTTCTGGGGATTAGGATATGGATGTAGCTTTTGAGAGCCACAGTTAGTATATATATATATATATATATATATATATATATATATATTTACATATATATATGTAAATATATATATTTTATTTATTTAGTCATTCGTTTGTTTGTTTACTTACTTATTTGTTTATTTGAGAGAGAGAGAGAGAGTGCACACATGAGCGGGATGAGGGGCAGAGGTGGAGGGAGAGGAAGAGGCAAAGAATCCCAAGCAGACTCCTTCCTGAGCACAGAGCCCAACTCCGGGCTCGATCACGAATCTGAGATCATGACCTGAGCTAAAATCAAGAGTTGGATGCTCAACCAACTGAGCCACCCAGGCGCCCCAGTAATTGAGGTATATTATTTTAATCATTCCATGCCTTCATATACTTGCAAGAATATCTTCAGATGGGTAAATAACAAAAGGTTGCCAATTCTTTTTTTTTTCAAGTTTGTTTGTCTATTTATTTTAAGTAATCTCCACACCCAATGTGGAGCTTGAAACCACAACCCCGAGATCAAGAGTTGCGTGCTCTACTGACCGAGCAAGCCAGGTGCCCCAAAGTTTCCAGTTCTTAGAGTCAGAAATCAACAAGCATTGGGCTGTGGTAGCCAAGAATCATAGGTTAGCTAAAAGATGACGATAAGATTATTTTATTAAATCATGGTTAATAACAAATGAAACTGGACTTGTCTAACAGACTTGCCATCAACAAATATTATGTGCAAAACTATTGCCTGTGTTGTTTTTCACACCACAGAACTAGAACTGCTGAGAGAACTGAATATATGATTTTAAACCTAGGTTGATTTTTTTTTCTCACTCTTGAAAGCAGTACTTTGTGAAAGCAGCTCTTACAGCCTTGTTTTCAATCAGCTAGAGATGTTTTATATATGACTCCAGTCTAGTGTCCTAATGGTACTGTTTTCTGATTTGTATTTATGTCTTGAGACAGTAACTTTTTATTTTTTATTATTTTTTATTTTTTTCAAGATTTTATTTATTTGACAGAGAGAGACACAGCGAGAGAGGGAACACAAGCAGGGGGAGTGGGAGAGGGAGAAGCAGGCTTCCCGTGGAGCAGGGAGCCCGATGCGGGGCTCCATCCCAGGACCCTGGGATCATGACCTGAGCCGAAGGCAGACGCTTAACGACTGAGCCACCCAGGCGCCCTGAGACAGTAACTTTTTAAATAAAAATAAACCTACCCCCCCAAAATGAACATGAACAGTGGAATGAATGGTTCCTTAAAAGAGCTACTAGAAAATATGTTAATAAAGGTGACTTCTCCCTTTTCCATCCTCTCTCTCCTCCCCACCTCTGTTTAGGTGAACAGAGCCTGGACTACCTTAGGTCTTTGGCAAGGTCTCTAGGGGTGTCACTGTATGACAGGAAACAGGGCTCAGTGCTGTCGGAGTCACAGGGTAGTTGAGTTGGACAGATCTTAGAGGTGACCTGGGACAACCCTAACCTCACACAAGACTCCCCTCTGCAATATTTCTGGCCCGAGGGGCACCCACAACCACATGAATGCCTCTAAGTCCATCTCTTTGTTCTTGGCTAGCTCTAACTACTATACTGTAGACCACAGTGCTGTCTGGAGCCGTATTCAGCCTCCCCATTTATTCTGTCCATCAGTGCCTGTTCTCTCCCCTCTTGCTGCTTACCTCCACTGAAAGAGCACTGGTTAAGGGGAAGAGGAAAATAGTACTTCTGATCCACAGTCTTTAGGCTGTTTGCTTGGAGAAATTCTTTCTACCAAGAATGCTGGTTTTTCCACGTAAGCCTCATAGATATCTTTTATCATCCAAAGAATGTATTTTTAGATAGTTGGCTAAGGTCTGAATCATAAAATCATACAATTTTTTTTAAAGATTTTATTTATTTATTTAACTGACAGAAAGAGACAGCGAGAGAGGGAACACAAGCAGGGGGGAGTGGGAGAGGGAGAAGCAGGCTCCCCGCTGAGCAGGGAGCCCGATGCGAGGCTCGATCCCAGGACCCTGGGATCATGACCTGAGCCGAAGGCAGTCGCTTAACCAATTGAGCCACCCAGGCGCCCCTAAAATCACATAATTTTAGGGCTGAAGAAAGCTCAGCAATTATCTGGTCGCTTTAGAAACAAGGAGATTAAAGTCCCAGAGAGATCAACAAATTACTGAAGGCCACTCAACATGCGCCTGGGGGCAGAGCCAGGACTAGAACTCAAGTCTGCTGATGCCTATATAAGCGCTTTTCCACTGCATCACACATGATACAGAATGTGATGCAAAGCTTGCTCGTACATGAATTAGTCTTGAGATGTTGGCCTCATTGGTGCCATCTAATGAGATAATCAACCTTCTATGGTCTGAATGTTTGTGTCTCCCCAAAATCTGCATGTTGAAGCCCTAACATCCAATGTGATGGTATCTGGAGGTAAAGACTTTGGGAGGTAATTAGGTCATGAGGGCAAATACCTTGAGTGGGATTAGGCGCCCTTAAAAGAAGAGACACAGGAGAGATGACCTTTCTCTATGCATTGTGAGGAAAAGTCAAGAAAACAGTCATCTGGGGTACCTGGGTGGCTCAGTCGTTAAGCGTCTGCCTTTGGCTCAGGTCATGATCCCAGGGTCCTGGGATCGAGCCCCGCATCGGGCTCCCTGCCCAGCGGGAAGCCTGCCTCTCCCTCTCCCACTCCCTCGTGCTTGTGTTCCTGCTCTCACTATCTCTCTGTCAAATAAATAAATAAAATCTTAAAAAAAAAAAAAGAAAACAGTCATCTATGAATTAGGAAGTAGACTCTTGGCAGGAACCAAATTGTCCTACACCTTGATCTTGGACTTCCCAGTCCCGACAACTATGAGAAATAAATGTTTGTTGTTTAAGCTACTCAGTCTATGGTATTTGTTATAACAGCTGGAACTGACAAAGACATAACCCAATGAATATATTCAGTGATATTTACTGAGTGTGTGCTATGAGCAAACAAGGTCTTTGCTCTCACAGAGCTTGCACTCAGGTGAGTGAATGACTGACAGAACCCAAAAGACTGTAAGGCTCTGATCCAGCTTTCACATTAGAACACTGATGGCGACTAGGGTCACCTAGTTCAGCTCTTAATTCTTCACTATACCCGTAGAGGAAAGGTAAAGTACCTGGAGTTAATGTCCCCACTTATAACAGTTCTGTAACTTATCAAATGTCATCATTTGAGTCCAAAGCACTTGTTGGCTTAGAAAATAAGTCTCCTCTCTTCCTCTGCAGTACTCAACTCTAAGATTCAGCAGGAACCCAAGGTCAACTACAAGAACAATAAAAAAGCTGTTTTTTATTAAAACTCATTACTGTCCATAAAATAAAGTCTATCTCTTGGGAACAGTAAAACCATCAACTAGCTACTCGTAAATGAGAGAGGCATTTTCTGGTCGACACAGTGAGTGAGAAAGACCCAGATGGTGGATCCTTTTGGCATAGACTTATCTGCTCCGGCTGTCTAATACATTTCTCTGCTGCGTTAACTCTTCCTCCATCAGAACCATCACAGCAGTTTGCTTATTTCCAAGGAAGACAAACACAAAGGTTTTTGTCTGTAGAATTCCTACCTTCCTCCTTCAACACTGGGGAGGGCTATTCACTGCTAGAGGCGACTGAAATGACCTGGATCCTTTGGTGACAAATCTCAAAGCTCTGGCCCACGCAAGATTCAGTACAGTCTCTTCCTCATGAAACAGGAAAGGGGACTAGACTCTTGGAGGCTACGTTACTTGGGCTGGACCTGATTCCTGATGGAAGATTCAGAATTTATTTTAAAAAGGGTTTTGGCTTATTGGATGGAGCATGTTGCATGACTGCTGGCTAGAGAATGAGTCCCTTGGGTTTGCGGCCCTGTCTTCTTTCATGAGAAATCCCTGCCAATCCAGGATCTGTGAACTGCTTCTGCCAGCCAGTCTCTAATTTAGCATATGTACAAAGCCAATTTTTGGACACCATGATGGAGCCTGGCATCTCTGCAGCCCTCCATGTTTATAATGCTCACAGTGAAATAACAAGTAGCTAGCAAGACAGAAAAAAATACGACAAGAAAAGGCTTTCTAAATTCACAGATAAATCGTCTATGTACTATATATGTATATGAGTCCCCCTTCTGCTTTTCCAATATAAACTTCCCCCATGTAAATCCCTGTAGTTATTTCATTTAGATTTTCAATCTGGGATGCGCTTAGCAATAGCCAACAGTGACAAAGATAAAACCCTGCTCCCCACTGAGAACATCTGATTTTTTAAATGTAGAAATGCTGCTCTTTACAAAATAGGACATTTCCCTTTTAATTAGTTTCAAAATATACCCAAATAATTTGCAACTAGGAAATGATACCATTTTAGAGTACTTAAAAATAATTCCCATGCATGCAAAGCCAATTTGATGAAAGGTACAAACCAGTGAATACTTCAGTTTTTAAAGAAACAGAACTGTTTCTGTGGGGACAGCGATCACTACCAAGGGAAAATTCACCTAAGAGCCCTCAGGCTTTGATCATTGTCTTCTCTCAGAAAACCCCAGTCTAAGGTATTTTCTGAATATCTGGGAACAACCGCTAATTGAGGCTCAAGTGTACCCATCCATCTTTGTTGAAAATATGTATCTTCCAGCCTCCTTGTCTTCTATAGATTTTCTTGCCAACCATCTAGTTTTCTAACAGTCCTTCAAAAAAGAATGGGTAGCCACAAAAGCTCTCTGGTGTCATGCCATGCTATCTTTGAAAAGAAATACATATATTGTGTTCACCCACCCTTCATTGTGCTGGCAACGAGTTCCGGGAAGTGTAGCTATCAGGAGAGGCATTTTGACTTTTGCCTGTGCATGAATAAAATCAAACCTCTGAATAAAGGGGAGGGGAAAACTATATGATTTTCTGATGTATATTTCTTCCAATGTATGGATTATGACAATGGCCAACTTTTTAGCTCTTTTGGTAAGTGAGATCCCTGCTCTCCTGGCCAGGTGAGCCACTGCTGATAGGTTTGCTACCATGGGATGAACAAACCATACTCAGTCCTTACCTGCTATGGTAGAAAGAAAGTCTGAGCCCTGCATGGATAAACATAAATATTTTAGGAGCTTGCCTGATGGTGAGCTTTGCACGGCCATGCAGAAGCCAAGCTTGATTGCCCTGGCCTGGTGTGGGGCTCCCCAGGTGGCAGGGGCTGAGAGCGGGTAGTGCAGTTGGTGGGGGGTAGAAGTGAGTGCCTCCAGTCATTCTGAGTAGCCCCTGGGCTGATTAGTGACGAGGACTGACAGGCTCTTAAGGGGAGGTCCTGTCCAGTTTCTTTCTGCAGCAGGGATGATGGGCCATGCATGGGGTTCTGAGGCAGAGACTGGGGATTTTTTTGTGTGACCATGACTACATTCCTCATCAACAGGCCACACTCATGGTTTCTTTGGAGGCCAGTGACTCGCTGGAGGATTACCATTAAGGGTCGTCTGCTCAGTGGCGCCAGGTTCTGTCCCCACCCCTCAGGGGCCAGCATGGTGCCTCCATGCTGCTTGTCCCAAGCCAGACAGAAGGGCAGGACACCAGGTCTGGGAATTAAAGACGGCGATCAATATGTGTATACGGAACACAGTCACGGACAATTGAAAAGGCTCACACGTAACCCCACTGGGAACTGCTTAAAACTGAAGTCTCTGATAAATGACTCACGGAACCCAGACCCTGACTTAGCCTGCCCGGGAATGGCCAGAGGTGAGGTTCATCACGTTTGTGATTCACGGAGTTCAAGTGACTAGAATCTATGTAAAGGATTCCAGGACTGGCCCTGCAAATAAAAATAACTACTTAAACGAGGAAGAATTTTTCACTCCTGACTGATCTTAAAACCTTGAATTATGAGATCACTACTACCTTTTCAAGTTTGGTGTCAAAGGAAAGACTTACTTCTTTGAAACATAAAGCTTACAACTTGAGTTCTACTGCCTCGGTACCCTGTGACAACTGTCACCTGGCCAGTACATTGAGATTCTTTACTGATGAGCATGTGTGTAGTGGGGAGACCATTTGGGGAATAATTAGAGACTATATAGTTATGAGAACTAAGGCAGATATGGAATTAGAACACAGATGTTTTGAACTTTTGGCTTTTGATGAGGAAAAATCAGTAAGGATTAAAAAAGTATGTACTTCAGTTATATCAAAGTTTAGTACATTCTAAGATCAGAGTTGGTTTATAATTTGGGATTAATTTACATAGTTTGTTGTTCCAGTAATGCAGTGATTTTCCTAGTGAAAAGAAAACATTTTGTATCCTGGATTGCTGAGAGTTGGGTTATAACAGAGTTAAAGAAAAAGTAATCTCTGGATAGAGAAAAGCTGTATCAGTCAGGGCTCTCCAGAGAACCAACAGGAGATAGATAGATAGATAGATAGATAGATAGATAGATAGATAGATAGACGGATTTATTTTAAGGAATTGGCTTACAGCGTTGTGGACTGACAAGTTCAAAATCCACAAGGTAATCTGGCATGCTGGAAACTTGGGCAAGAATTGATGTTATAATCCTGAGGCAGAATTTCTTCTCCCGAGACCTTCAACTGATTGGATGAGACCCACCTACATTATCTAGGGTAATCTACTTTACATAAAGTATACTGATTATATATGTTAACCATATCCACAAAATATCTTCTTAGCAACATCAGATTTGTGTTTGATTAAATAACTGGGTACTATAGCTTTACCAAGTTGACACATAAAACATATCATCACAATAGATTTCTTTCAAACTGTGAAAAAATAATAAATAGTCTTTGGTCCATAAAGATTTAGCCTTCTTCCTTTTGGAAGGGTACTGAAAGCCACATCTCATCAAATGAGGCACGATACACTAACGAACTGCAGCCCTACAGGTTTCCTCACCAGATACCCGTTGGAAGAGGATGCGGATTCTGAGTCTTGTATCAATGTTGTACAGAGAAGGGACTGGCAAACCAGCTGAAATGGAGAGGAGGAAGATTATCTATTCTATAGTTTCTATTATGGTTCTACGAGTGTCTCCAAAGTAGCTACTCCAACTACAGCCAACATAACAATGGTTGTCTGTGTTGCCCACCTGACCAGTTCCTGGCACATGTTTTCCCTGAACATTGTTCTCAAATATTCACTAAGTGTGTCCTTTGAGCATGATGCACTCTTAACTCATGGGTAAACCTCAGGAAAGGAGATTATGAATATACTGTATTGGGCCAACAAGTCATGGGTGTTCTCATCCCAAAGAAACATAAGCTTCCTTTCCTGCTAATTATACTCTAAATCTTTCCTTTCATAATTTTTATATTTATAAAATAGTTTAAACAACAAAGCATCCTTCATCTAAAGAGAACTAAAGCAGATCATAAGTAACATTCGCATGACACTTTATCATTTATAAAGTGCTTTCACACACACTTATGTTTTATCCTTGAGCATAAAAGTTTGATGGTATCACTCCCATTTTATAGATGATGCCACAAAAAGCTCAAAAAGATTATCAGCCTCTCCTGATATCACACAGTCATCAGACTGCTGAGCAGGGATTGAAGCTGCAGCCTTCTGCTCCCAGCTACACCTTGGGCTGCCCAGCCCATTCCAGGCCTTGCTCCTGGTGAGCAGCTCAACTCTCCAACCTTAGTTTATGGAGTTACATAAAGGTGGCCAGAATGTAACCGTCCACCAAATCAAGAAGCAACTCTCTGCTTCTGGAAGATCTTCATTGAAGGTACTGCTCCTACATACGGCCAGGCACCCTTTTCCCTTCCATGTGTCTTTCCTGGGTGCAAAGAGCTCTCTCTATTGGAAATCAGTGGGAGGTCTCTGCACAATAAAGAGCAGGGAATGAGAAGCAGGATGTGAATCTATTCCATAAAGTGAAAACTTAACGTCCTAACAAGTAATTAAGAAAAAATTTGAGGTTGTTTCCTCAGCTGATCATCACTGGCAGAGCCAACTTTGGATTAAACACTTCTGCTCAGTGGTTTTGACATTCTCAGTCAGGCATATCTTGATGAAATTAGAGATGCAGAAAATATTTTTTGATGGAGCACAGGGACAAAACAGCTAGAAGGGAAGCCAATTTTGTGTGCAAACTTGTACAGACTGAGATAAAGAGGAAAACAGAAAGCAAGAGAATAAGGAGTGTGTGAGTATGTATAAATGAAAGAAGATGAAAGCAAGTGATAGAAGGGGAAAGGCTGATGCTCATTAATTAGACTTTAAGATCCTGGCAGCAAGAGGTGTGTTTATAAACAATCTTCACTAAAACATACCTTTCCAACTACTGACTGTTTTATTTGCCAAAAAAATCTCTAATTATTCTCTACTTGTTTCAATCCAAAAGTAGAGAGAGAAATATTAGTAAGTGAACATAACCATTCTTATGACATAACATATTATTTCTGCATTGAGGTTAATACTTCTAATGTTCATCCATTTTTTTAAATAAGTAAAACCAAGGCAACTACTAATTTCAAGAAGAACAAGAAAGCAAATATAACCACAGTAAACCACATGTCTCAGTTGTGAAATAAGTATAACAGGTAAACATTGAATATTGCTCTAATCCTAAAATATATTTATATTGGGAGGATGGGGATAAGGAAGAGAGGTGAGAGAGCTCAATCCTCATCTTACATAAAAAGAAGTCAATAGGGGCGCCTGGGTGGCTCAGTCGTTAAGCGTCTGCCTTTGGCTCAGGTCATGATCCTGGGCTCCCTGCTCAGCAGGAAGCCTGCTTCTCCCTCTCCCACTCCCCCTGCTTGTGTTCCTGCTCTCGCTGTCTCTCTCTCTGTCAAATAAATAAATAAAATCTTTAAAAAAAGAAGCCAATAAATATATAAAATTGAAAAATAAGTAACAGTATAAAATGCTATTTAGAAACAACAAGAAAACTTAGAAAATTTAAAAATGGTTTCTAGAAAGCACCACGGGGGAAGGGCAGGAAATGGTGAATTTTTTTTTGAGCTTTATTATAATAGAAAGGAAACCCCTATATCAGCTATGTTTCCCTGACTCCTCAATACTTTAGGTCACAGTTGTAGTACGTAGGGCATAATATTAATAAGGACAGAACTATGATCTTGCTCTTTGAGCACATGATTCCTTATCTCATTGCAGTCATGTGCCATTTGTCTGAATGGAAACTGGGCTACAGCAAATGGAGTCGATCAGCACAAATCCACAATTATCACTTACTAAGGTCCACGGGGCTAATCTGTGGGTGTGTTGCACTTGATCTTGTTGATCATGACTCTTTTTTTTTTAAAAAAGACTTTACTTATTCATTTGAGAGAGAGAGAGTGAGAGAGAGAGAGCACGAGCAGGGGGAGGGGCAGAGGGAGAAGCAGACTCCCGGCTGAGCTGGGAGCCCGGCATGGGGCTTGATCCCAGGACCTAGAGATCATGACCTGAGATGAAGGCAGATGCTTAACCACCTGAGCCACCCAGGCGCCCCCAGCAGGACTCTTTTAAGTCACCATGCCTGCTCCTGACAATGCACCAACACAGACTAGGGAGACCTTCAAGTTTTCATGAGTCTCAGCCTTACTCGTGAACCACTTCCTTGACAACCCTGATCCTGTCCAGTTTTAAGCCTCCCAGACACTAGTTCTGCTGTTTTGCTCTCCTGTTTACATTTTTACATACTCATTTGGACTCAACAGTGTGGACCCTATATTTGTGAAACAGATTACCCCAAAACTTAGTGGCTTAAAACCACAACCATTTTATTTGCTCATGATTCTGTGGGTCAGAATTTGCACTGGCTCATCTGGGTGGTTCTATTGGTCCCACTGGGGGTTGCTTATGTGCATCCTAGTTATCTGGTGGCTTGATTGGGGCTAAATGATCTAAAATGGCCCACCCTACCTGATTTTTGGTGCAGGCTATCATTAGGGCCATCTGTCTCCAGCAGGAGAGCCAGGGATCCTTTATGAGATGGCATAGTTTGAGAAGGGCAAGCCCCAATGTATTCCTTAGCCAAGACAAGTCACATGGCCTAAACCAGAATCAATGCAGGAGGGGAGTCCACAAGGGTGTGGATATAGGAGGTGTGAATCATTGGAGTCTACCACAGATACCTTCCCTGGTTATGGTCTGGGGCCCTGCTTGATTTCTAGGCACCAACCCTCAATGGAGACAGAGCTCTCCCCAGGAAATGGAGGTACCATTTTTTTGTCTCCAAGAAGAATGTAAACTCACTGAGGATTTACTTTTCTCTCTTTTATTACCCATCCATAAATGAAAACAAAGGCAGTTGTGCTTTCTATGAAGGAAACTAGGTTCTCCTGAGTCTGATCTCAACACCACTGAGCTAGGCCACACCTAAGAGAGCTGAGGAAGAGGCAGCAGCCCTTTTGACTCCATCATGCAGTGCCTTAGTGCTGCCCTGCAACACACACCAGAATGCCTTGGCTATGCCCTTCATGCAGAGGAATAAGCCCAATTTTCCACAGAAAATGAAAATTAGAGATATACTTATCCAACAACAGGAGCAATTTCAGATAAATTATGCTTATCTGTTCATTCATTTATTTACAGAATAATGTGAATTAAACCAACTAAGTGTCAGGCACTGTGTTAGATGCTTGGCATACAAAGATGAGTATGCTATAGCTCCTGCCTTTAAGTTGCTCAGAACCTATTAAGGGATACAGATAAATACAGACATCCTTCAATACCCAAATCTAGTCCATTCATGAAAATGGCTGGATGAAAACAGACTGAAAAAGTTTTTGGATAGTGAGCCTATATTCCTTCACTGTAAATGGAACCAACAGTATTGTGTTCCCAGCCAACCCCAAAACTCCAATCAATTCTTTCAAGAATTTTTCTTAAAGTTTAATTGCCTACATAACAACTCACTGAGTATTTTCTGCATTATGTAAAGGATTTAAAACACTAATTACCTAATTTAGCAATGAATGAGCACTCATGGGTATGTTTTTACAGTAAATGATACTGTACAGTAACAGATACAACTTATGTTCTCCTTCTATGCCATATTAACATGAGCACAAACAAGGTACATAAACACAAACAACGAAATGACATGCTAAGGAACCTTTCTTAGAAGACTTAATAACATGAGAAATCTAAATGTTTTTGCCAGCATACACATGCAGCCCTGTGTTGGTATTCTGATCCAGATGGTAAATTCTGGGCTAAAAGTTTCTTCAAGTTATTATAGTAATTATTCCAATGGTGAGAGTTTAAACAGTGCAGAGTTTTTTACTAATATTGAGACAATGAAGCAACGTGGCAATGATCCCTGTAGAGAGTTATATGACCAAAGGAGGAAACAAAGGTGTAATAAAATATAACCAGGTATACATTCTATGTGCATATGGTCAAGGTGAACAAAGAATATTGAAGCAGCATATCTACCGTTACTATGGTAAGTGTCTCAGTGACTTTTTCCACTTTTATTATTCTATTATTATTATTCTATTATTCTGCAGTTAAGACAAGATATTTAAAACATGAGCATATGCAAAAACAATGGATGCAAATATAAGTGTGAGTGTATGTGAATGCAAACCGCCCCCCCCTTTCCGTTGTCCCCTGCATGATCTTCAGTGCCTGGTTAGATCATCGCAAGTGGAAAAGGGTGGACACCGGAAAGATCACCTGGATCAGATCTGCTTTAGGGAAGTGGGATTGTCTGCAACCAGCAGCCATTCAACCCACATGTCAAAATTTACATATATAAAATATAAGTGCCTTGCATTGTATAGTAGGTAGCTGAGGGTGTATTACATTTTTGTAATTTAAATTATACCAAAGAAACACAAGAAGGGCTTGGTATTTGAATGTTCCTGGGGGGCACCTGGGGGACTCAGTCGGTTGAGCGTCTAACTCTTGGTTTCGGCTCAGGTTGTGATCTCAGGGTCCTGGGATCGATCCCTGCACTGGGCTCTGTGCACAGTGCAGAATCTGCTTGAGAATTCTCTCTCCCTCTCTCTCTGCACCCCAACCCCCGCTCTCTCTCTTTCAAATAAATAAATAAATCTTCAAGAAAATAAAAAAATAAAAGTCCCTGGTAGAGAATTCTTTTGATAAGCAAAAATTACTTTAACTATACCAGTCACCCTCCTGATTTAAGTGTTTTGATAAGTTGCATTGTCTCAAAGCAGGGTATAACAGCAGCATCTCATACTTGTTTTAGACAATTGTGCATCAGCTCGACAGAATATTAAGCAGACATTAACATTTATAATTATGAAGACTGTGGTGATGTGGAAAAACTCTTGTGGTGTGTTAAGTAAAAAATAGCTAACTACAAAATTATATTCAAACTATTACTGCAACGAAGTAAAAATGCATGGGGAAGGGCTGGAAAAGAACACAGGGTAAGGAAAGCATTTTTACACACATCACATTTGAAGTGGATTAAGTGGAGCTTTGCACAAAGTAAATCCTACCTTACAGCTATAGAAACTGAAGGGGGTAAACGACTTCACATTTTAGCTACAATGATATGAACTGCTATAACAGAAAACCTGCAATCATAGAGGCTTAACACAGTAGCAGCTCCTGTCTTGTTCGTGTTGAATCTAAACTGTGGAGGGATGGAGGGCCGAGTGGTTGTGCCTTCTACTCCACCCAGTCTTCCGGGATCCAGGCTGCCAGGATCATCTTTAACCACAAATTCCAAGGTCTCTCTCTGGCTATTAACAATTGACAAGGAGAAAGAACATGGAAGATAGTGAAGTTTTTATGGGTGAGGGCCAGAAGTGATAAACATCAATCCAACCCACATTCTGTGGGTCAAAACTTAATCACATGGCAATATACAACTGCAAAGGAGGCTGGGAAAGATCATCTGGGTGCCTGGAAGAAGTGGAAGTGGGTTTTGGTCAACAGCTGGCTGATCTCTGCCACAGGAATACTCCCCCTCTCTAACCAGACAGGGCAAGAACTGGAAGGCAGCCTTCCTTTCTTGGCTTTGTGCTTACATTTTCACTTCTCATTCATTCATTTATTCTCTCTCTCTTACACACAAACACATTAAAGATGAAGACTTTATATGTTGAAATCTAAACAAAAGACTGTTGTTCTGGGGCACCTGGCTGGCTCAGTCGGAAGAGCATGAGACTCTTGATCTGAGGGTTGTGAGTTCAAGCCCCACATTACTTAGAAATAAAATCTTAAAAAAAAAAAAAAGACTGTTGTTCCATATCTAAGGACTCCCAACATACAATCTGATTCTTTTTTAGGAAACCCATTACATTCTCAAGGAAATACTTACCAGGGATAAATCCAGGTTCTGGAACAAGAGTATTCAGCTAAGAACTGAGAAAGAATAAGCAAATGCCTACCGAATCCCATGGCCTTTACATTCTGGGTACCACCCATATCTTTGCTTGGGCACTATCCCATTATCAATGGGCAGGACAAAAATCAAATCCTCCTCGTAGCATCCGCGAAGACCCCCTACCACTTCCCCTGAAATCCCAGCCAGAAGGCACTACAAAAGAGTTGGCATGTTTATCTTCTCTGGTGCCTGCGTTACCAGGCCCTTGCCCAACTTTTCAGGTCCAAACCCACTGTGGTCATGACCAACAAAAGTAAGGATGTGGTCATTAAGAGCCATTTTCAAGAAAAAAAAACATTAAAAGCACATTAAAAGATTATTTGGGGGTTGCATCCTGGAAAACAGCCATCTGTCCCAAATTTGGCATTTTTGATGTCAAATGTTCTTATTTGGTGAACAAATCAGTTCAAGTCAGAACAAATAACTAGATCTTATTGGTCCTTGGTGGGGCTTGGTAAATACTGCTTATGCCAAATATAAAAGTTAAAGCCAGAGCTTAGATTGGACAATGAGAAAAATAAATTGCTATTTTATATTTCTCTGTCCCTTGCCAAGACGAACCAGTGCAATGCTTTGAACATTTAGGTACTTGGTAAATACTGAGCTAATCATTGTTATTTTGTTTGACTATAATTCAGAAACTACTGAAGTAAGTATGGAAAAACATACCTGTAGTAAATGCTGCCGGGCTGCTTTGCTTACAGGTGTGTTCTGAACTTTCATAGGTCTGCCTATTTCCTCCTACACACAACATACACACACACCCCTATACACCCCTCCACACACATTTATCATACGTGCACATACACCATCTACACACACCTATACACACCAATCCACACATACACACACTATCCAAACCACACACACACACATTTACACACATGAGTTATATCTTTATTCTTGGGAATGCTGCTCCTCACAGCTGTTCCATGGGGTGATCCTAAGCGTCCCGGTGAGCAATCAGGTCAGAAGTCCTCCCCAAGAGGCAGAGTGGACCAATCCAGGTAGGGTGTGCTGCCCCTGAGGCCACTAGAGAAACCTATGCTTCAGGAGGCCCGCACTGGCTCACTCTCTCCCTACCTTTTAACACTTGAAAGGGGGAAACCTTGCTTTTGGGATAAAGAAACATCTAGAAGGCTCGATTCCTATTCTCTGAGTTCAGTCTCTCTTTCTGACTATATGACCTGGGTAAGTTCCTTACTTTTGCCATGTGTTTGGAAGACCGTGAACCAGGGACTGCAGTAAAACCATAATATCTATGCGATGAAGACGGAGGAGATGGCAACTTGAAGGCAGGCGTCAGAATTATCAGGAAGAAAACTATCTTTTTAAAAAGTATTATTTTAAAAATCAACTTCAATATAGTTAGCATAGAAAGGCTAAGGGTAGAAAGAACTACTTCTGTTCGGTTAAAAAGAAATAAACTATTTGTGCTAGGTGCTAGTAGAAAGATAGCCCTGAGGGTGAGGCTGGGATGGATTAGGAGTGAGACAAAGAAAACCAAATTTCTCTGCAAAATAAAGTAAGAAGAATGATGAGGTTCTAGTAGTTTGAGAAGGAAGGGGAGAGGGAGATAGAAAGGTGGTGAGACTTTGGTCCATGACAGTGGCCTATGTTCTGTTTCAAGTAGTTTATTGTGCTATGGTGTGCTTTGCAGAAGCTGGAAGACTTGGGGACAGCAGAATGGCTGTCATCTAATTTACAGGTAAGATATATTGAGCACTCATATGCCAGGCACTAAGTTATGCAGTTAATATGCACATTCTGATTTAATCCTCATACCCACTGTGTGACAAGCCTGTGACTATCCTGATTTTATAGATGAGGGCTCAGAAGCTTGTCAAGGGTCAGACACCCAGTAAGTGAGAGCCCAAATCTGAGTATGACTGATTCCAAAGTCCATCCTATTTATTAGTCACTAGAGCACATTATCCTCATGAACACTGAAAGACCGTAGTTCTAAGCTATGGAGCAGAAATTATTGTGGTTTACTAATTAAGGGCAATAAAAGCATCCCAGAAATGCAGAGTACTAAATAAGTACTAGTATTACTGTTCTTGCACTTGACCACTGACATCTGAAGGAAGCACTGTCATCTAAAATGGAAACGTGACAAGCCAGCAAGGGCTTATTTATGTCACATGAAAATGATATAGTTAAATACTCATGTTTGCATTCCACTGGTTATTTATATTCTGAAGACCATGTTCTCAGGCACTGAACTCCCATTAAGGTCAGAATCATTTGCAAATCTAGAGAAAATACAGCTATATCACTTCTTTTTTTTTTTTTTTTTTTTCCCTGAGACAAAAAGAAGAAAAGTGGTTCAGCATTTTGACTCAGAATTGTACAGCAGAAATCATGGTGCCTTTACCACTTCTGCTTCAAAAAGAAGAAATTATAGCCTTTCATTCTCTTAGCAGCATGTAACTAAGGTTTAGATGAGTGAACAGATGCATGCAAAAATCAGCCACGCGCATAGAAAACATTCATTTTCACAATCTGGTAAATCTGCTAGGTACGCATGAAACGGAGCCAAATTGATTTCAGCAGAATGCAATGTCACAGCCTCAGCACAACAGGGATCCTTCTCGGCCTCACTCAGTGCCAGGCCTGTTACCATCCAGGGTCCTGGGTGTATTGATCACCCAGTCACCGAGGGTATGTGAATAGTCCCATAAATGGTGGCATGAACCCCAGTTGACTGGCTTGTGTTATTTTCATTCCTATTAACACACTGGAACATGCAACTACGTTCTTGCTTTTCCCACTTGGAGGCCTATTTTGAGCTTCTTGCTACCCAGTACCTTATTCCTTCTACAGGTAGTTCACTGAACTATGGAATCTGAAAACAGAAGGTATCCTTAGGGATCATGTTGTCCAATTCCTTTATTTATTGATGAGATACAGGGAGGAGAAAATTCTTGCCCAGGCCACATGGGTCATTAACAATGACTCAGGCACCTTCTGACTTCCAAATCCTTGCTTTTTTTCACTTCATGATGTCTCCATCGAAATTTGGACTCTGCCTACATAGGAGGGAATGTCTGTAATTCCATCAACCTACACATCTATATGTCTATGAAATATTTATAATGCTAAGGGCTCTATTTAGCCTGCTCTTGGATTTCCTATTTAGCTACTGGACCACAGGTCCTCAAACCTATAACGATACAAGCTTATAATCCTTTATTAGAAAATCTCAGAGACAGAGGCACCTGGGTGGCTCAGTCGTTAAGCGTCTGCCTTTGGCTCAGGTCATGGTCCCAAGGTCCTGGGATCAAGCCCTGCATTGGGCTCCCTGCTCCGCGGGAAGCCTGCTTCTCCCTCCCCCTGCTTGTGTTCCCTCTCTCGCTGTGTTTCTGTCAAATAAATAAATAAAATCTTTAAAAAGAAAAAAATAATAAAATAAAGAAAATCTCGAAGACAAAGATATTTTGGAATGAAGCATTTTTTGAACCGTAGAAATGTAAAACAGTACCTAGATAGTCTGTTTAATTTTGCTTCTCCTCAAAACCTGGATCAAAGTGTACAACTAGTCAGGCTAAGGCAATGGAGTCTACAAACTGTCTTATGTCAGTATAGGTCAGGTTTTGCTGCTAAGTCAGTTGCAAACTTATGATAAAACTTGGTTTTATCTCTTTGGATTTGGAATTGTGGAGAAAGGACTGTGGATTCATATTACTCTCTTCACACAGGTGGTCTTGAACAAATATCATGGACCAGTTGGATAGTATCAATCACTTTTATTGGTAAAAGGTGGTTTTTCACTAGCTTCTTCTTGTCAGGACTTTGGTTTCTCTGTAGACTTCGGTTATTCCCACTGCCTCTCAGTTATATCCCAGACAACAAAATGGAATGATCTCAGGCTGGACACACCTTAGGGAGCTTGGGTTTAGATGCTGGCTGCCCTGTTTGTTTCTTGGGTTTTTTATGAAACAGATCCTGCTGGGATCACCGGAGGGGCAGGTGCTTTATGAGGCAGCTGGGGAGGTCATGGTGGGGACTGGAAGCAGCACCTGTCCTCTTGGGCTTCAGTAAAAGCCGAGCAGGGAGGCCTTGCCACCAGGTCCCCAATGGGCAACTGATTGTGCCTGGGTCTCTGGGCTTTCTCCGGCTCCAACTGCTTCTCAGCTTCCTCCTTCTCATCAGATGGGCAGGTTTCCAGGGCTGTCAGATTTTCTTCTGCCCAAGTTAACAGGGACATTGATTTTGGAGGAAGGGAGGCCCTTCCCCCAGCCCATCCTTCCCTCACTCCTGGCTTAGCCACGCCAGCTCTGTGGCATTGTCCGGTTTTATTAGTACTGCCTGGCTGAGGCCTCCTTTCCCAGGCGGCCCCTGTGATTTCCAGCCCCTCTCCACTTGGCATGTTGACGTGCACTTCTGGTCTCCCAGGGAGAGCCTGCTTACCTGGATAATGGGCACTTGACCCCCTGGTTTCCAAAGTGGGCTTCTGTACCACAGCAGGGCTTGCATCTGTTTTTATTGTTTTCTGGACTGTCGCCTGGAGGGAGTCCTATAAACGTGACCTTGCTTGGCTGGCTTTGGGATTGATGGAAATCAGATCACTTTGGGGGTTCTAATGGGCCTGGACCGAGGAGTTTTGGAGTGATACAGGGAGGTATATGGTGATTGTGAGGAGGCCCTTTGCTCCTTCAGAGCTGGAACATGGCTTTCCTAAAATTTTTCACCTGGCAAAGATTGTAGGTACCTGTTTCTTTGAGGAATTTCACCACAGGGACAGGAGAATGGAATTTTACTTAGACAACCATAAAGGTCTTCTAAGAAAAAGAACCCATGTATGTCTTTTGGAGCAATCGGGTGGGTAGGTTTGGAGAGGAAGGAAGGAAGCAAGCAAGCAAACAAGCAAGAGAACATCGTCTCCCACATCTTCTGTGCTCATCACCCTTATTTATTCTCACTAACTATGGTGACAGAATGATGGCCACCCCATCCACTCTTGCCCAGCTCCAATCCACTGCACTACACCCAGAATGATATTTTGTAAGACACCCACCTCTGTATTTAAAACTCCTAGAGGCCTTCTGTTACTCTTAGAATGCATGTAGAGTCTTTACCGTGGCCTTTGGTCCTGCATCAACTGGCCCCTGCCCCACCTCTAGCCTCATCCTGCACAATCCCCATGCTCACTGGCCTTCTCAGAGCTTTCCTGCCGCTCCTGGGTCTTTACACACATCTCCCTTCCTGCCCAAAAGGCTCTTTCTCTGTTCCATTCCCCCCCTGGATTCCCCCCTTAATCCAGTTATTTCCCGTTCATCCCTTCAGATCCCAGTTCAAATGCCATTTCTCTCCAGCCTGGAATCCTGTTTTCTACTCTTGCAGCACGCTGGACTTTGCCTTCTCATCACCTATCACAATTGACAATTTGTTATTTCAGCAACTGTTGAGCTGACGTCTGTTTCTCTCACCAGCCCATCACCTCTGTGAGGGGAGGGGCTGGATTTTTGTTTGCTCACCATTTTCACCTCCAGGGCTAGCCTTGCATTCCCAGATCGCAGTTCCTCAATAATTATTTGATGAGTTACCCAGTGAATGATTTATCTAGCTAGTGTGACAAACTCACCAACAATGCTACTCTGATATAAGAAAAAAAAAAAACCTCCTATTGTGTTCCTCCAATGTAGAATGGAAATTCCACTTGCTGGGAAAACTCAGGCATGGGTTATTCCTGAGAGTCTGGATGAGTGAGCCACTGTCTCCACTCCCTGGAGTCAGCTGTGGAGGCTTACATCCAGCTTGACATTTCTCTCCTGAAGCTCCAAAGGCCCTCTCTGATGGCAGACTGGCATGTCTTCCCTGAGTCTTCGTGTTGGCCAAGAGGAGCATGTCACATTGGTAATAATGTCAGTAAACTCTGAAGCTGCCAAGGAGAGCAGCAAGCGAAGGCCAAGAGGAAGCCGGCAGAGCCTTAAACATGCAAGCCCTGGAAATGATCTCATTACCAGAGGTGCCAGCCGTCACACCCTGGATGGAAGGGCATAATTGCTGAAAACAGCTAATCACTAACAGCATGACAGCCAAGGGCCTACAGCCGTCCTTTTCTTCACTTCAGGATCTGTCCCACGAGGGGAAAGGCGCCAAAAGAGGAAGCCATGCATGAAGACATAGCTCCTGTCTCAGAGAAAGGGCATTTCTTCCCCAACTTGTACAAGATGCTTTGGGAACCCTCTCTTTATTTGTTACCAAGCTTGAAATCTTGATGCTTTTATCCAAATGTAGTGCCTCTGGACTTCAGAGATGTGATCTTAATTAAGCCCAGGATGGCAGAGGATGGTCTTCTGTGTGACACTGGCCATGTGCACAAGGTTGTCTCACAAAAAGTAACATTTTGCTTTTAGGAAAGTAAGTGGGCAAATGTGGACTGGACACCCATTGTGTAGACACTACTGCATAAGGTTCCTAGGGGAAAAATAAAATAACTCCAGTCCTCTTTAATTTCTTTGTTTAATTATATTACTATGGTAATCTATGAAAATAAGTGGATGGCTTCATCTAGCAAATATGTACAGAGATATCAAAACAGAAGTTGTTGCGGGTATCTGGGAGGTGTGTGTGTACAAAATTAACAAGCATAGCACCTGGATAAATTCAAGCATCTCTCTTCTCCCTAACTTACCTCCCGCAACCATTAGTAGAATACCGTCTGTGTGTCTGGAGCTATACTAGATGGTTAGGACAGAAATGTGGTTGTGGCCTCAAGGAGCTTACGTACTAATGGAAGAGAGCCACAGATAATTCAGCAACTATGCTGTGGAGTAGAAAGTACAGGACTGGAGGTGTCAACAGGAGTTTCTTTGAAGGTCTGAGGGCAGCTTTTTTTTTTTTTTTTTTTTTTTGACAGAGAGACAGCAAGAGAGGGAATATAAGCAGGGGGAGTGGGAGAGGGAGAAGCAGGCTTCCCGCTGAGCAGGGAGCCCGATGCGGGGCTCGATCCCAGGATCCTGGGATCATGACCCAAGCTGAAGGCAGACGCCTAACGACTGAGCCACCCAGGCGCCCCTGAGGGCAGCTTTTGTACACAGAAAAGACAAAGCAGGTTCCTTGGTTTTAAAGATTATCAATTGAGAAACCTATTTTCCTTAGGTCTTTGAGTTCAGCCTATAATCTTATTATTCTATTTATAAATAAAATGTATTAGTTCAAATTGAATAGATTTAAATAAGTTCAAATCACAATGGTGTCATTTACAACTTTATTAAATTCCCTTAAACTTTTAAAACTGTATTTATGATTTAATACCTTCTTTTTCTTAAGTGCTTCAAATACTTGACTGAACAAGCAAAACCTCCCCAAACACTTCAACAGTGCTTGTAAATCTGTAAGTTACTGATACTCTGGGAACTGAGGTTGCTTATAGGCCAAAGATCTTCTGTAAGCACACAGGCCTAGGTGATTCTTCCTACGCCAAGAGGATCCTGAGCCCTCTTATGGTTACCATGACAACAGGGAACTTCAAGTTCATACCCTTCAGACAGAATTGGTTTTCTTGAATCTAAATTACAATTGAACCTAATTCTTTCCTCAGCTTTGAGTTGCAACCTTCTCACCCATGTTGCTGCTAACTTTTTTTCAACTAATCTCTTTTCATGTTCTTCATATTCTTGATTGGGTCCCAATTTTTAAAAAATATTTTATTTTGGTAAAATATACCTGACATAAAATTTACCACTTAACTATTTTTAGGTATACATTTTATTTTTTAAAGATTTTATTTATTTATTTGAGAGAGAGCAAAAGCATGACTGGGGATTGCGGAAAGGGAGAAGCAGGCTCCCTGCTGAACAGGGAGCCTGACGCGGGGCTGGACCCCAGGACCCTGGGATCATGACCTGAGCTGAAGGCAGATGCTTAATGGGCTGAGCCACCCAGGCGCCCCTACGTATACATTTTAGTGGTACATTAAGTACGTTCACATGGTTGTGCAACCATCACCACCACCCATCGCCAGAAGTTTTTTCATCTTCTCAAACTGAAACTCTATACCCATTAACAATGACTCCCCTTTTGTGTTCCCTGCAGGTTGTGGTGACCACCATTCTACTTTCCACACCATTCTATACTCTCTATGAATCTGACAACTCCAGGTGCCTCATATAAGTGGTACCATACAGTATTTGTCCTTTTGTGACTGGGTCATTTTCACTGAGCATAATGTCTTTTAAGATTCACACATGTTGTAACATGTGATAGAATTTCCTTTCTTTTTAAGGCTGAATACTATTTCATTGTATGGATACACCACATTTTAAAAAAATGTATTTATTTTAGAGAGAGAGAGCAGGGGGAGAGGCAGAGGAAGAGGGAGAGAGAGAATCCCAAGCAGACTCCCCGCGGAGGGTGGAACCTGACGTGGGGATCGATCTCACAACCCTGAGATCATGATCTGAGACAAAACCAAGGATTGGATGCTTAACTGACTGAGTCACCTAGGCACACCTACACCACATTTTTTTTTAAAGATTTTATTTATTTATTTGAGAGAGAGAGAATGAGAGAGAGAGAGCACATCACAGGGGATAGGGTCAGAGGGAGAAGAAGACTCCCTGCCGAGCAGGGAGCCCGATGCGGGACTCGATCCTGGGACTCCAGGATCATGACCTGAGCCGAAGGCAGTCGCTTAACCAACTGAGCCACCCAGGCGCCCTACACCACATTTTTTGATCCATTTATTCCCTCATGGATATTTGGGTTACTCCTACTTTTTGGCTCTTGTGAATAATACTGCTCTGAACGTGGGTGTGTTGAGTTCTAATTCTTACAGACACTTTAATGCTACCCAAGTGTAAGTTTACATGGATTAAACAGTAAAACAAAGTTAAAATAAATACTTAATGTAGACACACTGGTATATTCCAAAACTGCTACTGAAAATGTATTATCGGGGCGCCTGGGTGGCTCAGTCATTAAGTGTCTGCCTTCGGCTCAGGTCATGGTCCCAGAGTCCTGGGATCAAGCCCTGCATCAGGCTCCCTGCTCAGCGGAGAGCCTGCTTCTCTCTCTCCCTCTGCCTGCCGCTCCCCCTGCTTGTGCTCTTTCTCTCCCTCTGTCAAATAAATAAATAAAAAATCTTAAAAAAAAGAAAAAAGAAAATGTATTATCAATCTTTCAAAAAATATTCTTTTATATATCCCTTCTGTAAAACATTTTGACAATACATAACAAAAGCCATAAAAATGTTTCTACCCATTGAACTGGTAATCCCCGTCCTGAAATGTATTCTATTTTTTAAAAAAGATTTTATTTATTTATTTGAGAGAGAGAGAGAGAGCACGTGTGTGCATGAGTGGGGGAAGGGAGAGGGAGAGGGAGAGGGAATTTGGAGCCTGACGTGGGGCTCGATCTCACCACCCTGAGGACATGACCTGAACTGAAATCAAGAGTCGGAGGCTTAACTGACTGAGCCACCCAGGTGTCCCATGGTCCTGAAATGTATTCTAAAGAAATATAGTCTAGGGGTGCCTGGCTGGCTCAGTCGGTAAAGCATGCGACTCTTGATCTCAAGGTGTAAGTTCAAGCCCCACGTTGTATGTAGAGGTTACTTAAAAAAATAAAATCTTAAAAAAAAGAATTATAGCCTAAGGAGGAAAAAGTTATATACATGAAGATCTTTACTGTTAGAGTTATAAAATTTTAAGTTATATACTAATTATATAATAAAATTATATAATAGCTACATCATAAAATTGTAGTGAAAAATTGGAGACAATCTAAATATTCAGCAAGAGGGAAATGGTTACCCGAATTGAAATGAAATCACAGATGCATATTATACATCTATTAAAGTAATAAATACATAAATTTTGTAGCAATAAAAAAGAATATAAAATTATAACTATGCAATCATGTAAAAATTATGGCTGCAAATGGACAAAGCCTGGAAAAGAACAGGGAAGTACTAAAGTGAATTTTGTATGAGATTGGTGGATTCAAAATGATTTATTCCCTTTTAAAAATATTCTTTGTTGTTGGTAAAAGCAATAAAAATTAAAATTTGAAGTAGCTGACAAAACTTGTCCATTAAAAACAAGGGTACCTGCTGGGTTGCTTTGATGATTAAATAAGTTAATGGATGCAAAATTAGCTAGATCCAGTCTGCAGGCACTCAACAGGGTCTCACCCCAGCCCTCTCTGCCTCACCCCTCCTTCCTTTCAGCTTTAGTAGCCAATGGCTACAGGATCAACACTGTTCACACAGTACCACCATACCTCTCTCTTTCTCAGGAAGAGGGCTTCTTTCACTTTTTATTCTTTTTATCTATAACTTCCAGAGTTCAATAGGATCGGGACACTTACATTTTCGGATTCTCTCATCAAAATGAACTTGTTCTTTTCTCCTTACTTAATATATGGTTTTTTAAAAGCATATAATATTAACAGTCTGGCCAATTCCTCCCACTCCCCAAATTAAACATAGTTACTACCATAGACCCAGCAATTCCACCTCTGAATATATATCCAAAAGAAGCAAAAATAGGGATTTGAACAGGTATTTGTACATCCATGTGCCTAGCAGCATTATTCACAACAGCAAAAAGGTGGAAACAACCCAAGTGTCCATCAACAATAAACAAAATGTGGTCTTTCCATAAAATGGGATATTATTCAGTTTTTATTTTATTTTTTATTAAAGATTTTATTTATTTGACAGACAGAGAGAGAGAGAGAAAGAGAGAGAGGGCCAGAGAGACAAGCGGGGGGAAGAGCAGAGGAAGGAGGAGAAGCAGGCTCCCCACCGAGCAGGGAGCCCGATGCGGGGCTCGATCCCAAGACCCTGGGATCATGACGTGAGCCGAAGGCAGATGCTTAAATGAATGAGTCACCCAGGCGCCCCTATTATTCAGTTTTTAAAAGAAAGGAAATTCTGATCTACCACAACATGGATGAGCCTTGAGAACATTATGCTAAGCGAAATAAGAAAGTCGTAAAAGGACAAATACTGTATGAATCCACTTTAATGTGGTACCTAGAATAGACAAATTCACTGAGCTGGAAAATAGAATAGTGGACAGCAAGGGCTGGGGGGGGACGGGAGAATAGGGGAGTTAGTGTTTAATGGGGACAGGGTTTCAGTTTGGGATGATGGCTGATGACAAAGTTCTGGAGATGGATGGTGGTGAAGGTTGCGCAACCCTATGAGTGTACTTAATGCCACTGAAGGTACACTAAAAATGGCTAAACTAGTAAATTTTATGTTAGGCATATTTTACAATTTAAAACGGCATATTAGTATCCCTCCTGGGTCATGCCTTAATAATTTACCAAGCACTTTCTAGAGGCAATGCCTTAGGTGAAGATGAGGAGAATAGGAAACTTACAGGTATTGTGGCAGGCAACACAGAAAGCCTGTAAGGCCGATAAGGCCTTTAAATCCCCTAAAAACTGCACTGCAGCTGCACAAGTCCCATTACTCTGCTTGCATATACAGGATCACTCTGGTCATCAAGGGAGAGTGGAAAAAACAAAGGTGAGAGGTCAGTTTGGACAACAAGTGGGGGCTGTGGTCATGGTGACAGCAGAGGAGGGAATCTGGAGGGAAATCAGCAGAACAGTATCAATAGGAAAACCAACAGAAAAGCTCTCTCCACCTGCCAGAGTCCAAATAAGAGTTTAACTAACAGTTCAATGTCAAATCCAGATCTTTGCAAGAGCACTTGGGGACCAGGTGGTCCAAGCTCCTGCCAGGGGCATTTTGTGATGAGGGCTCAGGAAGGCCTCTGCTTTGTTGATGGGTACTTGCTCTCTCACATTTATGCACTGCTAACTCTTCCTCAGTTCTTTCTCCTGTTGAGTGAAAATCTATATCCAAGTCATTTGCTGATGGAGTCGGCCCTCATTCTGCCCTCTGAAATAGCACTGAACAATTCCACTTGCTCCTCTCTTTGAAGTCTTTTTTGGTTTTGAATCTTCTTTCTTCAGAATTAACAACATCCTCAGCGTCTTCAGCTGCTCCTTGTACTCTAGTCTATGGCTCGAAGACCTGAATTCCAGCCATCAGACGTGGTCTGACCAGCACTCTCAGCTTCCTTTAGCAGGACATGTTTTCCAATTAGGACTGCTATTGAATCCCACTGTAATTATGACTATGAATGTCTGACTGCTGTGCTAGATTATAAACTACTTGATGTTTCATGGGCAAAGGACCTGGGGGTTATTCATTTCATTATTCATTAATTCAACCTATTGGACGCCCAAGATCAACATGTGAAACACCTCCCAAACGGAAGAAATAACATTTGTTGAGTATGGCGACAGATGGTAACTACACTTATCATGGGAAGCATTGCATAATCTATAAATTGTCAAATCACTATTATGTATACCTAAAACTAATGTAACACTGTATGTCAACTACACTTCAATTAAAAAAAAAAGAACATTTGTCAAGTACGTCATCTGTTTTAGGCACTCTGGTAGGTGTTTTACACAGATAATTTCATTTAAGCCACACACCCACCCCATCAGGGCTGGGGCACCTGGGTGGCTCGGCTGAGCGTCCAAAGTGCCCAACTCTTGATCTTGGCTCAGGTCTTGATCTCACGGTTGTGAGTTCAAGCCCTGTGTTGGGCTCCACGCTACTTTAAAAAAGCCTACTTTAAAAAAGGGGGGGGCGCCTGGGTGGCTCAGTCGTTAAGCGTCTGCCTTTGGCTCAGGTCATGATCCCAGGGTCCTGGGATTGAGCGCTGCATCTGGCTCCCTGCTCGGCGGGAAGCCTGCTTCTCCCTCTCCCACTCCCCCTGCTTGTGTTCCCTCTCTCGCTGTCTCTCTCTCTCTGTCAAATAAACTCTATAAATAAAAAAATAAATAGATAAATAAATAAATAAAAAGAAAGGAAAGAAAGAAAGAACATCATGGCTAAATTCACACCTGTAAGAAGAATTAAAGCCAATGCATCTGGCACCAAAGCATGTATGCTTTTCATACAGTTTCATTTCAGGTAGGATACATTAGACTGCAGAGAGTGGAAAACTGAATTCACACTGGCTCAACTCAACACCTGTGTGACAATGTCCACTGGTAGAGGAGCTTCTCAGCTGGCAAAGCCATCAGCTCAGCAATGTCAAGGATGCCTGTTTCTTCTGTACCCCTTTGTACCCACAGTGTTGCCTTTGTAGTGACTGTAAAACACACCCCTTTGTCACTGTTAGCAGGAAAGAAAGACTGATTTGCCATGGTTTTAAGAGCAAGGAAAACTTTCCTAGAAACTTTTACAAGCCATTCTACGTCTCACTGTCTACGAAAAGTGATTGCTGGCAACGAAGATGGAATTGCCCTGTTTGGGCCTAGGTGACAGTCCTTGAGTCAGAATAGGTTCCCAGAACTCATTATCTGAAGTTCAATGTCAGAAAAGGGTGTGTCCACCATAGTTTTGCCACCTCTACTTCCACTGAGAGTGGCATGTGCAGGCCTAGTGCTGGGTGCTGGGGATCCAGACGCAATCCCTGTCCGTAGGGGATTTCCAAACTAGGAAGAAAGACAAGAAGTACTGTATATGTGCTGCCGAAGTGAGCACAAGGAGTACTGTATAAGAGGTGTGATGTGTGTTACAGAAGGGGAAGGACATGGAGCACATGTAGAACACAGTCTGGAAAATCACTGAGTCTCAGTGATTCTAGAAGGCCTCCTGAGGAGTGATGGTCCTGGAGAGACTCAGACACTGCTGAGCAGAGGGAAGTGTACATGGGAAGTCTGGAGTGGAGAATGAGTTGAACAACTTTCACACTGAACCTTACATCCTTGGGACACCTGTCAGCCAGAGACCAATCATTTGTTTAGTCAGTCATTCACGATGCATTCGTTGCCACAAATATCTACCTGTAGCAGGTGAGAAGCTGTGCATGTCATTGGTGAAAGAGACATAAGAGATGATTAGGTCTGTGAATAAGCCATGCCTCACACTTCACCTCTCTCACTAGCCATCCTTTTGTTTATTTGAACTTCCACTGTAGTCTGGACCACCCCAAAAAGGTGAATTTCAAACCACAGGTGGTATCTTTAATGTCTGAGTTAAGTTTGATTAAAAAAAGAATTTGGGGGTGCCTGGGTGGCTCAGTCGTTAAGCATCTGCCTTCAGCTCAGGTAATGATCCCAGGGTCCTGGGATGGAGCCCTGCATCGGGCTCCCTGCTCCGTGGGAAGCCTGCTTCTCCCCCTCCCACTCCCCCTGCTTGTGTTCCTTCTTTCGCTGTATCTCTGTCAAATAAATAAATAAAATCTTTAAAAAATAAAAAAGTAAAAAAAGAATTTGGGAAAATGTTTGTTCATGTCTTCTGCCCATTTCTTTTTTTAAGATTTTATTTATTTGAGAGGGAGAGAAAATGAGAGATAGAGAGCACGAGAGGGGGGAGGGTCAGAGGGAGAAGCAGACTTCCCGCTGAGCGGGGAGCCCGATGTGGGACTCGATCCTGGGACTCCAGGATCATGACCTGAGCCGAAGGCAGTTGCTTAACCAACTGAGCCACCCAGGCGCCCTCTGCCCATTTCTTGATTGGATCATTTGTTCTTTGGGTGTTGAGTTTGATAAGTTCTTTATAGATTTTGGATACTAGCCCTTTATCTGATATGTCATTTGCAAGTATCTTCTCCCATTCTGTCAGTTGTCTTTTGGTTTTGTTGACTGTTTCTTTTGCTGTGCAAAAGCTTTTTATCTTGATGAAGTCCCAATGGTTCATTTTTGCCCTTGCAACGACGTGGATGGAACTGGAGGGTATTATGCTGAGCGAAATAAGTCAATCAGAGAAAGACATGTATCATATGACCTCACTGATATGAGGAATTCTTAATCTCAGGAAATAAACTGAGGCTTGCTGGAGTGGTGGGGGGGGAAGGGATGGGGTGGCTGGGTGATAGACATTGGGGAGGTTATGTGCTATGGTGAGCGCTGTGAATTATATAAGACTGTTGAATCACAGACCTGTACCTTTTTTACATGTTAAAAAAAAAGAAGATAGTAGGAAGGGAAAAATGAAGTGGGGGAATCGGACGGGGAGACGAACCATGAGAGACTATGGACTCTGAGAAACTGAGGGTTCTAGAGGGGAGGTGGGTGGGGGGGTGGGTTAGCCTGCTGATGGGTATTAAAGAGGGCGTGTTCTGCATGGAGCACTGGGTGTTATACGCAAACAATGAATCATGAAACACTACATCAAAAACTAATGATGTATGGTAATTAACATAATAAAATAAAAAGAAAGAATTTGGAATTCTTAAGATGAGGTTTTAAGATTATATTTCAGTTATTTGTGTTCTCTTATTGGGTGTGTCTATGGATCGGCCCAGTCACTTCCGATTTCAAATCTCGGCATATGCACAAAGTGATAATATCAGTAAGAATACATGGGGCACCTGGGTGGCTCAGTCAGTTAAGCATCTGACTCTTGGTTTCAGCTCATGATAGTGGGGTCGTGAGATCTAGCCCAGGGTAGGGCTCAGTGCTCATTGTGGAGTCTGCTCGAGTCTTTCCCCTCCCCCTCCCTTCCCCTCTGTTCCTCCCTTGCTCACACCTGCGTGCTCTCTCCCTAAAATAAATAAATAAAAATCTTTTTAAAAAAGTACAAACTGAGGAGAAAAGAGACAAACTGCTTGACACACAGAATTTGGTAAACAAAGCATATAAATTCCACCTAGCTCTTCTAAGAAATGTTCTATTCTGGATAGCAGTAGATTGTACTTTAAAGACAATTATTTCTATTACTCCTTTTCCAAAACTTTTGGCTTTTTCCAAATCAATCAATAATCAACCGATGTAGCATTTAGTCTGAAAAAAAGAAAAATCCAACTGTCTATTGCAACGTTAATAAAAGAATACCTTAGAACAGTATGCGTCTTGCCATGAGGGGATATATATATATATATATATTTTTCATTTATTTTGGTAGTAGAAACCACTTAGACAATGATGTGTAACTTGCACATTGGGAATATTCGAGAAACATCAAAGTAAGACTAGGCAAGGGGAAAAAGTGAAAACAGGCTGCATTTAAAGGTTTTTTTTTTTTTTAACATTTTTCCTTATTTTTTTAAATGTATTTTTTTAAAGATTTATTTATTTATTTGTTTATTTGAGAGAGAGAATGAGATAGAGAGAGAGCATGAGAGGGGAGAGGGTCAGAGGGAGAAGCAGACTCCCCGCCAAGCAGGGAGCCCGATGTGGGACTCGATCCCGGGACTCCAGGAACATGACCTGAGCCGAAGGCAGTCGCTTAACCAACTGAGCCACCCAGGCGCCCTGCATTTAAGGTTTTAACAAACGCTCTTCACTGCTAGAGCTCAGACGCGCAGGGTCCGGCGGACTGGGGCACTCCCAACACGGCCAAGCGCAGCCCCCGGCGCAGGCAGAGGGCCACAGCGTTGGGTCTTTAACCAAACCCGTCCCCTGCCCTCACCTCTTCCCTCACAGCTGCTCCGCTCCAGTGAAACCTTGTTCTCTGGAACAAAATCACCTTGTCCTATCAGTTAGGACTCTCTGAAGAAAGGGGCAGAAAACCACCTCCCACAGGTTTAGGCCTAAAGGGACTTTAATGGTTTAAAAGAGTGTTTTCAGGCTAGGGATCTCACTTCAGGGCTTGCTGGAATCAGGTGCGGACAACGCCCTCAGGGCTGGGTTCTCCACCTCCCAGTCCTAATTTCTCTACAGAGTCTTCATTTCTGGCTCCACGTCGTGGATCCTGGACAGGCTGGGCTACCCAGGTCTGATGGTGGGCGCAGTGCCAGGTCCGCCTCCTCTCACACAAGACCCAGCGAGAAAGAACTCCTGCCCCTTCCTCCCACAGAAGTTCCCAGACTGACTCTAATCGGCTAATGTCACGTGTCCAAGCCTGGGCCAATCACCGCGGCAAGAAGAATGCAACTCAGTGATTGGTTATCCCTGATTATCTCTGACTGGAGGGGGAGGGGGGGAGGGGGGGAGGGGGGGGAGGGGGGGAGGCGGGGAGGGGGGGGGGAGGGGGGGAGGGGGGGAGGGGGGGAGGGGGGGAGGGGGGGGCGGGGAGGGCGGGGAGGGGGGAGGGGGGAGGCGGGGAGGGGGTGGAGGCGGGGAGGGGCTGGAATGGAAATCGGGAGCCGTCCTCTGAAAAGGAAAAATGGATGCTCATTAGCAAATCACAAATGTCTTCTACACCCATTCACATTCTTCCCAGTATTTCCACTCTTGCAGGAGACAAAGCCTTAAAATAAAAGAGTCTCCACTGGCTCTGTAATCATGGAGTTGCTAGCACTTGGCTGTGGATGGCATTGCCTCCTCCAATCCACCAAGCCACCCGGTGGCCACCAGACCGGGTGTGTGCACAGGGAAATCAGGCCTCTTTTCCGACATAAGCAACACATTGACATGGCTGCTTCATATGTAATCCTCTAGGAGAAAACCAGGGTGTCGATGTAATTGATATGCATGTAATTATCACCATTAGTACATGCGGTAGATCTGTACAGGATTATCTACCTCAATACCTAATGTGATTGATACCCATGCGATTAGATGCCATGAAGACACACCCTTTCCTGCTTCTAATGAAATTACCTTCCACTATATAGATGGAATTGATGCCCACGTGATGACTTGTTCCAGATCCGTATGTGATTATGCCTGTGCAATTATCTAACACAATGATATGCCAGTGATTGAAACCCATGTGATTATCTGCTAAGATGACACCCATGCAAATGAAAATTGGCAAGTCCTGCAAGATCTAATAATAACCCTCACCACAAGCCAAAACCAATGGCTAAGACTTAAAGAAAGGTTCTTTAAAAATAAAAAGACACTTAACTGTGTATATGTGTATGTAGGTGGTGTGTATGAGTGTCTACAAGGGAGAGAGATTGAGATTCATCTTTTTGTAGTGTTTAAAACTTAGAATAGGACAATAAAAATGAAAGAAAATAAGTGTCTAGGTCATTTTCAGCTCTAGAATTCTTAGATTCTAGGGTCTAATAATAACTGAGGAACTGTTACTGATTTCACAGGAAGTAGCAAAGTATTTACTCCACCACCAATTTGTGTTTTCATTCACAGACTTTGGTTCCCAGTGACTTTTTTGCCTTCGGGTGACCACATAAGGAAACCTGGAGTAGAAAATTACTGATGTAAATAACCACATACAACTGAAGGTACAGCACTGACATATAAATCAGCAAGGCCCCATTTCCAACTCCAGAGCACGTGCCATTATTACAGACAAGGCTGTACTGAGTTGTTCTTCCCAGGCTCTACTGCTCTTCTTAAAAAGAAACAGTCTAAGTAATAGCATGTTTGGTCATTTATCTTGCTCTTTTTTCCCAATTCGCTCTTCAGACTTTGAGAAAAGCATGTAATATCCCCATAGAATTTGATGATTTTCTTTGTTATTGTCAAAAAAATGCTAATCCATGAAGAGAACCTTTCTGGGTAATGTTAATTCAGCTGCCTGTTTTATAATAGGATTATGCTTTCCAGGATTTAAAAATCCCACTTGTTAGCTACCAAACAGATTTCTACAACAGCTATAAAATCGAATTTAATCCCTATTGGCATTAACAAAATAGCTGAGGTACAATTTATGCCTAACTACACTTAACATCCTACAACCTCCAATAAATATATAACATTTCTTTTGAAGTTATAAAAGGAAACTGTTCAATGGATAACCAGTCTCGTGGGTCCAATCATGCAATATCTCTAAGGCAGAACAAATGTTGTTTACATACAGTAAGGACTATGGGAAAAATTTACTTAAACGGATTAATCCATGTTTACATGTATTAATGCTCCCTTTTCCTTCAGGCAAATTCAAGTTAAAATGGTCTTCATTTCTCTCATTTAAAAATAGTTATGGGGAAGTCAACTATTTGGTGTGTTAACATTTAAAGAATCTAATTAGGTTCAAGTAAATTTCAGAATAGAACACTATAACAAACGAGGTAGAGGCTAATATTATATTTCACTTTACAGAGGGGAAGACATTTTTTTGGAGGGTGGGCGAAGGTAAGGGAAGGCAAAGGGCCCCCAAAATAATCCTGTGGGACAGTGAGAGTGGTAAGCAGATTCCCTTTTGTCTTTGGCTCTTCATTCCTATATCATCCTGTCTTCAAAAATGGAGTTGAGTTGGCATGAAAGGGCCTTCTGGGAATGCAAAATTCAAGTATGGTGAGACAGAGACGTATTTCTCCTCCCACCCTCCCTCCCCTCCTCCTTCAGACAGGTGACTCTGGAAGCTTACGGTAGGTCAGATGGGAACAAAGATATGCTGGCAAATATTGTTTCAAGATGAAGGAGAAGAAAACAAGGAAGCTGACATGTAACATATCAAAGAATATTCAGGCACACGGAAGTTGAACGTGAATCTCAGGGCAGTCCAACCTCTTTAAAGATGTAAATTGCAGTCAAACACAGAAAACAGTAGGGTTCTGTTTATCCTTTCACAAAGGGTGCAAACTGCTAATCAGCCTCCATTGCTGGGCTGGCCACTTTGTTTATCAATAAACAGGAAGACAGTTAGACTATAATTTTCCTGCCTAGTACCGGTAGCCAAAAGGAAATGATGGCAGCTTGGTAGTACTGAGTTCCAGTTGCATCAAAACCCAATTATTATTGTAATAATGTATGGGTGTTTGCAAGATGCACAGGCGCGCTACACATGTCCACAGAATCATGTGAAACATATTGGCAGAGAACGAGCTTGGTGATACACGGACTAAGGGGAGCTGTCAAAATAGGCTGGTCCTCCAAGAGCTCAGCTGTGGAGTGTTATTTAAAAACACACACACGCTGGAAGGGAGTTAACACGGCAGATATGGAAATCTCCTACATGTTCATACGACACAATAAAAATATGATTTGATGAAAATCAAACAACAAATAGGCTTCAAAATGGGAAATTTGGTTGGAATGTGCTGTAATTGCCACTACAAACTGCTACCACAGAGTACTCATAGACCTTCTAAAAAAGGCATTCAGAGTTATTTTCATGTCAATAGGAACTACCTTCCTGAGATACTATAAAACCCCAAATCTCAAATATAGCACAAGCTCCCAAATCGAATATATAACAAAGTTCAATAGTACATGTGTTTAGGCATTCAAATTGTCCAAATCATGACCTTAGGGCTTTGTTTGATTTGTCTGTATAGATGCATCTATAAGAGATTAAGATGCATTCCAAACTTCATATAACTCCCAAGATGGGACATGACAAATATAAAATACAAAGAGACTATATTTTCCACAACATCGTGTTTCTATTTTTTTTCAGACTTTAACAAATTTACAGTGCTTCTATTAATGTTGAAATAGTACGTGTTAATAACAGTTTTTATATTGATCACATGTAACCCATTTATTCATCAAACGTTTGCTGAGTACCTACTATGTACCAAGCACTATGGTAAGCTGTGTGGGGGATTCACTGGCACCCTCTTCACCTAGCTGAGTCTACCAGGAAAGCAGATGTGGAACAAGTCATTACATTAAGGTGTAATGACTATTATGATGAAGTAAGTCAGCCACTCTTTTGCTGTGCACCCAACCAGTCTTTACTGCTGTGTCTGGCTCTCCAAAATGCCAAACCACAGCACCTTCCTGGCAACTTGAGATAGGGAACCATAGCTCACTTCTGCTTGGACAAAACTTGAACAAGTGAAAATTCAGTAAGTTCTGTAGGCTCTGAAAATAACTCTCATTAGCAAGTGTAGTGACCACAAGTGAAGCTCTAGGGTGTAGAGCTTCACCCATTATTGGTTGTGTGACCTTGGGCAAGTTTGTTAACCTCTCTGTATTCCACTCTCCTTATCTGTCAATGGGAATAACAGCACCTCTTTCATAGAGTTGCTGTGCATATGAAATGAGTGAGTCTGTGCAAAGCACTTAGAAGTAGTGCTGGCACACAGGAATATTCTAAATGTTCTCTAGTATTGTTCCCACACCACCTTCAGCACCATGGTCAGCTCCAAAGGCTCACTCCAATTAGGGCAGAAGCCAGAAAAAATTATTGCAGGTAACTGCCTTTGGCCCATCCAAATTCAAAATCCAAGGAGAATCCAGGAAGGAGTTGTGATAATGCCCATACCTGCTCTGACCCTCAGAACTGAAAGCTGATATATGCAGTATGTCTCCAGGGGAAATGTGGAAAACCCAGTCACACAACTCCCAGCCCAGGGAGTGGGAGCTCCTGACCAATGGGAGGTCTTGATCTAGTTCTCCCTAACCTTTTCATGTCTTGACTCCAAACTTGGGTGCTTCGTACCCACTTCAGGCTCCTTTGCTTTGACAGTCTATTTGGCAGTTCTTCTTGTTTATTGGCTCTACTTTTCTACTTTCCTTCCCCTATGCATCTAGCTATCCATAGCTCCAAGAAAGAGAGGCTCTTGACACTTGTGCCGTGCACCAATTGGGCCAGACCATCAGTCTTCTTCTGCTACTATGGAAAGGTGATTAGATAATGTTTATGAAAGACTTAGTAGAATAGCCTATTAGGGCTCAATCTGGCTTCATTCTTCTACCCTGAGAGGCTCCAAGAATTCATGCTTTACTGGAAAAACTTGAGGCATCTTTGGGAAGCCTATTTCCATCTCAGGCCAGCTCCTTGGCTCATCTTTCTCTCTAGGCTTTTCCTCTTCTGACACATGTCAAGGAAGGTTTTTTTTGGTCTAGTTATCTGGAGTTAATCAATACTTTTACCAAAAATATGTGCTTCTTAGACTAGATTTGGGTGGAAATTTAGGGCACAACTGCTAACTTTTGCAGGTTAATTTATGACCACTGAATGACTCACACAACTGCATCAAATGGGAAAAAGTTGCAAAAACATATCCGGAACAAATGGAATATCTTTATTAGAAAGGCAGGCTATGCCTTGGGTTAGTTCTTGACTTGATATTTGCCTCTGACAAGCCACACTTTTCTTTTCCCATTAAAACACTACCTTCCCGGGGCGCCTGGGTGGCTCAGTCCTTAAGTGTCTGCCTTTGGCTCAGGTCATGATCCCAGGGTCCTGGGATCGAGCCCCGCATCGGGCTCCCTGCTTGGCGGGAAGCCTGCTTCTCCCTCTCCCACTCCCCCTGCTTGTGTTCCCTCTCTTGCTGTGTCTCTCTGTCAAATAAATAAATAAATAAATAAAAATCTTAAAACAAAAAAAACCCACCATCTTCCCCAACCTACACAGCGGGTATAGAATAAGAATTAAACTATTATCATTCTGAGAAGCTCTGATGTATTTAAAAATACATGGCAAAAGTGTATTATTTCTTAATCACCTCTCTAGATCAATACGTTAGATTATGCCTTAAAATATACCCACTAATTTATTATTGAAAACATGGGGGGTATTTAATACTTATACATTGTGGCCACTAAAATAGGAAAACTTGAAAAATATACTATGCTTTCATACCAAGTATGTTGCGCTGCAAAATTTCATGCTGTATCCCCTTCACTTTGGTGGTGGCTATGTGTACTTGGTTCTTTAGTGACAGAGATTTAGCAAACTAAAGCCTCCTGGGCTTATTTTGTAAAAATCACCTGAAGTCCCTTGATAAAAAAGAAGAGATTTTAATTGGTAGCTAAATTTGGAATAGGGCAGTTTAATGATTTTCACTAGAGATTCCAAGTTATTTCTTACTTCATTTTGGAGGAAATGACTATGGTTTCTACTTTTATAAAATTTCAGCTCATTTAAGCTGGGGTCCTTTCTTTCAATTTGAATTTTGAGCTGGAGCTCAAAGATCTGTTCTAGGCTTGGGCTTTCCATAGTCAGGTATACCATATTATAGACCATACTGTCTTACTTAATTGGATTCCTGGAAATTGCAGGAAAAGAAATAACTGGTGATTTAAAGCCTGCATTTCTTTGTAAAAGAGATTTTGTTGAGCTCATTAAATGGAAATTGCTGACTATTATGACCCTAATAGAGATATTTGAATCCTTGCATTAAAAAGAACCCTGTTTTGAAGAATAAAACAATGAAGGGAGAAAAGGTCAGGGTTTTTGGGGGGGGAGGTTAAAGCGATTACTCCACAAAAGGGGAAAGGTTATTTAAGGGTATGAATGGATTGATAAAAAGACTGAAAACACTTTACTACTTTTATGAAAACCTGGATAGGTTTTTATATCAGAACCTTTAAGGATCAAAAAGACCTTGCAGAGTTCCTAAGCACAGTTCAGCTTTCCATACTGTTCCAAAAAGACTCACAGATACCCCAATTCCTATTGAAGAAATCTCCCAACCTCTCAAGTCTTTTAATAAAGGCAAGGCCCCTGGGAGAGGAGCCTTCCATCCCAATTTCACACCCCTATTGAAGAGGAGTTAGCTCCCCACGCCCCTGTATACATTTAATCATTCATTGCATGTCAGTTAGCTTTTTCCCTGTAGGGAGAATACACCTCACTACTCTACTAATTTATTTCAACCAAAGTAACAGCACAGAGGTATTTAAAATTTAGCTAAATGGATTTGTGTACGCATATGGTAAGTACAAATAGGGGCTTAGTGTCTATATATATTGTGTGTGTGTGTGTGTGTGTATATGCACACACCTGTATGTGCAAAAAAAGAAGCCAAATGAGAGAGCACAAATTAGAATACATGTATTCAGGGTAGAAAAGGATCTTCTATCTGTATGACAATTAAAGGCACTACAGAGGAACTCAAGAGTTAACTGCTTAAAATGATGAGTGTCAGGAAATCATATTCATATTTATCAATTGATAATAAGCCAATGGCCTTGATTGACATTTGGTGTTTCTTTTTTCTTTTCTTTTCTTTTTTAAGAGCGAGAAGAGAGTGCGTGTGCACGACTGGGGAGGAGGGGCAGAGGGAGAGAGAGAATCCCAAGCAGGCTCCATGTCCAGCGCCAAGCCCAAATTGGGGCTCAATCCCACGACCCTGAGATCATGATATTTGGTGTTTCTTAATGAGCAACTGACACTCACAAATGCAATGACTCCAGGATTCTGCAGTCTGACAGGTAACAAGGAGTGCTTTCTAAATTATTGTTTGTGAAGAGTACTTAGAAAGTGGCTTGCTGTCAGGGATGCAACTGCACTTCCCTTGCCTTTGCAGTGCTGCCTCCGATTGTTTTCTCCTTCACAACCCCTAACCTTCCTTTAGGCCTCACATACGTACTATATCCAAAGTGGATAGAGGGAGCAGAAGCAGTCAAAGAACATGGCTTCATGGAATGATCCTATGGGGGCTTCTGAAGCACTGGCGGTTGCTTAGAAGGCAAATGGCTCCCTCTTGCTTTTTGTGATGGTGGGCAGCTTTGACAAGATGGTCCTCCTGGCAGCCCTAGATCCTCTGCCAAGCAGAGCAAGTGGTGGGGAAGAGCTGCTGTTCCAATCCCCACCAACCAGGGGCTTCCCTCAACACTCTGCTGAGGGAAACTCTGTGACAGTCCTCTTCCTTCTGTGTCTCAGAATGAAGAATGTCATTGTAAATGGGTCTTTCTCAGGACCCAGACCACAGCCTAACTCTCCCTTGCTCTAACCATTCTTATGGGGCCCAGGTCCTCACAGGCAGATTTGTCTACCTTCCTCTACGATTTTCCTACTCCCTTTTTGCCAAGAAAGTAAATGCAAAGTAAAAATTTATTGCTTAGCTCCTCAAGAAAGATAATCTCTTCTCTGGGTTCCTAAGAAAAAAATAAGTAAGATATTCCTAAGATAGTTGTCTCAAGCCTCCCACTGTTAAGAAATCTGTGAGGGAAGTAGAGAGAGAAAGTGTTTTTTGTTTGTTCGTTTGTCTCTAGAGTCTTTCCTTTATTTGTCTACCATTGTAAGAGAAAGGTTAAAAAAATAGCAAAATTGGCAAACTCCATCACATTTAGAACTAAAACCTAACTATGCCAATATATTACCCTATGAGAGTCAAGAATCTAAGGTATGAATCAACACCAGTGAACCTTGGCATTGCAAGGAGACTTGAATTAATGCATCAGACCTTTGGCCAGGAGTATAGTTAAGACAACTGCTCTTTAAGTATTTATCAAACACTCATACAGTGCTTACAGAAGGGGATACTGAGGCACAGAGAAGGAGAGTAATTTGCCCAAGGGCACACTATTAGGACAAGGTGTTATCAGAGTCCACACACAGGCAGCTTGGCTCCAATATCTGCGTTCTTGACCATCAAATTACTTTCCTCTATGTGAAAGAGACATCTTAAAGAACATACTATCTATTCTCCTAAATTTTCTTTTTTTTTTTTTAAAGATGTATTTCTTTATTTGACAGAGAGAGAGACAGCAAGAGAGGGAACACAAGCAGAGGGAGTGTGAGAGGGAGAAGCAGGCGTCCCGCTGAGCAGGAAGCCCGATTCGGGGCTCAATCCCAGGGCCCTGGGATTGTGAGCCCAGCTGAAGGCAGACACTTAACGACTGAGCCACTCAGGTGCCCCTCTCCTAAATTTTCTAAGCTTTAGTCCTTGAAGAATGATACCACTACTTAAAAAAAATATTTCTATAGCACTTGAGAGTTTACAAAGTACTTTCCTGTTTGAGCCTCACAGCTTGTCCTGTGGTGGGCAGTGCGGGTTTCATTATCACCTATCTCATGGGACACAGAAGGAAACAGAGGCTCTTGAGATTATAGACTCAAATTTCCTGGCTAGATAGTATTAAAATTGGGAAATTTAAATAGGCTTTCTGTTGTCAAGTCCTCTACCTCGTCCACTGAACTGGGCTCCTGGTATCAAATCAAGGTGCCCACAAGTGACACCCCAGGTTTTATTATCTTAGGTTCCCACTGAAAAGCCTTCCTTGAATTATAATTCAGAGTTCTTCCTTTGGCTTCCCAAAGGGTAAGTGTAAGACCCTTCATGACTATAAACTCCTAACACATCCCCACTACTTATAAATCAAATTGGAAAAAAAAATGATATTATGTTCATGTAAGTTGCTTTTGTCCTTCAGAAGGAAAATTTCTCTCAGGAACTATTACAGGGGATCAGAAGACACAAGGAGACATTTCTCCAAGATGAAACATAAAATACTGGATGCTTCTGAACATATTTAGAAGAGATTTAGATAATCAGTGAAGAGGTGAGTTTTGACCTAGTGATAACTGAATATAAAACAAAGTCAGGAAAAAAAATAATTATGAACTCCAGGGGAAACAACAGGTTGGCAGGAAAAAAAAAGGAATCAGCTTATTACTACATAGTTAAACTCTAAATAGTTTTTCCACTGAATACTAATTTTATCAAAGTTATATAAAATCTTATTGGATGATTGAGGGATAAGGAAATTCACAAATAGTAGTGAGGGTGGTGGTGGGGTAAATCCCATAGCAAGGAATCAATATCATACCTGAAACTGAAAAAATAATTCAAGAAGTATACCACTTAGAGATAGGGAAGTTATTTTCACAAGAGTAAGCTAGAAGAGATAAAAGAGACTGTGTCTGGAGGGGAGAAATGGAATGATGTTTAGGGGCTGTTTTATCTCATAAATATTTGACTCTATGTATAAAAATGAATTTTAGACTATTCTTTTTAAGTTTATGATTAAAAAAAATTTTTTTAAAGGATAGGTACTTTACTTTGGCAATATGGCAAACCACATTCTCTAAAGGGCCATCCAACCATAAAATGGATACATTTCAACACAAGTACTTTTTATTGCATTGCTGGGCTCATAAGAACGTAAGGGAATTTTCCAGAGGCCAACATAAAACAACAACAAGATAAAATGGGAGTTAGCTTCTGATTTATGAAGGGTCAGAAAAATAAGAAAGCTTGGAACTAAATACCTGTATCAGACTTGGAATCTGGATCCTAAGTCTGAGATTACTACAAAGTTGGGGGAGAACAACTGAGACTCCAAATTAGTAATAGCCCTGACTCCCAGCAGAAGCAAACACAAATTCTTAGAGGAAAATCTTCCCATTCTAGGCCCTTGGGAATCCCAAGAATTAATTCCAATCAATATGGGTTCATACCATGAGTATGAGTCAGTGAACAACAAGAAGTGATTTAAAAGCAAAGATAATTGAAATTGGCCATGCCTGGCTGGCTCAGTTGGTAGAGTATCTGACTCTTGATTTCAGGATCATGAGTTCAAGCCCCACATTGGGCATGGAGCCTACCTAAAAAAAAAAAAAAAGGAAGAAAAAAGAAAAAGAAATAATTGAAATTGTCAGATTCAGAACTGACCAAGTAGATATGAAAAAAGTCAAACAGAACTTCTAGATATGGAAAATATAACACTTAAAATAAAAATCTCAGAGGATGTGTAAAACAGATTAAACACAACTGAAGAGGATGAAAAAAGTGTTGACCAGATATGAAAAACTAACCAGCAGTGTAGCACAGACAGACAAGAAGACAGAAAATATGAAAAGATACTAAGAGGGGTGCCTGGGTGGCTCGGTTGTTTAAGCGACTGCCTTCGGCTTGGGTCATGATCCTGGGGTCCTGGGATCGAGCCCTGCATTGGGCTCCTTGCTCAGCAGGGAACCTGTTTCTCCCTCTCCCTGCTACTCCACCTGCTTGTGCTCTCTCTCCCTGTCAAATAAATAAATAAAAAATCCTAAAAAAAAAAAAAGTACTAAGAGACAGGAAGGATAGAATGAAAAGCTCCTAAATAGGTCTACTTGGCATCTCTGAAGGAAAGAATAGAAAGAATGGAATAGAAGCAATACATGAATTGCTAATGGTAGAAATTTTATAGAACGGATAAAAGACATGAATCCACAAATATAGGAAAAGCACCTTGTACTAAGTGAAGGAAGGAAAAGAAGAGAGAAGGGGAGGGGGAATAAGCCAACATCAAGTCAATGTTTTCTTAAGATTTTATGTATTTATTTATCTATTTGAGAGACAGCTTGTGTGAGTGGGGTGGGGTGGGGAGAGGCAGAGGGAGAGGGAGAAAGAGAATCACAAGCAGACTCCCCTCTGAGCGTGGAGCCTGACACAGGGCTCAATCTCATGACCTGAGCCAAAACCAAGAGTCAGATGCTTAACCAACTGAGCCACCAAGGTGCCCCAACACTCAGTCGATATTTTAGTGAAAGTTCAGTACACCACAGACAGGAAGATCTTAAAAGCAGCCAAAGAAGAAAAGGCAAGTAACCTTGTTTGTAGACTGACAACAGAGTTCCCAATAGCAGTAACAGAAACCAGAAGACAATGAAATAATATCTTCAAAATTCTGAGAGGAAAAAACTGTCAGTCCAGATTTCTCTACAAGCCAAACAACAAAGACATTTTCAAACAAATAAAAACCGTGAGTTTACCATCAACAAAACTTTGCTATAGGGGAAACTCTGAAGGAGGCACATCAGGAGAAAGAAAGATGACCCCAGAGAGAAGGTTTGAGATGTAAAAGAGGAAATAATGAGCAAGTTAAAGAAGTGATAAAATACGTAGCTTAATCTAAATAAATATTGTATATATAAAATAATGATAGCGATAATACAAAATTTGTGAGATTAAATAGAGATAATTGAAATACTAGGCAAAAATAACATCAATTACAAAGGAGAGGATTGGATTTAAAGTTTTCTAAAATTCTTGTGTTGTCCAGGAAGAAGGTGCAGGTTAATTTTGGGCTTTGTTAAATATACTGGTAAAATTTCCAGAGTTACCAATAAAAGTTAGAAATACGGTCATAACTTCTAAACTAAGAGGGGAAAACATGGAATAAGAAAACAAAACAAAGAAGTCAAATAATCTTTAAAAGGCAGGAAAGATGAAGAAAAAAAAAACCCATAGAGAGATGAGAAAAACAGGGCAAAAGATAATAATACATTTAAATCTAAATTTATCAGTAATTACATTAAAAGTAAGTGGAAGGGTGCCTGGCTGTCTCAGTTGGTGGAGCGTGCGACTCTTGATTCTGGGGTAATGACTTCAAGCCCCACACTGGGTGTAGAGATTACTTAAACATAAAAATAAAAATAAAAAGCAAGTGGATTAATGTTCCAGTTAGAAGACAGAGATTGTCTACATAGGTATAAAAATTTTAAAAACAATAGGATACATATTTGAAACATAAAGATATGGAAAAGTTGAAAGCAAAGGCTAAAAACAATATACTGGGCAGGTGCTAACAAAAAGGAAGCTGGTGTATTCATATCAGACCACAGAAACTTTAAAGCAAGAACATTTTAGTGCCTAATAATAAATGATTCAATATACAAGGAGGATATGATAATTCTGAATTTGTAGATACCCAATAACATAGGCTCAAACTACCAGCAGCAAAAATTGATAGAACTATAGGGGGAAATTGGCAAATTATCCACTGGAGGCTAAATTTCAACTAGCCTCTCAATTACTGATATATCAAGCATATAAAAATCAGTGAAGATTTGGGTATTTGAATAATATAATTAACAAGTTTGGTCTAATGGAAAAATATACAGAACTCTGGTCTAGTAAACAGAAACTACACATTCTTCTTAAGCACACATGAAACATTTACAAAGATGGCTCAGGTAAAGCAGAACTCAACACATTTCTAAAAATCAGCATTATTCAGATCACATTCTCTAACCATCATTCAAGCAAGCTAGAGGTCAGCAATAAAAGAATAAAAAAGAAATCTCTCATATGCTTGAAAATTTAAAAATTCTAAGTCCCTACTACTCAAACTGTGGTCTGTGGACCATTCTTGGTCCACAAACTCTGACCATGACAATGACAATAGGAGGTACATAGGAAAGGGGGGTATAAATTTAGAAACTTCTATAGTACTTGACATTGTTTTGACACCCAAGCAGCATTTAATTTTTCTAGCAATTCTTTTTTTTTGTATTTTATAAAAAACAAAAGAAAGTAACAACAAATAAAAATAACCAAATTGGTTCTTTACCACAGAGAGTTTGGGACACACTCTTTAGTAGCTCCTGGATCAAGCAAGAGATCAAAATGGGAATTAAAAAATACTCAGAAGCAGGGCACCTGGGTGGCTCAGTCAGTTAAGCAAACGACTTGTGATTCTGACTCAGGTCATGATCTCATGGGTTGTGAGATGGAGCCGCCCCCTACCCTCCTCATCAGGCTCCTTACTCAGCAGAGAGTCTGGCTGGGATTCTCCCTTTCCCTCTCCCCATGCCCTTCCCCCAATTCATGCATGCACGCACTTGCTCCCTCTCTCAAATAAATAAATTGATCTTTAAAAAAAAAATACTTAGAACCAAATGAGAATAAAAAATACATGTTCTTATAGACCTATCTGTTTAGATTATAATTTTTTACTTTTTCCCTGTCTCATCACCAGCCTTTGAGTCCTCCACAGTGGGGACCATGCAAGCATCTGTTTTTCCCTCCTTCTTGCCACAGTGCCTGGTTGAGTAGCTACTCAATATTTATTTGGATATTGAGTGCCTAAATTTACATATTTAAGCTTAAATATTAAATACATTTAAATATTTACTTAAATTTTACTCAACTAAAATAGCAGCCCTGGAATCCTGTCTCTATTCCATTCCTACCGTCTTGGCCTCACCCAAGTATCATGGAGATTCACCAGAAATCTGTGCATTACTTGGCTTATTTTCACTGTATCCCAGCAAGCAGTGGCTTAGGCAGTCCTGTATCTCCTCATGCATTTAACAACGAAAAGAAAAAGATAAGAGGGGAGTGGAGACAGTCTTTTCATCATCCATACTTGGGAAGGTGAGCTGGTAGTGCCGTCCTTGACATGAAGGAGCTACTTAAACACAAATTAGATTAGCAGGACAGCATTGGAGCCTGCTGGAAGGTATTATACACTTACAAGCTGCTCTGTGGAAACTACTGTTGTCTTCATTACAAGCCCATACTCCACAGTGTCAAGCAAATGAAATACTGAATTAGTCTACTAACAAAAAAGAAATAAAATGAGATACAAAATGAAGCAACTTTAGTTTTAGGACCAAGGAAGTGGTAGTAGTACCAATTTAGTACCAATAGTACCAAGGAAGTTGATTAGACAATAATAGTTCAGTTTAGCAAAACTATAATTAGAACATCTGAAATGAGTTTTAATATGGATTTCTTCTTAAGAAATAAACTCCTTAAAAATGGTCTCTACTCCATTTTGTTTATCAAGGAGGCTAATAATCCAATAAGAAATATGATGAAAAGGTGACTTCAACAAAGAAAAAGAGAATATATGTGCAACATGTGAGAAGTTTCAGATGTATCTGGACATTTCAAATGAATTGAAGTCCCTAGGTCTAAATAGATTACAATCCCAGGACACTAAAAGAATCTGCAGAGGTGAACACAGAGCTCCCATCAGTTATCTTTGAGAAACCATGAGTACACAAAGGTGACAAAAGATAAAGAGAAGCCAAGGTACAAACTTGCCAAGAAAGGGGGAAATGTTTAATTATGGGATTATGCAGACAGGTGAACTTGACTGAGGCTGATTCCTGGCAAAAATTCTAGGAGATTCAAATCTTGGTTCTATATTTAATGCCACTGTGACCTTGGACACATCTCAAAACTGCTGTGAGTATTAAATGAGATAATATATAAAAAGCATTTAATACAGCACCTCCTACATAGAAAACTCTTGGTAAATGGTAGCTGTTACTATTTTTCTTTCTTTTTAAATTTATTTTTTAAAAGATTTTATTTATTTACTTGACAGAGAGAGGCACAGAGAGAGACGGAACACAAGCAGGGGGAGTGGGAGAGGGAGAAGCAGGCTTCCCGCCGAGCAGGGAGCCCGATGCGGGGCTTGATCCCAGAACCCTGGGATCATGACCTGAGCCAAAGGCAGACGCTTAACGACTGAGCCACCCAGGCGCCCCCTGTTACTATTTTTCTGTCTCCAGCACTTCAAAATGAAGATGTGAATAACTAGGTACTGATATGGGTTCTTCAAGATCAAGTCTCATCTGCTTAACCTCGTTTTTCTAGCAAGGTGTAAGTGCAGGGGAGAAGGTATTTCTAGGCAGGTAAATTGGGATGGTATCTTTATTTTGAAATGGCATTAGATAAAAATCTGTTGTAATATCCTTATGAAAACATTGGATTTTAGGAGTGTTCGGTGACTGAATAACCATACTCACAGTATTGATTCACGAAATTGACCTCTCCACGCCTCAGCTTCTATCTGTAGAAACAGTGTAATAGTAGTACCTCACTGGGTTGTTATGCAAATTAAAGCCCGTAGAACAGTGCCTGGCATTTAGTCACCACTATACAAATATAACATGAACAGAAGCTTCTAGTTGCATGCTTGTGCATTACTTGGCTCCAACCTCTTCCAACATTTCCATCAGAAACTTGTTAAATTTTCATATGATATGCTGGCCAAATTCTCAAATGCTATAAATGATGAATGATGAAATCAAAATCCAAAAAGACCTTGATAGGTAAGGGCTATGAAATAAAATATATGAGATAAAATTAAGTACTGGATAGAGATTTTAAGAAAAAATTTTTTACAGGCCCAGCAATTAATGGAAAGTTTAACTGCATTAAGAGAACTGGAGTGTCCTGATGAAGACACTGTCTGGATATAAATGCAAAGGTGGTGGGCACAGCTGGCCCATCATGAATTCTTCCTTCCCCTTCCCTTCCTTAGCTTCCTCGTAAGTAGAGGCTCTGGGTAGAAGGATGAGCTTAAGAACACAGATGAGCAGTAAGGAAATGTGAGGTGAGAATGGACCGTATTTCCAACTTATCTGGGTGGCAGGAAACATCGTCTGGTGGATATGGGAAGGTAGCCTCAAGATTTGTGAAGAAATATAATTAGAAGTTTATCAGAAGTTTACCTAATGGCTCACTGTGCTACATGCTAAAATAAATTCCCCTCTAATCATGATTACTACAGGATTTATCTAATCTATTTCCTATAGGAAATCAAGCTACTCCTAGGCATTTTACCAAACTTTTTCCTCATAATAATCCCTGTCCCTGACAAAAGAAGATTTTGTCATCCCACAGTACAGATAAGAAATTGAGGCAAAGAAGTAAAGTGAATTGCCCTGGGTCACAAAGAACTGAAATTACAATTTAGAATCTAATCTTAGAGTACACTACATGAGTTTTGGAAGGGAGCATACTGGAAGCACATTATATCCTTCAAGAAAAGGTCTATTTACCTTAATCTCTGGGAAAAAGAAGATTAATTGTATTTTCCTTGGGGCATGCCAAAGATGTCGAGGAGACGCTTTAGATTCCACATGCTTATTCTAATCCTTTTCCAAATACTTGGAAAGTCTTGATTTGACCATTAGGAAGACGCTGGAAGTTAACTTTTTCTTTTTTAATTAAGGCAAATATTTGTTTGCTAGACTCTCCAAGGAAAGCAATTAATCAAGAAAGCTGTACAGTACAGCCATGCTATTTCAGATCACTTAAGAGAAGGAAGTGTCCAGATAGGCATAAATCCACATGGTCAGCTCCCTCTGTCCCCCAGCCCTACAATCTATTCCCAGACAACCTCACTGTCTAGGTAGTAGATAGAGAAAGGTCAAGTAAAAACATGTTTCTAACTTACAAAGTTCCATGCAAACATAAATTATTGTTATAATGATTTACACCTAATTACTGAACAAATACATCTTCATTATAAAAACCTGGAAAATGAAGTTAACCAAACCAAATGAAACAAAAAGCAACCATTATGCCACCACCCAGTAAGAACCTCTTGTACCTGTTTGCAATGAGATATTTTTTAAGGCTCAGTTCTCTGGTCAGGCCATGAGGAAATCAGCCAAAAGCTGCAACCCTAAGGTTCTGCAGGTAGTTTCCCTTAAACTAAGTAGGAACAATGGTGACTTATTTGTAGAAATCTATCTTTTATTTTCTTGGCACTTGTTCCAGAAGAGATAAGACCATTTCTCTATATTAAAAAGAAATAAATTCCTGGGGCGCCTGAGTAGCTCAGTCAGTTGAGCGTCTGACTCTTGGTTTCAGCTCAGGTCTTGATCTCAGGGTCATGAGTTGAAGTCCTGCATTGGGCTCCAGCATGGAGCCTACTTAAAAAAAGAAATAAATTCCTAGTTGCATCTTACTGGTCTAAAAAATTTACACCACAATTCTCGGATTAACTCATTTAACCAAACTGGTAAATTGCATAGCCAAAATGGATTGAGTGTCTATCTCTTTATTAATATATACACATAGTCACATATACTGAAGGTCATGATTTTAAGTATATTTTTGTTGGGTTTTTCCTTTCTCTTGGAGAAAAGAGACACATACATTCGGAACCCATAGGAAGGCTGGGTCAAGAATATATTAGTAATCAGTAAAAGGTGACTATGGTGGAGTCTTTTCAACTAGTGAACAATGTTACCAAGACAGCACCAAATATCAATCCATTTCTTTTTCCCATCCTAAGGAAAAATCATGCTATTACCTTTTTGTTCATAGCCACACCATCCTCACAGTCGAGCACTGCACAATCTACATTCAGGGAGGGAATCTTCTTTATTTTCTTTTCATCATTTCCAGGTACATAGAGCACTGCCCTCCGGGGAATGTACCTGTGATTGGATGACGAACTATATCCAAGCCTGGGCACATCAGCTGCCAGAAATGGTTTCCTGCAGGAGACATAATTGGGGTTAGTCTAGAATAGAATCTATTTATAAATTTTTGAAAAACCTTATTTTAATGCAAAATTAAAATAGAAAACATGATAATCTATTTTAATTTCAGCAGATCACAATCACATATAACAACTAGAAAAACGACAATAACAGAAATAACCAAGAAACAAAACGTCATTTTGGCTGAAGTTTAAAAAAATATATAGCACTGTTTATTGAGACGACCTTCAGACAAAAGAAGGAGTGTGTACCTATTTCATCTTGGAAAAACACTTCCAGTATTAATATATTATCCAGATAGTATCTATGGACAAAAAGAAATTTATATCCAGAAGGTCCTAAATAACTATCTACAATTATATGACAATAGAAGCAGAAAATAAACAACTTATATAAGCATTAGTCTATGGCCCTCTCCCTGCCAATGAGTCTCAAGTAGGCAAATAAGTGATTCGAATTCAATTTTATCAACAGACAAGGATGGTTGGCTACTTTGTAAGTGAGCAGAAAGAATACGAATGGGAAAAGATCACTACTAGCTCTGGAATCATGAACAACCTCATTACCGAAAACTTCAGATCCCTCATCGATAAAAATAATACTAATTTTGCAGGTTGTTGAGAGGGTTCAGTAAAAGAAAAGAAGGCACATGAAGTGCTCAGTGAGAGCCTGGCAGATGTGGTGGTTGGTGTACCAGGAGTACAGACTGCTGTTATTCTTCGTGGAGAAACTAGCTTTTAATAGCCCCTGCCTTTTTCTGACCCCTGCTCTCTCTTTCCATTCCCTCCTGGACTCAGTTTAGCCTCCTGTGGAAGTAAGAGGAGTTGGTCAGAAGCTTGTTTGGCTCATTACAGCCCTCGCTCCTAACCTGGTCCATAATTTGGTGCTGGGAAAACTATGGTTTAGCCCATAATATATGGTAAAGGAGGGTGAGATCAGGACCAGCTACATAATTTGTGGGCCCAGAGTAAGATATATAGATCCTTGTTCAAAATTTTTTAGGAATTTAAAAATGGTGACTGAAGAACATCAAACCAAGCACCAGACCCTTCTAAGCACAGAGCCATGTGTGACAGTCCAGGTCACGTATCTGTGAAGCCAGCCCTCGCATAACAGACAAACTATATGTCATGAAGAGACCAGTTAAGGAAAGGTTAAAGCCATGGCAAGTCAGAAACACCCTAATGTTTTACTCTGCCCTGAGTAAACAACATCATCCTTTACAAAAATATATCAGCTGCACTTTTCATGAAAGCCCTTTTTGGAAGTTATCCCACATTAATGCCATCAAATATTTTGCACGGTTGTAACATTTTGCCATGAACAGTATGCCTTGTGACAATGAATCTCAAGGAAAATGATTCACTCTTTGGTGGCCTACCAGTGTTGTGTGTGGCCCCTCATTCCTTCCTGTAGCCAACCTTAATACACTATAAACCTTGAGTCTGAGTCTTATTTTTCCACACTATAAGCACTGTGCTATATGAGGTATGGTGAGCTACAGATAGATTTTAAGAGTGGGGCACCTGGGTGGCTCAGCTGGTTGGGCATCTAACTCTTGGTTTTGGCTCAGGCCATGATCTCAGGGTTGTGAGACTGAGCTCCAAGTTGCGCTCCATGCTCAGTGGGAAGTCGGCTTGGGATTCTCTCTCTCCCAATCCCTCTGCCCCTCCTGCACGCCCTCTCTCTCTCTCTCTCTCCCTGAAATAAGTAAAATCTTAAAAAAAGTATACATGTTATATAAGACATTTTAATATAAAATATATTATGAAAAAATATATATTATGACCAGCTAATTGAAGAATAACTGAAATATCTGTCATTGTTTTGCATTGACTGAAAATATCTGGTTTATCTTTAAAAAGGAAGAAAATACAATGATTAACAGCAACAATCACTTTTTACTTACACTGGAAACCAAAATTTGTAACATATTCATTTCCTTAAAATTGGTAAAAATGCAATTAAAAGAGATGAAATCTTATTTACCAGGAAATGCTTGGGGTAATTACTTTTCATCAGAATTTGTTGTAACTGCACGTGTAAAACCCAAAGAGAGGATTGAGAACAGCTCTAGTGGAAAGACCTTACTATACCTCTCACTTCACCTGAGAGAGTAAATATCTGGACATCTCTGTTCACTGGCATCTGACCTTCACTTCATGAAAACTGAGATTTCCTCCATGTGAAATAGCTTCTGACCACCATTTTGGATCCAGCCACTGTGGTCTCCAAGCTACACTATTTGAATCTCAAGCTTGAGCTCCCAGACATAGCTCATGTTGTAAATTATACCACCATCATATGCTAAGCACTAGAGCAAATCATTCCTAGCACATTTATATGAAGTATAACTTTAAGACAGATGATCACTTTAAAAAAATCTGCCACTGTTAATAATGTTTCTGGTTTCCCAGTCTTCTACAATCATTAAAACATTATTTTGCTCATATCTTCCCCTGCTCAAAATCTGTCAACGGCTCACTACCTATAGGATTAAGTTCACTCTCAGCTGATATTCCTTTTCTCAATTTATATCCCATTATTCCCATTCAGTAAGTATCTACCTTAGGAAACTTAGATTTTGACCATCTCTACTACATGCCATAGTCATTGTTTCCAGAGCACCTTTGCTTCTGCTGTGCTTCTGATGGAAAAGTCTTCCCTCTCAGTTTACTTGAACATTATGGATCCTTCAAGTTCAGTTCAAGTTCCACCTGAATCTTGAGACTTTCTTGACTATTCTTCAAATTTACTCTTTAAACTCTTATAGCATTTATTACTCACAACCAAATCAGAACCAGCCAAGAACTGCTATCGAGGATAAAGTTCTGCTATCAAGGCTAGAGTTAATCAAGGTGGCAGAAGCGTTCTGGAAAGGCAACTGATGATACAAATCAAAAGACTTAAAAAGTTTCCTACTTTTTGACCCAGTAATTTCAAGTTATTTGACAAAATTCTTTTTGGAAATTGTTATAGACTGAATGTTTGTGTCTTCCTAAAATTTATATGTTGAAACATAGTCCCCAGTGTATTTGGAGGTGGGGCCTTTGCGAGGTGATTAAGTCTTGAGGAGTTTGCCCTTAGAAAAAAGGCCTCAGAGAGCTCCCTGCCCCCTTATGCCATGTGAGGACATGGTGAAAAGACTGACATCTACAACCAGAAAGTGAGTCCTCATCAGACACCAAATCTGTTGGAGCCTTGATCTTGGACTTCCCAGCCTCCAGAACTGTGAGAAATAAATTTCTGTTGTTTACAGGTCACCCAGTCTATGGTATTCTGCTATAGCAGCTGAAACAAACTAATAGACAGGAATCTATCTTAAGAAAATAATTGGAAATAAGAATAGGTATGTATAATATTAAGAAACTGAAAACAACTTTCAGGGGTCCAACGGTAGGATGAATTATAGTATATTCAAGGAATATGATGATATTGTTAAGAATTATGTTTATAAAAATATTTAATGTTAAGATAATTACTGTTATTTTGAAACAGAGGATATAACATTATATATGCAATACACCTCAACTTTGTAAAAAATGCAAGGGAAAATATATGAAAGGAAATACACCAAAATGTTACTAAGGATGCCCCTGAACTGTAGAATTTGGGATTAACATTTTTCTGCTTCTGCACACTTTTTCCTATTTTGCATATTTACTAGAAAAAGCATCACTCTTTAAAAAAAAAATCCTTTTTTTTTATATTTAAGTAATCTTTACACCCAATGTGGGGCTCAAACTCACAACCCCGAGATCAAGAGTCACATGCTCTTCTGGCTGAGCCAGCCAGGAGTTCCTTAAAAAGAATTTCTTTTATAACTGGCTTAAAACAAGTCAATAAAACCATTCAAAAGGTCTCAAATGGCAGCATAACAGAGTAGAAAGTATTAAGATGGACTATATGCAATTTGGGATATCTGACCATTTTTGACCTACGAAAATGGTAATTTTATATGGTTCAACCCAATACCATGATTGGCATTCAGAAGATGGGATGAGAAGCAAGCTGCCATGTCATTCTAAGTGTTGATTTCCTCTTTGGTGAGAAGCAACCTATAGCCACCTCATACAGGAAGTTACCAAAAGCAGTAAAGCACATGCACTTAGTTACTATGATTATCTGAAACTTGTCCCCCATCTGTGATGCTAGTCAGCACAGCCTTGCATCAGGAATCTTGTCTCCAGCCCCTCAACTAGATCTTGAGCCCTCTGAGGAAGGGGAAGGCCTATGTCTCCACACTGTTCAGCACAGGGCCTCCCACATAAGAGGTACAGAATTCCTGCTACCTTATCACCTAAAAAAGCCAGCGATGGAGAGGTGGGTAAAAAGGACGGATCTGCAACCACACTGTCCCTATTCTTCTTGTGGAGAGTCAAGTTTAGTGGTGATTATAGGCAGGAGGTCATTTTTATTCCCTCTCTCCTTTGCCATCCTGGCAACTTTAATCTGACCCACAGTCTGTTGCTTCTTCTTCATGTTTATCCCCTCCTTTCCGTAAACATAGTGATTACATCCTAGTTTATTTAGGGCCTCATTAACCTAGACCTAGATGACTATGGAAGTTTCTTATTGATCCTGCCTTCCACTATGTTTTTTCATTGGTTCGTTTGTTCATTCGTTCACTCATTCAGCAACACTAAGTAAGCACCTACTAAGAGACCTACATCGGGTCTCCACTAGCACATGTCAGGTCCTTTTGTGCAAACAAGAAAAAAGGGCCCCCTCACACCTTCCAGCAGGTAGGAGGGCAAAAAGACACACCCTACTCCTGAGGCAGCATGCTTTGGTGAGTGGAGATGAGCTAAAGTTCAGCCCCGACACGTGCCTCTCTGCAGGCGCCCCTGATCAGGGCATACCCCATGCAACTGTATGCAGTGGCCCTGACCCACATTGTGCTGAGCGCTGTGGGGAGGTGGCACAAAAGAAACAGGACATGCCCAGAAGGTCCAGGGAAGCACACTCAAAGGATGGCCTGCAAGCAGCTCAGGAAGGCTAAAGGGCGAACATAATGAAGCTCCAGGGAAAAAGTTCAAAGGCAGCAAAACTGTTTGGAATAATGAGAAGAAAGGTGTAGAGGGGGTTTGGGCTTCAGGTTCTATTGCGGACTCTGAGGTCCAGGAGGGGGCTGTCTCTGGGCGGGCGGCAGAAGCCCATCTCGGCGGCCCCAAGCTTCCCCCCTCCCTGTACTGCTGCTGTATCCTCTCCTTCCTCCATCTCCGGCTGTTTCAAAACCTGTGCCATACTTGAGTTGTGCTCAGCACTGACTACTGCGTATGAATACAATTGCAGTAGGTGACAAGAACTAACTTACTGTATCTGACATATTTGGAGTTGGGGCCTCTTGGTAGTCAACATGTAAATGTATTCAAACAATATGCAAAACAGGGGCTTAAGATGAGTTGAAAAGCATCGGGCAGCCTTATGGTGAGTTCTTGCTACAGGGGGATCTTCTTTTGGATATAAGATATCCCCCAGCGGGTCCAGGGGTTCCTCTGGCTGGAAGGGGGCCCTCCTGGCCTTGTTTTGGTTTTCTCCTTTTCCTCCCCAACCTGATAAATTTTTATTAACCACTTATATAACTAAAGGTACCCCTAATGCTACAGGGGTTTTCCACCTGGGATTCAATATAACCATCACTCGGGGACCTTTTAAAAATGGTCTGGAGCACTGGGGTGGCTCAGTCAGTTGAGCATCTGACTCTTGATTTTGGCTCAGGTCATGGTCTCAGGATCCAGTCCTGCATTAGGCTCCATGCTCAGTGGGGAGTCTGCTCCAATTCTCTCTCTTCCTCTCCCTTTGCCCCTCCCCCCACTCACACTCTCTCTCTAAATTAAATAAATAAAATCTTTAAAAGAAAAAGTCAAAATCAAAACCACAATGAGCTATCACCTCACACCAGTCAGAACGGCTAAAATTAACAAGTCGGGAAACAACAAATGTTGGCAAGGATACGGAGAAAGGGGAACCCTCTCACACTGCTGGCAGGAATGCAAGCTGGTGCAGCCTCTCTGGAAAACAGTATGGAGGTTCCTCAAAAAGTTAAGAACAGAGCTACCCTATGACCCAGCAATTGCATGACTAAGTATTTACCCCAAAGATACAAATGTAGTGATCCGCAAGAGCACCTGCACCCCAATGTTTATAGCAGCAATGTCCACAACAGCGAAACTATGGAAAGAGCCCAGATGTCCATTGACAGATGAATGGATAAAGATGTGGTGTGTGTACACACACACACACACACACACACACACACACACACACACTGGAATATTACTCAGCCATCAAAAAAGATGAAATCTTGCCATTTGCAACAGCGTGGATGGAACTAGAGGGTATTATGCTAAGCAAAATAAGTCAATCAGAGAAAAACAATTATCACATGATTTCACTCATATGTGGAATTTAAGAAACAAAACGGAGGATCATAGGGGAAGGGAGGGAAAAATAAATAAGATGAAATCAGAGAGGGAGACAAACCATAAGAGACTCTTAACTATAGGAAACAAACTGAGGGTTGCTGGAGGGGAAGGGGGTGGGGGGATGGGGTAATTGGGTGATGGCATTAAGGAGGGCACGTGATGTAATGAGCACTGGGTGTTATTTACAACTGATGAATCACTGAACTCTACCTCTGAAACTAATAATACACTATATGTTAGTTAACTGAATTTAAATTAAACAATGACAACAAAACAAAAGGTCAAATTCTGGAACCCATCCAGTGTAATCAAATTCAATTCATTGGTAATAGGGCTGGGCTCTCTCAAATACATATATTTGCGCTAAGTGCTTACCACTCACGTGTTGCTGCAGACCAGCACTACTGGTCTCTTATCTGCTCTCATGTGAGAATTTTCCATCTCTCATGATAGCATCTACCATCACCACATGGGAGCTTGTTAGAAATGCAGAATCTGGGGCCCCACCGCAGTCCGCCTGAATCAGAAGCTGCATATTAACAAATCTCCAGGGGATGCTTATCACATGAAAGTTTGAGAACCACTGCGCTAGGTTGACTCAAACCTGGGGGCATACTGAAATCATCTGGGGAACTTTCAAATATGCTAACATTAAAGCTCCAGCCCAGAAAATTTGGTGTCATTGGTCTGGGGGAAGGACTAGGCTCTGGGACTTCTAAAAGCTCCCTACATGATTCTGATGTGTAGCCAAGTTGGAGGACCACTGTCACTAGATGATTCCAATGTGTAACCACTGCCCTAATACAGGAAATTTTGCTCCAACAAAATTTCTCAAGTCATGTTCTACCGCTATCTACAAGTAGATGCTATGAAAAGAGTAAGATTGTAACTGAAAATGTAGCAAACTTGAAAAAAATCCACATTTAAAGGAAAGTAGTTCTAATAAAACAGTAACATGCAAACTGCTAACAATATTTGAAATAACAGTAATAATCAACTAAGCGAATGTCCATTTTAAGATCTGCAATTTGGTAAGAGACTTCTAAACCCAACCTAGTGGTTTCTTTATTTAGCTGATATCTAGTACAGAGCTCTCTACTTTGGCTGCCCATTATGATCACCTGGGCAACAGAAAAAGAAAAAACCCAGGCCACACTCTGCAACCCAATGAAATCAGAAGCCTTGCCGTGAATCCCAGGCATGAGTGTTTCTTTAAAGCTTTGGGAGAGTCCAAAATGCAGCCAAGGAAGAGAACCTCTGCACGAGCATTTGTAAGTACAACCAACGTGTCTTACTGGTCCTAGAAAGGACTAAAGGTTGTTGGACTTCAACAGTTGCCAGAACTGAATCCTACCATATTCAGGTAGGGGAGCTGGGTACCAACTATCTAACTTCCCACTAATCAAGTGACTGGGGAATGGTAATTTTGAGAGGAGTGATTGTTTTCTTAGCTTGGAAATCAGGATGTTCTACATCCCCTACTCACTGAATCAGTAGCCATCACCTGCTGCGGCTTGAAGATGGTGGGGGGTGAACAGCAAGAAGTCCTGCTATACTTGGAGCTTCAAACTAGAGTCTTAGATCAAGTCCACAGTGAAATAATAAGCTTGCCTTTGTTAACAGAGAGGAAGTCTCATTTCCAATAGCTTGAGGGGCTGAAACTGCAGCTCCTAGGAAGAAGTGTGAGAAAGGATGGGGGATTTAAAGTAAACAAAATCCCTGCCACCAAGAGGACCCCAAACTCCTCTGGATGCCGAGGGCAGCTGGTGGGGGTGGAGGGAAGGCTGGGATGGGGGAGTACAAGTGATGAAACTGGGAAGATTCTGCCTGGCCCCCAACTCTTTAGGAACTTCTATTTGTCCTCAGTGCAATGCAGCGAGGGACAACGCCCCAAGATGAGCAACACTGTACTCTTACTTAGTAGTTTCTCATGACCCATGACCCCTGAGGTAACAAAATCAGTTGAGTTTTGTTGCAGCTAATACTATTCTGGATTCAGGCATAGGGCTGAATCTTATCTGCTCGCATTTTCCAAGGAGTCACATTTACCCCTACTTGTATCCAATTTAACTCAAATTTATATTTTTCACAAAAATCACATGCCACCTGAACAGATTCAGAAAAAAAAGCAATTGACAATTTTTTTTTATAATAAAAACACTCAACAAACTAGATCTGAAGGGAAACTCCCAAATCCTGAAAATGAAAGACTAAAGACTAAATTGAAGGCAGTAGAGACAGAATCCAAAGTTTAACAAATATCAGTCACCCAGGCTCTAGCTTCCTGAGACCCACCAGTGCTCCAGCAAAGTGTCCAAACTCATGTTGTTTTGCTTTTGAAGATATAATGAACTCATATTCCAAGAAGAGCCCTGTTTATCAGACACTTTTACAAATGCTGGGCTAACTCACTGCTGGCCTATTTAACAAATGTATTTTTATTTAGGTGAAATGTGTTCATATAGCAATTGGAGTTCTTAAAATAGCAATTAGATTTTATTATATCATATTTAATTTTTGTTAGAAAATTTGACAGGCTTTTCAAAGTTGGTTACCTGGGGAAGGGAGAATTTTTTTAAAAGATTTATTTATTTGAGAGAGAGAGAGAGAGAGAGTGGGAGGAGGGGCAGAGGGACAGGGAGAAGAGAGAATCTCAAACAGATTCCCCACTGAGTGCAGAGCCTGACATGCGGCTTGATCCCACGACCCCATCATGACCTGAACTGAATCAAGAGCTGGACACTCAACTGATTGAGCCACTCAGGGGCCCCTGGAAAGGAGGATTTTAGGTCAGTACACACAGGTCATGGACTGGGGCCTGTTGGCTGGATGCTGCTTTCAACCCCAGATCTGATTCTAGTTATCTCTAGATAACTAGTGATCACTAGGGGGTTAGAACCCTGGAAAAAGCACAAAGATAAAGAGAGTTTCTGGGATTCTCAGGAACTGACCAGGCAGACTGTGTCAGGAGGCTAAGGCACTGAGCGGTCAGAGTCCCTGAGGAGCTGGGGAGAAGAGGACCACATGGAATAGGGAGCATGGAGCGCTTGGGAGTGTGGAGAAGCCAGTGCAGACCCTTGGATGCCCTCTGTGTCCTGGGAAACAACCCATGGAAGCAAGCCACCTCCCTAGGAAGCAAGAGCCACCGGAACTTGGCATTAGAAGAACCTTCTGCTATATTCTGTGAGTAGGAGGCTGAGGCGGGCTCTCCTCCAGGAACCCCTCTTCCCCTATCTTAAGTCAGAGGCACCTTTCCCTGGGCCCTCACAACACCAGGCACTGAGGACCAAGGCCTCAGTACCGACTCTGATGAGACAGCCAGAAGTAGGTCAACAGAAGCTGGAGTTAGAACTGCTCCCCTCTGCCCGGGGTCAGGTTTGCAGGAGTGAAGGCTGGGAACCTGCAGGACCAGTGAGAGGCAGCTCCAGCTCCCTCCCAGGACCCCATGGCTTCTGCCTTGGGAGCATACCTGGGCTTACTCATCAGGACCCTGTTGCTTGGCCCAGTTCTCATGGGAGTCAGTAGAGTACCAGCTGCTACAGCACTTTCCACTGCTTAGAAACTTCTGCTTCTCAGCCTTACCCCCCAACCAGTTGTTCCATGGCACAGATGCCAGCTAACATACAAGTCCAAGTTCACCACACTCTGGGTGATTTGGAGGGGGCCGTGCCCTGTGGGAGGCAGATGATCAGCTCGGCTGGTTCCCCCTGCCCTCAAACTGCTTGCCCAGATTCTACTTCTCTCCTCTGGCCTGGGCAGCTAAGGTGGTGGAATGCCCTGATGCTGGATCCCACCCAAGTTATAACCAATGCAGATAGAGAAGAAGCTTGCCTGAGCTCAAGCAAGGGTCCAAATCCAGAGTGTGCGGTGGGCAGAGCAGGACTGAGGGATTAGGCTTGGGCTGGTCTCTTCACAAGCAGCAGAAGCTCTCTGAAAGCCAATGCAGGGCAAAACATGGTGATCAAGGTCCAGGGACCCTCCCCCAGCACTCCATGTCTTCTCCTTGACCCTGATACCTGGCTCTAAGATGCCCTTGCCTCACCTACGGATGACCTTCATCAAGCACCACCAACTGGCGGGCTCAAGGACTTCCAAGTGTTCCCCTTGTCAAATCCCTACTATCATTTCATAAACACAAATGTTTTGATCCCATAAGTTTGGAATCTAATACTTTCTTTGAATCATCTAAAGATTTTTATATATTTATTTGAGAGAGAGAGAGCACGAGCAGAGGCAGAGGGACTCCCCACTGAGCAGGGAGCCTGATGCGGGGCTCGACCCCAGGACCGTGCAACATGACCCAAGCCAAAGGCAGACGCTTAACCAACTGAGCCACCTAGGCACCCCTCTTTGAATCATCTAAATGGCAGGCAGTCCAGAGGTGCCTGGGTGGCTCAGTTGGTTAAGCATCTGACTCTTGATTTTAGCTCATGAGCTCAGAGTTGTGCGATTGAGCCCCACACTGGGCTCTGTGCTGGGCATGGAGCCTGCAGAGCCTGTTTGAGATTCTCTCTCCCCCTTTCTCTCTGCCTGTCCCCTCTTCCTCTCTAAAAAAATTAAAAATAAATAAATAAATAAATAAATAAATAAATAAATAAATAAATAAATAAGGGCCCCTGGGTAGCTCAGTTGGTTAAGCATCCAACTCTTGATTTAGCTCAGGTCACGATCTCGGGGTCATGAGATTAAGCCCCACATCAGGCTCCACACTTAGCGTGGAATCTGCTTGTTCCTCTCTCTCGACTCCCCAATGCAAACCCCCCCCCCCCCCCCCCCCCCCCCCCCCGGCTCACACATACTCTCTCGTAAGTAAGTAAATAAATAGATAACTAACTAACTAACTAACTAAATAAATAAATAAAGAAGTGGCAGTCCAGACTTAACCAAGTGCAGATAAGAACTTGATTCAGGGCTTTTTTGTTTTGTTTTGTAAATGGCTCCACACCAAGCATAGAGCCCAATGTGGAGCCTGAACTCACGACTCTGAGATCAAGACCTAAGCCGAGATCAAGAGTTGGTCGATTGACTGAGCCACCTAGGCATCCCAATTCAGGTCTTTTTTTTTTTTTTTTAAGATTTTTAAATTTTTATTTATTTGACAGAGAGAGAGACAGTGCAAGAGGGAATACAAGCAGGGGGAGTGGGAGAGGGAGAAGCAGGCCTCCTGCCAAGCAGGGGGCCCCATGTGGGGCTTGATCCCAGGACTCTGGGATCATGACTTTAGCTGAAGGCAGATGCTTAATGACTGAGCCACCCAGGCACCCCTCTCAGTTCAGGTCTTTTAAAAGTCATTACATCACTTCTTAAATTCAAAATGGAGTTAAAAAGCAATTATCATGAAGATAATAATGACTTAGGTCACATAATTCATTCCAAATCATTTTATTAAATTCAAGTAAATCAAAAGAAAAATTTTAGGGGCACCTGGGTGGCTCGATAGTTAAGCATCTGCCTTCGGCTCAGGTCATGATTCCAGGGGCCTGGGATCGAGCCCCGCATCAGGCTCCCAGCTCGGCAGGAGGCCTGCTTCTCCCTCTCCCTCTGCCATTCCCTCTGCTTGTGCTCTCTGGCTCTATCTCTCTGTCAAATAAATAAATAAAATCTTTAAAAAAAATTTTAGTGTACTAATCAAACTCAGTATTAATCATATATTCAATGTATTCAAGTTGTTTACTAGTGCGTTTATAATAGGACTTCAATAATACTAAGATGGTTAATTTTATGTGTCAACTGAACTGGCCCATGGGGTGCCCATATAGTTGGTCTAACTTATTCTGGGTGTGTCTGTGAAGATGTTTCTGCACAAGATTAACATCTGAATTGGTAGACTGAGCAAAACAGATTGCCTTCCTTAATGAGCCCCATTCAATCAGCTGAAGGTCTGAATAGAACAAAAAGGCTGAAGGGTGCCTGGGTGGCTCAGTCGGTTAAGCATCTGACTCTTGACTTCAGCTCAGGTCATGATCTCAGGGTTGTGAGCTCGAGCCCCATGTCAGGCTCTGTGCTGGGTGTGGAGCCTGCTTAAGATTCTCTCTCTCCCTCTGCCCCTCTCTGCACTGTCCCCCTCTCTCTCTGAAAAAAAAATTTTTTTTTAAGTGTTAAAACACACCACAGAATAAAAAAGCTGACACTCCCTCAAATAGAAGGGAATTCCTCCTGCCTGACTGTCTTCCAGCTGGGACATTGGTTTCTTTTCTTGCCTTTGGACTCAGACCGAGACATCAGTTCCTCCTGGGTCTCAAGCCTGTTGGCTTCAGACGGGAACTAGAACATTGGCTCACCTGGGTCTCCCACATGCTGACTGCAGATCTTGGGACTTATCAGCCTCCACAATTGCGTGGGCCAATTCCTTATAATATGTATAAAATATATTATAAATATATAAAAATATATTGTTAGTTATATAGTAATATATATTTTATATTAATATAATAAAATATAAATATAAATTATATATAAAATATAAAGATATATAAATTATATATATGCACACACATATACATAGTTTATATGCACACATATATACATAGATATATCCCACTGGTTCTGTTTCCCTGGAGAACCTGAAAATAGCTCCTATACATTACCAACTAGATAGTTAACATACATGAGGTCTCAACCAGGAGTCAACCAGTTGTGCCTTCCACCCACCTTCACACTGCATCTCCTCCTCCTGACCGAAGATGCCATCACTATCACACGTCCTCTCTGCTCCTGTCCAGTCTCCTCCCCACACCACAGCCAGGACGGGCCTTTACAAATGTCAATGAGATCATGATACTCCTCTGCTCCAAACACCAGTGGCTTTCAGGTGTTCTCACATTAAAACCCAAATACCTTACCCTGGCCAACAAGGCCTTGGCTGCCGTGGCCCATCCATCCCCCTCTGCTACTACCCTCAGGCACAGGGATCTTCCCCCGGTTCCCTGAATGAGCCACATTTTTCCTGCCTGCCTCAGAATGTTCCTGCATGCTATCCCCTCTCTCGAAGTTTCTTCTCCTGGATCCTAGCATGTCTAGTTCCCTTTCATCCTTCAAGTCTAAATGTCACCGCCTCAGCAAAGGCTTCCCCAACCCCTTTATACTAAATCAAACTTCTCCTGTGACTCTCTACTCCAGATTCCTGTCTGTTCCTTTCATAGCCTTTCCCCTTTTGAAATGAATTAATTATTAGCCTGTTGACTTGTTTATTGTCTTTCTTCCACAAAACTGACAGAATTTTTCCATTTCTGGTATCCCAGACAGGAACATCCTTTCTACTTGGTAGGGGAAGAGAAGGCAACCCAATGGTCCTGAAAAGGGTGAGGACACATGCAGTGTGGCCCCTGCGATGCTACAGACCGACCTTGGGGCCTTGAGGAGTGAGGCAAAGATGGAGGACAGTGAAGACCTTTCCCAACCTGGTAGTGGTGAAGGAGGGAGGTAGCCAGAGCAAGTGCCCAAGGATGGTGGTGCCAGGGGTGTCAGAGCTGGGGGCAGCAGGAGAGGGTGTCTTGGCCTGACTTTGGCTGTGTTCTCAGGTGTTTGTCACTGCCCATTTTCCAAGACCAGCTCTCCAGCCTGCCCACACCCCTCTCAGAAATTCCTTTCCTGCCCAAGTTGGCCCCAGCTAATATTGGTCATATACAACTTACACACCCAGTGCGCTGGATTCTGGTGAGCAGGCACCTGGTCTGCGTCACTCCCGTCATGTACTCCCAGCACTGTGCCTGGCATGTATAGGGACTCAAGAAATGTAAGCTGAATGCAGGGAAGAATAGACTCGGGGCTAGCAGGATGGTGGGCTGAGAGTGTTCAAGGAGAAAGGGCCACATATTTCCATTAGCCTCTGTCCTCAGAAGGCTAAAAAGGATAGCAGACATGGGGTGCTTGGCTGGCTTAGTTGGTGGAGCATGCAACTCTTGATCTCAGGGTTGTGGGTTTGAGCCCCATACTGGATGTAGAGATTACTTAAAAATAAAATCTTAGAGGAAAGAAAAAAGGATAGAAGGCATGATCATTGTAATGCTCTGCAAATTTCACCAAACTTTCTTCCCAAAAGGTACTAATTCTACTCCCACCAGCACTGCCGGAGACCACCTACCCTCCTGCATACCCTTTTCACTTGTTACACCACAGTGTTGAGACATTCAAGGAGAAGAGGTGTGATGTAGTGAGTGAAGGCTGCATGGAAAGGGGCTGGAAGCATGTCTGGCGGGCTCAGGTGGTGGAGCATGTGACTCTCAATCTCAGGACTGTGAGTTTGAGCCCCACGTTGAGTGTAGAGATTACTTTAAAAAATACAATCTTTAAAGAAAAAAAAGAAAGGGGTTGGAGATGTGAAGCCTTGGGGAAAGGTTCATAACGGCCTTATTTGAGCAATGATGAAACAATTTATGGATTTTGACTCTTAGGGCTGATCAAGGTTAAAAATTAAAATTTCTTAGGGCATCTTGCTGGCTCAGCAGGGCATGTGACTCTTGATCTCGGGGTCATGACTTCAAGCCCCAACTGGGTGTGGAGTTTACTTAAATAATAATAAAATAAAATAAAAATTTCTTATGGAAAAATCTGCAAAAATCCATAGCTATATGGATTAATATATCCATATTATTTAATGACTTCCTCTTTAGTATACAGATTCCTGATGGATTCCTCTATTTGGGGCTAGATCTTTAATCCTTTGAGAGAACTGGAGGTGTATAACTGAGCTGTATCATTGCCTCTTCTAAGTCCATACACTAGGAAAAACTGAGCTCTGTGTTGCATGGCCCATGGGTCTGACCTTGCATGACAATTCTGATGCTTACAGAAGAATATATGCAATTAGAATGAGGATAAGAGTCCATTAACCAATCCTTTCCTACCCCCACAAAGACAGTAAAATTCACCTATGAATTTCAACCATGCTTATGACTTAATAATAGGTATTTATTCCAGCATCTATAATAACTGAGGGCTACTTATGTTCACACTTTGCTAAGTTCCCAAGTGCCCAGAGAGATCCCCTATTCTGAGGAACTGTTTCAGTCACTATGGCAACAGTGCACAGAGAAGGGGGAAGCTTTCCCTGGGCACGAGAGTAAAAGAACAGCTATTTGTCCTCCCATTGGCAGAACAGGGCCATTCGTGAGATTAGCATGTGGTGGAAATACAAATAAGCATGCAGCCTGCTTCAGAAAAGCCGAGAAAACATTTTCAGGGCAAACTCTCTCATGAAGCAATTATATCACACCTTAATCAAGTGCTCCATTTTGTACTGAAATGAAGAAATAGTTTTTTTGTGTGTGTCCAAAGCATACACATAAGATAGCAGTTTGTGGTCAACTGTGGGTTTGCTTCTAAGCCCTGGGCACAGGATGAAGCAACCCAGGGGCTGTTGACCAGCCTTTCAGCCATTGAGGGGTGCCATGTACAAAGAGGCAGGTTGGTGAGGGAATTCCCTCTTAACCTATCCTTGCCATGGAACCCCAGAAAAAGGGGTGGGCATTGGATAAAGGGCAGACTTAGCAGGAGTGGGGGGGAGGGGAAGAATCCATATTTATGCACAGTTTGGTAAAGTTTGTGTCACGCTGTTTCAGAGCAGATCTCTGCCTCCTCAGACCATCAGAATACCAAAAGGCAAAGCAAGTGACCCCTGCAATGGAGGTCTTTTTTCACATAGAACAAGAAAGCAAACAACCAAGCATGTCAAAAATTTAAGATACTCATTATGCTAAGTGAAATAAGCCAGACATAAAAGGACAAATACTGTATGGTTCTACCTATACGAGGTACTTAAGAGTACCTCAAGTTCAGACAGGAAGTAGAATGGTGGTGGAATGGGGATGGGGAGTTCTTATTTAATGGGAAGAGAGTTTCAGTTTGGGAAGATTAAAAGTTCTGGAGATGATGGCAGTGGTTGCACAACACTGAGAATGTACTTAATGCCACTGAATGGTCCACTTTAAAATAGTAAAAATGGGGTGCCTGGGTGGCTCAGTCGTTAAGCGTCTGCCTTCGGCTCAAGTCATGATCCCAGGGTCCTGGAATCGAGCCCCACATCGGGCTCCCTGCTCCGCGGGAAGCCTGCTTCTCCCTCTCCCTCTCCCCCTGCTTGTGTTCCCTCTCTTGCTGTGTCTCTCTGTGTCAAATAAATAAATAAAATCTTTAAAAAATAAAATAGTTAAAATGGCGAATTGTATATTATGTATATTTTACCACAATGAAAAAAAAAGTTACCAAATCTGTTTCCCTTGTCATATCCATGTTATCATTTCATAAACAGGAATGTATTATCAAATTCAGTATTGATCATGCATCCAATAAATACTGAGTCCACTGCAAGCTGGCCCTTGCCCAGTATGGGCTATGTGTGGGCTGAGCAAACATGGTCATGAAGCTATGTGTCCAGCACACCCTCCCTGTCGCGCATGCGTCTGCCTGGTGTGGTTGCAGGGCTCTAGTTCTCCAGATGCATGCAAGTCTGTGTGGGGATGAGTTCCAGAATCAGGGAATAACCCCTACAACGGTGTGACCACGAATGGGTCACAAGAAAGGGGGCAAGTTTTCCATGAGAACAGAGACCCACGTTTATACCCCATATGGATTAGTCTTTATTAATAACTGGGCATGGGCACCTTTCAGAGTTGCCCTTCGTGTGGTGCTCGGGCGTCTGGTAGAACCTCTGAGGGTTAACACGGCCATTTTTCTGACAAGAAGATGAGGGGAGGGAAGAGTTTGATACTGGCTAAGCCCAGCCAGCCCAGCAGCCGACAAGAGGAAGAGGAGAGCAGGGAGGCTATTTGAGAGGAGGTGAGGGAGAGGAAGAGAATGAGGAAAGGGAAAGGAAGGAGGAGAAAGATGGGGGAAAGTTGGGGTGGATAAGAAAAGTGGCAGTGAAGGAAGGCAGGCGGAAGTGAGGGTGCATAAAGGGACAGTGGGGGAGGGGAGGCAAGAAGAGAGGAGCTTTGTTTTTCCTCAAAGCTCCTTGTTTTGTGTTGAGGAGGGGATGACAATAGAGCATGTGCCTGTTACTGGGTACTCACAGTAATCCCACTTTCTGGCTCTACTTTTGGTGAGAGAAGGAGGAGCAGAAGTTTTATCTGAACGGAAAACTGGAGGGATTTTTTCTTCTTGGAGTGACACTGAGGTCAAGAGGGAAACCTGCACTCCTTCACTGAACACGTTTAAGAACACAATGCGATTAGCATCTCTTCTGTTTCTGGGCTGATTCCACCCGGGACTCCTAGAAACACAAAGAAGTCCAAGGATGTTGTTCATTAATAGTTAACTGTTGATGTTGCTGAGGACTTGGTCCAGGAATGACACTCTCCCTCTGTCCACGGAGATTTGATAGATGAATTAACAAGTGTAATCCCACCATCACAAACTATGAGAGATAGTACCTGTCAAGCACAGAACATGGGAGCTTTTTGGTAAATTGTAATAAAAACCTAAAGGATATGCCATCCGATTTCTCTGTGCCCCTGTAGAGATATTTGGAATTCTGGATCATGAATCTCTGAGTGTGAGGAATAAAGAGCATACTTGTTCCATTCCTGACCAAAGGTGAACATTCAGAGCACAGCCGTCTGTTTAGATGGTTCATTGTTCGCATCCCTGCCTAAGAAGATCTGATTCTAAAACAAGTTGCAGGAAAGACAGTATTTCATAGTTAATGTTTTAAAACAGCCAGTGGAGAGTAAAGGAAATATTACCATGGGTCCACCAGAAAATTTCATAAAAAAGACCATTCACTAAATTTCTCCATTTAGAGATTCCATTAGTAAATGGGTTATTCTATCTGAAAAACTTATAAATTTAAAGCTGAGATGATTATTTCCTGGCAGAGCTTTAGAGGTAACTGACAAATGTGAACTAGAAAGATCAATTTCTCCTTAACTTTTTTTTAAAGGTCACGAAAGAAGACTGTCAACCTGACAGATGTAGCCATGGATTCTTTCACAGAGTTCTTCAAAAGCTCAAAGGCTGCTAAATGTGTCAAATTAATGCATCTCCCCCATGACCGGGTTCTTTGATATGAAAGTAATCATGGGGGACTTTTTTCCCCCCTCCAGAAAATGGCTCTGCAATTTTGAGAAAATAGTTCTCTCCCCATCTTAAATTTTTTTTGTAACTGTCATGAAAATGATGTGGGTTAATGGAATCTCTGTTTTCTCCCTAGATTCTCTCAAAAATTCCTTTCAAGTGTCAATCTCAATGAAATAAGGCCAGAATGCCACATAGCTTAGAATTTTGATATTTTGTTAGCTATAGTCCTTTGATTATCCTGATTTGTAGATTTTGGGAGGATTTAATATTGATCTCTCTCTAGCACTGAATAATTTTTAGAAAAAAACACTGTCTGAGTCTAATTGCCAGACCCATACCACACACACGAAAGCTGTGAATACAAGCTGTGATCACGAATCACGTGTACGTGGCTTTGATTGTGTGGGACCCACAATAAGATTAAGATTGTTTTTTTTCTTCTTAATTATTCAGAGCGAAGTGTGATAAAAATTAAAACTAAACATATGGATGTGATCATGAAGGCTTTTTCTAACATAGTTGGTTGTTTTTTTTTTCTTTTTAAGTATGTGTAATGTGCTACAGGCACTAATTCCTTTAAATATCTATTTAAGGCCAGACTTCCTAGAACTTGCTCTAATTTTAGGGGAGCTTAGGGTTTTTTTTTTCTTCTTAATCCAGTGCCACACTTAGCATGCACCAGCTCCAAGTACAAAAGAGCTTCTTTTCCTTTTATTTTTAGACCCCCCCAAAACCACTCTTTTTATTAAGTTTTTAATTTTAATTCCAGTATAGTTAACCAAAAAACCACTCTTAATGAATATGTATTGTTACTTAGTTTTTGGTGGAATGAACTGGTCAATCTCAGACAGAAACACTTTCATTGTAAATACAAGAGAATAAAATGAAAAATTAAGAGGGGAATCCTTTCTACAAGCTGTATGTCCATGATAATCTATGTTTTGGTTTACTTGTGACTTGATTCACAGTTTTCTAGGATAATGACGAGATGAAATAGGTTATTTAGAGACCAACATAACCAATTTTTTTTATGTTTGTCTTTGGAATGCATTAACTAATTTTAAAAGCTAATTTAATTTTACATCCTATCAGACTAACACTGATATTTGTCTTCCTTTGTAATGTGCTAATGATATGCTATGAGGTAGGTGGCTCAGAAGACCGTTGGGTGACAAGGACAGACCACGTGAGATTGAAAAGTTGTTGAAGGTTTTCATGGCACCAAATGGACAATCTCCAAGTGACTCTTCCTCTGGCTCTAGTTTCCAGAAATGCAAGCAAGGTACAGGGGAACACTAAGCTACAAGGCAGGAGACCTAAAACATCCATTATTCTTAGACAGACCAGCCTCAGATTTCTGCTTCTGACTACCTGGCTCATTTCCCAATGACTCCTGGGTACCCTGGTCCCATTCTTCCATCTCATATCTTCTTTCCATTCCCACTTGGGCCTCCCAAAGTTCTTGCTGACTCTACTTCTAGCTGAACTCACATTTCTTTGCTAACCCCAAGCTGCTAGATTCATTTCCATGGGGAATTCAATGGCCATCCATGTCTTGGAATTGGTCCTAACTGCTGGTCATTTCTGCCTTCCCCCTGGTTCGGCTCACTTAGCTTGGGTTAGGCTGGAGGACCCAGCAGAAGGCTGACCGCCCATATGGGCCGACCAGCTCCCAGTCAGTTGACATTTGATTAGATTATCCTTGCCAGATCTCTGTGCCTGTAATACAAGTTCTAAATACAAGAGGATCTATTTTGGTTCAAAAACCAAATAAGAGAGCAAACTTTGCAGTAGTTTTCCATGGCGCCCAGCATTTTAAAGAAAGCATTTTAAAGAGGCACAACCTTAAAGCTCAGTTTATCCCATTCCCAGCAAGACCAGTAGACTGCAATAACAATCCAAAGGCAGGGAAAACGATAGGATATTAAATTACAGAATATCAACATTTGCATAGTAATTCCCACTAATTAAGAAAGAAAGATATAAGTTGTTTGTTATAAACACCACCAGGTCTTGAGCAAACACCAAGAGCTTACCACAGAGCCAAACCAAGCATTTGTCTAATCAAAGCCACTTTCTAAAGCGTTTTATTAGTCCAGCTGCAGAGCACACATTTTATCACACATGCTAATAATCCCAGTTATGGCGCCTACATTTTAATCATTTGTTCTAGGCTTGTTTCTCAAACAATTAACACTAATGAATGGTCAGAATACCTCGGATCATATATGTCTAATTGCAGTCAAGAGCAGTTCTTGTCTGCATGTACATTTCAATTTACCTCTGGGGATAATGTTTGTTAATTGTATTTCTTTATACGAAAGCGAAGAAAAAGGCAGTTCAGGCAAAAAGGGACTAAGTGTTCTCCTCTCTCCCTTTGTTCCCACAAGAAGCTAAAGTCACTTCAAGAGGCACTTAATCCCATCATCCGCGGTTACAATTGCCTTGCAGCATCAATCAAAAAAGAATCTGAAGTAAAATGATGCAGCTATATTGTGTAATTAAAAGCAATTCAGGTAGTTATTGCTTGGGGCCCTCTACAGGTCCAAATACTTAAAATGGCCCGGCAGGGATCCTAAATACTGTAGTGTTTTAAATTTGGTCAGCAACAATATCTGGAGGAAAGGGAAGAATATGCAAAAAACAAAACAAACAAAACAAAACAAAAAAAGCCTCCCCACAAAATCCCACAAAAACAAAAACCCAAAACAAGAACAAAAAAGCCTACCACCCTGTCCTCGTGTGAATTGTAAAGGGAAAGAAAAGAAGAGGGAGAGCAAAAGTCTGAGGCAAAAAAGCCCCACAATCCCCAGCTACAAAATGAAATAAACATAGAAGGGCAGGAAGGAGAAAAAAGAAAACAACTGATATTTTCCGAATTCAATAGTCCCTGTCCCAACCCAACTTTCACACTTAAGGAAAAAAATGTGTACCAATGTTGGCTGGGTCTCTTCAACATGAAATGGAACAGCTTTGTAGGATCTATAATATGACAAGTAAAGGCTATCTGAAAACCCAAACTTACTAAGAAAATATGAAGTAAATTTATGGTGTGTCTAATTCCATAGTTACTTATAAAGGCAAGAAGTGAAAAGTACTTTTGAAAAGTTTGGCACAGATTTCTACCGCAATTTTCTTAAATCATTAAGAAAAAATAAGTGCTGAAGCTTTCAGGCTTGTTATTTGGCTTCTTAAGCCAACAAGAGTTTAACATAGTGTTTTCTGCTATGTGCCTTTAACAAAGAGCCATCCTTGACAGAAAGTTGGGAACAGGCATAATTCTCTGGTTTTGATTCTTGGCTAAAATATTTTTAAGTAAAAACACAACTCCTCAAAGGATGTAAGACTAGATGTTAAAATAACAACGTGTGTTTAAGTGTTACCATCATTTCCCCCTTTATAATAAAACCGGGAAAGAATGCTTCCTGTTGATTTACGAAAGAATTTCTGGAAAAAATGCTAAGTGCATGCCTGAATGAGCTATTGGATATTAAGGAACTTTTCAGAAAAGACACCAGGTTACTCTCAGGATAAGGTACATTGTGGAAGCAGATGCAATCACTAGAACAGGGCATTTCACGGCAGCATCTATAAATACTTTCTAAGGTACGAGTTAGTGGCAAATGTAATTGTGGCCTAAAAACTATGTGTGTGCATGTGAGGGTTATATGATTTAACTTTCAAATCACAAAATGATTATCGAGTGAGATATCCAACAACAGTTCATTTTAACACAGAATTGCCCTCATTTTCCACACAAATATTCTAGCAACTTGAATGCAAAAGCTTACAACTGAAAAATGCAAAAGTATTTCCTCAAAGCTTAAAAACATATATGAAGTACTGATTTGCAAAATGGCAGAATGGAACCAATTGTGTTTCCATCTCTAAAAGAACCAAACTTTTGATAATCTGTCATTTAAAAAAACCTGCCTGCCTACTTTCCCAACTATAATGATCACAGTGTTAGACATACTATATACACTCAAATCATTTTGTGTTGTGAGTTAAGTATTTTCTCTAAGTGGGCACCTGGCTGGCTCAGTCGGAGGAACATGTTACTCTTGATCTTGGGGTTATGAGTTCGAGCCCCACACTGGGTGTAGAGATTACTTAAAAATAAAATCTTAAAAAATAATATTTTCTGTAAGTTTCAAACTATTGCTTATTATTCAGTGCTCAGTCTTCGAGTGTCATTCAAAATCATTAACCCTTAATGGGTGGGAATCAAGGATCTGAAATCCCCTCCAACTGCCATATTCTTATCAACCTTGCCTTCTAGGTAGCACACTCTCCATGGGACCAAGATGAGCAAGTGGATGACTGAAGTGCCCTGCAGGTTACTTCAACCTATACCTCCACCACCAAACTTCTCAGATAATCTATTTCAAAATCAGGCATGGGTGCATCTTTGCCACAACTGTGCCGCTCAAGATAAGCTACCTGAAGGCAGAGTGCTAAATAAAGACTTTATTTCTGATCCACCAAAGTATCTATTTCGTGTCCTACAGTTTTTTCACTAACTTTTGGATTAAGATAGGCAGGTACTTTCTCTTAGGAAAAGGAAGTGTAATCTTTGTTAACAGGGGACCCAAAACTGAACTAAGCAAAAGGGAGAAAAACGAATTCACCGATAATGAATTTCAGGCAAAAGTCTGTACTGCGATCTGTCTCTTATAACAATCTTTAACACAATTCCCACTGACAGGTGTTTTATCAATATCATATTTTTTTTTCTTCTTGAGCCCCCGGTCTCAGCACTGCTCCCCTTGTTCCTGATGCTCCCCTGGAGCTCCCCAGGGATGATGCCCACCACAACGGGGTCCTTCGGTTCCTGCCATTGATCCAGCTGTGTGCATGCTGACTAAATGCTGCCAGGTCAAGCTGGAGAGCGGGACTTGAAAATTCAGTGCTAATTACTGTGATTACAATCTGTGTGTCAAGCAGCCAAAGCCTCTGGGAAGTGTCCACAGGCAACCTGTCTCTGAATCAAAAATCTCAGTTTGAGAGATGAAGAATCTATACACACTGACTTTCCAGCTCGTTAAGTCATAATATGGGCATCAAGTTGTTCATGATACCTTCTCTGGAAGCATATGAAGTAAGGCAAGCCCAGCATTTAGAATGTACAAGACAGAGAGGGGAAATAATCAAACAGAACCCACGAAGCCCCCAAAATAGCAAGCACCAGAGTCCCGCAATATCATGCTCAGATGGCAATTTTCTTGAGATGACTTGAGACCCTCTGATCCCAACCAGGAAGTGAGTGGGCAATTAATGAAAATACACTCATAGGCATCGCTCCACAAAGAGGAGGGGCAATTATGTCATGAGAAACCTCAAACCCCTTAGTATCCACGTGAGTTGTGTATTAATGACTGAGCTCCCAAAGGCAGATAGACTGGAGTCAGAAAAAGTGATTTCACAAATATATCTTATATGATATTAAAGAATTAAAAAATGTTGATGGGAGGGAATGCTAAGCTATCATTTTGTTTTCCTGGGCTCACAAACATTTCTTAAAATAAATTTGAGTCATTTGGGAATAGGTTGAAGAACAAGTGTATTTATAGCTATTTGAGAAGGCAGCTAGTTTTGCTCTGGAGTGCATGGTTCATTTCCCTTTCTTCATAGACTATGTGCAGATATGCTTGTTCCTGTCCAAGTTATACAAATACAGTTCTTTCCAGGGCACGATCTTTAAATCAGAATTAATCTTTTGAGTCATCATGTAAAATCTTAAAGGAATTTCTACACTTGCAGTAACATTACAATGTTAAGTTTCCAGACGCTGCCCAAAAGTTTTGATTTCACATCTGAACCATCACAGGAAACTTTTGTAGCTGGTAAACACCACACAGGCTTTCTATGTGCCCACAACAAGGAAGAGAGGCTTTTCAAGGGACACACTGGCCAGTGTGGTCCTGCGGCAGCAAGCAAAATCTAACCTGTCATTTTGAGCCTGGTCTGAATTGGCCAACACGTGTCGAACATCAGAGAGCCTTTATGAAAATACGACTTTAAATATTTTTCTTTCCTCTCATTTCCTTTTTTCAAGTACTCAGTTCACAAAGTATGTCTGTAAGTGTGTTTACTGGAAAATGAAACCATTTTAAAAAGGCTTAGTTGTTTTACATCAAGAACCCTAAAAAAGGTAATAATTTCAGTATGAACCCATTCTATAAAATACCATTATTTGATTACTTATTTAGGTTATTTGCTGATTACGCAACATAAATAAAATTTTTAAAAAAAATAGAAGTGATCAGGGGTGCCTGGGTGGCTCAGTTGATTGAGTGTCTGACTCTTGATTTTGGCTCAGGTCATGATCTGAGGGTTGTGAGATCAAGCACCGCGTTGGGCTCCGTGCTCAGAGTAGAGTCTGCTTGAGATTCTCTCTCTCCTTCTCCCTCTGCCCCTCCCCAAGCTCGTGCTAAATAAATAAATGTGATCATATGTTTGAAGATTTTTTAACTTCAGATGGTAATTTTTCTCTTTTTAAGAATTAAATGAAATCAGTGTTAGCTTGGTAAAACAAATCACTACTAAATTTTAAAAATGCCACTGATGTACACTCTTGGGTACTTTCTGAATTCTCACAAAGACTTCTGTTAATGACACATTCACATAATGAGAACTGCAGCTGAGTGTCCAACTAGAAGAGAATGCAGAATGGGACAATGATAGATGTGCTGGTGGCTCATTCCCCACCCCCATCCCAGGTGCTGGCCCCCACTCCCTTCTTTCCACAAGACTTTACCAAGCTCCGTTCAAGCGCTTCTGCCACTCAAAGTGAGCAATCTAGTAAGTCAAAACTTTTGAATACCTAATTTTCATTTTTTTGTTTTTCCCATGTACAATGAGAGAGCCTGCAAATCTCCTTAGTCTGTTTCTGAATCTGAGTCTGTTCAGTTGGCAATAAGAACTCAGCCCTTTGGCTCGTGGACACTGATACAAGTTTATCAGCATCTAGCACGAGGTCTTGTATGTAGCCACAGTCATGTTTGTTGACCAACTTACTTACCAACTACCTTACTGGTTAATTGATGGTCATTATCATTGCGTTTCTCCATGGCCAAGAAACCCTTACATTTGTTCCACTTCTCAGATGAATTCTAAGAACTGTCTGTGCTGTACTATGCAATAGCCATAATCTGTCCCTTGCAGGCTGAAAAACCACTTACTCTACAAGACCACTAAATAGCAAACACACCAAAAATATGCTCTGGTTAATACAAATAAGTACAATGAAGACTGTCTCAGAAATAATTTCAATCAATTTTATACAATTGATCTGTTCTTTCAAGGAGCCCTTAATTTTCTCAGTCCCTGATTGAGCTGTTACATGAATCATGAAGGCTTAACTATAAAGATAAAGACAGATTATTTCAATCAGGGAATACCCATGATGGTTTAATTAAAGAATTTTTGCATCTCGCTTACAGAATATCGCTCCTTAAGTATGGCATGGCATTTATTTAAAATGTCCCAGAGGCAATTAAGCCCTTGATTAACAATAAAATTTTCTTCCTTAACTTCATTCTCAATTACTACGCAGCTCATTTCTCCTTGCCTGGAACTTCAGCACGTGGTACTCAGTGGATTTAACTCACATGTAATTCCGCACAATCCATCAAAAACAGAAGAATTCAAGTCCACGGGAGCTAGCTGTTCCTAAAAGTTGGAGGCTGTTTTTGTGGTGCAGTTTGCCTCACTTTTCACCTGCCAACTTGCAGCCTACCCACGTCCAGGGGTGTGTGAGGACTCTCTCTGAGTTATGAGAGAGCAAGGGACAATAACCAGGACATAACTCTTAATGCTCAGAGTTCAGTTTTTCTTGAGCTCAAGGAGGAAGGATAGTGATTAATAATACACTTGCCCATTTGATTCCTCCAGTCTGTGCATTGAGGAGAAAGAAAGGGTCATGAGTCCCCAGACCTGCCATCTCTGAATTGTTCTTCCACTTCCCTGGAAAGGAGGTGAGTGGTAGGAAATCAGAGCAGTTAAGTGCATGGCCTTTGGAATCCAGGACACCTGGGTCTGGTGACAGCTTCAGCATGTTACTTGGCCTCCCTAAATCCCGGGTTCGTATTATGAGTTGGATATAACAACTGGATTGCTGTGAGAAATCAGTGAATGCAGATAACACCTGATAAAACACCCTCCACACAGAAAGTCAATCAATAATAGCTACTTTTATTAAAGAGAAGGCACTTTCCCTTCCTCTTCTCTGACCTATGTGATTTAGACATGTGGGTCTGGAGCAGAGTGTTGCCTAGGATTCTTTTTTTTTTTTAAGATTGAGTGATTGATTGATTGATTGATTTGACAGAGAGAGACACAGTGAGAGAGGGAACACAAGCAGGGAGAGTGGGAGAGGAGAAGCAGGCTTCCCGCGGAGCAGGGGGCCCGATGCAGGGCTCGATTCCAGGACCCTGGGATCATGACCTGAGCCGAAGGCAGACGCTTAATGACTGAGTCACCCAGGTGCCCCTTGCCTAGGATTCTTTACAGGTGTGCTGTACACAAACACACACATACACACACGGTGAGAGGTACTCTGCCACATCTGGGAAACACACCCACCAAGGGGAGTGGGACCCCACATCCATGCTAAGAGTGAGCAGTGCAGAAAATAAAAACGTCAGGTTATATCTCCTCTATGATGCCCTCCAGGTCTTCAGAACTTGGTAGGTGGACAAGCTAGATACCAATTCTGGCTTATCTGTGAATTTTTTAATCAGCTCTAAAATAATGTTTCATGATTATCTATGCACATTAATCTCATCTAAAAAGAGAGGAAAATCAAAAGAGTTTTACCATTCATTTCATCTTAGTGTTAGGTAAATTTTTCTTTCATTGATTCCACAAATAGACATTGGACACCTAAGCCAAGCCCTGGGGATATCCATGAGGAGAGAATCGGCTATCAGGGAAGCTGAAGTCTAGCTAGGGAGACAGACCCAAGACAGGGGTCTCTAAGGCAAACAGAGGCTGGAAGCCCAGGAATGAGAGGGGGCATTCAAAGAAGCTTCTCAGAGGTAGTGACAACCTTGGAAGGGGGTAGACAAACTCCAGAGGCAAAAAGTGCACAGTGGGTCCAAGAGAATGAGGAAGAGCAGAGGTAAAATCACTGATTTCATCTCAATTATCACCAGTGATTTTTTTTAAAGATTTTTTATTTATTTACTTGAGAGAGAGAGAGAATGAGAGATAGAGAGCACGAGAGGGAAGAGAGTCAGAGGGAGAAGCAGACTCCCTGCTGAGCAGGGAGCCCGATGTGGGACTCGATCCCGGGACTCCAGGATCATGACCTGAGCCAAAGGCAGTCGCTTAACCAACTGAGCCACCCAGGCGCCCTCACCAGTGATTTTTTTTTTAAATATAATCTCGTTCATATTTTTTAAAAAGATTATTTATTTATTTGAGAGAGAGAGAGAGACAGCACACATGCAAGGGGGGGAGGGGTAGAGGGGAAGGGAGAGGGACAAGGAGGCTCTGCACTCAGCGCAGGCCCCAAACTGGGGCTCGATCCTATGACCCTGAGATCATACCTGAGCCAAGTTGGATGCTCAGCCGACTGAGTGGAGCCACCCAGGTATCCCTCACCAGTGATTTTCTTTCTTTGCAAATGCCATGCCCACCTCTAACTCATATGTTGCTTTCATGCATGTGGGGGGATTCCCAGATGTAAACACTAGCTATATGAAACACCGAAACAGTGTTCTTTTTCTGATCCTGTAGTCTGTCATAGGCAGTGAGCAAAAGAGTGCCAACCCAATATCCTACAATTTTCTGAAGCAAAAAAAGCTCCCCTTTTTGTTCTCTGATAAGATTTATTTATGCTTTAAAATCCTCTTAGAGATATACAGGACTTGGGGCGCCTGGGTGGCTCAGTCAGTTAAGCCTCTGCCTTCGGCTCTGGTCATGATCCCAGGGTCCTGGGATGGAGCCCCACATTGGGCTCCCTGCTCAGTGGGGAGCCTGCTTGTTCCTCTCTCTGCAGCTCCCTCTGCTTGTCCTCTCTCTCTCTCTGTCAAATAAAAAAAATCTTTTAAAAAAAGACTTAAGTAATAATTCTATTTTAAACAAGTATTTCCAACAGAATCGTGTCGAAAAGAGACAAGAGATTATGTTTTGTATTACCTGAAGCTTAGGAGCAGCATTATTTAGGTACTTCTAAGTGGACAAGGGACAGTGTATCTGTACTGATTCAAAATCTTAAAATACAAGGTAGCAGTACTCATTCTAAGGCAAGCAAACCTAAGTTCCCAACAGTTGACTTTGTTCTTTTTAACATCTATTGAGTTCTTTATTTACATTTCTCTCTTAATCTTTTCAACAATTGTATGAAATAGATAATATTATCGCCACCTATTTTATATAGGGAAACATATAAAATTCAGTAACTTTATTTAGTGACTTCAAATTTATTTTATTTAGTAACTTTAAATTTTCAAATGGGCAGCTGCTGACAATATTGTGCCACATTCACAAGTGATACCAGTTTTCTCAGGGCATTGCACAAACCAAAGCATATTAACTTACATCCATATTGATCAGAAGAGCTTCACTATTAAAAAAGAAAATCAAAACAGATTCAAACAAGAAATGATAGCAAGGATGCCTCCCCACTCCTTCAAAGTTGCCTCTATGTAGGACAGTCTAGAACAGGGCTCAGTAAACGTTGTCTGAAAGGGCCAGATAGTAACTTTCAGATAGTGAGCTGAGAGACAAATGCTGTGATATTATACAGGGACTTGTACAACAAGAGAGAACGCAAATTTCCACACAATTTTTTACTGATGAAACTCAAAATAAAATTGAATACAACTTTTGGTAATACAGTTCTAGCCGAGAAAAGAATGGCATTCTTTTTGTGTGTGGGGGGGGGAGGGGTAGCATTTTGCTTAATTGGAGTTAAAGGCACTTGTTCCCTATCATCAAAGCATGAATCTGGAAAAACCATTCTTAGTTCAAGGGCTGTCTAAAAGTAAGTGGTGAGCAGAAGTTGGCCTGTGGACCCTTGGTTTAGAATATTTATTTAAGAGTTTAGCTTAGACAAACTTATACACCCTGGAGACCCAGAGTTCACAGACATAGGACCCAAGTCACAGAATCACTACAATCATGGCAAAAGAGCAAAATGGTTAAGACTCAGGTCTTCAGCTTTGAACCACAGGCCATGTACCAGCCCTGGTTATTATTCAGAGACAGCAACAAATAGAAAGTTTCCAGGGCTCCCCACTACCCTCCCATGGGACTCTCATTTTTTTATATTACTTGTTAACTTGGGAGGTTTGAAGTTGCTGCCACACCAACTACTTTGTGCTACACTAAAGAAAAGTCAATTTAGTGGAATCACAAAAAAAGTACATTATATTCGCTTCTATTTGTGGCGTTTAAAAAAAAAACTCAATTTCTCTCACTTTGCGTACCACCCTCCCCCGGCCATCCTGAGGCCAATAAATTTCTTTTTTGGTAAAGTTTTAACAGATCAGTTTTGTGTTCCTAAGTCTATCCAGCATTTCATCCTCCTTTTAAATACAAAACCCAGAAACTCAAGTCTTTTGTGGGCTCTCTGCTCTTTGTGTGATCATAGGGTAGAGGTGGGGGAGGAGAGGGGAGTGGGGTGAGGAGGGCGGTTATTGGCTCACAAAAGTCCAGACAGCATTTGACTACAAAAATGCAGAGCAGGGGAGCAGGGTGGAAGAAATGAATCAGAAATCCCACAAACAGAGGAGGGTTATTTTTCTTTTAAAAGATTAAGGATTGTAGGTTTTCATGCTTACTCAGATGGAACAAGAAAAGATTTTAACTTCTTTGCCTCATTCAGTTTGGCTCTGAACAAAACAAAAGTTGAGCACATTCAAAACATCCATTATAATTTTCTTCTTCCCAACATCTGGTGAAAGATTTGGGGTTACATTCCACTCAATAATAATCCCAGGGAAGAAAAGTCGAAAGCTTGCCAAACACGGAAAGGCAGAGGGAACTCATAAGGCCTTTCCCTCCCTTTCATGCGGACAGACATTCTAGGTAAAGCTTCCTTGCCATTGTGAGTTAAATTCCAGTTCTAGCATCAAGCTGGGACACACGGATTCTAGGTGTTCATAACAAATGGGGAAATGCATATAGCTATTTTATAGAAATGTCCAAAGGCGCAGAAGCAGTTTCTTTTGAGGGAAGGAACCATATTTTCCAAATTAGTACAACTCGTAGTTGATGGGCTGACACCCGTTCATCTACGTCTATAATGAACTAATGCTCCTGATGACTAATAATGCTCTCAGGAAGTAGTTAAACACCCCTAGGTTGTACACTGGTAATACAGAAGATAAAAAGCAAGGGGAATAGGCAAACGAGGAGAGGGAGGAAGTGAAGGCAGTAATTTGGACAATAAAGTGGAAAGAGTTTCAATCACAACAGGGGTTCAGTGCAGCCTGAACAGCCCTCCATCTATGGACAAGTCTGATCGTTTCTCTCCTACAGTCAACTCCCCAGTAATTAAAATTTCTTAAAGATTTCTCTTCTCTGACCATTCCTACTGCACATACATTATTGGGGTTACAAAATCTTAAAAATTAATCCAAAGCTCTGATCACAACGATAAGGCAGAACAGAAGGTAATATTCGAGTGGGGAAAATAGAGATAAAGAACTGATTTTAAGAGCCATGATTGCAGGGAGTTGTGATTTTCGGAAGCATCCTTTTTGCTGACCCTGGCACCATACCAGGCGTACAATAGATGCTAATTAAATATATAAATGAGTTCAAAAAACAAGTATCTTAAATTAGCTTTTATATGAATTTTCCTTCCTTAATTGTATGATAGTGATGATAATTCTCTTTAGAGAATTGAAAGAACAAGTAGAATTATACTATTTACCTACTAACTAATGTGCATATGTTAATCATTCAAATAGAAAACACTGATATATAGTCAGGAAATTTCTTTTCTTTTTTGCCTTTTTTTAAAGAAGATTTTATTTTTAAGTAATCTCTATACCCAGCATGGGGCTCGAACCCACAACTCCGAGATCATGAGTCCCACAACTCCACTGACTGAGCCAACCAGGTGCCCCATAGTCAAGAGATTTCTAAGGAAGCTGATGTATTTTTAAATATCTTTGGGTGAAATAAAAAGTTGTCCTGTTGACAGCTAGGGTGAAGGTAATGAAAACCTCTTTTATTACAGCACTATATTTTTATATTTAACTCTACTTAGCTCTCAGGATATTTGTAGCACCTTAAGTTTATGGATATGTTCCCAGTGATCATGAACCAGACACAGGTTTTATAAAACTCACTTAAAATAGCAAAATTACAAAACAGTGACTCATTATCATAATCTTCCTGTGGATATAGCTTAAGATACACAGGAAACCGATTTCTCTCTGAAAAGAGAAAAAAGAAGGTAACACCTTTAAAATGCTGACACATAATGCTGAAATCCTTAAAACAATGTAATCTGGAAGATGTAGGAGTCTTTACATGTTATATACAGAAATAAGAAAAAAGAAAGAAAGAAAAGAAACAACTGTATGCCCTCAGCAAAAATGAAGCCCCAGCAGACTATGCTGCTGAAATCCCAAGTCTTTGGTACTATTTGTGCAAGTGCAAGTGCAAAATATGTCATCCCAGCAGCCTCCAACAGAGGAGCATGCAAGTGACAGTTCTCACTAAAAAATGGAAGTACTCGTTCCTGAAAAGCTAAAGCAATGTGAAACCCCGTGGCTGGGGAGTTTGTTATTCAGTGTACTTCCTAGCTAGAAAACAAAGAAATTAGAAGTGCCAGCCCAGGCCTTTTTTTTTTTTTTTAAAGATTTTATTTATTTATTTGAGAGAGGGAGAGCACAAGCTGGGCAGAGAGGCAGAGGGAGAAACAGACTCCCCGCTAAGCAGGGAGCCTGATGCGCAACTCGATCCCAGGACTCCAGGATCATGACCCAAGCTGAAGGCAGACGCTTAACTGACTGAGCCACCCGGGTGCCCCCAGACCTTTTTTTCCCCTCAGGAGATTTCTCAGTTCCCTTCTCCCTGTGGCCCCTCCGTCACCTGCCACTGTCCATGTTGCCCCACACTCTGTGCATTAGGTGTGTGCATCAGCACTCTCCTGCTAGCACTACCCGCCCCCGCCGACCTCTATCTTCTCACTTCTGAAACCTCATAGGGCCTTCTCCATCACCTATCACAGCCTAATCAACAGCAATGTTTCTGGTCTTTTGGTGCAATCAGCAGTTAAGTTTTATTTTAATACTTTGAGGCATTCTCCCATTTTTTTTAAAGCAAGCTAGACAGTCATGTATTCTGCTGCCAGGCTTTTTACTCAAGAAATTATAAATCAAAGTCAACTTTAATTTTCTTTAAATAAAAGTCAACTTTTATTTTTATTTTTCATTTTTTTAAGATTTAATTTATTTATTTGACAGAGAGAGACACAACGAGAGCAGGAACACAAGCAGGGGAAGCAGGGGAGGGAGAAGCAGGCTTCCCACCGAGCAAGGAGCCTGATGCAGGGCTCGATCCCAGGACCCTGGGACCATGACCTGAGCTGAAGGCAGACTCGTAACGACTGAACCACCCAGGCGCCCCAAAAGTCAACTTTTAAAGCAGGCTTTGCTAACCCTATTTTGACTCTACTCATCCATTTAACTCTTTCATCCTCATTTATTTTTCTTTATACGGTGCAAGCTGCCAATATCTGGCCTATATAACAAAGTACAACAAAGCCATGACCCTCCTCCTTGAACCCCTCCCAGAGAAGCTCACTCTGGGGCTCCTGGGGGCTCACCTCTCAGGCTGGTGGTGTGCTGCCTCCCTCCTAGTTCTGGTTTCCATTGTCTTCCTCACTGAGATTCTAGGCTGTGGTCTCTGTACCTTCACTTCCCTAAAGAATCATCTCATCAGCAGCTCTGCTGCTCGCTGGGCTCTGGGACCCATGTGTGGGCAGCCCCCCTATAAGGCATTACTCAGAGGGCGCCCCATCCCCAAGTCCCACCCTATCTCCACATGGGTAGAGAACTGCCTTGCCCGTCCTCTTCAACCTAGTATGGCCTGTCCTGAAGAAAGACCGAAGGGCAAGTGCTTCAAGTGACAATCCTCAATCCTCACTAACAAAGAGACCAGTGATGGAGCCAACTGCTCTCTGCCCAGACTTGGCTGCTGGGGCTGCCCCCATAGGACCCATTTGCCTGCAGGCTGCCACACTGTCCATGCACTTGAGGCGGGGTGCACACCAGTTCTACCACATACGTTAGTCAAATTTTAAGAGGTGAACCCAGATACTGGCTGGGATACATTAAAGCAGGAATGTGATGCCCTCACTGCCCAGTGAAGAGGTCAGTTTCCTGAGTGCCCACTGGTGCACCTTAAGATCCACAGCTATGATGACAAGCCCCTGGAAAGATGGGGCCCAACAGCACTCCAGGCCCTGTAGGGATGGTCTGGCAACAACACGAACAACAGTAACAAAGCACTGATTGGGGTTGGGGGGGGGGTGCAGTGGCATTTAGTGGTCAGGACAGTCATATATGCAAAACACTCAAGTACAAGCAAAGTGGTCCAGGATGCAGTGCTCTTCTTTCTCCTTCTTCGTAAACTTTTGTAAACAGAAGAAATCACACTTTGCTAACTGACAGAGAAAGAAAAAGAATTGTTCAATGACTCTGGAGTGTCTCGCCAATGGGCCAATGGCCATTTGCACTTTTCCTCTGGAGGGGAAGAAAGGGGTGGTGATGTATCGTCTGGTTTCTCTTTCCCATCCTCCCATTTATGTACATTTCCAAAGCTTATCAAACTCTGAGGATATTCAGCCCCCAAAAGACCCATGTATCTAAAGGCACACATCTTACTGACCAGATGAAACTGTGCCTCAGAGACATTTACAGCAAGCACCATCAACTACCACACCTTGTGTCTTTTCCTTAAAGCATAATTAGTATTCAAGCAGATGGCTAAAAAAGGAGTCCAATCTAAAAGACCTATCTAAAGATAGGTTCAGTAACTGACCTATAAGTGGAGGGTCTTTTGGCTAAGATCACATATACATTATCTTCATATAAATGGCTGAGTACATTTGCTGGTCATCAACAACGTATAAGGCATACTGCAGCACACAAAAACACACTCTCCCATTTAGAGTTCACAGTTTGAAAAGACAAGATCAGTACAGATCATTCAGTGCTACTTGTTTTCCAACTTATTATGAGCGAGAACATGTAATATAGTCCTTCAACCTGATCTACAAGAAGAAGACAATGAGCTGGTCCTTGCCATTATGCTTTTTCTAGCTCTAATAGCAAGGCCCTGTAGAACTTCCAGAACATAATTGTGCAGAAAGTTTTCAGCCTTCCAAAGCAGAAGCAACAACTGTCTTGAATATCTCAAAAAATCTGCTATGTTTAAGTACTGAGAATGACCCGATTTATACTGAGTGGATTTTGAGAAATTCTCATCATAAAACACATGAAAAACAGCATAATGAGATCCATAATATTAGTCCTAATATCCTCTGTAAATAAAGGCAAAATGTATCATTTCCTATGATATCAATTCTAAGGTAAAAAGGACAATTTTCTTCAGCTAGCATTTATTATACGTTGCCTATGGGAGAGAGAACTAGGTTTCTGTTTTAGCCCAGATCTCTTACTTGCCTGTTTCAAAGGAAACAGCTAATTTTCTAGGCGGCCTACTTTTGCTACTTACTGGATCCTAGATCTGACCATAAGGAGGTTTGGGGGAGGCTGAAATGTGCTTGTGTTCATTCCTTTTTGCCACTTGGTATCAGAAGATGAGGTGTCTAGAGGATCACAGTCCTCTGATTTTATGAGAAGACCCTGTCTGCCCTCTGGGACCTTTATCCAAAAAAGAACCTACAACCCCGGAAGAAATGTGGTGGAAGGCTTGATTTTGTTGAGAAAGTAAAGGCTGTGACCTCTTTCTTCTCAGCAATCATCATGCTGATTTTGTGTAAAAAGGCAACATTTGGAGTATTTCCACTGTCGGGAATACTAAAAATGTCTGTAATTATGTTTCATATGAGCAAATGAAGCAGGTATTCCCCAAGCCTAAAAAGTCTTTGAGGATTTTTCCACAGCATGAGTTTCCAAATAGACAACTTCACAGTCTTTTTGATGGCACAGAGAAAGTATGACCAGGTAACTTCTCTGGCCCTCAGTATGCATGATGGGAATCAGAATGTAAACACTGGATGCCCTGTAGATACCTATTTCTTGGGAATAAGGGAGTGGGGGGTGGGCCAATCACAGAGGTGTTGCCGTGAGCAAAGCCCCGTGGTGGCTCATTCACCATAATCAGAGAACTTAATTCTCATACCAAGCCCTGAGTTGGTGGCTCTTCCTAAGGAAAAGTAAGTGACAGCCTTTATCCTTTCCATGACACTACTCTGCCTCCATGGCTCACTCCAGTTTCAAATATGAAAAAAATCTATCAGGGCACCCGGCTGGTTCAGTCGGGAGAGCATGCGACTCTTGATCTCAGGGTTGTGAGTTCGAGCCCCACATTGGGTGTAGAGATTCCATAAAGAAATAAACTTTAAAATGTTCTTTTTTTAAAAAGAAAGAAAAAGAAAAAAAATCTATCAACCATGCAACTTCAGTTAGCATTCTAAGAACTATGGTCAGGTCTGAGTAATCTATTCACAGACATGCTTCACAGAGAACATATTCACTCCCACAGTTAAAGCTGATTATCAAAAACTAACATACTTAGAGGTTTCCACAGTTTATAATAATCATTGTAAATATAAGTTAAAAACCAATTACATTGACAATGATAACAATGCTATTATAATTCTATGAGACTGGCATAAAGTAGGAGTTTAATAATTAGTATTTAATGAATGAGTAAGTTCAGCTTTGGGTCTCTAATCTAGAAACCCTACCAAAACAGAATCTATGAGAAATCTAATATCTTATTCATTTTAAACTAGTAATTTAAAAAGCCCTTATGATTGGCTATTAAATCTTCAGCAGGACAGTAGTAATTATCATGAAATGTACTTTAAAATTAATTCTAAAATCTTGCCTTAACTTGTCTTAACATAAACATATCTGTTGTATAAGTTCATGAAAATAAACCCAACTACCTCACTTTCCACTGAAAAACAAATGTTTCAGCTGGAAGAGAAGGGATTCTACCTATCCATACCTAAAGCTATCTTCCGAAGTCAGGACTATTAACCTGTTGCCTTCATGCGCATGTGCAGTGGTTGAATTAACGGGACAGAAGGCAGCAGCCCTAAGAGCCGACCCAGCGCATCCAGTGAGTAAACCACAAACAAAAAGGGATTTACACACCATCACAATGGCCCCTGGGAGCCGTTCCGGTCCTTCAGAACCCAAATCCAACTTTTCAATGACACCTAAATATACAGACACCTTGCATTTGCAATAAAGTAAACATGATACACCCTTTCAAAATCAGCTTATAAAATACAATAGGTATGTGATTGAGTTTTTTTAAACTAAGTGCTTGAAATATACCCTAACTTGCTTCTAGGTCAAAACAACCAAAAGAGCCAACATTCGACCCTGGGTTTCTGCAGCATAGTGCTAAAATGACCCTTCATATCTCTGATGGCCTCTCAACGAAGTTGGTAAATAAAAGACAACAAATGACAATAGAATCCAATTTCCTACCTGATCCCGACCATCCGGGGGCCAATCTGCAACTCCCCCACAGCAGCCTCTGTGAAAGCACACAGTGGTAGCACTCACTTGTCCCCTTCTTGCTTTTGTTTCCTTTGAGAGCCATCCCTGAAACTTACCCAAGCTGTGCGTTTCTGAGTTAAGAGGCAGATCCCGTACCTTTAAAAAAAGTTAACCACTATAAATCACCATCTTCCTTACTGTTGAGTCTTTTTCCTTCTTTTACACCAAGATTTCTTTCCACCAACCTGAGAGCAGAAACTTCCCTACGCTAAGATCTCAGATAATGGTCATGTTTAAAGACCAGCCCTGCTTGTCAAAGATTAGAGAGCTATCTGGAGCACACGCTCCTCTTCACCATAGCCAAGTAGGCCCGATAAATGCTAATACTCAGCATGACGCATCAAGAACTTTAAGCCTCAGCAATGCCTAAGCAGAGAGTATCACAAATTTACTGAAATTATCTGTGGCACAAAAGAAAAGAGAAGGAATTAATCAAAGTCTCTCTCTTAATGCAATGCTTGATTGAACTACCCCAATCCCTTTTTAAATAGGATACTGGTGGCAAGTGACCCTGATGGCGTGCCCTAGTGAGATACACAAGGAGCACTTGTTCCATTTTTTTCTTTTATGACCTCATTAAGGAGGATTTTGAAGATTGTTCCTGAATATGAGAACAAAGTGTCTTAAGACATCTCTAGCTTTTTATGTCTTTAGCCTTTTACTGCTGGGATGGCCTTTGGGTGTGTGTTTATAACTAGGTACACTCATGCTCACACTTACCTCCCCCCACCAAACAACAATCAAGCAAGGTGATCTGGAGGAAAACAGTCAAAGCTGCACACCTTTAAATGCAGAGATGTGGTACTTTCTCACACTGGTAAGTTTTGCCAAGACCAACTTGGGATCCACTCTCTTTTTTTTTTCCTCTCTGAGTTGTAGCTGTCATTAATTAGCTCTGGCGGCTGTTTCAAGGCTCTTATCGAGGGAGGGTACAGACTGCCAAATCTGCTAGTGTGAAAATACTCCACCGCCAGGAACATTTTCCTCTGTTTGTTGATTCCACGCTTCGATTTAATATGGAAGATTATATTTTACAATCAGAAACAAACAAACAGATTTATAACTGAAGACATGAAAGGCAAACAAGGAAAAAGCAAGCCAAGGGCTGAGCCTAAATGTAGTATTTTTATTGACTTCTTAGAAACCAAATAACCTGGCATATTAGTGTGTGCATTCTGCAACAGACATTCAGCCCCATTGTACTACTTAGAAGAGAATAAAAAGAAACCCTACTGTTTGAAACTCAGCGGAACATCCCCACAACAGGGCACAACTGTTCCCTCATGCATGAATGGGAAGGAGATGAAAGAAAAGATGGACTTCTGAGGTACAGCAAAAAACAAAGACAACAAAAGTGCTGATCATGAGGGAATGACACAACTCATTGCAGCAAAAAGGATGAGAGAAAGAAGCTTAGACAATGGTGAGGACAGCTAAGTGACACGTAGGAGAATTGAAAAATCTACAGAAGTGTCTTTTCTCTCCACCCTTGATGAAAAACAATTAAATGTTGGTACATCTGTCATAAAAAAAGATCATTGAAACCTGTTACCATCATTATGTGCGGTAAACTTAACTACCCAAACTGTAACTCTCCAATTAAACGCTGCCACCTCTGTTTCTTACCCTTGCTAAAAGGAAAAGTTTTAATTTCTATGACACTTAATAGCATCTGAATATGAGGTAACAAATTAGAAAGCCTGAGGGGTGCTTAAATGTGTGTACACGTGTATACAAAGGTTTAAAACACTCTATGTAAAAGATAGGCTTCAGGAAATTTGTATATAAACTCAGCTTTTGTTTACAAAATATTTTCCTCTTGACTCATATTACAATTATAGAGATATTTGCTCTAAATTTTGGATGAGCTTTCATCTAGTAGCAGCTCCAAACATTCTGGCTTTAAGTTTCTTTGCTCTCAAACCCCACTGCCAAGAAGATATTGTTACACTTAATACGAATGAAGGAAGTTCATGATTTAATGCTACTTTTAGGTGAATGCAGTCATTTATACATGATGGGAATAATTACCTTTTGATGTTTCTGTTTTTCTTAAACAGAGGTACACCTGTCCACACTTCACTAATGTTGAGCCCTGCTAATGAAGTGTTCAGTGAGAAAATCCCATCAACCAAATATATTAAAAACCACCATATGAAATCCCCACTAGATGTTTATTGCTCCGGAAGTCCACCAGCCTGGGAAAGTCACACTGTTTTAAAGTGAGCTCCTGAATGTTATTCCTTGCTGGATAACGTGCAGCCCCCTCACAAAATCCAAAAAAAGCAGTTATTGACTCTGTCAGAATGCCTGATTAATGGATAAACGCTGTAATTGATTAGCAGAGAAGTGTGAATTAAAACAGGGCACGGCATCAATAACCAGCTTCTAACAAAGGTGGCTGACATAAGAAGGAAAACAAGCGCCCACAGCTATATCTCATCAAAGGCACGCTTTTCTTAAAACAGTGGTGAGAAGGGGAACTAAACAGGCCCAGTGTCGGGTTCTCTGCAATTCTTCAGTCTCTCCTCCTGGTAAGCGAGCTGTATGGAGCCACCGGCAAACGGTATGAGCACTCACTCCTCAGTCCACCTTCCCTCCACCTTTGGATATCAAGTCATGGAAGGCAGTTAAAGGTTCCCATTGTTCCCAGACTTACAGAAAAAGCACATAAGAAGTCCTGTTCTTTCTTCATTTTGTTTACTGGGAACTCTCTTTATTTACATCCTCATAGAAAAGTAAACTCTAAAAAAAAGAAAAAAAGAAAAGTAAATTCTGCTTGTTCCAGTGCCCCTGGAGAGATAGTGGGGGTTACTCACTGGAACATTGTTTCCAACTGCTTCTGGAGGTGAAAAACTCATTCGTTCATTCATTTATTCAGTCAGTCAGTCAGTCAGTCATCCAGCATCTGGTATGGACTAGTTACTCTTCTGGGCTGAGGAGTACAAAGATGAATAGCTTTATGGCAGGCTGAGTTGATGCAGTCCCCACTCCCGCTTAAATTACACAGAAATATTGGATAATATAAGGCAAAAAAAACCAAAACCAAACAAAAAAGCCCATCATTTTTTAAGGTTAAATGTATAGCTGAGATTGAAAGAAAAAGGAAAGGGAATCTTCAAGTGCTAAAACAGCGGGAATTGTAGGGCTGGAACTCCTGGAGCTGATGCTGTAGCCACAGAGGGATATCAGTCCTGGAACAAGGAGTAGGGGCTAGAATATCAACAACCCACCTGGGACAGAAGACACGAATTTGGGCGTGTGCTAGGTGAGGGACCTTAGAAAGCTATCTAATCCAGTAAAGGGAACTAGAAGAACTCTCCCCACAAAAGAAATGGCAAAGTAGGCTTGGGCACTGTGAAAATAAACAAAGCCTTCTGGATGAGTCGTCAAAACGGTGAGCCTATGCAAAGAGCAAGGCCAGGCATTAAGTTTATAGCCCCTGGACGGGTTGGAAGTTACAAATAGAGAAATTAAAATTAATTTGAGTTCAAGACCTTGAAACAACTGAGTCTTGGTTTGTAGAAGAAAAATGCAAAGCAGTGCTGCAAGAATGTATTCACAGTCTAGGGCGCTTGCACGCCCCGAGACAAAAACAACCCCTGCTGAAGATGAGCTTAAAATAGAGAGTCCCGATCACGTGGAGAAGTAAACCACCCGGTGGGACAGTGAGCAAGGACAACACAAGGGTGAATAGGTACCTGGGAACTAGAAATAAGTGAAAACCTAAGAAGGAATCTGAAATATAAGTTTGAAGTTATTAAAGTGATCCAACAAGGAACAGTAACCATTAAAAAAAAGGGGGCAGTATTGAAAATAAAAATTAATTTGAATGAGAATCAAATGGCATTTTTAAAAGGAAAAAATATAGTCATGAAATTAATAAGTGAAACAGTAGATTAGACATGGCTGATAAGAGAATTAGTAAACTATAGGGTGGATGAGAGGAAACCATACAAAACATGGCACAGACAGGTAAGCGACAGTCATGAAGATAGATAAGAATTGAACAGTAGCAAAAAACAGGAGCGGCTTAAAAATGCAAAAAAAAAAAAGAAGTCATGAAGATAGGAACAAAAAGGGTAAAATGAGATATTATAATAAATGTCTAAGAGAGAATAGAAAGAATGAGGATTCATGACAGACATTTTCAGAACTGAAAGAAATATTTAAGTTCTGAGACTGATGAAGCACGGTCATGAGCGAGATAAACACAAATCAACACCTACGCATATGGCAGTGAACCTATAGAACACCTAATTAAGAAAAAACAACAACACAAACAAAACAAAAACAAAAGCCAGAAAAGACTAAAAAACAACTTTGCTGCATAATATACTGTTCCCAAGTAGCAAAATAAACCCCAAAATAATGGAAAAATATTTTCCAAGTACCGAAGGAAAATAACCTTTTGTGTTGAATTCAACTGAGTTATCATTCAAGATAGGGGCAAAATAAACACATTTTTCAGACAAAGGGTGAAAGAAGTTACTACTCTCATACTTTTACTGAGAGAAGTGACCAGAGGTCTATTTCATAATACAAGAGGCTGAGTCCAGAAGAAGGGAGTGGGATCCAAGAAACAATGATGAGCCTGAGGTTGCAAGCAGGTGACTAAATCTACAAAAGCCTTTACTATAAGAAGAAGAACAGCAGCAGCAATAATAATGTCATCTCATGTAAAACAAAGGACCAAAAAAAACCCCAAAACAAAATAAGAAAATAAGTAGTAGGCTCTGATAGCATACCAGACAAAGGACATGGAAGACTAGGGGTATATGTCAGGGCTAAAATACTTTAGAACACTTTGTTCAGAAGGAGAATAGAGATTTAGCAGTTAACTTTAGATTTTGTTAAATATACATGTTAAAATTATAAAAGTAATCACCAAAAGAAAAAAAACTAGAATATGTAACTTTAAAATCAATATAAACAAAATTGTAGGAATAAATAAAGCTAAGTAAATTCAATTAAAAGCAGGAAATGAAGGAAAATATAGCAAACAGAATGGTAAATTTAAAAAGGGAAAAAATGAAAATAAAAAATAAAAAAGAGGGAAAAAGGGGCTCCTGGCTGGCTCAGTTGGTGGAGCATGCGACTCTTGATCTCAGGGTTGTGAGTCTGAGCCTCGCATTGGGTGTAGAGATTACTTAAAAATAAAATCTTTAAGAAAAAAAAGTAAAAAAAAAGGTAGTAATAAAAGAAATTTAATTCCATAAGAAAGCACAACAAATGTAAACACATTAAATATCCCTGTTAAAAGACAGAAAATAAATGCAAAGAAAAAAATGGATCAATTAAATACTGTTTTGAAAAGATACATCTAAAACATAAGATTGAAAGTAAAAAAAAAATATATATATATATATATATATATACGGTGATAAAGATAGTCAGGGGGCACTCCCTGTTTTGGTCATGATATGTTTGGCACAGACTAGGTTCTTGATAGACACTGCTGAATGAATGACTGAATCAATGAATGTTAATATCAAACAAGATAGAAATCAAGGCAAAAAAATATCCTTAGGGATAAAAAAAAGGATCAATAGATAATGATAAAAAGATCACTTTATCACAAAGAAATAATATTCCTTAAACTATAGACACCTGTAATAAATGCAAAAATTATCAGAATTACAGAAGTAATTGACAAATTCAGAGGTAGAAACTGATAGGTCTAAAAAACAAAAATTTGGGGGTACCTGGGTTGCTCAGTCGGTTAAGCATCCGACTTTTGATTTCGGCTCGGGTCACGATCTCAGGGTCGTGAGACTGAGCCCCGTGTCGGGCTCCATGCTGGGTGTGGAGCCTGCTTAAGATTCTCTCCTTCTCCCTCTGCCCCTCCCCACCCATGTGCTCTCTCTCTCTCTGGGGCAGGGGGGAGAAAGAAAAGAAAAAAGAAAAAGAAATTATAAATAATTTTAGAAATGAAAAAAACAGGGATGCCTGGGTAGCTTGGTCAGTTAAGCATCTACCTTCAGTTCAGGTCATGGTCCCCAGGGTCCTGGAATCAAGCCCTACATTGGGCTTCCTGCTTGGCTCATTGGGGAGTCTGCTTCTCCCTCTGCCCCTCCCTCTGTTCACGCTCACGTTCTCTCTCACTCTCAAATAAATAAAATCTTCTATAAGAAAATGAGAAAAAGCACAGCATAAATCTACAGGTGCAGAAGAGACCAAGAGAATGCTAGAAACAACTTTGTGGCAATAGGTCTGAAAACAATGTGAACAATTTCCTAGATAAATATAAATAACCAAAAGGGACTCAGTAAGAACCAGGAAACCTAAAGAAATCATGCTATTAAACATACTGAATTAATAATCAAGATATAAACATACACAAGTTGTACAGATAATTTTAGCAAGTTTTAAGAAGCCTTTAAGAAACAATATTCATATCTTATACAAACTGTTTCACAGAAAAGAATGAGAGGGAAAGGTCCTCAAAAATTCTTCACAATATATTTGAAGAGAGTATAAAAACCAGGAATACAGGAAATTTACAGGCCAGTCTCACTTAAAGCATAAATGCAAAACTCCCGAGTTTTAGCAAACCAAATCAAGAAAATTGAAAAAAAAATTGTTTCATACCAGTAATTTAACATTAGAAGGTATATTAGTATAGTTCACTTCATTAACAAATTAGAGAAGTCTTAAACATCTCAAAAGATGTAGGAAAATCATTTATCAAATTCAAGAATGTAAAGAAAATTTTGTGCATCAAAAGATACTATAAACAGCAAAAAGGCAACCCACAGAATGGGAGAAAGTTTTTGCAAATCATATATCTGATAAGGGATTAATTTCCAGAATATATACAGAAATCCTAAAATCCAACAACAAAAAACAACATAATTTAAAAAAAAAACTAGTAAATGTTCATACAGTTGGCTGGATACTAAATTAAAAGCAGAAACATGCCAGATCAACATGGGTTTATCTCCATTTCCTTTCAAAAACCCACACTGAAGGGGAGGAGTATGAATCCACAGGACCAGATGCAATGGAAGAAACCCCTTTTAAGAAATGTTAACAAATTGGGGCGCGCTGGTGGCTCAGTAGGTAAAGCGGTTAAGCGTCTGCCTTCGGCTCAGGTCATGATCCCGGGGTCCTGGGATCTAGTCCTGCATGGGGCTCCCTGCTTAGCAGGAAGCCTACTTCTCCCTTTTCTTCTCCTGCTGCGCGTGCACGCGCACCCTCTCTCACTCTCTGTCAAATAAAATCCCCCCCCCCAAAAAAGTCAACAAATTTGGGAAATGGACAGTAAGTTGACAGGTGAAAAGCTAGCTACTAACTGCCTAAAGTACTGGGGCCAAACAGGTGTGGCAGGCCAAAGAAATGCAGTGGCTTTCTATAACACAGCTCTGGAAATGTTTTAGGAACTGAGGTTCCTGGAACCCGTGAAGGCAGTGTTGTGGGCGTGAATAAAAGGATTGTTTGCAAATCTGTATAAAGAGCACTAAGACCCTGCTCCTACTAACTTTCCCATGCTAACAAAGGAAAGGAAGTAACTCTCTGGAGAAACTGAACCAAAACAGTTTAGACTTGCGGATGCAAAACACAACAATGAGGAGTTAGTCATGGGAATAAAAACTGGGACCAAGTGAAAGTCAGCATATGGAATGGTAAGGATTCCTCAGGTCCCTTCCCTCCTTGGCTTCCAGAATGCTGGCAGCCAGGTTATTCCTGTAGGTCAGAGACTGGAGGATTCCTCTCTGAGAAACAGAGGCCCTACAGACACTGATATTTGGCAATCGCCTGGTGAAGGTGGCAGGTCCCCATCTAATAACCCTACATGAAGCCCATTAGTTAGCACCCACAAAGAACTTCCTATCAATTTTTAAGTTCCTCATTCTTTTTTTTTTTTTAAAGATTTTATTTATTTACTTGAGAGAGAGAGAGCACGAGCAGGGGAGGGGGTGCAGGGGACAGAGGAACAGAGGGAGAAGCAGACTCCCTGCAGAGCAGGGAGCTGAACACAGAGCTGGATCCCACGACCCCAGGATCATGACCTGAGCCAAAAGCAGACACTTAACCGACTGAGCCACCCAGGTGCCCCTAAGTTCCTTATTCTTAAAGATGGACTGGTAGCCACAGTTCATCAGACATTTGATGATAAGTCGCTAACACGAAAGATAAAAAGACTGAAAACAAACTACCAGGCAGAGCACTCAAGAGAAACAGAGAAACTCTGAGTCTTGTATTATTTCATAAAAATTTAAATTTACATTAAAAAAAATCAAGCAGCATTCCCATACACCAGCAGCAATCAAGCACAGATTCTATAAAAAAGAAACAAGTCTCGCCTTTGTAGCATTCAAATTTTAGTTGGATTGACAGACATGCAATCACAACACAACATGGTAAGTGCTAAAATGGAACCATTTTTTAGACTCAAATTTAGGAAGATACTTTCAAGAAACCTCCTGAAGTCAGATTGATATAGACAGGATTGGAAGAGCTGTACAAACACCCAGGTTGAAATAAAATTCTGAGACCATCATAAAGGAAAAGAATGTCATCATCAAGGGAAATGACTCAGAAGAGCAGTATCAGGATTTTAGGGTCTAACAGAGGATGAAAAATCCTTTTAGGAAAACAAGAAGGAATGTTCAGACATAAAGATGAAGATCTAGGGAGATTAGCATCCTCACTACAGGGGACAGGGAGGAGAGAATTTAGAGAAGCAAGGCATGATCTACAGCACCAAGAACTGGAGAGTCAACTAGTATGAGGATTAAAAATGGGGCCTTGGATCTCGAAATTCTGAAGGCATGGGACTTTCGGGGGACAGGTGCAGAGTTAGAGGGGACAAATGTGTTCTAATGGACTGAGAACTCAATGCCACTTAGTGGAACGTAGGGAAGGTGGATACAGACCACTCCTCAAAGAAGTTAGGAATCAAGAGAAGTTGGGACACATGTCAAAGGCTTAAAGATATGGACATAAAGGAAAGTTTTTTTACTTCAGTTTTGACAGAGATATATGTAGAATCTTTTTGCAGACTGTGGGGAAGAAAAATTCCACAGAGGGGCAAGAAGTAAAAAAAACCAGGAGAGAAGGGGGGCTCAATTGGTGTGCTAAGATTCCCCAAGGAGAAGGAAGAAATGAGAAGGCAGCAAACTTGGAGAGGAAGAATGGCCCCTCACTTGAGGAAGTTAGGGAGGCAGGAAGAAGATTCCAAGTACAGCAGTCGGAGACTGAGAGAGGTATGATGTCTGAGTCACGGCCTGCACTTCTGGACACCAACAATTACTCTTTTTGCCTTAAAGAACAGGATACTTAGAGGTGCCTGGTGGCTCAGTTGGTTAAGCATCTGCTTTGGCTCAGGTCACGGTCTCGGGGTCCTGGGCTCGAGGCCCGTGTTGGGCTCCCTGCTGAGTGGGGAGTCTGCTTGTCTCTCTCCCTCTCCCCCCGTTCATGCTCTCTCTCTCTCTTGCCTCTCACCCAAATAAATAAAATCTTAAAAAAAAAAAAAAGAACAGGATATTTAAGTGAGAGGGAAATTAGAGACCAACCATAAAGAAACTTGACAATTAAGCAGGTGGATTTTATATATTCCCTGGTGGCGGGGAAACTAGTTGGGAGCTATGGTGACAATACTGACGAGAAGAGGCAGATCAAAAGGGTGGTGGCAGTAGCAGGGAGACAAGGGTGGGAGGTGATGAGTTCAGAGGTCACTATAACGCTTGTGAAAGGACAGTGCAGGAAAGGGCCAAGAAAAGGAGTGGGAAAACTGAAAGCGTTTGGAAAAGCAACATTCCTGGAAAAATAACCCCCTTTTACCTCTTTCCTCTACCTGGATTAAAGACTCACAAATTCCCTCATGTCCTACCTTGACTTCATAACTCTCAATGACAAAGACCACTGACAAAAATGCTGTGCAGTATAAATAATAACAGCTTTATTATTCCCCCAGCTCCACTGGGGCAGAGAAAAGTAGCAGACGGTCCCTGGGAAGAACAAATGTTAGTGCTGCCCAGTCCAGAATGCACCCGGCCACATTGCTCTGGGCCTCTGGAGGGGAAGGAGAAACACTGTCCAATCTCCAGTTTCTTTAAAAACAAACAAAGAAAAACCCAAGCCACCAATTTAAAGGTAGCTAAGAGTGAAGTCAGCTACAGAAGTGCAGTAAGAGGGCTCTCTACCAGATCTTTCATATGGCTTCATTTCAGACAGCTGCTCATCTACATTTCCTTTTTTCCCCTCTTTTTGAAGGTATTTTTATTTACTTATTTAGATTTTTTGAGATATAACTTTAAAAGGTACACAAACCTTAACCATCCACTTGATGTACACATTATAGATGTATAGTCACTCTCAAGATCAAGATACAGAACGTTTCCAGCACCCGGAAGACACCTTCATGCACTCCCCAGTCAGAGTACCCTAACAAGGACAGCCACTATCCTGACTCATACCACCATAGATTGATATAGTGTGGTTTTGAATGTCAAAGAAACAGAATTACATAGTCTGTATTCTTTGGTGTCTGATTTCTTTTACTCAGTATTATTGAATTATTAACTTTTTAATATAAAGTCTTTTAAATGTCTGTAAGTTCAATGACATTTTGTTATAGTTAATAATTATTATGGTGACCATATACTATGCACATCACAGGGGTATGGTGGGAAATTACCGACTGGAAAAGACAGAGGTGGAAGAGGGTCTCCAGGAGTATTAAGAAACAAGGAGCTCGGGGCACCTGGGTGGCTCAGTTGGTTAAGCGTCTGCCTTCAGCTCCAGTTGTGATCCCAGGTCCTGGGATTGAGCCCCACGTCAGGATCTCTGCTCAGCAGGGAGCCTGCTTCTCCCTCTCTCTCTCCCTCTGCCTGCCACTCTACCTATTTGTGCTCTCTGTCAAATAAATATATAAAATCTGAAGAAAGAAAAAGAAAGAAAAAGAAAGAGAAAGAAAGAAAGAAAGAAAGAAAGAAAGAAAGAAAGAAAGAAAGAAAGAAAGAAAGAAAGAAAAAGACAGGCAGAAAGAAAGAAACAAGCAACTCTAGACCAGCCATGACCCCACGGGCCTAAATCCATGTCTGCCAGTGGGGGTAGTCTCTACCCTATGACAATGAGACTAAGGTCTGGCAAAGGCAGGTAGAAAGCTAATTTTATTTGTTAATTCAACAAATATTTATCTAGCACTTGCAATGTGTTAAACACTCAGCTGGGTATTAGGGAGTCATCAGAGAACAAGACAGACAACTTCTGTCCTTTTGGGGTTTATAGCATAGTGGTGGTAGGAGTGGGGTAAGGTCACAAATAAACAAGATAATATCACAGTGTTAAATGCTAAGCAGGAAGTGAACAGTGTGAGAAAGATGGCAGGCTGTATGAAGGGTACATTGGAAAGGGGCAGGGCAACATCTTTGAGGAGGGATGGCTGAGCTGAGACCCGAAGGATACAAAAACACTGGCCACCTAAAAGGCTGCAGGAGAGCAGACCAGGCAATGGGCAGCAAGTACAAAGGCCCTAAGGCTGGAGTGAGCCCGGTATTGATGATATACACTACAGAGGAGACCTGTGGGTAGCTGGCAGGTAGTGAGAGGGAACACCAGAAGTTGAGGCCAGAAAGGTTGGCAGGGAGGGCCCTGGAGAGTAGCACAAAGGTTTGGATTTAATTTCAAGGGCAGTGGGCACTATTAGAGGGTTTTAAGTCAAGGGAATATGATCTGACTTATATTTTTTAAAGATCACTCTGGTCACTGTGTAGATAATGGATCACAGTGGCTTGAGCCCCTGGTTGGACGGATGGTGAAGACCACCACAGAGAAGGTGGACAAGGTAGTTGGGGGAATCCAGAGTCAGGTACCTGACATCCAGGTGGAGTGACTGAGTAGCCAGTGATCTGGAGACTTCAGCAAACAACAGATTCACCTGTTGGGGCTTGTTAAAACACAGACTTTTGGGCCTTGCTCCCAGCGTTTCTGATTCAGGAGTACAGGCATGAGCTCAAGAATTCACATTTTTAACAAGTGACCAGACAACACTGATGCTGCTGTCTGGGGACTACACATTGAGAATGACTGAAAAAGGCAAATGGACCCAGGAACCTGGAGCTCTGGCACTCAGGACAGGCTCCAGGCTGGCCAGGTATTTACCGCCTGTTTAAGTACATCCCATATTTAAACCTGTGGCAATGGTTGGGCTCTCTCAGGGATTAAGAACAGAGAAGGGTAGGGGTCTAAGGGCAGGGCCCTACTGTTTAGAGGTCAGGAAGAAGACGATGACTGAGGAAAGACAGCCAGTGAGATAGAAGGAAAATCAGATGGGTGCCCAGAAAGCTGTAGTAGGCAGACTGGTTCTCCCAAGATTTCCATGCTCTAATTCCTAGACTCTGTGAATGTTACTTTGCATGGCATAAGTGACTTCGAAGGTATAATTATGGTCATGGACCTGAATTACCTGGGTGGGTCAAAACTAATCACATGACCCCGAAACAACAGAGAACTTTCCCTGGTTAGAGCCAGAAAGAGAGGCAGCAGAAAAGGAGGCAAGAGGATTCCCTGCCTGAGACAGATTCAGCATACTGCTACTGACTCTGGAATGTGGGGTCCCCATGTGCAAGGACTAGAGAAAGACCTCCAAGAGCTTAGGTGGTAAGGACATGGGGACTTCAGGCCTAGGGTTGCAAGGATGTGGATTTACCTGCAAACCTAATGAGCTCTGAAGTGGATTCTTCCCCAAAGCCTCCAGTAAGTCTGATGCCTTGATTTGAGCCCAGTGAACCTGGTGCCAGACTTGTAACCTACAGAACTAAGAGATGATCAATAGGTGTTGCTCTAAATGGCTAGTTTTGTGGTAATCTGTTACCACAACGATAGGAAACCAATACAGAAGCCAAGAGAAAAAAAGGGGTTTAAAGGTCAGGAGGTCAATTTTGTCAAATGCTGACAAGAACCAGTAATCTGAGGACAAAGGCGACTGACGGGTTTGGCAAGAAGCGCAGTCTTGGTGGCATGGAGCAGGGGAAAGTGGTATTGAAGTGGGCTGAAGAGAAAATGGAGGGAGAGGGGCTAGAAACAGGACAATTGAGAGTTTACAGTTTGCAGCAACTCTTGTGAAAAGTTTTTCTGCGAAGAGGAGTAATGGGGCCACCTGCTGCAGGAGTGAGATGCGGGACAAAAGGAGGCTTGTTTTAAGATGGGAAATTTTAGGACACAGATAAGCTGAGGAAATAATCTGATGGCCAAGGCCACACTGGAGCCAACAGACAGAATGCTCAAGGAGTCCAGTCCTTGAGTAGGCAAGAGTGGAAGGACACAGGGAACAAGCCGAAGGGGTAGACCCAGGGCCATTCTTCTTCTGCCCCGCAGGGCAGCAGGTGCAGAGATTTTGTGGATTTGGTGATGGGAAAGTGAAGGACACAACCTCATTTTCTCAGGAACTGGGCAGTTTGACCTCAAAGTCCTGTCTGTGTCTAAATTTCTCAGGAACAGGGGCACTGGCTGGCTCAGTTGGTGGAGCATGCGACTCTTGATCTCAGCATCCTGAGTTCAAGCTCCCCCTTGGGCACAGAACTTACTTAAAAATAATAGTAATAATAAATCCCTCAGGAAGGAAAAAGAGAAGGTGGAAGGTGGAAGTAACCCATTGCTGCCAGGCCTGACCCTTCCAGCAGCAGACAGTTTCTGGGGACTTGACCCCAAGAGCTTGCTCTAGCCACATGTCTCACTGCTCCCTCCCTTCCCACCACAAGCCCCTCTGCGGATCCTCCCTACCTGCGTGCCCCACCGCACCCCCCACAACCATGAACTCCCACGTTCCACACGCTACACCAGGTGCCCATCACGCTCTGCCTGTCCTTGCCACATGCCTCACCACACTCTGGCCGCCCCACCATGTGCCCTGTCACGTTCCACACATCCCCACCCCTTGCTGCGTCTCACACGGCCAGACCCTTCCACGTGCCCCATCACACTGGACACATCCCATCACATGCCCCGTGCTAGTCCTCACCGCCTACATATGCTGTTGGGAGCGCCTTCCCCACGAGTCCCATCATGCCGCCACCGCGTGCCCAGTCATCCCCCACCTGTCCCCCTCACGTGCCCTGTAACGCTCTGTCTCCTTCACATGCATCATCACACTCCGAGCACTCCCACCACGAGCTTCATCATCTCCCGCAGCACCTTCCCTCCAGGAGCAGCCCCCCCCCCCCCATTTCCTTTTTATTGAAAGAAGTCACACATAAAAACCCACCAAATAAACTCCCACCTCTTGTCAGGACTTTGGGAGAAAGGTAGGCAATTTCTAGGAGTTAACAATTTATAAAGCGTTATGATCTTATAAAGAAAGAAACAGAACTTTTAGGGGCACCTGGGTGGCTCAGTCGCTAAGCATCTGCCTTCGGCTCAGGTCACGGTCCCGGGGTCCTGGGATCAAGCCCCGCATCGGGCTCCTTGCTCCGCGGGAGGCCTGCTTCTCCCTCTCCCACTCCCCCTGCTTGTGTTCCTGCTCTCACTGTGTCTCTCTCTGTCAAATAAATAAAGTCTTTTAAAAAAGAGAGAAAGAAAGAAACATCAAGCTGTGAAGGTGAGAAGAAATGTGGTAAGAGAGAAGACAAGCTTTTCAACTACAGCTTTTTAGGAAGAGACACAGGAATGAAAGGGCATAGAAATTTTCTTGAACACCTGTTCTTGCTAGGAATTTTTTTTCATGCTATTTCTTGCTAGGAATTTATTTTCATGCTATGTAAGAAAGAAAAGGGAAAAAATACAAGCTGAAAAAGAGCACATGTATTTCCCTTTGGCCTGGAAATAGAGGCAGATTCTCAGGTCAATGAGAAACACAGTAGGCTGAGGATGATTATGTCCGCTGTATTCATCTGCTAGGGCTGCCCTAACAAAGTACCACAAACTGAGTGGTGTACTTTGAAACAACAAAATGTATTATCTTGCAGTTCTGGAAGCCAAAAGTCTGAAATTGAGGCAGAGATCTCCAAGATGCTAACTTCTATCCATTACTTACTATATAAAAAGACAGGGTTCTAGGGGTGCTAGGCTGGTTCAGTTGGTAGAGCATGTGACTCTTGACCGCAAGGTCCATGAGTTCAAACCCCACAGTGGACACAGAGCTTAAAAAAAGAAAAAAAGAAAAGAAAAGACAGTTCTACCCACCCATTCAGATATCAATAAATAAATGTCCAAGTGAATGAATGAATGAATGAAGTACATGAATGGGAAAAAACAAACTTGGTGGTCGTTCAGAATGTCTACACAGTAGAGCTATTGTCCAAAGCACCAGGCAGAGTTCCAGTAGCATCCTTAAATCCAGGGTGAATGTTGAGTGGCACCTAGTACAGAGCCTGGTTGGCTCAGTCTGTTAAGTGTCTGCCTTTGGCTCAGGTCATGATCCCAGGGTCCTGGAATCGAGCCCCGCATCGGGCTCCCTGCTCTGCGGGAAGCCTTCTTCCCCTCTCCCACTCCCCCTACTTGTGTTCCCTCTCTAGCTGTGTCTCTCTCTCCCTCTCTCTGTCAAAAAAATAAATAAAATCTTAAAAAAAAAAGGTCAGAGCAGCTGGGTGGTTCACTCAGTTCAGCGTCAGACTCTTGATCTCAGCTCAGGTTCTGATCTCAGGGTTGGGGTATCAAGCCCCAAGTTGCGTTCCATGCCCAGCAAAGAGTCTGCTTGTCCCTCTCCCTCTGCTCCTGACCCTGCTCTCTTTCTATGTCTCATAAATAAATAAAATCTTTAAAACCAAATTCAAAATATGCATTTTTCCCAGAGTCTCTGACTCTAAATGTAGCCACCTTCTCTTTCTGACACTTAGCTGAAGGAACAGAGATCTATCTGCTCCAGTACTGAAGGGAAAATAAACCTGTGATCAATTTAGTGACGTGCTGGTCTAACACAACATCATAAGAGATTTGAACTTGACTATATGTGACTTTCACTTCATCAACTGTCTTTATGCTGAATGTCTAAGAAAGATGCAATTACTCCCTATCACCTTCTATACAATGGTATTCCATTGATAGGTAAGTTTTGGCTCAGAAAAACATGGTACAGATAACCCAAAATTACTAAGAATCTGAAAGTTATCATAACTCAACCCCCATAACCTCATATTCACTGGAGCCATTCAACAAGGGGCCTCTCAGGATGCAGACCAGGTAAGAGACCTGGAGGATGGTACACTGAATTTACACAAAGTTTTGAAATGGTTTTTGTATTTTTGCACTTCTGCATATAATTTGGCTCAGAGGCACATTGTATCTTTTCCAGAGAAGGAGAGGAAAGATCTGAATGTCATTAACAGCATAAGGAAGGCTTACTTACTCACTGATGCCTCGAGTTTTGACATAAGTAACATCCACAGGTGTTTTCTCCTTTACAGTAACCACTGTCATTGGAAGTTACTGACAATTATGAACACAGTAGTATTTCTACATATATAAGCTTTGGTTTTATTTCACTAAAATACAGAACTTATGGAATATGAAGGCATTCTATATATCTTTTTATATGCTACACATTATCACAAATGCACACGTGTTTTTATGCCTGTTGACATAAAAGTAGGAAAGTTCCCAACCAATGGATGGGAAAAGAGTTAAGGCCAAATTCTCATTCTACTCTAAACCCAGAAGATGAGGGGCGCCTGGGTGGCTCAGTCAGTTAAGCGTCTGCCTTCCGCTTGGGTCATGATCCCAGGGTCCTGGGATCCAGCCCTGCATCGGGCTCCCTGCTCAGTGGGGAGCCTGCTTCTCCCTCTCCCACTGCGGCTCTCCCTGCTTGTGAGCTCTCTCTCTCTGTGTCAAATAAATAAATAAAATCTTAAAAAAAAAAAACAAACAAACCCAGAAGATGAGTTTTCAAGGAAAAAACAAATGTTCCATATAAAAGAAAAAAGAAAAAATATATAAATATTAGAGAAAGGTATCTTTGTGAGTATATCTATGTGGAGAAACAAACATGAAACAAATGCCATCCAAAAAGATCCACACATTAAAAAACAAGAGTTGAGGAATAAGAAGAAAAAAAAAAATCACCTGACTATATACCACGAGGCTCTAGGCAATTAAATAGAGAATGCCCCGTAGAGATGATGGCCTGGGAAGTAAAGGATGAAGGTACAAATGGAAACACAAACTGGGTGTTACAGCAACCCACAAGATAAAAGAATAAATTTAGAACACCTGATGTTTTTATGATAGTGTGGGTTCAGTGAAATTTTCAACTAAATTAACCTGAGGTGGCTTTTTACCAGAAAGTGTCCTTTTCTTTGGAAAAGATACTATATTCACAAGGTTCCAGAAAGGTACCAGAGAGTTCAATAGTGAAAGGTATTCCTCCCAGCCACCCTCTCCCTCTGTCCCCAGTTCACCTCCAAGAAGCCAACCAACGTTATCAGCAACTTGTGTAACCTAGCAAAGTGTTTGCATACAAATTCAGAAGCTCTTGAGGCATCTCCAGGTGCCCAAAGTAAATGAGATGGAGCCTCAGGGGGCTATTTTCCAGGGAGCATCTTAAAATCTTTTCCCCTCACCCATTCTTTAAGGCAGGAAACCTCAAGACTCTCAGAATAGTTTTATCCCGAACTTGCAGGGAATTTTGCATGAGGCTTTGTTTTTTAATGGTGGACCAATTTTTTAAAAGACCCAAATAAGTAAATTAAGGTTAAAAAAAAAAGATTAGGGTGACAGATGTGATGAAAAAGTGTCTAATACATAGATTACTAATAAACAATTGTTGGGGGAGCACCTGGGCGGCTCAGTTAGTTGAGTGATTTCGGCTGGGGTCATGATCCTCCAGTCATGGTATCGAGCACCCCCCCCAAATTGGGCTCCCCGCTCAGTGGGGAGTCTGCTTGAAATTCTCTCTCCTCCTCTACCCCCCCATGTGCTCTCTCTCTTTCTCTAAAAATAAATAAATCTTAAAAAAAAACAAACAATCGGATGAATGTGAAGATGGCTCTAAGATCTGACATACCTAGGTTCTAATGTTGGCTGCCACTTACCAGGAGTATGACTGAATCTTGCTTTACTCCTTTGTTAAAATGGGGATAAACATACATCCTCGCATAGCTGCTGCTATGTTGTTGGAATTAAATGACACAATATAGGTGATGTGGTTAGGGCTCCTGATATGTATTAACTGCTCTGTAAATGGCAGTTACCGTGACTGCAGCCAGGAGCTGTTCGCTATTTGCAACCTCCTATATATTTTTGGTCGTGGAGATCGTTGGAGATTTGGTCCCCCTCAGGGCACCCAAGGCTGTCACTGAAACATGCTGGAGTGAGGTGACAAACGACATGGGCTTTACATCCTCCATCATCCTCTGCAATATCACTGAAGCAATGTCGACTTCGTCTCTACTGAGAGGGAAAAATTCACACTGCAAAACTGACATAGACAGAGGAATCTTTACAATCAGGGAGGAGGAAAAATTCAACCTCTCCATAATGAGTAAATCATTTGTTTCAAAGTTTCTTCGTGCTCTGCTGAGAGAGACAAGAGCATCTACTGACAGTGCCCCACAAATACCTTAACACCGAAAAGAAAAGCATTAAAATGCTGATTCGTGAGGCATTTTGTTTATCACTGTAACAAATACACATTTGGATTCACTGAAGCCTCTGGTCTAAAGGGCAGCCCATTCCACCCACAAAACGCAAAACGCCATGACCAGCAATGTTTTCAAGCATTATACTGTGAAAAGGAACACAGAGGCTTCTGCCCCACTCAGCGGCTGTGTAGAAGTTGCTGTTACACTTTGTAGCACAAGGGCTCTCCCAGCATTGAACCACGAAGGAGTCACAACACCACCAGCCTTAACAACTCCAACACAACCTCAGAACCATCCTCACTCTCCTCCATCAGGAGTCCCGTGCCCAACAAGGGGTGTTTACAAGTAGCCATTCAGTACCTTCCTGGAGATAGTTTTATACCCCGTTGTTGCTTTTCCTCCTGTGAAGGAGAAGAGGAGAAAGGAGAATGCTGAAAAACACTTTCTCTTCTGCATCACAATTTAAAATAAGAAAATGTAACCACTAGTTGTTGCTTTTTTTTTATAATGGCAACGTTTAAAATCTCTTCCATATCAATGACTAAGAGAAAAAAAAATCTTACTCCCCAAAATGACTCTTTCATAGAACATCAGGGTTAGTTTCTGAGTGGCACGTTTTAAAAACATTTAATCAGTGATCTGAATATATGTCAACACCTTCTGGCGGTGTGCTATAAAATGTGAACCTTGTCAACAGCAACAGAGAAAGGTGACACACTTGGGACACAGAGCTTTTATGCTGACACACAGTAATAATATAATTTTAAAATTTATCATCTGTTTAGCTGCAAGCAACAACAATTAATCTTTTTGACAATTCATACAATGCTTTAAATAACACCTGGGAAGAAAAACAAGACAGATCTCATTTTTTACTTTCATTGTCTTCCAGGGCTTCATATCTACGAATGCATAGAAAGACACACACAATAAATTTGTGATTAGGATTAAAATGTTAACAAAAAATATTTCCCTTGTCACCTCATGCCCCTCCTTGCCTCAGTTAATAAAATTACTTAACACGAGAACTGTAAGTGAGAGCAAGTCCCAGAGGAAGTGTGGGCCTCTGAGGGTTCATTTCTGTCACGTCAAATGACATTTTATTCCCAAATCATTTAACCTACGACTTTGCATGACTACTTATAGCTTCAACGGAATTCTGGTGGGGGCCCAGAAATGACATTAATCCCTCTACTAGAAACTCCATCAAGTCATGATGATCCTGAGCCCATCTGATAACAACAATTTAAAAAATACAGCCAGGCAAATTGCCTTCAAAACGCTCAGAAGCATGTGACTGTGTTGTATGGACTGGTGCTTTGGGTGCACTGAGAGGCTTCAGGAGATTGTGTTAGCATTAACATCCTTAATTAATCTATTTCCTACCAGACATTAAATCAAATGCATGATACCAAATACACTTGCTGACCCACTGCCCTGCTGACCTCAAGACTGAAAAGCCTGTGGGGTAAAGGAGGGGCAACCTCAGCACAAAAGAGGACCCAAGTGAGAGTAAATCACAAACTTACGAGGAAACAGAACGTGAAAGTTGGGGCAAACAACCCCACTGTCCATACACCTCTTCACAGCCTTCCAAGACTTCCAAGACCCTGATTGTACCCACTGTACAGAGAAGGAAACCAGAGTGCTGGCAATTACAACTCCAGGGTTCTCCAAACCTACATCCAAATCCCATGTGCTTTCTGTTGTCACACATGCTAAACATCAATTAAGACTCCAAAAGAAGAAAATAGCTCAAAGAGCTTGGCCAAATGGGATAAGGTGTTACAGTGCAATGGCCCATGGTTTGGGAAAGTACTGGCAGCAGGAAAATGTAGAAAAATATGAACTCTGCTACAAAATATAGAGAAGACAGGGTCAGAAGAAGACATAGATCATGGAATACAGAAATGGACATTTTTGAGAAAAAAAAACAGCAGAAGTTTGAGTACGTGTGGCTCTTTGTCTATATGGCCCTTTTTATTTCCTTCTTTTCTCATCTTTCTTTTCACCCTTGTCTTTTTCCTTCTTTGCCAGGTCTAGGCCTCGCAGGAAGTGATTAAATTGAGTTTTACCATGTGCCCTGCGCCTTGTATATTAGGACCTAAATAGTGGATTTTAATTCCAATAATTTTTCCTAACAAATAATCTCTTTTAAATGGTTTTGGTCTCAGACTTCTATGTGCCCCATGACTTTGTGCAGATGTTTATTAGAAACAACTACAAAATCTTTTCAGAAAAGACTGCAGGGAAGAGCACGCCATTCTACATAGTACGTCAGACTTTCTCTAATGGATACACTGACTTAGGGACCATTACTCTAAATTTTTATTTTGGGCCTCTAAGCAAAACTTCATAAAGTCTTCCTTTATCTTTTGTTAATTATTAGTGAACTGATCCCTCACCAGGAAGGGACCCCAATGACATCCCTTCATGTCCAGGCTCTAAATGAGCTGCCTGTGTAGCATTTGAACTGCAACAGGAACTTTTAAATATGGGTACTTTATTTTAAAATTATAATTCTAGAACAAATTCAGGATCTGTGAGGGTACTTGTGGAATACCCACTATGGGGACCAGGACCTGAGACTGAGGACTTAGAAAATTTGCTGACATCTGTGCTCCTGATCTTCTGACTTCCTGTCCAGTTTCCTCTTGGTGCCTACATAATGTTTGGCCAACTTCCTGGCCCTAAAAAGTGTAAAAATTATTTTCCCACCGAGGAGTTCTTTCCCCCCAACTACCAAAGGGAGGAAAAAAATCCCCTATACTTAATTGATTGATACATAAATTTCCTTTTTAATTATACCAAGCATTAATATTCACGTCTCAGGCCTGAAACAGAACTCTCCAGCCAGTGGGAAAGGCACTGACGGCTATAGCACATACGCAGGAGAACAACTCTTAAAACGTGTTTAATTACAGGGAGCCCCTCACAGCATGGAACCAGAGCACAGGGATCTCAGAAAGCAATTTTCCATTTAGACTGTGCTCCTCAGCTAATTAAAAAACCAAACGGGCCAGCAGTCTGGACAGGGAGACAATGAACACCCCACACGTTACAACACAGGTAAAGGTATGTGTGAGCCTAAATGGAAATGAAAGCTGCGGGAACCCAAATGTGAAAAGCAGCCATTTATAGCAGTGGCCCTGACGGATGGGTAAGTGCCTGGCTGGCGAATGACACGCTGCCCTCTCACTTCGTGGCTGAAACATGGAAACACTCTGGCCATCTGTTGTCTGCAGAGATCTCCAACTCAGAGCACAAGAAAAATGCCTGCTTTGGTTGCAGCTGTAATGCACATGCTTACAGCTGATGGGTGTTCTTCATGCTGCCAACATTTCAGGCTTGAGCCCTCAATGACTGATCTTTTCTCCCCGACTGTTCCATCAGATTTCCCAGGTTTTTACAGGTATCTGTTTGTTTTGGGGGTGCAAGACATAGAAGGGATGGAGAATGCAGAGTGGTCACTGACCTTCAAATGAGTTCAGCTCTACTGTGACTACCGAAATGCCTCATGGATGGAGGAAGGAGGTTCCACCGATTTGGTGCAGGTTTTCGCCAACTAGAAATCCTGCTTAGCTTCCTTCCATTTCCAGTTTATTGCATTAACATTTCTTTTGTACTGGCTGCTGCTGGGAAGCTATTGTAAATTTGGGCAATTACGACTTTTGTTCCATCTGCCCCTCCCCTCCTTGGTACTGTAACATCAAAGGTGGCCAATTCTGTAGAGGCCACTCTGTCTCTTAAATCCAACCTGAAATAGATGTTATTAGAAATCAGAGGCTCTGAGTGAAAGGCAGCAGAATAAATCATAAAGATGCTGCTCCAGCCTTCTGAGAAAATCTTAAAATAAGCTCTCTTAAAACTCCTGCACAATGCTCCCAAGTCAAAGCCTAGATAGGCGTTTTAGGGCCTCCTTGTCCAAATCCCCTGAAAGTAGGTATATGAACCATGTCAAGCAGGGGGCGTGCCCCCAAATGCTGGGGTGTCCACCAGCCCTGCCTCTGTCTGGGGTTTAGTGGTGCTTAAAATAATCTCTCTTAAAGTATCTGCATAAACCACAGTGGGTCCTAACTGCTGCTGTGGGGATGAGGCAGCCTGGAGAAATCCCAAGATCCGGGGAAAGGCCCTGCTGCAGATAAGGAAGGTCAGCAACCAGCTGGCAAGCTCAGTGGACAATACGGAGCAGCTTCTATTCCTGACAAGCTGTCACTTGTTACAGGGAAGAGAGAAACAGAGAGGGAGAGTGTCTCAGGGGTGCTGGGGATTTCACAGGCAATAGGACATTGCATTGGTCAGCTCCATTCTCAACAACTTTCTGAGAACATATTATACACCATGGCGGGAGCCGGGCTAGAGAAGGGAAAGGGTTCAAAGATGAAAAAGGACAACCCCTGTCTCAAGAAACTTAAACCTTAGTGCAAGAGACAGGCCAAATGATAATGGACTATAAATTGCTTCATAATTAGTTTGACAATATAGGCACAAAATGCTATGTGTCCCAGTTATTTGAAATGTTAAACACGGAAGTACCCTGTAACCCGGCAATTCCACTCTTAGGTATGCCCAAAAGAAATGAAAACATAAAAAAAAAAAAAAGAAAAAAAAGAAATGAAAACATATATCTACAATGTACACTAATGTTCATAGCATTATTCATAATAGCCAAAATATAGAGACAACCCAAATGTCCACGATGGATGAATGAATGGATAAAATGTGGTATATTTCTACAATGCGACATAATTTGGTCATAAAAAGGAATGAAGTAGTGATCCATGTACAGCAATGATGAACTTTGAAAGCATTACACTAAGTGAAAGAAGCCAGACACAAAAGGGCACAATTATACAATTACATTTATATGAAATGTCCAGAACAGACAAATCTATAGATTCAGAAAGTAGATCAGCGTTGCCAGGGGAAGGGAAGAGGGGAATATGGGGAATAACTGCTAATGGGCATGGAGTTTCTTTCTGGGGTGAGGAAAATGTTCTGGAATTAGTAGTGATCATTGTACAACTTTATGAATAGACTAAAAAATTTTGAATTGTACACTTTAAGAAGGTGAATGTTGGGGCACCTGGGTGGCTCAGTCAATTAAGCATCTGCCTTTGGCTCAAGTCATGATCTCGGGGTCCTGGGATTGAGCCCCCCAAGGAGCTCCCCACTCAGCAGGGAGTCTTCTCCCTCTCCCTGTGCCCCTCCCCCCTGCTCATGCACATGTGCTCTCTCTCTCAAATAAATAAATCAAATCTTAAAAAAAAAAGAAGGTGAATGTTATGGTATTTTAATTGAATGATATCTCAATTAAAACTACTATTTAAAACTGCTATTGGAGGAGCACCTGGGTGGCTCAGTTGGTTAAGTATCAAACTCTTGATTTCGACTCAGGTCACGATCTCACGGTCATGAGGTCAAGCCTAGTGACAGGCTCCCTACTTAGCAGGGAGTCTGTTTGAGGGCTCTCTCTCTCTCCTTCTGCCCCCCCCGCTCTCTCTCGCTTGCTCTCACTCACTCTCAAATAAATAAATAAAATCTTGAAAAAAAAGTTAAAAAAAAACTGCTATGGGAGGAGAGGGTTGGGAGTAATTGTGACTCAGGGAATAAGCGTGTTATATATATGGCATCCCTCCTTGTATTAAGAATATGATGAGGGTCAGGGTGCCTGGGTGGTTCAGTCGGTTGGGCATTTGCCTTTGGCTCAGGTCATGACCTCAGGGTCCTGGGATGGAGCCCTGCACTGGGCTCCCTGCTCAGCGGGCAGTCTGCCTCTCCCTCTAACCCTCTCCCCTGCTTGTGCTCTCTCTCTCTCACTCTCTCTTTCAAATAAACAAATAAAATCTTAAAAAAAAAAGAACATGGTGAGGATTCTAAGCACTTTCTTAAAATGAAAGAATGAATGAATAAAGAAAACAAATCACTGGATTCATTGCTCACCTCAATACCGCCTGGACATGAAGGATAGACACTGAGTTCCCACATTCTGAAACAGTTATTACTCCCTACAGTCCATACAAATAGCGTTCTAAAAACTTACGGGCTTAAAGCTCTGTGCAGCCGTGTGGGTTTCAGGTTTTGAAGATTTGAGAAACACCTGTTGTGTTCCCACCACCCCCAGGGATGTGTGTGACCATCACCTGGGTGTTTGTACTTATTTGTCCTTCAAGCGATTTGGAAGCAGTGACTAAAAACGTTTTATCTCTATATCCCTAGAACCAGCAGCACACAGACGGGACTCAACAGGTGACGAAGGAAGGAAGGAAGGAAGGAAGGAAGGAAGGAAGGAAGGAAGGAAGGAAGGAAGGAAGTCACTATTTGCTTACAATGAGCTTCTAGCCTCATTCTTCAAGCTTTTGTTTTTTTTAAGATTTTATTTTTTTTAAGTAATCTCTACACCCAATGTGGGGCTTGAATTCACAACTCAAAGATGAAGAGTCGCATGCTCTACTGACTGAGCCAGCCAGGTGCCCCTCTTCAAGCCTCCTCATTTATCCATTTTCTAATCAGGAGGTGTTAATATACGAAGAAAAAATTCTGGGAGTGCTTGGGTGGCTCAGTCAGTTGAGCGTCTGTCTGCTTTGGCTCAGGTCATGATCCCGGGGTCCTGGGATTGAGCCCCAAGGCGTGCTCCCTGCTCAGCGGGGAGCCTGCTTCTCCCTCTGCCCCTCCCCCTGCTTGTGCTTGCTCTTTCTCTCTCCGTCAAATAAATAAATAAAATCTTAAAAAAAAGAAAAAAGAAAAGTTTTTGGTATTCTAGTGTCATTTTTACAAGTCAAATTGGTCAAACACTGGCAATTTCCTATGGTTCAATCTAATACACAGTCACAAAAAAGAATATCATTTTGACCCTGTTTCATTACACAAGATACATTTTAAACTGGGGGCTTTGAAAGCTCCTTCAGGGACCACCAACTGAGAGGTAAGGGGGAGGGTTTCTGATCCCCAATGAACTCCTCCAAAAAACATAAGTCAGAGTTTCTATAGAAGAGTTGGTTTGAGGGGCGTCTGGGTGGCTCAGTCATTAAGCGTCTGTCTTCGGCTCAGGTCGTGATCCCAGGGTCCTGAAATGGAGCCCCGCATCAGGCTCCCTGCTCTGCTGGAAGTCTGCTTCTCCCTCTCCCTCTCCCCCTGCTTGTGTTCCTTCTCTCGCTGTGTCTCTCTCTGTCAAGTAAATAAATAAAATCTTAAAAAAAAAAAATGGTCAAGGAATTTTCTTTTGGTCAAGGAATCAATGCTTAAGGTTTTTACTTACAGTTCATTCGAAAACCAAAGTGTTTTACAAATTTTCATGCCATCTACCATCAGGACATCTAGAACCAGCTACAGAAGAGGCTACCATGTTGGAAATTTTGCATGGGGCAGTGGGTTAGAAACTCAAAGCAACAATCCAAGAGTTAGTCAGGAAAAACACTAAATCCAGAGAGTACTTATTAACCCAAGCCTTTCTGCATAGTGTCTATACCACCCTGCTGCCTCTAACCAAACAGGACACTAGGTCTCCATAGGACAGCAAGCTTTTGTTGAAGTAGGAGGCTGACAGCTATTTGTGTTGAGGGGTTTTTGTTTATTTGTTTGTCATTCAAATAACTTTCCCCCTGAGGAAATTCAAAGGGAAAATGTCAGAAGTCTGTGATTAATGATTTTTAAAATAGCTGGGATCCTCCCTGTTGGAAAGTATGTATTGAAAGGGAATCTACCCTACTAAATATTAGATTCTCATAAGTTTGATATTAATTATTTCAAAAGAGTTGTGCTTTTGAGTCCGATAAGTGACAGGAGGGTCTAAGTATCAACATCCTGTTCGGTAACATTCTCAAATCATAATGATAAACAGAACTGGAACACTGATGATGTGACCAACTGGTGACGGGGAGTCGTCCAGTTCTCTTATCCCCCAAGCTGTGCAGTATTAATGTGCTTCCTAAAATAGTGTTAAAATTAAAAAAGAAAAAGAAAAGTACATGCTGTTGGGGACGGGGATAAGGTAGTGATGGGGGGGAAGGGCGGGGGGGGGGAGGTTAAGGGAAGATTCCAGAAAGAAAAACCTACACCAAAAACTACCTCCTTTTTCTTTTTTTAAGGTTCCTTTTAATCGGCTCTTAAAGCAAAGGCAGAAGCTGAAAACATTCCATGTAAATAAACAGCAAAGACCTCCAAATGCTTAGCGGACCAGAACACCGGAAAGCGCTTGCTTGGTACCGCCAGGCATGACCGGCTTTAGTGGATTTAACAATAAAAAAGAAGATGGCGCCAAATAACCAAACTACACGCAACTTTCCCTTCTAGCAAGAAAAGTGGATAAAACTTTCCACTGGGTGTGGGGGGAGGGTCTAGAGAGATAAAATGCTACTTAACACAACAATGTGAATAGCATTTAGGCCACATGCAAATTTCATCCACAGAGCTTGCAAATGGAATGCAATTTACTGCTTAGAGGATGTAACCTATTTGAATCTAGAGAGCTAATTAATAAAACAGTCTAAAACAGAATACAGAGTTAATTGCCATCCCCCTCCTGGTCTATTTCAACTTGGTTCTTTATACTTGCTGTTAAACAAAATTCCAAATATTGTTATAGCAATCATGTTTCAGTTATCTTAAGAAAAGGCAAGTTAGGTTTCGGTCAAATTTAAGTCTCTTTTAAAAACACTTGAAAAATTGAATCTGCTTTTCTCCTCAGAGCTTGTTCTGTGATGGATAAAAATTTCAACTATAAAGATTTCAAGTCAGGTCGCACCTAGGAAGTAAGAGTAAATAAATGTGACTGTTCAGTAAATAGTGCTAGATTTTTTTTTTTTTGCAATTACTAAGGTTGAAATAATTGAGTACAATCTTCAAAAACCACTCTCATTTATAGATACAGTTGGGCACATGAGATGTGAAACCTACTCCTTCCTTGCTGTGAGTCATGGAATTAAAGATAGCAGTGATTTTTATCTCCAATTTTCCTCTTGACTTTTTCTTCCCTTAAGCATACCTGCACTAAATAATTTTTGTTTTTCACTGATAACAAGAGAAGTTTGAGCCAGATTATTTCCTTTGGGCCAACCTGTCAATGATTACAAGGATACTTTTTCCAAAAGATCCTGCAAATAGTGTACCCAATAGGCTCATTCTCGATCCTATTTCCCCCTGAAGCTTGCTGAAGGAAAGCGTGATGCTTCTCCCTTCTGTCTTGGTATACGTGCTTCGTGCTTCTGGAATCCCGAAATTGATTATGAACTGTGGCCATTTTCCAATAACTAGGCTTAAAATGTCAAAGACTCTCTAAGAGGTTTTTGAGTGTAAGAAGACATTTTATGGGGGTGCCTGGGTGGCTCAGTTGGTCGGCTCAGGTCATGATCCCAGGGTCCTGGGCAGCGGGAGCCTGCTTCTCCCTCTCCTCCCCCGTTCATGCTCTCTCTTTGCTATCTCTGTCGCTATCTCTGCCTCTCTCTCTCTCTCTCTCAAATAAATAAAATCTTAGAAGAAGAAGAAGAAGAAGAAGAAGAAAAGAAGAAGAAGGAGAAGAAGAAGAAGAAGAAGACGACATTTTAAGAATTGTATTAAGCCCCAAGGACTAGATCCTGGGAACCCTACATTTCAGTCACAGAATAATTTCTAAGAATGGGAGGGGCAATGTCTGGGGTGTGAGGCTTATTTTATGGTGAGTCCTTCAAAACTTGAGTGGGCAAACCTGGAGAATGCAGGTCTTCCCCTGGCCACAGTCCCAAAGGTGCATCTATATACCACTGGCTTTTGTCAAGATGAATCATGGTGTTGAATAATTTCAGGAAAGCAACTCATATGCCAAAATATGATTGCCAAGATATTTGGAATAATGCGATTTAGCACTTCATGTAATTGTACTTTCTGACTTTACAAATAAGGAAAACAGTTGCCTCCTGACCATTGGAGCTTCTGTTTTATGCTGTAATTCCTGGAACAGCTATATTCCCTACCCTTTAAGGCCCTGTAAAAGCTGGAAGAGATACAATGCGCACACTTCTCTCTAAGTCACCACCTTCTCACTCTCCATTCACATGTTATTCTTCTAGCAATGACAAATTGGTACACTAAAAAATACGTGACTAAAGAAAAACCAAAGGAATGATATCATTAGCAAATGCTAATTCAGATAAAGATATAATGCTTAAAAAGTCCAACTTGTCATATGTAAAATTATTTTAATGACATATTCAAGAACCTGAAGATTATGCCTCCAAGAAGGCAATACATTTAAGGCAATCCTACAAAGTATATGAAATCACAGACTGTCATATCTTGTAACTATTTTAATTTTAAAAGCTCAGTTTACAAATATATACCAATATTTTTCTCACTTTTAATCACTCCCCCACTGTTTCAGCATAAGAGCTAAAATAACCTAAAACAGCCCCCTAAAACACACACAGCAAGTCTGTTACACAGATCTAGAAAACAAAAAATGTATCAAGGAAAGGATTTTTAAAATAATCTGAAACCGAGTAGCAAAAAAAAATGTGTATGGATTCTAGGTTTTAGCTACTAATAAAAAATTTTCCTGAGAAAATTGTACTTTAAAGCAACTCTAAATGAAAATGCATATAATTAAGGGAAAGACCATTGCTTCAAACAGATTGACTGTCTTTAACAAGTTTCTCTCTTCCGAGCTACTCAGATATGCTATATTTCCTAATTATCACCTTTTAAGGGCCATCTGGGCCCATTCCTCCCCATCAGGGGGCAATTCCATTTGCATTGTTCCTGGGTTGAGTCATGATCAAGTAGTCTGGTGGTAAAGTTCATTAGAAATTAGAACAGAAGCATTCAACCCAACACAGTAAACCAAGTATCTGATACTCAGGCACCCACAGGAGAGATGCTAAGCACTTCTACACATTCTCACATAACCAACAAGTCTTCCATGTGCATTTTATCAACTGCTTAAAGAAACATTCAGCCTAGTCCCTGACCAGGTATGAAATGAAAATTTGATTAAGTCTCCTCATACTGCAAAATATTTCTCAATTAAGGCAACATAACTATAGTCCCTTATGCCTTTTCGTTCAAAAGTCTATTAAAAACCCTTTAATGATTCCCTCATTTAGCCTACCATTCACTAGCAGTATACTACTTCCTTCCTGTAGAGAACACACAAGAATTATCCTAATTGTATTTTCTGTGAAATGAATGCACATTACAGAGAAAGCGTATCCAACCCACAGACCGACGCTGACGGGTATAGGTTCCAAAGAGCATTCCCTTTTGTCCTCATCAATAGATCATCCTATACATTCACACGCTCTTTACAAACATGTTTGTGAGTCAAAGGCAGACTTGGCCCCTAAATATGCTAGATGGTTTAGGCAGCTTGCCCTTCAGCAGGGCTGATTGGAAAAGGCATGGCTAATTCAAGGCAGCCTATATAAGAGTTCCTGCTTCATACCTCGTAAGGTCTGATACATAAAACTCAGGAAATAGTTACCTGCTTCATCTTGCAATTTCTGAGCCTAACTTGCAATGGCCATCTTAATCTGAAATGCCAGCCTATTGAGATCAGGAAGGAGCGCTCCCCGCTGAGACCCACAGCCTCATCGAGCTACACCTTAGTCTTGCAAATGAAGACAGCTGCAGCAGGCCCTAATCTATGCAAGGCAGGTGTAGCCCTGGGGCTCTCTGCAAGTGACCCTAGGAGTTCTTAGGGCTGTGAAGTTAAGAAGCTACTGTCATAAAAAGAACGATTTCATAGCCTCTCATTATTGAGGTTACTATGCTTTTTAAAGGAACAATGGCTTATTTCCTCCCATTTGTACCTTGATATTCTCCCCTGCCTTTCTGAAATTCCCTTATTTAGACAGTCCCTAATTCTGACCCCAGCTGGGACACTTCCAATCAGTGGCATAGCTCACACCTAACTGATGATATTTGCTCAATGCTATGTTGAAAAATTGGTTCTACATCAAATTCTCCATTTTTTTTAAAGATTTTATTTACTTATTTGAGAGACAGATCGCGAGCGAGAGAGCACAAGCAGGGAGAGAGGGAGAAACAGGCTCCCTGCGAGCAGGAAGCCCGAAACAGGGGCTCGATCCCAGGACCCTGAGATCATGACCTGAGCCAAAGGCAGACGCTTAACCGCCTGAGCCACCCAGGCACCCCTCAAGTTCTCCAGTTTTAGAAAACCTATACTACTATTCAGACATTAGCAGAGATTTCAGGAGAAAACCATGCCTATAGGATCTTCCCGAGATAATGAATAAAAATAATTCAATACTCCTTAGTAAAAGATCTATAGCAAAACAGTACCACTGAAACTGAGCCAACAATAATTAACTCAAGAAGTAGTCACCGAGTCCCCCACTTCCTCTCTCATCCTCCTCCCCTCTGAATGTGTTGAAACAAATATATCTATGTCGGAGCCAGTTCCTAGTCTCCAGTGTCTCCCAAAGGGCCAAGGAAACAGAACTCCAGAGATGTTTCTGCCCTAAGAGGAATTAGAGTGCACCCTGAGTCCTTGGCTGGGTCACCAGCAAGGCCACCAACTGATTCCATGCCAACCTGTGAGCTGAGCATATGTGTAAGTTTCCAGGCAGAGAGGGAACTCAGCAAACCTTAAGGCTTACCCCTGGGAAGATCCCTCTATCTGACGGAGGGAAGTTTTGCTCGGATGATACTTAAATTATGTAGACTTCAGCAGAAGAGGGAGTTGCAAACCCAAAGCCTTGTATGTGGTTATACTGGAAGTTTATCAGTAAATGTCATTTTGTTTTTAATGGCATTACTTTAAGGCATACTTTAAAAACCTGGGAGCTGATATATTAATTTTGAAATAAAGGTAATAAATATTTTTAAACATTTGGATTTTCTTAAAGAATTATTTTAGGGGCACCTGGGTGGCCCAGCTGGTTGGGTATCTGGCTCTTGGTTTGGACTTAGGTTGTGATCTCAGGTTGTGATCTCAGGGTTTTGAGCCCTGCATCAGGCTCCATGCTAAGTGCAGAGTCTGCTTAGGATTCCCTCTCCCTCTGCACGAACCTCCCACCCCGCCCCCGGGCGCTAGTTCTCTCTCTCTCAGATAAATAAATAAAGATTTTATTTATTTATCTGAGAGAGAGAATGAAAGAGAGAGAGCACAAGATGGGGGAGGGTCAGAGGGAGAAGCAGACTCCCTGCTGAACAGGGAGCCAGCCCGATGCGGGGCTCGATCCCGGGACTCCAGGATCATGACCTGAGCCGAAGGCAGTTGCTTAACCAACTGAGCCACTCAGGTTCCCCAATAAATAAATCTTTTAAAAAATTTTTAAGAATCATTTTAGAACTTATTTTTTAGTGGTCCTATATATTTTCTTCCCTTTTACTTTTGAAATACACATAATAGGCATTTTTTCAATTCCTATAGAACTGTTGAGTTTTTATAAAAGTATAAAATTTGAAACAAGTGCAGAAAGCCTGTAAATGTACCAGAAATACCAGGCTACACTTCCATACCCATTACTTCTAACAATTTCACAAGAAGGAGCACATTTTCATGAGTTGTGTGATGTTTTAGCAACAAGACTCCTATGGGCTTTAATGGAAGTCACACAGCTAAAACTCCATGCACCACTTTGAAAATTTAAGAGTAATTGCTAAGTCCCCCTTAGAGGGTCATAGAAATATTAAAAACCGAAGTATTTTGCTAAGAACTCCAATTATGCCTGAAGGCTTACATCAGATTTTATAAAATGATTGGTCACATATATAATGTACTCTAATACTGTTTTATTGGCTGGTTGTTTTCTTTATAAAAGAGTGTCTTTGTGAAATCCTGTCTGAAAGGGAACATACAATACAGTGAACTTTAGTTCTAATGTTCACTTAAGGCCACGGCTCAATCTTACAGGGGAGGTGTATGTAAGAAATAGATGGATTTGAGAACATTTTATCTTGTTATTTGTAGACTCGGAGGGGATCATTTAGTTCTCTGTTCCATCAGGCTGGTGGATTTTTTTTTTAAGATTTTTATTTATTTATTTGAGAGAGAGAGAATGAGAGAGAGCACGAGAGGGAAGAGAGTCAGAGGGAGAAGCAGACTCCCTGCTGAGCAGGGAGCCCGATGTGGGACTCGATCCCAGGACTCCAGGATCATGACCTGAGCTGAAGGCAGTCGCTTAACCAACTGAGCCACCCAGGCGCCCCAGGCTGGTGGATTTTGAGGAAATACATTAAACTGTTGAACATAACCAATCCACCCTGGTGAACATTCTTCCAAGAATCCGTTTTGACTAGCTGAGCCAGTACAACTGACCCTCTGCGTGTGATGCAGTGGCAGGCTTTGTCTGAGAATCCCCATCACAGTGAACCTCTGATTTCTTTTCAGAATCATGCACAAAAAGGTTTATTAATTTGGGGGAAAAACCCAGCATTTCCACTTTAATTTTTTAAAGAAATTTTGTTTTATTTATTTATTTTTAAAAATATTTTATTTATTTATTTGACAGAGAGAGACACAGCGAGAGAGGGAACATAAGCAGGGGGAGTGGGAGAGGAAGAAGCAGGCTTCCCGCTGATCAGGGAGCCTGATGCGGGGCTCAATCCCAGGACCCTGGGATCATGACCTGAGTTGAAGGCAGATGCTTAATGACTGAGCCACCCAGGCACCCCAGAAATTTTAAATAATTTCAAACTAACAGAAAAGCTGCAAGGATAGCACAAAAAAATTCCTGAATACCCCTTACCCAGATTTGCCAATTGTTAACATTTTTTCACATTTGCTTTATCGTTACTGCCCTCTATTGATTGATTGATGTTCATATATTATGTATATACTTTTTCTTCTGAACCATTTGTAAATTGTATTCATTGTGCTCCTTTACCCCTAAATACTTCCCTAAACCAAGGATACTCTCCTACACAACTGCACTAAAATGATCAAAATCAGGAAATAGAACAGAGATACAATGCTGTTGTCTATTCTGTAGTCCTTATTGAAATTTCATCAATTGTCCCAATAATGTGATTTATGTCCATTTTTTTCTGACCCAATCCCAAATCACTAACTGCGTTTAGTTTTCATGCCTCTTCAGATTCAGTAAATTGCAATACTACATATTTTTTTTTAAGATTTTATTTATTTATTTGACAGAGAGAGACAGCGAGAGAGGGAACACAAGCAGGGGGAGTGGGAGAGGGAGAAGCAGGCTTCCCATAGAGTAGGGAGCCTGATGTGAGGCTCAATCCCAGGACCCTGGGATCATGACCTGAGCCGAAGGCAGACGCCTAATGACTGAGCCACCCAGGCGCCCTGCAATACTACATATTTCTTAAAGAGATTGTTCGCAAATGACTCCTCTCATGATCTGATATTATGGCTCTGGTCAAAAATAATCACAAGGGGAAAAATAAAATTTATTTTTAAAAAGTAATTATTTTTTTCTTTCTTTAATGGGATAAGAAAGAGCATTTAGGAGAGGCACAGTAAAACATCATGAAAAATGTGATGCATTTTCACAACTGAGCTATTTATTTGGTTCAAGCCTGATGCAAATATAACTAAGGTTTCAGGCTAGGGAGAGAAACACAAGAGGTCTGTTGTGAGGCCACAGACTAGACCCTTGGTCTCAGAGGCTGTATCATGTCTGTGCTAGTCAGAGGAAAGACTAGGTATGGGGCAAAGGCATTCCTGTAGGCGCAGTGAGTAGCACTAGAAAACACACCCTAAATTCCTACTCTACCCTGGTGAAATCATCATCATTCAATGAAGGAAACACATTGGATCCCTCAGGATCTTACTTAGGTATAAAACAAACAAGCTTTTCTACTAATCCTAACAAACTCTAGGTTTTGGATTAGAGGGTGAGAGATTTGGTCTGTGAGCCGACCAGTTCTTGGTAATTATTTTTGGGAGCCTTTTTATAAGACTTGGTCAACTTAGGCACCATTCTTTTATTCTAATACAACAGGAATATCAGTCAAGCAATTGCTATGCTAACCCCACTAATGCCATTTCATCAGACTATGTTATTTACCTTCTAAATTGATTCACAAAACATTTTACATGGGATCTATGATATGGGAATACATTTTTACAGAAAGGTGCACTGCATCCTTCGAGACTTGCAGGCATGAGCACCGAGAAGTACAATGGGTGCTCTAGAAATCAAAGATGGTATCACATATTCTCTTGTGAATGTGTGCAGGAAGACATTGTTTTTAAAGAATACCCCTCCGTTTGCTGTCATAGGCGTTGCCATTGTGAAATTCTCCCATTAGTAGGCCAACTTCAAGCCACCATTACCCATGAAAATAAAGCTACTTTATAGCAGTTTGCTTTCAGCCAAAGTCATGAATGCAAAAGTTTCTAGCACAAATACTGAAAAATGCAAATTGAGCATCCTAAATTTTTTTTTAAAAAGATTTTATTTATTTATTTGACAGAGACAGACAAAGCAAGAGAAGGAACACAAGCAGGGGGCGTGGGAGAGGGAGAAGCAGGCTTCCCGCTGAGCAGGAAGCCTGATGCGGGGTTTGATCCCAGGAGCCTGGGATCATGACCCGAGCCGAAGGCAGATGCTTAACGACTGAGCCACCCAGGCGCCCTGAGAATCCTAAATTTTTATATTAACTCTTGCCCCACTAATAAAACATGGCCATTTAGGTATTGTTATTTAGGTTCTAAGTATACACACTGGACAGTAGTAACACTGCTCTTTAAAAAATGCTGTTTCTGGGGTGCCTGCGTGGCTCAGTCATTAAGCGTCTACCTTCAGCTCAGGTCATGATCCCAGGGTCCTGGGATCGAGCCCCGCATGGGGCCCCCTGCTCCGCGGCTCCGCGGGAAGCCTGCTTCTCCCTCTCCCACTCCCCCTGCTTGTGTTCCCTCTCTTGCTGTGTCTCTCTCTGTCAAATAAATAAATAAAATCTTAAAAAAAAAAATACTGTTTCTCACACCAGGACCTGGTTGGCCAAATATTTTCTTTGGATGAAGTTTAACAATGGGCACCTGGAAATCTAAGGGCAGCTGCTGGATTCTGCATCTAGTTAATGGCCAGAGGAATCCATAGATACGCCTTTCTTCCCATTTCTAGCAGCTATTTCCCTCACTCTACCCGCTCCGTTTTGGAAAGAGAAAAAAATATGGTTTATATAAAGTGGGTTGTGGTTACTCATTATGTGACACTTGGACAGATGTGTCATTTGAAGACATAATAGGTCTGTGTTTCACCACCCCCTACACAATTATTCAGATCACCATCTAAGGACCTATAAGAGTGATTCAAAAGGTAAAATCAAAGTCCCAGCACAGTGCACATCTGAGTAATACTCTGCTAAACAGAAGCACAAATCTGCCAAGTGACGAAGATGTAAGCAGAATACCCCAAAAGGCCACAGCATTAAAGATGAGGTTGGGGACATGAAAGACCATTTCTTGAGGCCTAAAGAAAGTTCAAGTGTCCTTTTCTAACATGTATCCAGAGCAGAGTTTAGTTAACTGTACAGTTTAGGTCACAAGGCTTTCTCTAAGGAACAGTCTATCAGCAATATAAGCAGCTGAAATATTCTGAATGACAAAACCCAATTTGCTGCACACATGCTCAGTTTTTCACTGCATGGAGCAAGGATCCAGTACATACTAGATCCTCATCAGATGTCTGTGAGAAACATGCTAAGAAAATTCTCCTGTACTTTCTGTTTTGAAAGAGTTAATCTATGTGAAAATATCAGGAGAGTAAAATATTTCACACTAACTCCTGCCACCTACCTTTTCTCTAATTATACAAAAGATGATTGTAACAAACCCGCTCTGGTAGTGTCCTAAAACAAAAAAGATAATACTATCCTAATTTTAGTTTTGTCGTAGAAAAGGCAAATTGGTGCATAATTAACAATTTGTTGGTGCAAATACATCTGCATCTTTTAATTGGTGTTAATTAGATTAGGACTAAAATTTCTTTAATCCTCTATCTTGCCTTTTTTGATGCAAACTAATTTTCTCAGCTGGATGTCAAAGTTTCCCATTAATTACACTTTTCTAACAGGAGCGTCTTCAACCAGGGAGAATCAAACATATAGAGAACAGCAGTTTTCAGAAGGACTAGGGACCAACCTTTTGGGGAAAATAATGTGAGAACTGACACCTGGGAGATAACGAGTGAATTCACCCAAATTCACTGGTGAAGCAGGACTACCACAATTAGCAAATCAGGGACTGTCCGGTACTTGAGAGCCTCCAGCATTTGCTAGCTGTAAATAACACTCTGAAATGTAACTCTGCCACACAGTACAGATGTTAGAGCAGACTTTCTGAAACAACAATGACAAAATGTTTAGCCTTACAGTTAAGAAGATAACCTGCTTTTAAATCCCAAGAATAACAATATGCTGCCTTTTAATTCTATCACCTAGGAGCCATTCAAAATACTCAATATACCCACTTCCCCTGGAAAGCAAATGCAAATGTAAACGATCGTAGGTGAACTAAGTTCCACGTTTCATATGGTTTTCTCCAAATATTGTAACTTTTCTACAATTGTTGACATGTTACGGGGAAAAGACACAAAATATATTCAATATCTTTTATGGCAAGGTGACCCAAAATAAAATTTTATATAGTCAAAAGGATTTTTGATAGTTCTTTATCCATCTCTTTCCTCTCAGTATGCAGCATTGATGATTGAAACCTGATGTGTACTGCAAAAAAAGGCTATAAAACATTTTATGTACAAATAAAACAGTAGCCATTAAGTTTTGCTATGATGTCTGAGTAGATATTCAGCATGAAAACATGATAAAACAACTGTAAACTGATTGTGATCAAATGTAATTACAATGACTTGTCTCCAATGAATGACATGAACTAAACATAGTCACAGACTTCTCCAAAATTACTTTGGGCAAAGAACCAAGAGAACACTATATCCTTTCTTCACTAAAGGCATTTTGCCAAATAAATTGCAAACATACAAGCTTTAATAACCACAGCCAAAAAAGCACTTGGGAACTCATTATGGAAATGTTTAAAACCACACACACACACACACACACACACACACACACACACACACACGTGATCATATTTGATAAAACTCTTTCATATTAATATAATTCCACTGAAAAAGCTATGTTTGAGATTTCTAATTGGTCCTCCCCAGAAGTAAATCCAAAGACTGATAGGCAATTACAAGTAGTTGTTTTTTTCTCAAAGTTAATGTATTTGGCTGCCTTTCCTGGCTTCTTTATTTTGGAGATGCTGTAAGAAAATCTACTTGAAAATTTTATGTAGCTAGAAGTAAACAATGACCTAGATTCTGAAATAACCTTATATTTTCAGTAAGCCAATGGCAGGTGGATTCTCTCCTTCATTCTCTGCCCTCTTTGATGCAGCCTACTATATAGCATTATGCTCAAAAACAGAACAAAGAGAAATATCCATTCATTTAGCACTGCAGTACCTCAACAGTAACTATGGCTAAAATAGCTCTAGAAATGTAGGGATCTGGGAAAGAAAAAAGGACTACAGGTGCTCTAGGTCCCACTTTTCAACTTTGTCTCATTTTTTTTTTTTACCTCTAGCCCTGAAATTGTGATAACATTGATAGAGGCTATTTGGTAATATTAACAGGAAAGTAGAAATCTAATTCCACTCCTAAGTATATACCCTAGAAAACATATGTCCACACAAAAACTTGTATACAAATGTTCATAACAGTGTTACAATGACTAAAATGCAGAAACAACTCAAATGTCCATCAACTGATCATCCATACAAGGAAACAAAAAGAAATAAAGTACTGGGGTGCCTGGGTGGCTCAGTCGCTAAGTGTCTGCCTTCAGCTGAGCTCATGATCCCAGGGTCCTGGGATCAAGCCCCACGTCCGGCTCCCTGCTCAGCAGGAAGCCTGCTTCTCCCTCTCCCACTCCCCCTGCTTGTGTTCCCTCTCTCGCTCTCTCTCTCTAATAAGTAAATAAATAAATCTTTTGAAAGAAAAAAAAGAAAGTACTGAGGCATGCTAGAACATGGATGAACCTTGAAAACATTATGCTAAGGGAAAGACATCAGTCACAAAAGACCACATTTTATGATTCCATTTCTATGAAATATCCAGAATAGGCAAATACATAGAAACAGAAAATAGATTAGTGGATGCCTAGGCGTGGAGAGTTTGCAGAGCAATGACTGCTAATAGGAATGATGTTTCTTTTAGGGATGATGAAAATGTTGTAAAATCAACTGTGGTAATGGTCACACAACTCTGTAAATAGACTAAAAACCATTGAATTGCACACTGTAAGTGGGTAAACTATATGATATATAAATTGCATTTCAATAAAGTTGTTACACATGTATTTTTAAAAGTACAGATCCCATACATTTTTGGTCCTTTTAATGTATGTTTCAGTAGAAGCATATACAGTATTTACAGAAGTAAATACAGTATTATTTAAAATTTCTCCTCCTCTGAAGAGGAAGTAAAAACCCATACCTCCTCCAAATCTGCTCTTGTTGAGGCCACCAATGACCTCCATGTTGCTAAGTGTATTAGCTAATTCTCAGTTCCCAAATTACTTGACCTACCAACACCATGTAGCATAAACACCACCCCCACCCATCTTGATATATTGTGTTCACCTGATTTCCAAGACACACACTCCTTAGTTATAATCCTCTCTTTATTGCTTGCTATTTCTCCATCTCCTTTGCTGGATCTTCCCTCCCACTTTCCCCCCACCCTGTCCCTTAATGTTGGGAGTGTCCCACAGTCAGCGCTGGGTCCACAGCCTCACACTCTTCCCACTGGGAGCCCACCTGTTCTTACTGGTTTAAATGCCACCACTATGCTAGCAACTTCCACATGTAGCTCTCCAGTCCAGGCCACTCTTCCAAATTCTGGACTCCTACATTCAACTGCCAACTTGGCATTTCTACCTGATTTCTAGTAGAGAATCTAAAAGTCAACATGTCCAAAGTTAAACTCCTGATCCTCCTCCTCTGGCCCCAACACCCAACGAAACCATGTTCCATCTGTAGCCTCTCCTATCTCATTTGAAGGCAACTAGAGCCAAAAACCTTGATAGTCACCCTTGCCTTCTCTTTTATTTACAACCAAGAAACATTCAATTTGCCAGAAGTTCTGTTGGTTCTGCTTCAGAATATATCCAAACTACATCTCACCACTTCCCACTCTGGTCTGAAACATCATCAGCCCTCAGCTGGCTCAAGGCAACCACCTCCTGACTGGTCTCCCTGCTTCTTCCCTCGTCCCTTACAGTCTATTCTCAACACTGGTTACAGAGGGATAGGCTTAAAATATGGGTTTTATCATGTCTCTCCTTTGCTCAAAACTCTGTGATAGTTCTCCCTTCACTTGTACTGGAAAAAATCCTTACAGCAATTTGGCATCCAATACTTCCTTCATCTCATCTCTTACTGCTTTGCCACCCCTCTCATTCCACTCCAGGCCCATAAGCCTCCTTGCTATCCTTAGACACAGGGTGTTCCCTGTGTGTGCGTAGAGCACTCTTCCCCCAGGTATATGCATATATAAGACATATGCATATATAAGATACACGCATATATAAGACATACTATAGAAGTCCATCCCTCCTTCAAGCCTTTGCTCATATTTCACCTTCTTAATGGAGCTTATCCTTAGCGCGCTGTTTAAGATTGCAGCCTGCCTTCCCTTCCTCATCCCAGAGGAAGTTTCCTGGGCCCAGCTGACTTTTCTTTCACCATCTTCTAAAATTCTGCATCTATTTATTTATTATCTCTGCTACTTGTTGTCAGGCTGCTAAAACATAAGCTCTAGAAGGGCAGATATTTGTTCTTATTCACTGATGGATCTCAAATGCCTAGAACAAGGTAGTTCCTCAATATATATTGGTTGTATGAATGAATGACTACTGAAATCTCACTGGGCCTATCACCTGCCAACATTTGTTTAATGGTGATTTTATGAGGTAAGGGTATAAAATTTTGCTACACAGATTTTTACACAAAATGAACAGTGGAGAAAATTGATGTATAGGGTTATTGCTGCTATTTAGTATTATGGCCCTGAAACATGCTCGGTGACACAGAGGAGATTCTCTCAACTCCACAAGTCTTACAATAAAACTGTGGATGTTGAGATATTTACATCTGTCTGGCAAATGAAAATTCACAGATAAAGGAGGAGAACGTGTTCTAGATTTCCCAAGAGCTAAGTACTAACATTTGAAGCAGAGAGAAAAGAGCAGATTATAGAGATGTCCATCAAACTAAAGTGATCTTCAAGATGCATAAAGTTCTACAGTGGAGCTCCTCTCTGCAATGACATATGGAGATAGTCTCTAAACAGGGAGAGGTCCAAAATATCCCGTGTTACAAAAGGAGAAAAGTTAAAGTGACCTGTCTATCTTGTATAGAACACTGGTCTTCTTGTATGCAAAATGCATTGCTGAGTTTAGAAACGAGAACATACTGATTTTATTCACAATCTGCAACTTCAGAAATGTTGCATGAAACTTTCCAATGAAGACTGTGGAAGCACTGCCATACCCTAAGTAAAAATTTTATATATTCAAAACTTATTGTTACGGTGTTTCTTTTAAGATTTTGTTTATTCATTTGAGAGAGAGAGAGAGAGAGAGAAAGACAGCTAACGGCTAATAATATAGGTCTGTATTAAAGAGTGATGTCGTCTTCTAAAAGACATGAGACAGATCCGACACTCAAGCACCACCCAGGAGGCCTGCAGCGCCTGCTTCAGAGGTGACAACTCCCAACAAGAAGCAATCTCACCATCCTTGTATTCATAACTATCGCCAGCACAGGTGGTGCTTGGAGTCAAAATTAAAAATAAAACCATCAATGATCAATTACAATGTATACCTCTGGTCTTCAGCATGGCTAGAATCTAGCATCTTTTTTTTTTTCTTTTTTCAATCTTTTTTTCTTCTTTAATTACAAAAAGTCCATGTCATTTCTCAATACTAAGTCAAGAGGAGAGCTAGAATTTGCTCAGTTTCCTCGGGAATCACTGTAGTTTATGCTGGGTAAACACACATGAACATTTTTGAGTTCTATACTAGCTCATTAAGCAGCTCTTAATATAGTTAATATGATTCTTTATAACACACTTTCACATAAACTTTTATGGTTGTCCTGAAGTTTCATTTATATATAAATACCATTTAAAAAGATGAGTAGCCCCACAGAATGTGAAGGACTGAATAAAACAATCATGCTTATCATCTCAATATATCCCTTACTATCAGTAAACTTTCAATCACAAACCGAAATGTAGTAAATGGCTTCCATAACGATTGCTATCAATACTAATTATAATAAATTATAATTAATAATTATATGAGTTCTAACATTGTGCCAGGCAATGATCTGAGAAGCGTGGATATTTGGTCTCATTTGTTCATATAACAATATCCTCATTTTTCAAAGGAGAGAACTGAAACAGAAAAACCAAATAACTTGCTTGGGGTCATGGGACAACAAATATGGTAACCATATTCTAACTTCTTGGGCCTATGTTCTTAACCATAACTGTCTCTTGCCACCAAATTAAAACCAGGAAGCAAAGGAATGTGCATTAACTGCTCCAAAGTCACAATATCACTTACTAAAAGTTTGCATAGTAAGTTGCTTTCAGAATTGATTCATTTATTCAGAAGTATTCATTGAGCACCTACTACATCTATTCTACTAGACACTGAAAAGAAGAATAGAGTAAGACACAGTTCTTGGCCTCAAAGCTGTAGGCTTGTGAGGGAGCTTCCCAAAGGGCATTCACTGAGGGCCTGAGTTGAGAACTGAAGGTGAACTGAGAGAAGATGAGATCAGGAGTGTGTGCTTGGCAATGGGGTGCACAAGTCACAGTGACACGAGTCCAGGTAGAGGGGAGGCTCTCACACATCTCTTCAATGTACAAATTTGGGTCCCTGTCACCTCCTAATAGAAATTTGGCAATCATTTCCTAACTTTAGCTTTTTGGCTTCCAGTCTTTCCCTGGCCCCCACTGAGCCCTTGAGTTTATCTTATCCACTGCTATGCATTAATCTTCCTAAAATGCAATCATGTCCCTCCCCAGTTTGAAAACTTTCAGAAGCTCCTTCCAGCTCAGTTTCAATTCCTTGGCCTGGTAGTCCAGTCTTTCATTAAGTATCCCATCCTTCATTAAGGGTGGGTCTGATGGATGCTGCTTTTAGGGCATGTGTGTAGAAATTACAAACAGTTGGGGCACCTGGGTGGCTCAGTTGGTTAAGGCTCTGCCTTCAGCTCAGGTCAGATCTCAGGGTCCTGGGATCAAGCCCCATGTCTGGCTCCCTGCTCAGCAGATAGTCTGCTTTTCCCTTTCCCTCTCCCTTTGCCCCTACCCCCATTCATACTCTCTCTCTCAAATAAATAAATAAAATCTTTTAGTTATGTTTCAGGAAATTATAAACTGCGATGGGAAATTCTACATAATTTGGATAGTGAGAACTTTTTAAGCATCATTTATACACATGGAAATTTCTAACAGGCCTTCCACTAAAATTAAATAATATGAGAAAATATGCCTATAAGGAAACCTAACAGATTGACTAAGACTAAACTTGTCTTGCAGTTTTAGGAATTCTGTCTCTAATTCTGAGATGCGTACTGTGTGGGGTGCAGAATACCATTTATATCTCAGTTGTAACAATTCTTAAAAAGCTAAAAATAGGGATCTTTATAGGGAATGAAAAAGAAACTTTGTAATATCCATGCAGTTGAAGGCAGGCTCTCAGTGAACTAGGAAATCTTTCAAAGCTGAAGAAAATGAAACAATAACTTGAAACCCCCATCCAACTTTACATGTCCTATTTGGAAAACTAGGGTTCCTAGGGATACCCAACTTTTTTAAGCCTTATGACTTTTTTCTTTGATTCTTAAAAGATACTCTGAAAAGAGCCTGTGGAATTCTTGCCAATGGCTAGAGAGGGTTCTAGAAAGAATGGGCAACCCACACGTTCGTCACAGCACTCTGGGTCCTTACTGCCTCACCACCTGTTCAAAGCTAAGGCCCTATAAGAACACCAGTGGTTCTGTTCGACAGCTGAGGACACCTCTAGGGGCTCCATCTCCTGCCTTCCACTCTGAATCCAGCTTTCAGATTGCTCTGAATCTGACTCTTGTCCCTGTAACTCTTCATCTACATGAATACCTTGATTTGACTATACCCTGGCCTTTGAGTTTGGCTTTATCCCTTAATCCTATTTCTGGCTCCTGGACCTGGCCACGAAATGCTCAGTTCAACTTCCAGAAGCCAGGTTGGGGTTGCTGTGCCAGTCTCATGCCAAGGAGGGAATGTAGACACAGGCAATGAAGAGAGCAGTTTTCCTCTTTCTTCTATCTACCAAAACACAGTCATCTAGTCCAAATGGCCAACAGTTCATTAACAGTGAAGTATTATCTGTGCTCATTTTATTTTTTTTAAGATTTTATTTATTTATTTGACAGAGAAAGAGACAGCAAGAGAGGGAACACAGCAGGAGGAGTGGGAGAGAGAGAAGCAGGCTTCCTGCCAAGCAGGGAGCCTGATGCGGGGCTCGATCCCAGGACCCTGGGATCATGACTTGAGCTGAAGGCAGATGCTTAAACAACTGAGCCACCCAGGCACCCCAATAAAATCTTCTTTAAAAAGTGAGGAGCAGGGGCGCCTGGGTGGTTCAGTCGGTTAAGCGTCTGTCTTCGGTTCAGGTCATGGTCCCAGGGTCCTGGGATCGAGCCCCGCATTGGGCTCCCTGCTCGGCAAGAAGCCTGCTTCTCCCTCTCCCACTCCCCCTGCTTGTGTTCCCTCTCTTGCTGTGTCTCTTTCTGTCAAATAAATAAATAAAAATAAAGAAGTTTTATTTATTTATTTGAGAAAGAGCACAAGCAGGGGGAGGGGCAGAGGGAGAGGGAGAAGGAGACTCCCCACTGAGCGGGGAGTCCAACATGGGGCTCACGACCCTGAGATCATGACCTGAGCTGAACTCAGATGCTTAACTGACTGAGCCACCCAGGTGCCCCTCTGCTCCTCATTTTTAATAATTATTTGGCATTAGTGAAAAATGATGGGTGAAAGCCTCATTTCTCAGGTGACCATAGAATTCTTCAAATATACATATCTCCTTTTATTCCTAAACAGAACATTTGCCAACTGAAATAGCAGAGAGATTTTATTTTATTTTTTTTAAGATTCTATTTTTAAGTAGTCTCTACACCCAATGTGGGGCTCAAACTTACAACCCTGAGATCAAGAGTCTCATACTCTACTGACTGAGACAGCCAGGTGCCCTGAGAGATTTTAGTCTTTAGAGGAAATGAGGTGAGTATGGAATGAGTTGACAGGTAAAATTTAAGAGAGAATATTTATTTGGACTATTAGGTGTATATACTCCCAGTCAAAAAGGTAAAAAATTGGTTGTTCAGATAATACCAAACACATTATATGACTTCATAATTTTTAATGTGGTCATTAGTTGCTTCCATTAAAATTTTCAATTTTATTCCATAAATACCCAAAGACTACCTAAGAAATTGAAGCCGATACACAATGCACATACACATAAAACTGAGTCTTACTGATTACTATCCAATCCTAAACATGTTACAAAATTAGATGCAGGGTGGCCTCTCCACTCTTCCAATGACAATTTACTGTCTGTAAAAAGCAATATCCTTTAAGCATGACTATAAGCAATCCTTTCCATAATCGGCCTCTCTCTCTCTCTCTCTGTGTGTGTGTGTGTGTGTGTGTGTGTGTGAGAGAGAGAGAGAGAGAAAACGAGGACCGTGATAATTGAATGGTTACAGTAGACTTAAAATGAAAACAACATATTCTGTGCGTGACGTTCTTCTACTCTATTCAAAACTTAACTAGCTTCATCCCCATGGGATGGTTACAAAGGGTGGTTAGTTAACAAGTGTCAGCTCCCACTGTATTCTGGTATAGCAGTAATTTCTAACAGACCCTGAGTCCCTGAGACCCCCAGAGCTCTAAAACTTTCCAAAGAAACCTCCCCGCATAACTTGCTTCTCTGCTGACTTTTGGGTGTACGTGAAGGTCATTTAATTTGCCTTGGAAACCCTCTGAAGCAGAATTCTAACATGTTTTCAGTGTGCAGATACTCAGGTGGGGCACAGGACATTGGGACCCCATCCCCATGTGCTCTGCCACGCACAAGGGTAAGACATATTCAACATGCCTTCTGTGAGACTCCCAAGTATAGGTTTCTCCCATTATCCGAAAGTAGAGCATTCCTATGAAACCTTTTGTAAGCTGAAATGGCACAAAATGAAGAAACAATTATCATTAATGCATATGGAAAATTTTTTTTAGCATTCCCAGGTCCAAAAAATACCCCGTCTTAGGCTTTTCTGATACCTTACAACACATCTTGCTAACAGATGCACAAAATAAATGGAGATAAAGCACAAATGCTCACAGACACAGTTCAAAGCTCCGGTGGCTTGATGCTGAGATGCTGAGTGCAGTTCTCGGGGAAGGAGCTTGGCGGGGCCGCTCTGGCTGCTATGGGTTCGCAATGCCTCTCTAACAGTTTGCTATAAAACCAATGCTGAGGGTGCCTGGGTGGCTCAGTTGGTTAAGAGACTGCCTTCGGCTCAGGTCATGATCCTGGAGTCCCGGGATCGAGTCCCACATCGGGCTCCCTCCTTGGCAGGGAGTCTGTTTCTCCCTCTGACCCTCTTCCCTCTCGTGCTATCTCTCATTCTCTCTCTCTCAAATAAAAATAAATAAAATCTAAAAAAAAAAAAAACCAATGCTGAATGCCATTTTTGTTTTCGTAAAAGCAAAAATCCTCTTAGGATTTCTTTGAGTTAGTGAAAACGGGGACTAATGTAGGTAGGTCTTTCGTAAAAGGAACGTGGCATAACGCAAACTTTCAAAAAGCAGGGATACCTATATAGGGAGCATCAGGTGACAAACAGGAAAACCACCGCTAAGCAGCCCAAATACCACCAAGAACATCGTTAAAAGAGAGCAGGGAATTTTAAATTTTGTTAATGTAGGTGGGTTTGCCCATTTCTGTTGGCTTTTGGGGCAGTGCAAATTTTCACACGAATGGTGTAAATTCTGCACCGTATTTTGACACCTACTACATCTGATTCAAATGCAAATAAAAAAATTGGGTTTGCATAATGAAAAACCATTCATTTTTCCTTTTCCCATCTCAGCAGGAATAGAAAGCAATTCCAAGCCACTCTGCAAATGTATCCAAGGTTAGAGATTTTGGAGGGAGGAGCCAGTCAGCATCTCATGCCCCAAATCACTGAAGCATTTCAGCAAACTGAACTGACTTAAAATAGTAATTTAAGAAAGAGAGGGGGAAAAAAACCCTTCAGGGAAAAACCCTGTGAGATTTGTGAATGTTCTGTTGCAGAGCAGGTTTTTTCTAAAAGAACCATCTCAGAGAGGCTTAGTGTTGGATCTGATCTGATCTCTGGGTTCCACCCCAGGTGGCACACCCACCAGTCATCCCAGCGTGATTAGCGTCAGATCACATAAAGCCACCCTGGTGTGGTCAGTTGGCACTTGGTCCTTTGCTGGGGTCTAAGCTCAGCAATGCAATAGTTTCTCTGGGCATCCCCACTCATCCACTCCGCTCATCCACTCCACATCCACCCTTCCCAAATGTCCCTCTTCTTCCCTTAACTCCCAATGCCACTACTCTTTATGTGGCCTTCTCAATCTTGCTGCCCAGAAAGTGCTCCAAAGCCCAAGTCTACCAGGCCTCCCTCCTCACGGTCCTTCTAGGAGGTAGACCTGTTTCTGGGAGGCCTCTTCCTCCTTGTCCTCAGCTCCTCCAAATGAAACCCACAGTAAATCCCTCCTCAGACATATCTTGGAAATGATTAATCTCTCAGATTAACCGAATGGGCTCAAATATAAAAATATTTTTAAAAAACAGTAGGGTCGTTAAAGAGTGACAGATTTAAGCGCCATCTGGGCTCGCTGGTCAGGGTGGCGCGAATTCCATCAAACGGCTGAACGGTGCACGATCTGGGAATCCCATCTGTTTTATCTAACATGAATCAGTCCAACGGTTTGGCCATTTTGATGTTAGAGCTGTTTAAAAAAAAACACCCTGGACATATAATACCAATAGTTTTTCCTTCTCTAAACTTCTAGAATGCAAAATGTGCGCTTGATTATCAGAATTAAAGATAGAAATGAAGCTTGATTTGCTTCTAAGAGCAGCCCTAAAGAAATTCTACATCAACCTTTTTTCCATAAAATAATTATTTCCCCAGTTTTATTTTTTTAAAACCTTTGGGACCATATGTGGAGACCTGTTAGGGTTATATGAAAGTTTACATTAATAATTTTTTTCACTAAAAACTACATTGATAAGATTTTGGATCTTGTAAAATAGGAAACTGTTTTTGTGTTCTTTCTCATTGTAATTCTTCCTCTTCTCCTCTCAACAAAATATTTTTTATGAAAATAATATAAAAATATTATAATGGAAAGTAGTCAAATATATCACTTAGACAAATTTAATGGCTCTTAAGAAACAGTTTTTTAAAACAAGTAAAGCCTTCTCCTAGTTATTAGAAATTACGTTTAACCTTTAGTGCTTTTGGACTGCTTCCCTGTCTTGCTGTGCTGTAATAATTCTTAGAAACACTAATCAGATTTTCCTGTCCCCAGTAACATAGCTCTGTTTCTGAACAGTAGCATTAAATTGCCCCAAAACAAATATCCTGGATACCTAGTTTTTAACAAGCAGGAGAAAAAATTATATGATTTTTAGGAGTAAATATATTTTGACCATTTTAAGATTTCATTTAAAAAATTCATATTTTAAACTACAAATCAGACTATCTTTTAACTGGAAAATATTCTTCTGCTATGATATTGTGATTATAATTTCTATCTTTAAAAACATGGGGGATAATTCTCCTATTTAATTATTATGTGACACATTACAGCATTTTACACATGAAACACATGAAAACCAAACAATCATAAAACTAATATTCATGTAATTATGTATTTAAAGGGGGATTGCACATTGTCATATAATTTTATTCCAGTTTTTTGTCATCTTTTATAGCTACGATGTGGCACCAAAGTAACTTCTTCAGGACTAGATTTGTGTCTTCTAGCCATTTTACATACCAAAGACATTTCCTAAAACATAGAATTCTCTGGAAATACAAAGCTGGCACTATGTGGCACATTATGAGTATGTGCATTTATTGTTTCCTCATCTATAAAACCAGGACAATAATATCTTCCTGTAGGACTCTTTCAGGGATTATATTTGATAATGTTTTTAAAAGTATATTAAAAATTATAAAGTATTAGGCAAAGGTAAGTATTACTAACCCTAATAACAATAATTTCATATTCTTATGGAACAAAAACTACTGAAAAATAAAACATCCTTTCTCCCAGTCTCCCTTATGATTAAATAAAGAAGCACATTTATATGAATTCTTTCTCAAACAGCATTTCACACACAATTGGCTTTAAAGTATCCACTTCAGGGAGTTACAAAATTTTTTCAGAGAAAAATTATTTCTACATTTGATAAATTTTAAAATGCAGAAGCAAACAGTAAAATTGTCAGAAATTTTATTTGTACCTTTACTTTCCCGAAAGTTGCTGTGGCCAATTCAGGACTCTAAGAGCACATGAGAACTTTTGTTCAAGGGGACTGGTCCCAGACCTGAACTGGGATATAGCTCCATGTCCATGACCCTGATCATCTCAGTAAATGTCAGTGGTCAAGAGTTACAACCCATTTAGGCCACAACTAAGACAAATGCTGGGGCCACCAACTTCTCTTTTTCCTTCAAGCTTATAAAATAAATGATTTTTTAAAAAAGGAGAGAACGTTTGGAAGATAAATGCTATTTACAATGTCTTTAAGGAGAGAAACTGCACTATTAAAGTTTCGTTAAATTTGCAGTCTTATCCCTCTCAGCATCACCTGAAACAAGACATGGGTCCCAGCATCGGGCTCCCAGTTGCTTCTTTCCCCTTTCCCTGTGGTGACCAAGCCTGTGGCATGCTCCTAGAACAGCAGTAGCAAATGAGATCCATCCGAGCCCAGCTTTAGTGACAATGGAGCAGCTGAAGTTGTCCCTGTGAGATGCCAGCTGGCTTCTGCACAAAGGTAACAAGGTTTCTTTGTCTGTTGTTAATCCCTTTGGCTTCTTATCACCCCCAATTCATGCAGACATGCACTGGACACTTGCATCAGGTGGCTATAGTACTGATGTTTGGTCTCCACAAAAGCGTGGTGCCCACATCCCTAGGCAAACCCCCTACTCTAGAGCCTGGAATACTTGTTCAGCAGGCATACCAAAAAAGAGGTCAGTTACATTTGGTTGCAAGATGGTTCTGCTGCCCAGCAGTGGAACGTGAGGACACGCCAGGCCATGGGATAGGGGTAGGCAGCGAGTGCTTTGGGTAAAAGTGACAAGCAGTTACAGTCACGGGAGAACTACCACAAAGACATTCTTCCTTGGCCAGGTAAAATGACCCCAGTGAAGCAGTGTGCATTCAAAGATGCCAACCAGAAAATGTTATTATTTATACCCATGCATGTGGCTAGTATCAAAAGAGGCCCTGTTTGCTCCAGTTTGATACACTGTTCAATCAATGGATACATATCTCTAGGGTTTATAAAGTTAGGAGGAAATATTCCCCTTGAGCTTCACCTAAGTAGCACAATGTAAGCTAAGAGAAGTGATAAGCTTGTACTGCCTAATTTTCATTCTAGCATATTCCTTGACAAAATAGTCATATTTTGAAATCATAGTTCATTTAACTACATCTCATTCCCTGTGTCTATATGCATTTGAGTAATTTTATTAAACCTTAAACCTTGATATATTTATTTATTTATTAAGATTTTATTTATTTATTTGACAGAGAGAGACACAGCGAGAACAGGAACACAAGCAGGGGGAGTGGGAGAGAGAGAAGCAGGCTTCCCGCCAAGCAGGGAGCCCGATGCGGGGCTCGATCCCAGGACCCTGGGATCGTGACCTGAGCCGAAGGCAGATGCTTAACGACTGAGCCACCCAGGTGCCCCTAAACCTTGATTTAAAGAAAATGTTCAGTCCTGCAGGACTCTAGCATGAGATGTTCTTTCTTTGTACCAAGATGTACCAATATCTCAGATTTCAGCACTGGATTCTGAGCCACTGAACAGTGGCCCATGTAAAGGTAAATAAGAACCACACATACACAAACAATAATAGTCTCAATAATGTCTCATTATCCCTTACCAAAACTGGTGTAATGTGCAGTGAGAATTGGGAAATATTTTATAAATGTGCTGTACTCTCTAAGTTATTAAATTTGATGGTGGCAAAGGAAAAGATGGCATCACTCATTTGTCAGGTTAACCCATAAATCTGTACTGTTAAATGTGACAATTCGTCAGATTAGCAATACTAATGAAAAAATAAACCTTCTCCTAAAGATCTTAGTTTTCAACTCATTTTAACCATTACCTGACAAATAAAAATCTTTTAAAGACTTAGAAGATATAGGGGCACCCCGGCTGGCTCAGTTGCAAGAGCATGCAGCTCTTGATCCCAGGGTCATGAGTTCGAGCCCCACACTAGATAATTGAGATTACTAAACAAACAAACAAACAAACAAACCTAAAAAAGGATAGAAATCTATTTTTTCAGAGCATACATTCGACAAAATAGAACCAACGGTCTAACATCAGTAGCTAATGTGATTCTCTCTCCACAAAAGTAGCTATGGAGAAGAGACACTAGAAAAGATTTAGATTCTATTTGGCTCAAGATAATTGATGAAAATCTATTCCTCCCTTAAAACAAAAACAAAAACAAAAACAAAAAAACCACATTATTATTGCTGTGTCAGCTTTTTAAATAATTTTAAGTGCTAACATCTCATCAAATTACTAAAGATCACACAGCACTATCAAATGTGTGCTGAGATTTATCTTAAATAATCTCAAACTTCTAAAACTTATGCAGCTTTAGTAGAAGCATCATAAAGTACTCGACAACTAGAGTAAACCTCTTTAAAGTGACAAAATAGCAAGGAAAGGTCAGGGAGCCAAGCAGGTCAACAAAGTCCTTCTTCCCAATCTGGGGTCATTCTTCCCTCCAGCACTGATTGGTCTCCCAGTAAATTCCACATTAGCTCCTCCCTTCAGCTGCAGCAGAAACACTTGAACTGCCTTCTCTCTCCACAAAAGTTTAGTTTGCTGATTGGGCATGAAACAAAGGGAAGACAGCAGGGGTACAATTTATAAGGGGGCAGGCGAGGTTGACAGGCTATTGTGCTCTGGAGGCATCCACAAGCTGTTAATTCTATTTTAACATCGTTAATAAGACTGTTAACACATCAGACTTTGTTTAGAGACCTTGAAAACATCAACAAACTATTAAACGACCCACCTGAAATAAAATAGTGTCCACTTTGGAAGCATCAAAATCATACTTTTTTTATCCTTAAAATTGAAAGACTGAAGAAAGGAAAAAGGAAATCCATTACTGTAGAGTGTGTGCAGATATCCCAAATTCTTATGTTTAATATTCTTGAAACACTCTTTCTTATTTTGATGTTATCTTTGATCTATGAATTTTCAAAATAAGGAAGTCATATCAAAATAGAATCACTGCCATGTACATATGCAAAAAGGGATTAAAAACACAAATGCACAAATTTAAATATTTAAAATGAATAATAAGTCTGACAGATTAACAGCAGTTAATTTTGCAATAGAATAACGTTTTGAGCTCAGTCTTTAAAGAAATAGGAAAACACCCCACTATACATGGAAAGTTTTGGTATTATACCCTCACGTCCAACTAAAAAACTGCTAAGTAATTTCAGCAAGAGGTAAAAAGTTCCAATTCATGACTTAAGAAAAATAAGCTTCCTAAATACTATTTTGCTTTTTCCACCTCCTTTGCTTCACTTAGCTTAATTTTAGGAATTAAGACTATTCAAAGTAAAAAGTACTATGCTTAAAATCAAGGAGACCAAATAACCAGTAATCAATATTCAACAATCAGTGTTTATATAGAAAAAATTTTCAATTTTTTGGTGTAAATGTATTTTTTGATGTCAAACTCTTTTCAATTAAAATAGTGTATTACTTATGGGAAATCTACTAAAATTACTATAATTGACATTTAACTATCTTTTCATGTAAAGCCAAAAATATATATTACAAAGAATTTGTAATTATATCTTAAAAAACAATTTTCTGGACACTAGGTATCTGAAATCTAGTGACCGAAAAAACTTGAAGCATTCTGGATGTGGCTTAAAGTACTGCTTTTCTAAAACACTGTAATACAGATTTGTAGGTGTTAATTTTAAACATCCTTGCCTGTTATTTAAAACAACAGTTACTTAATACTCTTGCCAGCACCGGAGAGAAAAATTAAAAAGCGTGAGAAATTAAGGTGGAATCAAGTTATGGAGACGGGATATAAAGCTTTTCGAAGAGAGCAGGGAATTCTAGGGAATATTTAAATCTTTTGACTCCTCTGAGTGCGGCTGTTTACTGGTGACCAGTGGTGGGCTAGGGTTGGGGGACATGGTGAATGAACACACTGTAGAGGCTACTCACAAACAAGGACGTTAATGTGAGAACGCAGACGGGTAAACTTATGGGCAAATGCTGAGGCAACTCTAAATGCAATCTCCGCATTGAACACAACACCAGAGTGAGTTCTCAACAGGTCAAATGACCAATGAGCAAACGCTGGTTCAAGGCATGGCGACTTCAGGCGACACAGTCTGGGAAAGCATCAATCACCACACATTTTTACAAGTGGAAATCAAGGCAGTAACCCTGAATGATGACCGACGAAGAAATAACATTTGGCTACCACTGTTCAATTGCCTTTCCCAAATACAATGCCGTGCTTATTTCTCCGGCTTCCTACAATCTTTCATGTTTCAGATACACACATTTCAATCCAAGTGTTTCAGTTGCCATAACAACTTCATAAATTTGTTCTCAGATGTCCTTTTTAATCACATCATTTTAAAAAAGCTGGATGGGTCCGGACAGTGCCTCAATTTATTCCGTTCACACCTGGTTCTTGAGGAGTTGGGGTATTTGTTCCTTTACGCTAAGAGGCTCAAACACCTGAAAATAATGTCACTGTTCCTCTCTATCTATAGGTAAAGAATATGTTTTTTAAAAATCTGTTTGCATGTGGCCTTACCATCAAATTTTTTAAAACCCAGGCGACAATGCCCAGGAATCGTCCCCTGGTTTGTGAAGTACAGAGATTGCTAATGCTGCCCAGTCGTGTACAGAAGGGCCCTGCGCACAGAGCAGCCGCTTTATTTCCAGATATCAATTATTTATACTGTCAAACAGGTTTTTGATAGAATCCTAGTGGTTTTAATTGGCTTCTAGTGACTATTACTACCTAGTATCTTTAAAATATTATCCACCTTATGATGGGAAAATAAAACCATGCAAGTATGTAACAGTTTCAACAGCATGCCTCAATTTTTTAAATACTTAGCAATATTTTCAGATTTCATTCCAATAAAAAATAAGGCACAGTAACCCTGGCATCGTTAAACAAATGACTTTTGCCAACATCAACAGCCAGACAATAGAAAACAGGACTCCACCAACAAACGGAGAGCGGGTGTCAAAAAATTCAAGCTGGGATTTTTGCATATGTAGTGAAACCGAAGGCCCTTCCCAGAAGGTATTGAAATGCACAGATAAGAACACAAAAGGCCCTGAAGTGGTTTTGAGGGTGACAATTTGCTATTAAACACAGCAGATGGAAACATGTGAAAGTCCACTTGAGTGAACTTTAGAATGCTCAAGTATAAAATAAAATCAAGAGTAATGGACAAGTTAGGGCAATCGACAATTCTAGCGTTTTGTTTTTAATTGCACTATCAGTTTGTTAGAATAGAAACACATACACATATAAATATACACATAATTATATACATATTTAAAATTAGAGGAATGAGGTCGAGGGGAACGCGCTGTTTATAACCCCATCTGTCGAAAATTAAAACGCAGGGCGAATGGTATGCAACTAAGTCCCAGCAAAAAGTAAATATTGGCTATATTTAAGGAAAGAGATAAGAACAGACGTTATATAAAAAATTGGACCTTTAACTTCAAAAAATACTACACATCACTAGTTCTCTGCCACTGGAAAAAAATCTTTAATTATGTGAAGAGTGAAGAGAAGGTGAGACTCTTTACCTTTGAATACTAAATTAGGAAGCAGCCGCATCAAAGGCAGGCTTGATCCGTTCTGCCTGAAAAATTAATAGGCTTGACAAGTCCTTTACGGTAGCTTCTAGAATTGCAAAAAAAGAGGTTCTAGTGACACCCACAGTCCCAGGAACAAAATGCAGCTGTGAAGGAGGACTTGGGGTTGGGGGTGGGCTTTTTTGTTTGTTTGGGGGGAGCGGTTGTTTGTTTTTCTTTCATCACAGTGGATAAAGCCTTCGGCCCTGACTCTACAGAGGATCTACATGACGACCTCCTCCGGCTTCTTCTCCCTCTTCCTCCTCTCTCCAGCCCCGAGGCCCCACTGCCCGTCGCCTGTCGCCTATCGGAGAAGGCCTGTAGCTACAACAGGGCCTGGCTGGAGGGCCTGGCCACCCAACCCTGCAGTTTCAAAGGGCAGGGAGTTGAAAAGGAGGGGAGAACTGTGAGAGGGGAAGGGATACTGAGGAGAGACATCAATTCGGCATTCCTCAGTGGCTTCAGATCTTCACACTTGTTTTCTTTCCCCCTCTTCACTCCTGGAAGGGTGAGGCGGGAACCAGCACTTCAAAGGGGAAACTTCTTGGAAGGACTTGTTATCTAGCTCTGCTCTTCCCATCAGCGTGATTAACACCAAAGGTTGTTATTAAATGATAAAAGCAAAATTATCTCTATTAAAGAAAACTACTTTTCGGTTCCTGAGTTGCTTGCTGATGAAGATGTTGGTGTTAAGGAGGGTCGGGAGGGTGACAGCACAAAGGCCTTGACTTAGCTCGGCTCCTTTCAGAAAAATGTAAGCACACCTCTGCAGAGTGGGGGCACACAGGCGGCCTTCTGCTCATACATCAAACTCTCATCCTCATCTTTTGTCCACCAGCTCTCTGAACCCGACTCCTGTCACAGGGAGTGGGGAGGGCCCCGAGGGGCCAGAGCTCCAACAGGAAGGGGAGGGACGGAAAAAGGTCGCCAATTCAATAGTAGGAAGCCACCATATGGGGCAGGATAAGGCAGGCACACAGACGGGCTCTGTATCTGGGATGGAGAGGAAACATGGAGGTTCAAGGCAAATGCCTCCCAATGAAACAAACTTGGCTTGCATTACTGGGCAATGCTGATAAAGAAACTAACCGAAGATGGCTATTTAAAGATGAAGGAAAGCAGAACTGCTAATTCACTTAACAAATGTTAATTGCTCAAAACCAAGCAACTAAATTTCAAGAGGGCTTAAGAGGCCTAAGAATATACATTTCAAGAGTGCCTAAGAATGTAACTTACAGCACAAAGCGCATGCAATATTATCTTCGAAAAATAAAAGATTTTCAGGATCAAGAATCAACTTAGAACTTTACCTTCATCTTTCTTTTTTTAAGGGTTTAATTTTTTTCCCATCACTCTCAATTAGGTCAGAATGTAAATAATGCTATTACAATTTAACTGTAAGCCATTTATTTCACTGCCTTTTTAAAAGAAAAGATGAAAGCGACCCATGTACCTTATTCCTAATCTGAATTTTTAAAAAAATAAAACATTACTAAACAATTACATAGAAAGTCAAGAAGGGTTTCTGAAAGAGCTATCAAAAGACAATATTTGTATAGAATTTGAGTGTTAGCAGCTAGCCTGACACAGCAAAACCATTGTATTTTCCACTAGTTTTGTTTTGCTATATACAGCTGTGTTTTCACAGATGCAAAGCCATGTGTCTCCACCAAAAGGTCTAGCCTTCCCTTCAGATGTGAATGCAGATCAAAGGTTCAAACGCAGAAATACAAGATCCTTTTCCCTTTGGAACATGTTTTTATTTTTCTGCAGTGGCTGCAAACCAGAATTTCCATCTGTTGTCCTTCTGCAGTATACAGGTTAACCTTAGCAGTGGGGCTCAGGGCACTGTTATCTCAGCTAAGAAGTACACAAATGAAGCACGTCTGCATGTACGCCCCAAACAGCTCCCCAACATGTCCACCCAGCTGAGAGAGAACTGAACAAGGCAGGAGCAGAACCCATTTCAGTTGCTATATAGAAATTCGTTTTTAAATTCCTCTGAAACGTCAGATTATAAATTTCAAATGGGGTTTCGCTTTTACACAACATGCACCCTGATAAAGATAACAGTATCAACTGATTTCCTGCCTATCTCTTCTTCCTCCTTTCCCCAGTAGTATGCAACAAGACATTCTGCATTTGAATCTCCATTTATGGAAAATCCTCTAACAGAAAATTATTTGATAAAAAACTTCATTAATCCAAAGGGATTTTTCATTTTTCATTACAAGTTAGGAACCCATAATTCTGAATGGAAATTCTCTTTCGCCATTTTTTAAGTAGGCTTCACACCCAACAGGGGCTTGAACTCACAACCCCGAGATCAAGAGTCGAATACTCTACCGACTCAGCCAGACAGGCACCCCCTGAACAGAAATATTTTTAAATGCTTCTATTACCTACTTTTTAAAAATAACTTTTCCCCTCAATTTCCATTCCTTGTATTGCATATATCCTCAGAATGACTGAAGAGAAAAGTAAGTTTCTCTGTTCCCCTACTTTGAAAATGGATTTATTGCCATGTAAACATCTGCTTAGGAGAACAGTAAAAATAAAGCACTGAAAAGGTGGGTGGCTTTGAAGTTAATTTTGGCAGGTTTTTAAGGTCACTAAATTGAAAGAAAAGAGAGAGAGAGAGAGAGACATATCTACTTATCTGTAGAAGAGCAAGAGAGTTTACAGGGATGAATGGATGGATGGAGATGACAGATACAAAGCTTTGGCTAGTCCTTAGAGAGATTCTACAAAAACCCAAAGGGGAAAGTGTCACGGACTGGTCCTAACGCTAATGTGTGAGTGCCATCTAGTGGTCTGCCTAGAACTGCACCCTGGTCTAGCTACACTTGGGAAACTTCATCCAATGGTCTGTGGCTCCTTACCCCCATTTCTCCACTCCATTTTGGCTCATTCCACTACTCACAAACCTCCTGCCCAATAATTGTAGCTTTTCTGCCCTAATTACCAAATAAACCAAAAATACAAAAAGCCTTAGAAAACAATGTGAGGGATGATCCCAAAGGTCGGTTTGGGTCTCCCAGAAACAAAATGTATCACAGGTGTCCCCACACTGAGGGCTGCCTCCAAGCCATGTGGAGAAACTTAAAGAGGCAGTTTCTACTTAAAGAGTTCTTGTGACACCTGAAGGACCAGACTAAATAAAAAGCCCCACTATCTATACCTGCCCACTCACTGGTGTTAATCTTTCGTGGCGGGGGGATGGGGCGCCTGGGTGGCTCAATTGGTTAAGCGTCTGCCTTCCGCTCAGGTCATGATCCCAGGATCCAGGGATCGATCCCCGCATCGGTCTCTCTGCTCGTCAGAGAGTCTGCTTCTCCCTCTCCCTCTGATCCTTCTCCCTCTCGTGCTCACTCTCTCTCTCAAATAAATAAATAAAATCTTAAAAAAAAAGATTAATCTTTGGGGGTTGGATAATTAGCTCTATGGCTGGGCATCAGCATTCCTCTGTAGGTACTGAGAGGTAGAGAACAAGAGGCAGGTAGTCTGTTATGGCTGAAAAGTACCTATTCCAACTCTCACTTTCTAGCTCAAGTGACTCAGAAAGGTGAAGGACCCTCCCCAGGTCACCTGGGGAGACAAGGACTCATTTCATCATTTCCTCCTGTTCTGAGAAGGGGTCAGTCACTGAGAGGAGGGTGAAGAGCCCACATGAGAATGAGCTGGGGGGGAGGGGCACCGATGTTCTTCACAGACTGCTGCAGAGTCCCACGCCAGGGTACATGGCAACTCAGAGCGCTCAGTCAAAGGCAGCCCTGGCACACTAGGGTCTTGTGCAGTGGTAACTGAGGCTGATTTTCCTCAGATCACCTGTCTCACTCCTTCTCCCCTCCCTTTCCACTTTAATAATAATAAATGGTTACGTCACACTATGCCCACACCTATTCTAAGTTCTTTCATTTTTATCTCACCAAATCTTCACAAAAACTCTCTGAGGTAGGTACTATTACTATCATCCCCATTTCACAGAAAAGACAACCGGATTAGAGAGGTGTCGCCGGCTCACAACAGTGGCAGTGCTGGGATTAAGTGCAGGAGTCTGGCTCCAGACCGTGCCATCTCCACAAAAGCACCTTTCCCCTCTATACAAAGACATGGACACTTGAAAGCATTTAACAGTTAAAGAAGGTGTTAAGGGACTAATAGGGTTAGCCCTTGAATATGCAGGGCAAGGGCTGCCATGGTAGTAAGTGCTCCCCGGCAATGTGACTTTGGGCAAGGATGTAACGTCAGAGCATCAGTTTGTCTGACTATAAAATGGGGCTATGATATCTATTTGGCTGCCTCAAAGTGGGTTGCTGAAAATGCAATGAGATCATCTGTGTGGATATGGGCTGTAGAGTCCAATGGAACAGAAGTGGTGTTCATTTTCATCATGTGAGACCATCCCTGCTGCCTGACATCCAGAGAGGGCCACTCACAAACCAACAACAGGCACCAGAAGTAAAGCTGACAGTTTCCATGCTTCAAATGCTTACTTTAAGTTCCATGGAACACACAATGTGTCATTTACTGGGATGAGAGGTCACCCTCCTCCCCACATTATGCCAGGGCCCAAGAGGCAAACTGGATTTACGAAGCTTGAATTACGAATAATAATGAGAAATAACGGTGCTGATATTAATCCTCCTAAAACAAACGTAGTGGTTAATATACCCAGCCAGCCATCTGAGGCAGCATCCTGCAGTCCCTACATGCCTGTGGTGGCCATGTGGGAGGGGAGATGCCCAGAGCTGGCTGACCCACATGCTTGTCCCACCCATTAGAGGTCACTGTCCTGGCTTCTTTCTATGAGTCATATTTTGTGCGCAGAACCTGAAAGGCACAGCTGTACTGACAGTAACAAAATCCAACACTGCGGCACCCGCTGTACTCTTCTAAGTTCTCCCCCTGACCCTGCTTTACTGAGATATAATCGACATAATAATATTGTGTGAATTTAAGATCTACAACATAATGATTTGATATACAGATACATTGCAAAATAATTACAATAAGGTTAACACATCCATCACTTGGCATAATTACTGTGTGTGTGTGTGTGTGTGTGTGTGTGTGTCGTGAGAACATTTAAGATCTATTTACTTCAGTCTGGCAAGGAGAGGGATTCTCAAGACAGATGGGTCATTGCGTGGAAAGAATGGGTCTGGGCCAGAATCCTGGTTCTGCCAAGCATCACCATGTGATCCCAGTTAAGATCCTTAACTCCCTGGGTCTTGGGCTCATCCAGTATGAAACAGGGGTCACAACACCTGTCCTATTCAGCGTTCAATGAGATGAGGTACTCACAGAGTTCTGCACCAACCTTGGAGGAGGACTCAGTATATATTCACGGAATGACAGAAAGGAGGGGATCACCAAAGGATGATGGCAGTGTGCATTGCCATGGGAACTCCATTGTAAGGAGTGTATAGCATTGTCCACATTTCCCCCTGTGCATGCTAAATGCACAGTTTAATGCTTAAGAACACAGATTCTGGAGTTGGGCAGACCCAGGTACACAGGTGCAGCTTTTTTTTTTCCTGTTCTCTCAGTAACCTTGGCCAAGTTTAACTTCAGTAAACATGGTTCCTAATCTATAAAATGGGGCTGACAACAGGACTAAGCTTATTGGACTGTTCTGAAGCATACAAGTAGGTAACACACTGAGTAGTTTGAAATATAATATATGTGGCAGAGCGAGGTTTGAGAGATTAACCACTGGGTTTGACCCCACAGAAGTTAACATCAGCACTGTTACTTCTCATTATAGACATTTAAGTTTTGTTAAAATACTCCTTAATTTTAAAATTGTGAGTTGTCTCAATGTGTCTCACTCCCAGCTTTGAGGCCAGAGGCTCTGTGCTCTGCCCACTTTCACTTTCACTCATTGTTCTGATGTGATTGCTTTGGAGACCTTGATAGTAAGCAAGACTATGGTGACATGGAAGCAGGCTAATACACTGGGCAAGAAAAGACTTGAGACCCGATGACTTGGGCTGAACAGGATCACCCCTCCACATACAGGCCTCAGGGCTTGAGTGGAGGTCCCAAGTCCCAGCCCACCCTTCCTCTTAGTGCCCCTGGTTCAGTCCTGTATGTGTGCGGACATGCCAACCTGCACATCTAAGCTCGGTGTTTCACTTCCAGCCCACCACACCTGTTAGCTACCCCTCAGGTCTGGGGTGTAAACACTACAACGGCACTGTCTGCCCACCAGGACAGACCCAGGGAGAAGCTCATGGATGCCCAGCTAACAGTGACATTTCCTGGCCTCTCCTGTGTCTGGGTATATTCATGAGAGTTATGGTGGATGGGGTATGTCAGGGTGAGCAGAAGTATGGGATGCCTGTATAAGGAAGAGCATATCTTCCAGTTCCCCGTGTCATGGGCCAGGTCAGAGCAGCCCTCTTAGGTAAGATGCTGAGGGTAGAAGAGCCACAAGATAAAAGAAACCTGGGTCCTCACAGAGCCATCACATACATACTCTACTACCTACCTACACTTAAAGTGAGAGAGAAATTATTTTCGATAATGGCACTGAACTTGGGGGCCTTTTGGTTACAACATCCAAACCTGTACCCTGACTTATATACTAGTTACTCTACATGTTTGACAAAATGAAATGTGTACCTAGCCCACCGTGCCTAGCATATTATCACTTGAATCAGTCTAATTTTGAGCAGGAGAAAGAACAAGTAAACCAAAACTATACTGTTGGTCCACTAGGACATCTGGAGCACTATGGGATTCCAAGTATGAGGGAAGGTTAATAAAAACTAGCAAGGAGGAAAAAAGAAAAAAAACAGAGAACAAATGGAAAGCCAAGGAGAAAACAATCAGCAACTGCTCATGTGATAGTTTTATTTTTTATTTTTTTAAAGATTGTATTTCTGGGGCGCCTGGGTGGCTCAGTCATTAAGCGTCTGCCTTTGGCTCAGGTCATCATCCCAGGGTCCTGGGATCGAGCCCCGCATCGGGCTCCCTGCTCCGCGGAAAGCCTGCTTCTCCCTCTCCCACTCCCCCTGCTTGTGTTCCCTCTCTCGCTGGGTCTCTCTGTCAATAAATAAAATCTTAAAAAAAAAATAAAGATTGTATTTATTTATTTGAGAAAGGGAGACAGAGAGAGAACACAAGCAGGGGAAGTGGCAGAGGGGGAGGGACAAGCAGACTCCCCGCTGAGCAGGGAGCCTGATGCAGGACACAGGTCTCAATCCCAGGACACCAAGATCATGACCTGAGTCGAAGTCAGATACTTAACCAACTAAGCCACCCAGGCACCCCTCATGTGGTAGTTAAAATTTTCAAATAGATGTACATGATTAAGGAGACATCTTAAAATGAAATATCATTATTTCATTTGCTCATAATGGTGCCATTACCACCAGATGAGTAAACTGAGGCACAGATACTTGCCCTGCAGTTACAACCGAGTAAATTTTATTTGTTTGTTTACTTACTTACTTACTTACTTATTTATTTTAGAGAGAGAGCACACACGTATGCATGAAGGGGGGGGCGGCACAAAGGGAGAGGGAGAAAGCGTGGAGCCTGACACCGGGCTCCATCTCACAACCCTGAGATCACGACCTGAAATTAAGAGTTGGACACTTAACTGACTGAGCCATCCAGGCATCCCACAACCGAGTAACTTTAAGTCTAGAATCCTAGGTGCTCCCTCCTAAAGATTTTATTTTATTTTATTTTTTTGGACAGCCATCTTTGTCCCTAGGTTATCTGCCTAATGACAGAGAGTCCTCTGTAGCCAATCAAACACGTCATCCCCACAGTTAACATCTTGAGCAGAGTTAAAGATTAAAAATGCTGGCAGCACATCCATTCTGGTGACTGAGCTGGGAGAAGATGAAGGAGTCGTGCTGATGCCAAGATGCCTAGGATTGCCTTCCCACTGATTTTGTGAGTGTGCCCATATCCTTCCAATAGATCCATTTTTTGCCTGAAAAAGCCAGATTCGGCATCTCTTAAGAATTTTTGTTGTCTTGGGGCACCTCGGTGGCTCAGTTGGTTAAGCACCTGCCTTTGACTCAGGTCATGATTCCAGGGTCCTGGGATCGAGCCCCACACAGGGCTCCCTGCTCAGTAGGGAGCCTGCTTCTCCCTCTCCTCCCAGCTTGTGCTCTCTCTCTCTTGCTATCTCTCTCTCAAATAAATAAAATCTTAAAAAAATACTTTATTAAAAAAGAATTTGTGTTGCCTTCATTTGGCTGACTCTGTCAGCAAAACCTGTGACTCTTAATCTCCAGGTGTTGAGTTCAAGCTCCACACTGGGCATAGAGCTTACTTAAAAAAAAAAAAAAGAATTTTTGTTGCCTTAAAAGAGCCAGCTTTAGTATCTGTTGCTTAACCAAGAATCTTAACTGATAGCCATAACCTAGAATTCCATTAAATTCAAAAAATATTTATTATTCTTGATGCACACTCAGCACCAAGACAGCGCTGGCTTTCAAACAGGTACAAGGACTAGCCCTATCCTCCAGGAGACTTAATCTGATATGGGAGACAGAACAGGGCACGAAGAACAATAAACATGAGCAAAGCTATAGGGATGCAGAAGAAGGGTGTCTGTTAGTAGGGTGAATGTGAGTGATTGAGATGTCATAAGAGGAACGTGATTTTTTTTTCAAAGATTTTATTTATTTGAGAGAGAGAGAGGGCACAAGTCGGGGGGGGAGGGGCGAGGGAGAAGCAGACTCCCTGCTGAGCAGGGAGCTGGATGTGGGACTTGATCCCAGGATTCCAGGATCACGACCTGAGCCTAAGGCAGATGCTTAACCGAATGAGTCACCCAGGCACCCGAGGAAGGTGGTATTTGATCAGGATTTCACCAAATAGAATATGGGAAGAGGGGCACTACAGGGAGAAGCATAAGCAATGGCAAGGAGATGGGCAAGAGCCGGGGTTGGGAGAGCAGGGGATCATAACAGTAAGAATTTTAATGTGACTGGTGGGTCAAGTACATGGTGTTGGAAGATGATTCTGGAAATTTGGAGTCAGGGTATAAAGGCCACTGTATGGCCATGTAAGGTCTTCATTCTTTAGTGTTGGGAGCTACTGAAACTTTTATTTATTTACTGAAACTTTTAAAAGAGTAGAGCATTGAGATTTGTGTTCAGAGACTTCCTTCTGGAAGACAGACAGGAGGGAGGAGAGACCAGGCAAGAGGAGATAGCAATGAGCGGGGATAACAGTGAGGATGGGATGTCCAGGAGCCATAGGAGAGATAATGTAGAATCTAAGGAGTTGGATGGAATCAAGGATAACTCCAAAGATTGCAGCCACAAAAACATGGAAATGTGGCCTCAGAGCCACGGCCTTGAGTGGTACAATGGCCAGAACAACACCAAACACAGAGGTTTCCCTGCTTACCTTACTCCTCAGAAGAACACAACTACCTTTGGCCAAATCAAGACTCAATCTCATCTCTGAATGAGAATTAGCAATACAGTTCCTGATTCCTGAGCAGTGAGGCTAGAAGAGGGTAAAGCCTGAGGTTCCCAACGCTGTTCTTTATTAATGCCTCTCTAGAAAAGTATTTTTCTCATGAAGAATCACAGAACATTTAACATATAAGTTCTTCATCAACGTTTCAAATTTTCCCCACCCTTCAAACAGCAAATAAGATTTGCCAAAGAAACCATGACATTGCAAAGGTACAGCTCACTGAAGTCTACTTAACTGTTACCCTTGTTTAGCTTTTTACCTTCATGACATCATTTTTAAGGGCCTTTGTCTTCTTCACAGAACTGCACCTGGACTATCATATCAAAAATGGGTGCCAATTATGGTATTTTAGTTAAAATGGGTTCCTGTGCATCACTGTCTTATGCTATAAGAGACCTGGCACCGGCAACAAAGGGTTGCTATTAATAGTACAACACAGAACACAAGCGGAAAACTTGAGTGAAATTATGTTTTTTAAAACCCAGTGTTTAGTGCCCAGAAAAGGGACAGACTGTGCAGCATCTGTGCTGGGGGGATATGGAACTAATAAATCATTGCCGTTTTTACTACACATAGGCAGAATATCATAGTACAGCCAAAGCCAAACATTTGCTGTCCGAGAAAAATGATTTACATTCCAGGGCTTTTTTTTTTTCCCACTCAGTTTGAGAGTTTACCCATTTATGCATCCAAAATGATTTTACCAATTTAACTGTCCTATAATCATTAAAGTTTTTTATTTGGGAAGGGTTAAATTTATGAATGAAATATTAATATAAACATATATATACATCCTTATGTTCAAACATAAAACATTCATTTCAAAGTCTGATTTGCAGATGTAAAGCCATGTAACATGTAAATTGGGCTGAAAAAAAGATATTTTGATGCATATAAAAAGAACTAGTTTTTTAAAAAACTACTAGTGAAGCTGGATGCTAACTCTTATCAGTCCAAGAAAGCAGTAAGAAAAGCGTATATATCTTTTTGCCGAATTAATTTTATCAGATAATCAAAGCAAGTTTATAAAAGACCTTAAACACTGATGAAGGTAAGATGTCCTTCTTCGGTAAATAACAATCTTGGGAAGATTTCTTAAGCTTCAGGCACATTTGGCCACCCTATCTGCTCTGGAATACATTAGTGTAATAAAAAGGGGCTTCTAAATAGTAATGCAGGCAGTTCCACTAATCACATTATCATCATAATGTATTGACAGTGAGAGAAGTCACAGAAAACAAGGACTGACAGGAAAACTGTTTCAGAATTCAAAGAACAATAGGCCAGTTATTTTGGCATGCCATAATCATTTTACCTATACATTCTTTTAGAAAACTGGTAAAATTTAGGAAGCAGAGCCCTAAAAGGGCTAATACATATTAGGAGTCTTCTGAACAGTCAGTGGCATTCAAATTTTTGTCCTAGGACTTGAAAAGTTAAAGGCATGGTCCTGCCAATTGTGAGATGCCCTCTCCAACACAGACCACCCACAAGTACGGATTTTCCATCTGGTGAACAAAACAGACAGCTCCCTAATTATTTTTAAAAAGGATTTTTCTCTCTAACATACTTTCTTTATTTGTCTGTGACCTGGAACTTAATGGAAAACCTGGTACATGCCAACTTCATTTCTTATAATGAAACATCCTATTTTATTGTTTTAACTGGGGTTTTTCAAAGGCTCTAAGATAGAAATTACTACCCCCAGAACTAATGCTCCAAACCAAGACAATTCCAATGAACAACTGTTTTCTCAGAACAGAGACTATCTTGTTTAAATATTAACCACTGAAGTTTTCTCTCAAAACTAACATGATGAAAATAGGAGGGAAATTATTTTCAATCATTTTTAACTGGGCATCCATACCGCTAGTGTCAAAATCTATGGCTTCTCCAACAAGATGGCCACCTCTGCCAAAAGCATGCTCAGAAATGCCAACTGTAATTAAAATCTGGCACCTGTCTTGGGCACCAAATTTGCTTCTAATATCTCCATGTTGAAATGTGTCTCAGCTTTGAGAGGACGTAAGATGCTTTTTGCCCTCTGCCCTTCGGAAAAACACTCAACTGGAAAAATTGACGGCTGTTATCCCGAAAATTACATTTTTTTACATCTTAACTATACTACATCTTCTCTGCTTTCTTTCCCTGAATCTGTTTGTTTAATTAGTCCCAAGAGAATCAGCATACATTCCCTTCACACATTTTGTTTTTATAAACCTCAGGAAAAATAGGCGGTGAATTTAAGTTCTTCCTAGTATGAAGTTGTGTTGGGGGTGGGGGGTGGCAACATGGATAGATTTCAATAAGAGGTTAGATACTATGGAAATGGGAAGCTATAGATGGGGGTGGGATGCTTCCCTAAGAAGGCTTTTTAGACACTAGAGCCCTAAATCCTGATTTGATGTATGTTGTCCTCTCTGCTGTCTATAAGCTTGTGCCCCAACTACTGTTTTGTTGAGCTGGGGCTCTCAAAATCTTAGTACAGGTTTTGTTCTTCAAACAATCTGTAGCATTTCCCAAGAAGAAACTCCCTTCTCTTACAAGCCTTTCAGATGCTTGACACCTGGCCCCACTTAAAGTGAGGACAGAGTAGTCTTTGGGCCCAGCTATCACATTGGAAGGGTAAATCTGTTGCACAGCTTGACCCCGACAAGCCCCATGGACAAAAGGCCAGAGTGTGAGACCAACCAGAGCAGATTCACTGGAGGGGAAGCTCCTGGGCAGGGCCCCTGTCCACCTTTCCTACTGTCTTATCCCAGGACCTAGAAGAGTGCCTTGCACAGAAAGGGTGCTCAATCAACACCTGCTGAAAGAACAGCAGCAGATCTGGTATTAATGTCCCTTGGTAAAGAGCACCTTATATTAATAGAGGGCCACACTGGCTTCAATAGTAAAAGGAACCTGATGATTATAAATTGTTGCAAGTACAGGAAGATGCACTTCTGAGACTCGTTAAGGGGTGCAGACATGCAGATGTTCTGACCTTTGGACTTTCCAGCCTCCCGCTTCAGAAGCGCTGTCAGCTACACCACTTACCCAGGCCACCCAGAGCTCCTAGAACACATCACTCTTCATGAGAAATGAAAAAGGGGTAAAGTAGTGTGACAGAATGTTTAAGGTACAAATATATTTTACTATTAAATAATATAGAAAGTGTATAAAAGTACTGCCCAATTTATGACAGAGTTCTGCTAAATTAAATTCACTAAGAATTTGCTTCTTGGAACTGAAAATGAATTTTTCTCCATGGAAAAGATGTTACAAATGATGGTTAGGGCCTCAGGAGAGCCCACAAAAACCCATTTAACCCCACAATGTCCCAAAGTGCTGGTTTAACTACACCCAAACACTTATGTAACAGCGTGTTCATGGGAAGAGAATCTGAGTTTAAACTAGGGAACTCCACAGCTATAGGAAACTGATACCCAGGACACTGCTAGTAGCTTGTGGGGGCCCCCCACCCTCCCACCCCGAAAGAAAGTCATCTTCCTGGATCAGAAATTCCTCGAATGCAGCATTTCTCTTAAGTTTTTTACTGCAACCCACAGGAAGAAACATATTTTATACTTTGTGGAAAACATATTTTATAAAGTTTTTTACTGCAACCCACAGGAAGAAATACATTTTAAACATGTTTTATATATTTTATAGCCCAGAAACATGCCCAACACCCCCCACACACATATTAAAAGAAACAAGTTTTATAAAACGAAATTTAACATGTGATATACTCTGACTAGAAAAATTTCTCTTATAATTCATTTTTAAAATGCTTGTCATGACCTAATAAATTAATTTCCAGCTCACTTGTTGGGATCCCCAGTCTGAAACACCATTGCCCTGAACGATCCAAAATGAGGAGCTAAGGGGTAGTGAGTGATGGCTGCCCACATGTGATTCTTCAACTTCCTATACCACATGACTAAATTTTATTTTATTTTTTAAATATTTTATTTATTTATTTGACAGAGAAACACAGCAAGAGAGGGAACACAAGCAGGGGCAGAGGGAGAGGGAGAAGCCAGCTTCCCGCCGAGCAGGGAGCCCAATGTGGGACTCGATCCCAGGACCCTGGGATCGTGACCTGAGCCAAAGGCAGACACTTAATGACTGAGCCACCCAGGTGCCCCACCACATGACTAAATTTTAACGTGATTATGAATAAAAAGATAAAAGACAATTTCCTGCAAATGTGTCAGAGATGCACGTGTCCCTTTGTTCAGGCTCCCACCTGTTTAATCAATTCCTTTCTCTTCCCTTCTCTACCTTGTCAAAGATACAGATGTTGGCAGAAAACTTGAGGATACAGATAATTATAGATACTAGATAACAGAAACTACAAATCATGCTGACGAAAAGCTGATGATCTGTAAACTTAAAAAAAAAAAGTTTCTGGTTATTCAGAACACATGGGTATAATTTAATCAATGCTTGGGCTTTCACCAGCAGAGCAATGTGTAAACATTGCTGGTAGTGGGAGTGTCATTACTACACCCTAGGTGCTGCCTCAGGAAGCAGACAGAAGCACAGTACACCAAGCCTTGTAGCCCCTTCATACAGACCTGTAGTTTCTCTCCAGAGAAAAGTCAAAGATTCTGGGTAAAGGGATGACTCTGGGGATTCCAGAGACAAGTGAGTAGCTGAGAGGAACCTCATGAGCCCAGGGGCAAAGTCCTCGTGAAGGCCATGCCCAATGAACACTTGAGTTCAGTAGATTAGAAAAGGGCCAATATTCTGGTTTTCGTGCTGGTGGTAGATTCAAGGAACCTGCTATGACCACTGCCAAGCCCTCCCATGTCTGCTTTGGCTAATGGTGACTGCATATTCCCATCCTCACAAGAGGTACGCAGTAGCCAAAGATGCAGTACTGGAGGGTCAGAGTGCCCATGGGATGAGACCCCTACCCCTCCTCAGTGAGTGTGGGCTTCTCAACCAAACCTACCTACACTCAGAGGTCATAAAATGAGGATTCTTCCCAAAAATCTCTCAGAATCTTGCACTGTGTCTGAGAACTTGGGACCCGTCTAGGAGTTCCTCCTCGGGGAGTCATCTCTGATATGTGTCCTAAGGGTTTTCATTAACACAGGTATGCATTTTTTGCATTCTATCACATTTTATTTAAAAATTCCATTCAGGGGCACCTGGCTGGCCCAGCCTACAGTAGAGCATGCAACTCTTGATCTCGGGGTCGTAAGTTTGAACTTATGCTGGACATAAGTTGGACACAAAGTTTACGTAAAATAAATAGAATCTTTAAAAAGTAATAAAATAAAAATTCCATTCAAAAAATGGGGGAGCATTATGTTCAAATTCAATCTTAAAAGTTTTAGTTTGAACTGACATTTCAAAAAAGGAAAATGCACCAATCTCATAAACACCTAGTTCCATTGAGTTCACCTTGGGCTTTTTATTTCTGTACTTTCATCCCTCCTATTGTAGGACTATTTTTATTTTTATTTTTATTTTTTAAGATTTTATTTATTTATTTGACAGAGAGAGACACAGTGAGAGAGGGAACACAAGCAGGGGGAGCAGGAAAGGTAGAAGCAGGCTTCCCGCGGAGCGGGGAGCCTGACATGGGGCTCGATCCCAGGACCCTGGGATCACGACCTGAGCCGAAGGCAGACGCCTAACGACTGAGCCACTCAGGCCCCCCTGTAGGACTATTTTTAATAAATAAAGTGATTTTTTATTGATATACTAAATAATGGAAAGATGCATATAGTGCCAATACCACAATATAAATAGCTTTGTTTCATTTGGATTCCTATCTTATCCATTTACAATTCATTTTAACCTACTTTATCAATGATGAATTACTCATATATCTTTTAAAGATTTTATTAATTTCTACACCCAACATGGGGCTCAAACTTACAACCTCAAAATCAAGACTTGTACTCTTTATTTACTGTGCCAGCCAGGCACCCCTCATATTTTAAAATCAGCAAAAAGCATACTATATCAATTGGGGTTCTATCAACAGCAGATAATGTATGATTATATGTTTGTACTGGTGATCAGAAAAAAGACTCCCAGCAGGATTGAAGGCAAGAATTTTCAGAGGAAACTCCACAGACAAAAATTATATATTTTTCACATTTCGCATCTGTCAATATGGTTCATAAAACCAAACAATGAAAGTTCTGTTAGAAAAACAATAAATGTGGGGCGCCTGGGTGGCTCAGTCGGTTAAGCGGCTGCCTTTGGCTCAGGTCATGATCCCAGGATCCTGGGATCGAGCCCCACATCAGGCTGCTCAGCAGAGAGCCTGCTTCTCCCTCTCCCTCTGCCTGCTGCTCCCCTTGCTTGTGCTCTCTCTCTCTCTCTCTCTCTCTGTGTCAAATAAATAAATAAATAAATAAATCTTTAAAAAAAAAAGAATAAATGTGAAACAAGGTTAACACTGGGCACTGATTTTTTTTTCTTTTTTAAAAAAAGATTTTATTTATTTATTCGACAGAGAGATAGAGAGAGCCAGAGAGCACAAGTGGGGGGAATGGCAGAGGGAGAGGGAGAGGGAGAGAAGCAGGCTTCCTACTGAGCAGGGAGCCCGATATGGGGCTCGATCCCAGGCCCCTGGAATCAGGAGCTGGGCCCAAGGTAGACGCTTAATTAAGACTGAACCACCCAGGCACCCTCCTGCACTGATTTTTTTTTTGGCAAGTCCTCCCATAAAGGAAATGTATTTTTAGGAAATGCATCAGTGAGTATTTGGATCTGTACCTCCCACCATATATTCATAGACATACATGTGTGTATTTATGTATGTATGTCTATAACCGGGTACACGCATACATATTTCCAGAACAGTAAAAGTCCTACAGTCCTTAAGATAAAATAGCAGGGGGCACTGCCCATTAAGTTATCAGTTCCAGGCCTTTACTTTCTAATTGACAACTTCAGGGCTACTTTCATCACTTGTCAACTTCAAACCGACACTCAATTTTTCCTTTTAGATGATGTTGCATCTGTAATACAGCAGTGTTTCTGACATACTGCAGCATGTTCTGTTAGGAATATTTCTTCAGAAGCACAGCTTAATAGAAGGTGGAAAGGCAGAAAACCTGCTAAATGTTTTTCACATCTATCAACTACTCAAAAGAATACTGTGGAAAAAAACCCCTCATTTTTACACTTAAAATATTTTCCACTAGCCTTAGCAATAATTCCAACTATTTAAAGTAGATATGGATTTAAATAAAATAAAAAAAGGTATCTGTTACAACAAAAAATATCTTTAGCCTAACATGGTGGAGATAATGAACCATTAAAGATGACATTTTATGTCAATTAACATACAAAAACCACAGCAAAATATCTGGCTCCAAACTGATTTTTAAAAACCATGAGACAAGCAAAAATACTAAATAGTTAAAGTTGCAACTGTCCAGTCTATTAAATTGCCTCATATGAAAAAAATAAAATTGTTTTCATAGGTGCTTTGAGCATGTTTTCATGATTTAAAAAAAGCAACCCAAAATAAAAGAATCGAACTTAATTAAAAAAAAATTTGTTTTAAGTAATCCCTACACCCAACATGGGGTTTGAACTCATGACCCTGAGATCAAGAGTTACATGCTCCACCAACTAAGCCAGCCAGGTGCCCTGAAACTTAGTTTTATAAGTATAAAATGTTAGATTAAAATCAGATCATTCTGTTTAATTAAACTCTACTTAGGGAATATGCATTTTCAACTACATATAGAGAATCACATGCCTGGAATTTTCCCAGATAATTTCAATTTCAAATATTTTGTCCCATTATTCACTTCCACAAATGTACTTAAATCATGTGCTCAGTGAGTACACCAATTTCCAAAAATTAGAAATTTTTTATAAAATTTCTATTTTTTTATAAAAATATAGTCACCTTGTGTAGGCAAAGAGGATAGATAGGTTTTACATTTTGATTTTTGTTTCTGGCTTTCATGTGTTATATACAAATGCATTTAAATCATTGCTAAACCACTGGAGAACTCCTTTAAGAATGACTACAAATGCTTATGTTCTAGAATTGGATTTAGCCAAATAGTTGCTATTATGGTTTTCCGTGTTTATGACACAATGTATGATTAAAACTTAGTAGAACTATTTCCGCACTTTAGAGGCTTGTACTCCAAAGAGTAATGGAATTTACAAATAATAATACATATGTGTGGGCACTAAATAACATGCTGTGTATATAGAGTGACTACAAGCCCTGGTTAGCCTGAAAGTCCCTGGCTGACTCCTAATGCCCCAGTATCAATATTAATAGCACTCCTTTCACTCTCAAAAGTGTCCATATTTGGATGATAAATTCTAAGGCCACACTATTCATCAATGTTAAGACTGGTAGATTGCTGGTTTTCTTTCTTTCTTTCTTTCTTTTTTTTTTTAAGTAGGGTCCTCACCCAGCGTGGAGCCCAGGGTGGAGCCCAATGTGGGGCCTGAACTCATGAACCTGAGATCAAGACCTGAGCTGAGATCAAGAGTCCAAAGCTTAACCGACTGAGCCACCCAGGCGCTCCTAGATTGTTGGCTTTCTAACAGCATTTTTTATCACTATCATCTTCAAGATCTTCAAGTGGGTGATTTTTCAAAATTTAATTGGTTGTGACCTAAAATTTAGCCTTGCATCAAAGGGTGAACACAAGATACTAGGTCAGCATAGCCTTGTCAAAAGAATTCTACCTTTGGAACAGGACTGGTGGTTGGGATCCCAACTCTGTTTCTCAGTTTCATATTGGGGGAGGTACATACCCCTCTGCTCCTTGGTTCCCTGATCTAGCAATGGACACAGTGAACTGATGTAATGCCAACCAGCACAGGACTTCACAGTCATAAGGGGGCGCCTATGAGTCATACCACCCCATTCAAATCCTGGCTCCACCTCTTCGGAGCTAGTAACCTTGGGCAGAACCAGCCAGGGGGCCCTAATATCAGCCGCTCTGAATAAGAATTAAGCCAGATTGTATGTTGGTGATGTAGGAAAGACGTTATTAGGGTTCGAAGCCGATGGCAAGAGAGAATTCTTGAGATGTCTTTGGTGCAAAAAAGGTGATTTTATTAAAGCACAGGGACAAGACCCATGGGCAGAAAGAGCTGCAATGGGGTCATGAGGAGTGGTCCATTATACACTTTCAAGTTGGGAGGGGGTTAGGGATAGCGTAACTCTCTAAGCAATTCTGGAATTCCAGGACCTTGAGGGGGCTAGCTATTGTTGGGAAAAGTTCATGTATTACCGTCTAATAAAACCTTAGTCATGAGACCCTTCAGATGTATATCAGTGGGCCATACGCTTGGGGGATGATTGCCAACACGTATCTTGGAGGCTTTAGAGATAAAGGAAGTTTCCAAAGGAATTCTTATACGTGAAAGTAGACTTACAGGCTTGGCGGGGGTGGGGGTGGGGTTAGACTAGAATTGCCTTTTGCCCTTAGCAAAGTATTTTTTTTTTTAAAGATTTTATTTATTTATTTGAGAGAGAGATAGAGAGCACAAGAGGGAAGAGGGTCAGAGGGAGAAGCAGACTCCCTGCCTGTTGAGCAGGGAGCCCGATGCGGGACTCAATCCCGGGACTCCAGGATCGTGACCTGAGCCGAAGGCAGTCGCTTAACCAACTGAGCCACCCAGGCGCCCTTGCCCTTAGCAAAGTATTAACATCAAGTGAGTCCCTAGAGGAATGTCACTCTGCCTGTTTCAAGGACTTGTCAGTCGAACCTAGAGTAGGCTCTAGGTAGTAAGGAAATTTAATCATTTTTCTTCTGCCTTTGTTTCCCACATCATTGGGATGGCAGTGCTGAGGAGAGAACTTCAGAGCTTTCAATTTAGTTAATGTACTTTTCATAAAATTAATTTTAACCATTTTAAAGTATACAGTTCACTGGCATTTAATAAATTCATAATGTTATACATGCATCACCATTATCTAGTTCAAGAACATTTTCATCACCCCAAAAGGAAACCCCATACACATTAAACAGTCATTCCCCATTCCCTCCTCTTCTCTAGCCACTGGCAACCACCAATCTTTCAGCTTTTTAATAGTGTTTATTTCTAAGGTGATGTTCTCTATCTGCTCATTCATTGTGTGTATATTTACACACACTTATTTACTATTAAGTCCTTGAACATACTTATGGCTGATGCTTAATGTCCTTGTCTGTTAATTATAACATATGGATCATCTTGAGTTTGGCTTCAATTAACTGCTTTCCCCCTCTTGTTTCCTCATCTATATAGTGATTTTTTTCTTAATTTTATTGATATAACTGACATATAATATTGTATTCATTTAAAGTATATGACATAATGATTTGATATAGTGATTTTTGGTAAGACTTTGGACATTATGATTAATATGTTCTAGAGATTCTAGATTCTGTATATTTCTCTGAAGAGTGATTTTTATTCCAGCCGACAGTTAATTTGGCTGAACACAAACACCACACTCGGCCTCCTCTGTGGTGAGCCGCAGCTAGGATTTCTACTCGTTCTTTCAGCTTCCAGGGGCTGCTTTTTCCCCTGTTCCACTGGAAGTTCCTCTACACAGACACAGCTCAGTGGCTAGCCAAGGATTTGTGCCATTTCATACGTAAATTTTGGAATTTATTCCTTCTTGGCTCCTTCCCCTCCTAACTTTCTGGCTGCTCTGCCAGCCTCTACCTCTGCCTTCTAGCACCTCAATACAGTACAGCTGCGCTTTTTGCCGCATACATAAGGTAGATTTCGAAGTGCCTTCAGGTAAAAAACCATCAAGTTGCAAACTTTATCCAATACAGTCTGTGTTTCAAGGGTAGATTCTACTCTAGTTTCTGCCTGACTGTGCTTGCTCTCCACTGCCTTAAAATAGTTGGTTTTTATTTTTTTTTTAGATTTTATTTGAAGAGAGAGAGAGAATGAGTGGGGGAAGGGGCAGAGGGAGAAGCAGGCCCCAAATAGTTGGGTTTTTTTTTTTTTTTTTTGCATGGGGCACCTGGGTGGCTCAGCTGGTTAAGCATCTGCCTTCTGCTCAGGTCATGATCTAGGACTCCTGGGATCGAGCCCTGCATCGGGCTCCCTGCTCAACGGGAGTCTGTTTCTCCCTCTGCCTCTCCCCCACTTATGTGCACTCTCTCTCTCAAATAAAGTCTTTAAAAAAATAAAAATATTTTTGGCAAATTATATACAGTGGGATTAGTGCAATCAAGCTACTTAACCATTCATGAAAACTACCTCATTTTTAATAGCTACATCATTATTATGGTATGACTATACCATAATTTACTTAGCTAACCTCCAATTTATGGACATTTTATATTATCATCTCTTTGGGTAACAATAAAAGAATCCTCCTTTCCAAAGGTGTCCAGACTAGATGACTGAAATATAGATTCAGTGAACAGGTTTCAGAAATGGGTTTGGCTTCTGCTCCATCCCTTAGTAGGTATGTAAATTTGGATAAGTCAATTAACTTCCCTGAATCTCATTTTCCTCATATGTAAAATGGACCAAAGAGTTTCCCCATGATAATATTAATACATAAAAGCACAGTGCTTGGCACATAGAGCTCAATAGAGTGTAATCCTCCTCAAAAATAAGAACAGGGTACAGGAGAGGGCAGATCTGGTATTAAGATGAATAGTATAGGGTAAGTGGGGCAAGAGAGATCAGCTGGAATGGGAGGTCACAGGGGAAAGGTGAAAGAAGAGAAGAAAAAAGAGAGGCCAAAAATAATATATCTTTGTACAAGATAAGAATCCATCAAATGCTTTTCTGGTTCAGAAGTACTTTAATCAACACTTGTAAAATAGGCAAAGTCCCTGCCCACAACTCTTGCACTTTTAGCACTTCTCTGAACCTTCTAGGGTCCTGGTGCCTGAGTTACAACTACAAAAATTGTTTTCAGGAACTGTCCTAGCCAGCAGCCTTCCTAAAGCTTCCCTCAACCTCAGGAAGACCTCACAAAAACATTAATGCTTGTACTATGCACACAACCTGATTTTTATATTGTAGTAAAACAGGTACTATGGAGAGGGGACATGTGGAAGGAGTTGATTTCTTCTGATGAACACACCCATTGTTTATACTTGTTCCAAGCCTTCTAACATGATACTATTTCCTCGTATTGTTCTGTGGCCCACTAGTTGCCATCTCCACACATTCATCTATCACAAGATTCATAAATGGATGGAACCCCCACAATATTCCTTGGACATGTCTGCCACCATTTAATTTCAATGATAATTTCTTCTCCATAAATTTTTTCAACTTGGGAGGGTGAGCTTTGCTCATGGTGTCTACTCGGCGAGCTCAAAGATGCCTCCAAATGGAATTCAAGGCGTTCCTCATGCTCCCGTGGTAGGCCCGGCATTCGAACAGAGCCTTTCTGACCGCATCACTGGAGAACATTACCCTGGTGATTCTGAACACATATGTTAGCAGAGATTGCCTGCTAACACCGTCTCTGAGCTGACAGACATGTACCGAAGTAGTATGAGATCCTCAAGAGAGGATCAACATAACATCTCCTTGGGGGAAAAAAAAAGTCTTATAAAGGAACCAGGCTTAAAATGGGAATCCTGAGCAAGAGGAACCTAAGGTCTAAAGGGGACAATGGTTTCTCCCAGATAATACTGATCTCTTGGTATAGGGCCACCTCTCTCCTGCCCAGTCCCATCGATGTCCTTTGGAAAGAACTAGACCTTAATATGAAGCACAGAAATATTACTGAATGTGTACAGTTTTCTCTGGGTCACCCATGGGAATTGGAAAAGCTGTTTCCCACTGGCCAGATTAAGAGACAAGCAACAGGGCTGCAGATGAACCTGGGACTCTCACTGCCACAGGATCCTGGAGCAGGAGGGCCATCACTAAGCCACAGGGACCACTCTGATCTGATAGGGGGAGAACCAGGGACATTTCAGGTAACTTATCTAACTCCTAGAGGAGGGCAGGCAGTGGGGACGTGGAGCACTGAGATTTTTTTTTTAAGATTTTATTTGCTTGTTTATTTATTTTTTAGAGAGTGAGCAGGCACAAGCAAGGGGAGGAGCAGAGGGGGAGGGAATCTCAAGCAGACTGCGCTGAGCACGGAACCCAACATGGGGCTGGATCTCATGACCCTGAGATCACGACCTGAGCCTAAATCAAGAGTCAGACGCTTTACCAACTGAGCTACCCAGGCACCCCAGGGCGCTAAGATTTAAAGTTACATTTGGGGGCGCCCGGGTGGCTCAGATGGTTAAGCGTCCAACTCTTGATTCAGCTCAGGTCATGACGATATCAGGGCCATGAGATTGAGTCCTGCCTTGGGCTCCACACTCAGTGCAGAGTGTGCTTGAGATTCTTTCCCCCTCCTTCTCCCTCCCCCCTGCTCCTCCCCCTGCTCACACGTGCATGTGCATTCTCTCTCTCTCTCTCTCTCTCTCTCTCTCTCAAATCATAAATAAATCTTTAAATACTCACTTTTGTACTGGTCAGTAGGCAAAGTCTGGAGCACCCTGATATACACATCGTTATGCCCAGGTAGATTCTGTAGACTAATTCTTACCTTATCTTGAATTCTTACCTAATCTGGTTTTCTTCATGGCTTCAGTTAAAGAATCGTTCTTGGCATCATCAGCAGAGATCCTGAAGCTGGGCTGGCCCACAGTCAGGGTCATTTGCCATTTCCACATGTGACCAAGAACCTGAATTCTGCCGTCATGTTGGGGAACTCTCCATCTTATGAGCCAATGGAAGCTGGAAATGCTTCCCTATTCCCTCAACCCCAAGAGCTCTGCCTGTCACACACACTTGCCCCAGCCTGGGAACTCAGAGTCAGCCACACAAAGAAGCAGGAACCATGCACGAGCAGCTGTTTCAAAGTAAAACCTCCATATTAGCTGTGATACTTAAACCATCTATCATAGCAAACCTAAAGAGAAAAAAGCAAACTAACAAAAAATATTCAGTTTTACTTGTTCCACTTGCAGCATGGCCCCCTTCCCTTCCACCCTCATCCATGAAGGCACAAAAAGAAAATAACATATCACAGTAACAAGAGGAAATAAGTAGCCATTGTCTCCACCTTTTATAGGCAGATGTTTCATGGGATTTGCCTGCAATACTTAAAGGCACATTTGTGATTCTGATAGCCTAAGACTAAACTGTATTACAGACTGACTACTGTCCAGAGCCTAGAGCTACAGTTTACAAGCTTGTTCTGCCTTCTTTCAGGCCCTCCATGCTTATAAATGACACCTTCCAGTGTCTTAAAGTATGAGAGGCAGCTAGCCCCAAATTCTCAGGCTGCTAATGGTTTCACATAAAATGAGCTCCTACAATTTTATTACCACCCTGGTGCGAATTCACAGGTGAGGGGCCACCAGGGAAAGGATGTGGATATGTCTCTCACTCCTGGCCTCCTAACTTTTCCAAGTGCAAGGAACTTTTCCACTCAATATTTCAAATGATTACTCCAACTCCCAAGGCTGCTGATTAAGCCAAATAGGCTCTACTACTATGTTACTGAGAGAAAGAGGAGTAAGTCATCAAGTCGCCTCTCTGGAGAGTGAGGGGATTTGATTTTGCATTCTAACTTTACCCCTGTAAAGCTGATTAAGCAACCCACTGATCCTTTACATTTTGACTTAAATATACATTTAGTGGGTATTAGTCAATTAGAATGTTGACAAATAACTACTGGAAAATGTTAAATTTCACTTTCCAATCAGATAAGCCAGACATAGGTTTTGTATACATGTATCTCACAACACAAAGATTATTGATACTTAGAAAAGTGATCATATTAGCATTAGAGATTCTATAAAGTGCACAATCTGGTACCTCTACATTTACGTGAAGTTTAAACAATATACAAATGCCAAATACAGCACCAATGACTGCTTTTTAAAGAACTCTAGAAACCTTTAAAACAGGGCTGATTATCAGGAAATACATGAAATTCACATGTTCAGCTATATCTAACTTTGTATGACTATTTCTTTACCTTTGAAAGTGACTTATGGCAGCAGTGCTTGGGTGGCTCAGTTGGTTGAGCATCCGAAGCCCCGAGTCGGGCTCTGTGCTCAGTGCAAAGTCGGCTTGAGAGATTCTTTCTCTCCCTCCTCCTCTGCCCTCCCCGCCGCTTGTGCACGCTCAAATAAATAAATAAATAAATAAATAAATAAATATTTTTTAAAGAGACTTAAAGCAGGCTAAATAGATAAGTGGATAGGCAGTAGGTCTAAGAATATACTTCTGCAGGGGAAAACAACCTAAAGCCATACACACTAAACATAATTTCCCAATTTTCAAAAGCAGTTGATAAACAGTGGCTGTTTAATGAGGGAACTTCATTTTCTCAGTATCTTCTAAAACTAGAAAAGGCAAATTAAATTTTAAATGTAAAACATGTGAAAAACAGTTCAATATAGCAGACTCTACTTTTAAAACTTTTTAAAAATTTCAAATTTAAATAAAACAAAAGTTCACATAAATGGTTTACATAAGAAAGCCTTCAAAAAACAACAAAACTGAACTTAAAACTTACACATAAAAAGTTTTCCTTTTTAAGACCAAAGATCGGGGCGCCTGCGTGGCTCAGTCGTTGGGGGTCTGCCTTCGCCTCGGGTCATGATCCCAGGCTCCTGGGATCGAGCCCTGCATCAGGCTCCCTGCTCGGCAGGAAGCCTGCTTCTCCCTCTCCCACTCCCCTGCTTGTGTTCCTGCTCTCGCTATCTCTCTCTGTCAAATAAATAAATGAAATCTTAAAAAAAAAAAGACCAAAGATCATCGAAGATCATTTGTCAGAGGCTTAGAAGTAGTGAAAACTAAACTAGCTGCCAAAAATTGTTTACTCCGTAGCACATAACACCCACTAAGTGACCTGCAGAGAAAATGCAAGCTTAATTTATTATGCATGCTTCTGGTTTTACTTCCTGTTAAAATACTCATTGCCATATTCTACTCTTTTTTCATGCACTTTATCTTATTAATCAAAAATAAAGGCAAAGGAAGGAACACAGGGGAAAAAAGTGGGAGTGGCAAGAAACAAACAAATCAGGATTTCTCAGTCAGAAATTTAAGATAACCTGTGCATTAAGAATAAATCTATGGGGTGCCTGGGTGGCTCAGTCAGTTAAGTGTCTGCCATCAGCTCAGGTCATGATCTCAGGATCCTGAGATCAAGCCCCACAATGGGCTCCCTGCTCAGCGGAGAGTCTACTTCTCCCTCTCTCTCTGCCCCTCCCCCGGCTTGCCTTCTCTCTCTCTTGCTCACTTTCTCTGTTAAATAAATAAACAAACAAATAAATAAATCTAAAGAATAAATCTATGAAGGGGTGCCTGGCTGGCTCAGTCAGTACAGCAATCTTTGGGTTGTGAGTGTGAGAGCCCCACTCTAGGTATAGAGATTACTTAAAAATAAAATCTTAAAAAAAAATAAACCTATAAAAAAAGAATAAATCTATGATAAAGTACATCATGAATACTTTTTTCCTCTCAAAAGTGTAGGATTAAAAATTGGAATTGTTACATTTACTATATTCTCAACATATTTTTATATACATAGTAGCTTTTGGGTCTTCCCAGATTCAAAAGCACCAGCCAAAACACAGAGCCAGAGGGAATGCAGAGAACGGAAAGTGTTGAGCAAAGAGCCTGCGCCAGATAAGCCGGAACTGTAGACAGTCCTGCAAGCGTAGCAACACCAGGGCCTGCCTGTTAGTCCCAAAGATATATAAGCTCTTTGTCAGGGAAGCTCTGGAATGTCATCTGTCTTAAATTACATCCACCTGGGATTATGTTCCACTGACCAATATGGACAGATTACTGGAATTTGAAAACCTCACTTTTTGGGTAATTGACATTTAAGCTGTTTGAAGTTTCTCATTAAGGTTGCTTAAGAAATTAACAGCAGATGTAGGAAACTAAGTGTATAGTATTCAGAGAAATGAAGTCACCTGAAGGCTCCAAATAACTAGAAGCATTTAAATGTAGTAAGTGCATTAGGAGGAAAGGATGAACTAGCCTGCCCCACAGGCTACAATTTCATCACTTTTTCTCTATTCCTACTAGGTTTCCCAGCACATTTTAAGTGTAATTAAAGGAAAGGAGAAAGACAAGAGGTTGACATGATGAGGGACTACAACCTAGACCACAGTTCTAAGAGCGAAGCACTAACTTGATGGAGGCTGAGAGAGAGTAAACATCTCCACCGCCTACCTGATGCCAACAGGATGTAAATCTGAAATCCTGGGCTGGCTTTGGAGGCCCTTTGCTGCCTGGCCCCAAACCCCCTGCTCAGCTTCATGCCCAGCCCTTTTGCCACTAGGCAACCCTGACTCTACAACAACCCCCTCCTCACCCTCCTGCTGTGCCTTTGCATATGCAGTTCCCTCAGCCAGGAATGCCCTTCCCTCTCCTATCATCCTTTCAAATCTGCTCAGAGGTCAACTTCCCTGGGAATAGTCCCCATGCCCTCTAAAGTCACTCCTGCCTCTGCTTTACCACTTCCCATGCCACATTCAGTTTGCTCAACATTTACTAAGTACCCACCATGGGCCACAGCACTAGGCTGGCTATTCAAAGAATAAAATATAATAGTGGTAGAATTGTCCTTTCAGGGTCTCATTCCCTGACCCAGGCACCTTAGACTACACACATATCTTACAAAAGATGTGCCAAATAAAGCACCTCCAGGTACCTGGCATGGGGACCTGTGGAAACTTTCTTCCCTTCCTCATTTTTAGGAGCCGCCTAGGACTTAGGAAGAGGCATAGTTCTTATCCTTTCCAGGAGAATGTATAAATGAGTGCCTGAATAATAAAAAGAAATGTGTCAGGGCGCCTGCGTGGCTCAGTCGTTAAGTGTCTGCCTTTGGCTCGGGTCATGATCCCAGGGTCCTGGGATCGAGTCCCACGTCGGGCTCCCTGCTCAGCGGAGAGTCTGCTTCTCCCTCTCCCACTCCCCCTGCTTGTGTTCCCTCTCTCGCTGTGTCTCTCTCTGTCAAAGAAATAAATAAAATCTTAAAAAAACAAAAAAAGAAATGTTTTATAAGTACCTCTTACTTAAAAAGAACACCATCAATATGTTTTAGAATTTCTTGTTGTAAAGAAATGTTCTACGAAGTAAATACTTCTCCCATTTACCTGCAGGATAAAATGAATAATGATTCCTGTAAGAAAATGGTTTTGCCCTTACTAAAATAAAAGCCAAATTTAAAAAAAAAAAACCCACAGAAAGAACACCACATCAAGCAGTAAGCCATATGGTTGTGAAGATAAAGGTAAGTTTTTTATCCTTCATTAACAATAATCTTGGAAATACTAACATTTTTACTATGCCTCAAAAACAGTACACTAATTAGTAAAATACACCTGTGTCAACAGTCCTGTTTCTATCTTTAAAAGTCATTTCTTCAGCTGATGCCTGGGGTCCTCATTTAGCACATTAAATGTGTGTGGAGCCTAAAAACTGCTCATCGCTGCTGGTCACTGGCTAGTTGCTAACGCTTAGCGGTTCCCACATACAACAAAATGTGTGGAGCCAGCCAGCTGGTTTCAGAAACTTGTTGATGAGCAGTTCCACCCAGGCACTACGTGGAGACAGAAATAAGGAAGCATGGAGCCTTGTCCTCAAGGAGCGTACAGCCCACCAGGCATTGGAACAACAACAGAACTCTGCCCCTATCAGCCTGTGGGTTCATTTAATTCCCAACAAAGAAGTCCGAGAGTAGGAGGCTCTTCTCCAACAGTGGTCAGTAATCCAGTGTTGGCCATACATGTTTTTAGCCAAATCCAGAAGGTCAAGCCTTTGAGGACACCTCACCCTAGTTATCAACCAGGGTATCTGGGGTGGGGGTGAGGAATGGTGTGGGGCAGGGAAAATACAAAAACAGAAAAAATTTTGGAATAAAAGCAAATATTGTTTTGGATCCTGCTAAGATTCCTACACTGAACTGAAAGACAGTGACTTTTTTTCTTTTTAACACACCTTCCAGTTGCTGAGTTGATCCTGAGTTGAAAGAAAGTAGTGTGTTCCCCAGGTGAGAAATTCTGCAATAAACAGAATGTACTTGGGACAGAAATACTGGCTGGAGGGAGATTTATACCACATGGACTCAGACAGGCTGGGTTCTTCCAGTGATACCTCAATGCCAAGGTAAAGCCATGTTTTGCCATTAAAATATCCCCTCCACCCACAACTCATATTCGTAAACAAATAATGTAGACAAGCATGTGCAGACACCCCTTTATGCTTTCAAAAACTCTTTCAAAAAAAAGGAGAATATAAGGAATCTGAAAACAGCCCTGGACTGTGTTCAAAAACTCAAGCCAAGAAAGAACCTTCAGATTTGACATCTTAAATTAGCAGGAATGTTTAGACAAATCTATAATCTAGGAAAACATACATACACCCACACTCACATAAAAAGTTTGCCTTTCCACCCTCTCATGTCAAGTGAATAATGAGTAATGAATTCTGTTTACTGTGACCCTATGGTGATTTTTTCATTCAAGAATATTTCATAAGTACCTACTATGTGTCAGGCACTACATTGGGCAGAGACATAAAGAATACACATGGAGTTTCCAGTCTAGTGGATGAGACCAAACGTAAGAGGGAAACGCACCCATTCACATCACATTAAACAGGATGCTCTGAGGGAGGAACATGGGGTTGTGAGGGAAGACATGCTTTAGATGGTCATCCCCCTCCCCAAGGAGGTGGCTTTTATGTATTTATCTTACTTCCTTTTCACATTCATTGTTTACCGATGTTCTTATGAGCCAGGCACCATGCATTCAGTGCATCTCATTTAATTCTAACCACTCGCTGTGGTAAGTAAAAATCTGCTTTACAGATGACAAAACTAAAGGGAGTTGGCTAGTAAGTGGCAGGGCTAGGGCTATCACTCAGGTTTGTGTGACCTTGGGGAAGTGTCTGAACCCCTCTGACCCTCAAACCCCATGGTCTGCCTTCCTTGCTGGAAAAAGCAAGAGAAAGCCAACGATGCCAGCACGAGCACAGTATGTGAGAAGGGTGGAAGCAGATGAGCTACAAGGGGTAGAAGGAACAAGACCAGACATGCCCTAGGGGGCCAAGGGAAGGAGCTCTAAGGATGCTAAGCAGAGGGCTGAAATGAACTGATCTGTGTACTTAAAAATGGTTTGGAAGAAACCACAATGAAATACCACTTTACACCCACTAGGACGGCTACGATAAAAACAATGGAAAGTAACACATGTTGGCAAGAATGCAGAGAAACCGAAACCCTTATGCACTGCCAGTGAAATGTAAACTGGTGCAGCCACTGTGGAAAAGTTTGATGGTTGCTCAGAAAGTTAAACATAGAATTACCATATGACCCAACAATTCCATAGCTAGGTATATACCTAAAAGAACTGAAAACAGGTACTCAAATGAACAGGTACTTAGGCATGAATATTCATAACAGCACCATTCACAAGCACCAAAAGGTGGAACAACCCAAATGTCCATCAACTGATGAACGGGCAAACAATATAATATATACCTACAGCAGAATACTGTTCAGCCACAAAAGAGAATGAAATACTGACTGATACGTGCTACAACATGGATGAGCCTTGAAAACATGCTAGGTGAAAGAAGCAGTCACAAAAAGCCATATATTATATGATTCTATTTATGTGAAACATCCAGAGCAGGTAGACACAGTGACAGAAAGCAGACTAATAGTTCTGCCAGGGGCTGGTGGAAGAGGGAACAGGGAGTGACTGCTAAGAGGTAAAAGGTTTTCCTTTGGTGTGATGAAAATATTTTGGAACTAGATAGACTTAGAGTTGCACGACATTGTAAATGTACTAAATTGTACATTTTCAAATGGTTAATTTTATAATATGAATTTTACCTCAATTTTTAAAAATGGCTTGGAGGGGTACAAGTGGATATAAAAGACCTTTTTCAAAATGGTCCTGATAAGAGATGACCACCACCAGGCTGGTGGCAGTGAAGACAAAGAAAAAGGGACAGATCCAAAAGATATTTTTGGAGTGGTCCAATAGGTCTTGATAACAGAATACACATGGTAATATCTATGCAGGTCACGTGTAACATCAAAGGCAATGAGGGAGGTAAGCCAGGCAGCCAATTAGACAGATGCCATAAGCTCAAACCTGAATCTAGGAGAGTGGGTAGGGTAAGCCTTATAATGGCTCCTTAAAGACATCCAAGTCCTAACTCTCAGAACCCGTGAAGTCATTAGGTTACATGACAAAGTGGAATTAAAGGTGCAGATGAAATTAAGGTTGCTAATCAACTGCCCTTGAGATGCAAAGGATAGCCTGGATTATCCAGGTGGGCTCCATTTTAATCAACAGGTGACCTTATAAGAGGAAGAATGAAGCAAGAAAAAGAAAAAGAATAAGAAAAAAAGATGGTGGCGGGAGAAGACTTTGACCCACTTTGCTGGCTTTCAAGACAAAGGAAGGGGCCATGAGCCAAAGAATTGGGCAGTCTCTAGAAGCTAAAAAAAGACAAGGAAATGGATTCTCCCCTAGTCCCTCCAGAAAAGAATGCAGCCTTGCCAACACCTTGGTTTCAGCCCATTGAGACTCATTTCAGACTCCTGATCTCCAGAAGTGTCAGATAATAAATCTGTCCTATTTTAAGCCTCTAAGTTTGTGTCAATCTGTTACAGGAGCAGTAGAAAACTAATACAGTAGGGAAGAGTTGACAAGAGGGAAAACTCAACAGACCTGGCAACAGATGGGGTGTGGGCAGGAAAGGGAGATGAAGGCATCAACCGTGACTCAGGGTTTTGGTCCCAGATGATCTTAACAGAGGAAATGGTGGGAAAAGCCATTAGAGGGGGTGAGGGCTTCAGAGAGAAGGGACAGATGGCTGCTGTGTGAGAGGGCCAGGGAAGGATGGCTTCTAGGAGGAAGCAGCATTTGGGACAGGTTCTGAAGGATGGACAGAACCTAAGGATGAGAAGTGGGAGGAAGAAGGTCAGCAAACTGGAGAGGAGAGAGGGTTCAGTGGGTGTGAGGCATGGTGAGAGTTCTGGTTGAATGATGCAAGGTAAGCCGTACTGGAAGAGATGTTAAAAAGGTGGATGATAAATGAGGAGGCATGTGCACACCATACTCGGGGGTCCCGACTTCATGCAGCCGGCAGTTAGAGGGTTTCAGGGAATTTATGCTGTGAAAGGGGGTGATCAGAGCCCACTTTAGGAAACTTAACGTCAGTAAGAAGTGAGTCTAAGTGTGGAGGGTCCGGGGGGGGGGGGGCAGGGAGCTTTCTAAGTAAGTCCTCTCCCCAGTCTCAGGCATGTTACCAGGTCACCTGGTAAATCCCTGACTTTTCTGCAGCACAGGGAGACACTGATGACCCAAATTCACAGCCTGGACCCTTGTCCAGAGACTGGAGGACAGGAAAGGCACCACAAGCCTCTCCTATGTTCACTTTTGCTTCCCTGGTAGAAGAGAAATTCTCTTTAGTGGCCTGCCTCCTTTGCAGATAAGGCATTTGGGAGGAGTTACAAACATGACATTAGCACATGCTGGTTTTCTCATCTTCACTAGGCATCACTAGGTGAGCTGTGGAATATGAGAGCTAGAACAGGCCCGCCCTGAGAGCACTGAGTTCCATGCACTGGGGTGTTTATGGGTCAGCATGAAAGCACTAGAAGGGCAGGAGACAACTGGAAGGGGATAGAATGCAGGCAAAAATCACATCTCTACTTTTCTGAGTCAATTTGCAGATTAGACCAAAATTTAGGATATCGACCTCTGCCACTGAGCTTATTCTAAGTTCTGTATTTCCAGTATATCCAAATTATTTCAAAATCATAACCCTCTGTACTGTGGCAGTCAGCAGCCACATGAACTAAGGGCTTGAACAGAGCAATTGGCAGCAGTTCCTGCTGCAGAGAGGGAGAAAAACGAAGACACCTCCTGTCTGGAAGATCTAAAGGGTACGGATGAACAACACATGAACAAAAAACCTCCCAACACGGAAGGAAGAGTTCAAATCAATTAAGTGCAGACTGAACCCATAAATTTGGGGAAGGCAGAGCTTTTATTATCTTCAATCTCTGTTCAAATTGAGCTGAAATAGACCAAAATAACTAAAAGCTCAAAAAACCATATATTATATTTCTGAGTTCTCCAAAGTTCTCTTACTTTAGGTCAAAAATTCCTTTCTAGATTATGAAATGTCAACTGGCAGGAGGCACTTAGTCCACTCTCCTTGTTTTAACTGTGAGAAAAATAAGGTTCAATTTAGACAAGGTCCTTGAACAAGGTCAAGGACTAACTACAGGGTCAGCACTGGACTAGAACCTCAGAGTATCTATCCAGGATCTTCTTGCTTATACCACAGAGTTAGTAATTTAATTCGATTTTGTGAATTTTTTTTTTTGGCATTTGTAAGAAAAACTTGAACAGCACCAATAGGAATATTAAACTAATTCTGATCTTTCGGAGCTTAAATAAGTTTCTACTTTAATCTGAACTAAAAGTATTTTACTGACGGCAGAAATCACCCCTGGCTGAACTGTGACTCACTGGTATAATTTAAAGATGCTATCACTGTTCCAAAGAAATCCACTTTAGACTCAAAACCTAAACATCACATTTCTGTGCTCTACATAAAACATGCACTAGCAATAGCCAAAAGGTGAAAACAATCCAAATGCCAAAAGGTGAAAACAATCCAAATGTCCATTCGTGGAGGAGTGGATTAAAAAAAAATGTGGTATATACATGAAATAAAATATTATTCAGCCTTAAAAAGAAAGGAATCTCTAACATATGCTACAATATGGATGAGCCTTGAGGACATTATGCTAAGTGAAATAAGCCAGACACAAAAGACAAATATTGCATGACTCCACTTATATGAGAATACAGAATAGTCAAATTCATAGAGACAGAAAAGAATACTGGGAGTGCCTGGGTGGCTCAGTCAGTTAAGCATCTGCCTTTGGTTCAGGTCATGATCTCAGGGTCCTGCGATCCAGCCCCACATTAGGCTCCCTGCTCAACGGGAGTCTGCTTCTCCCTCTCCCCTCCCCCCATTCTCTCTCTCTCTCTCTCTCTCAAATAAATAAATAAAATCTTTTTTAAAAATTTAAAAAAGGGACACCTGGGTGCTCAGGTTGTGATCCCAGGATCCTGGGATCAAGCCCTGCTGAGCAGGGAGCCTGCTTCTCCCTCTCCCTCTGCCCCTCCCCCGGCTTGTGCGCTCTCTCTCTCTCTCTCTCTCTCAAATAAATAAATAAAATCTTTTGAAAAAATTTTAAAAAAAAGGAGAACACTGGTTATAGGGGTTGAGGACAGAAGACAATGGAGAGTTATCACATAGTGGGTACAGAGTTTCAGTTTGAGATTATGACTAAGTTCTAGAGATAGATGGTAGTGCTGGTTGTACAACAATGTGAATGTATTCAATGCCACTAAATCATACACTTAAAAATAGTTAAAATGACAAATTTATGGGGGTACCTGGGTGGCTCAGTCAGTTAAGACTCCAACTCTTGATTTCAGCTCAGGTCATGATGTCAGGGTTGTGAGATTGAGCCCCGAGTCTGGTGGGCTCCGCACTGGGTGTGGAGCCTGCTTAAGATTCTCTCTCCTCCCTCTGCCCCTCCCCATCTCCCTCTCTCTCTCCCTCCATCCCTAAAAAAATAAAAATAAAAAAATAAGATACATTTAAGATAAATTTGTTATGTATATTTTACTACAATAAAAAAGGCACTAATCTCCAGAAGCACTATCTTAAATACTTCATTTCTGAAACCTTTTTTTTTTTTAAGTAGGGTCCACGCGGGGCTTGAATCATGACCCTGAGGTCAAGATCTGAGCTGAGATCAAGAGTTGGATACCTAACTGACTGAGCCACCCAGGCACCCCCAAATCTGTTTTTCTCTTATTTGGCAAATTTATATATTTACTACGTGCCAGGCACTGTTTTAGGGCTGCGATATATAGCAATGGGATAAACAGAACAAGTGCCTATTCTCAGGACCATCTGGGGGGTGGGGGATGATGGGGTGAAGACAGACAATAAACAGATAAACACACACTATGTCAGGTGGAAATGAACACGATGGAAAAAACATCAGGTAGGGTGAGAGGGAAGAGAGTGTGGGGTCTAGCTGGTGGGGGGGCAGTTGCTATGTTGTATAGGGCTATAGGGAAAGACCTCTCCCATGGGTGACATCTGAGGAAAGACTTGAAGGAACAGAGTGCCCCAGAATGGAGACAGTGCTGCCAAGGAGGCAGTATGGTTGGATGGAGCCAATAGAGGGAGGAGTAATAAGGAGCCTTGGGGCACAGACCTACTTCTTAAGTTTCTTATAAACTTTTCAAGGGAAAAGATCAGTATAGAAATATTTCCTCTGCCATATATGTGTCTTTCATTTCTCTTAAAGAGGGACAGAAAAGGCCTGGCTGGCTCAGTCAGTAGAGCATGTGACTCTTGATCTTGGAGCTGTGAGTTCGAGCCCCATGTTAGGTATAGAGATTACTGAACTAAAAAACATTTTTTTAAAGTGACTGAAAAACCAACTCCGCTATTTTTTCTGCAAGAGGCAGGTTTGTAAGGAGACAATTTACATCTCCCATTGCTAGAGCGCCCTCCAGTGCCTCTGTGTGAAAATAGCATTTGGCACAGATTGTTCTTTTTAATTTCTTAAACTTCTGTATTTGGCCAAAAGTAAATACCATCCTTGATACGTATAGCAAGAAGGACACATCATCTTTCTCGCAAATGATACTGTGAGATTAAATAAGAAAACAAGGCAAGTGTGCTTTAAAATAAGCGTGCACTACTTGTAAAGCAGTGCAACGTATACATGTGCAATGATATTTTTAAATGACCATATAAACTTTTAAAAGGTTCAATCACAGACCTGTACTCCTAAAACAAATAATACATTATGTGTTAATTAACTGAATTTATTTTATTTTTTTTAAAGATTTTATTTATTTATTTGACAGAGACAGACACAGCGAGAGAGGGAACACAAGCAGGGGGAGTGGGAGAGGGAGAAGCAGGCTTCCCGCAGAGCAGGGAGCCCCATGCGGGGCTCGATCCCAGGACCCTGGGATCATGACCTGAGCTGAAGGCAGATGCTTAATGACTGAGCCACCCAGGCGGCCCTAATTAATTGAATTTAAATTTAAAAAAAAACCTATAAAAAAACTTTTAAAAGGTTCATAGAGTCTCTTATTTTTTTTAATTCAATTTTTTAGCAATATAGAAGAACTTTCAGTCAAACAGTGAACACAATCTACCACTAAACTGTGACCCTAATTTTATTGAAGGGGCAAGTAGGGCAATAAAGTAAAAAGTGTCTTCTAAAATTTCCAATATTTGGGGGCGCCTGGGTGGCTCAGTCAGTTAAGCATCTGCCTTCAGCTCAGGTCATGATCCTGGGGTCCTGGGATCCAGCCCTGCATCGGGCTCCCTGCTCAGTGGGAAGCCGCCTTCTCCCTCTTCCTGTACCCCTCCTCTCTGCTCATGTTTTCTCTCTCACTCTCTTTCTCAAATAAATAAATCTTTAAAACAAATTTTTTTAAAATAAAATTTCCAATATTTGCATGTTCTGAATATTCATATTTGAAAAGTGTCCAGCAAATACTTACAGAATACTATAGTCACTCAACCTTCTCAGCCAGAACACAGTAAAGGGAAACAGATAAGTAAGACTTGCCCACACTAGCATCCTATTAAAACAGAATTTTTACTTTCTCACAGAGACTGACTCTGAATCCTTTATTATGAAATCAGCACCTCTGTCAATCTCAAAAGCCTAAGAGGAAGACATTACATATGGTGTAATTCAAAAGAGAACTTGCAGGAGAGGTAAAATTTCATAGCTGTTTACAGAAACACCTACAAGTGAGGTCAGCGTGACAGCCACCACCACAGAGAGAAAAGCCGCCCTGACTGAGAGCCAGGGGATGGGGTTTTCTAGGCCTGGCCTGCAAGACAGTCTGTGCTTACTTTACCGTGCTTTACTTTACTGGGCCTGCTGATGCCAAGGAAAATGGGCAGATGAGCCTCCAAAGGGCATATTGCAATCCAGGTATCTTTCGTCTTTCTGGAGGGTGATTTGAAAACAAGCATCAAAAGACTTAAAAATGTCCATACTCTGACCCAGCAAGTTCACATACAAAAATTTACCTCCAAGTACATGAGTAAGAGTAACCACAGAGATTTGGGTGTAGAGACATTTATCTCTGCATTTCCCAAGAGAGAAAATTTGGAAATAGTTTAAATGGATAACTGGAATTACATACACACAAATATATATACGATAGAGTCATAGAACAATAGTGAAAATCAATGCTCCAAGATTAGGTTAACATCCTAAAATTTAACCAAAATATAAAATCAAAGCAACTAAATAAAAAGCCACCTTAAAACTGGCTTATAGTGGGAAAAGGAAAGAAGGGAAGAAAGGAGGGAGGGAAGGTGGGGAAAAAGAAGAGAAAGGAAAGAAGGAGGGAGAGAAGGAGATAAGGAAGGAATGAGTCTCAATTCTGGAGCCCATTTATTATCTACAGCATTCAAGTGTATTATTTAATTGATAAGCCATAAAACACTCAAGTAACATGAAATAAATTAAACATATTTTAATTACAATGGATTTAAATTCATCCCCAAGTGGCCTATATGAAAACATAAACATTATTTCCTTGATTTTTTTTTATTAACTAATAAAATTCTAAACTTAACTGGGCTGAGCAATGTGTAGAGGAATAATGAAGCAAAATATAACAATAGAACACAACTCCAGTTGCACTCAGGGGCAAGAAAGCATATTGTTTTTACAATTAACAACTCTTCCAATCTTAAGAATATTTATCAAACCTACCAATAACCACTCCCCAAGGGGCCCAGCTTTCTTCTCCCTGACTTCCTAAAATTTTAGCCATACGCATCTGCGGACCTCCTCACAGGGAGTCACACATAAAATAGCAGCTCCTAGGGAGCAGCCACCACAACATTCAGTTAAGGGAAACTGTGACCAAAGACTGTTCTTAGAAATTACATCAATCAGACCCCGGCTGTTGTAAAGCCGTAACTGCAGAAAGTAAGAACTTCAGTGAAGTGCAGATGCTGAGCGGTGCCAGCCACCATGTGGATGCAATCTCACTGACCATATATGATATCCTCCACCAGGCTCATCCACAACCAAACACATATGTTCACTTTCTAAGTCTCAAATGTAACTTCAGAGAATATTCCATCTTCAACACACCACCATGGAGTATTTCTAGAATCATAAAGTGCATATGCCACTCAAACATTCTGCAAAACTGGGGCACTCAGGAGAGTTCCTTGAGACGCAGAGACTTTGGTCGCCACGGTTATTCAGAGGGGAGTAAAGAAAAGCATGTGTGGTGAAACTGTCCTCAACTCCCCTATGGATCCACGGGGCGAAGAGCATAGAGAGTAATGGTTTTTCAGTCAAGAATTCATCTTCAGGTCCCAGCTTTCCCTCTATTCATTGGCCTCTCCCAACCATACAGGTTACCCAATGTCCTTTCTCCTGGCCTGCACCCACACAGATGGTTCCGGTTCACAGCAAAACTCTATGACAGAGAAAGAGTACAATGGGAGCAGAAGCCCTGTGCAGCTGGGATAGATCCACAAGTAAAGGCTATGCTATTGAGTAGACTTGGCACAGTCTTCTTTAACAAACAGCACCTTGCTGGGAATCTCCCCTTGCAGGGACAGCTTCTCCAGGAGGTACCACCCATGCTCATGTGCATCTTCCAATTCAGGCCCAGCTCCCACTTGTAGTTCTTGCTCAGCAGCTTGGCTGTTGCCCACTAGTTTTTGCTCTGGGATACTTCATTTCCCACCAACTCCTCTCTCCAGCCTGAGGACATGTCCCCTGCTCCCATGCTACTCCTCATCTGTGTACCCCCTCATGGTATTTCCTGTATCCCCAGAATTCTCCTCCCTCTTTCTCTCCTCTCAGCCTCCAACAGAGGCCCTTCTTTATCCATTAAAGCATTCTGAATACTCTGTCCCATTCCATTTTTTTTTTTTTAGGAGGCCATTCTGGAAGTCTTTAGCTCCAAATCTTGAACTTCTGGTCTACCATCTTTGATCATCTTCACTTCATCCTTCAGTACTCACTTCTCTACCTCTAGAGTGAATAACCATCCCGCTTTGCCTGAAACAGGCCTCCTGGAATGTGGGACTTTTACTGCTAAAACCAGGACAGTCCTGGGCAAGACGAAATGGTTGGTCCCTTGCCTCCCTCGATCACTTAAAGTTACTTTCTGTGTTATAACCCAAAACATAATTTTTGTTTACAGCATCCTCTTTCAGCTTCTCACCATGCACTTGGGCAAGTGACTTTCTAATGATGCCAATAAATACTTTAAAATAACTAACATTCCACATTGACCTATTAATAGCAGTTCAGGTGGCAAAGTACACATATTCTTATTCTGAGTTCTTATCAAAATGATCACTTTAGGGGTGCCTGGGTGGCTCAGTCGTTAAGCATCTGCCTTCAGCTCAGGATATGATTCCGGGGTCCTGGGATCGAGCCACACATCGGGCTCCTGCTCTGCGGGAAGCCTGCTTCTCCCTCTCCCACTCCCCCTGCTTGTGTTCCCTCTCTCGCTGTGTCTGTCTCTGTCAAATAAATAAAAAATCTTTAAAAAAATGATCACTTTAAAATTTCTCAGTTCTTTTTAATCCCTGCCTGCTTTTTAGCATTCTTTCTATAAAGGTTTCTCCCCTTTCTCTCTCATGCTTCTGTTCTTCTTTGCCCTATCGTCTCTCCCCCCCATACCTCTTTTCTCCCCTTTCCATACTCCCTTTTAATTCCTTCCCTCCCTTCTTCCTTTAATGGCCTCACAGTAGTATAGAGGGACAACAGTGGTTGTCATCACAATCTTAAAAATCTTCAAAACTAGGGGCGCCTGGGTGGCTCAGTCATTAAGCATCTGCCTTCGGCTCGGGTCATGATCCTAGGGTTCTGGGATGGAGCCCCGCATCGGTCTCTCTGCTCAGCGGGAAGCCTGCTTCTCCCTCTCCCACTCCCCCTGCTTGTGCAGCCTGCTTCTCCCTCTCCTACACCTTCTGTTTGTGTTCCCTCTCTCACTGTGTCTCTGTCAAATAAATAAAATCTTTAAAAAAGAAAAATCTTCAAAACTGAAGCCAACTCTGCAAAAGGGACTACTGGGACCTTTGACAGGTAACCCCATCTTACACAACCCTGCTGCCTCCTCACATACTGTCTGTTCTTGCCGACCCAGTCACAGATGCTTACTTTGTATCTGGCCCTCTCTAAACTGTCTTCACCTATTTTCCATACCAGGTTCCTCTCTAACCGGATACCGCAAAGCAAGAGGTAGTTCCTATAAGAGTTTTATTACTAACTGCTTCAGAAAAGAGAGCATCAAGATAAGAAGTAAAAAGAGATTATAGGGATCAGAAAACTCAGAGTTTGCTAGAGGTAGTTAAAACAAGCCTTAGAGGGCAATTTATTATTAAACGCTTATATTAAAGCAGAAAGGTCTAAATTCCCATCTTAAGAAACAAGAAGAAAAGGGCAAATTAAACCCAAAGTAAGCTTAAGATAGGAAATAATAAAGATAGGAATATAAATCAATGAAACAGAAAACAGAAAAAAAGGAAAAAAAATCAATAAAACTAAAAGATGGTTCTTTAAGAGCAGTAAAACTGACAAACCTCTAGCCAGACCAGTCAAATGAAAATGAGAGAGAAAAAATTACAAATATCAGGGAGAGAGGGCACATGACTACTGACAGTATGACCATTAGAAGGATGCTAGGGCCAGCGGTGGGAGTTAAGGGCTAACTGCAAATGGGCTTGAGGGAATTTTGGGGATGATGGAGATTTGGGGCGTGATCTAACACTGGACTGGAGTGATGGATGCACGTCTATGAATTTACTAAAGATTATTTCACACTTACAAAAGATGAATTTTATGATATACAAATTATACCTCATAAAGCTGTAAGAAAAAGGATAAGGGATTATCATGAACAACTCTACGCCCATGAATCTGACAACTTAAGATGAAATGGACAACTTCCTTGAAAGACACAAAGGACCAAGGCTCACTCAAAAAGAACTGGATACCTGAGTAGCCTTCTATCTATTAAAGAAACTGAATTTGTAGTTAAAATTTTTCTACAAAGACTCCAGGCACAAACATTTAAGTAAAAATATGGCCAATTCACACTAACCATTCAAGAAAATAGAAGAGAACACTCTCCAATGAATTCTATGTGGCCATTATTATCCCCATACCAAACCCAGAACAAGACAGTACAAAAAAAACTATAGGCTAATGTTCTTTATGAGCACAGATGCAAATAACTTTAATAAAATGTTAGCAGATTCAATTCAACAATATATAAAAATACATCATGAGGCACTTGGGCGGCTCAGTCAGTTAAGCATTTGACTTTGGCTGGGGTCATGATCTCAGTGTCCTGGGATGGAGCTCAGCTTCAGGATCCTCACTCAGCAGGAAATCTGTTTCTCCCTCCCCCTCTGCCCCTGCCATTGTTCCCACGCTCTCTCAAATAAATAAATAAAATCTTTAAAAAAAAGTCATACATCATGATCAAGTAGAGTTTATTCCAGGAACACAAGGTTAGCTTAACTTTAAAAATCAATCTAGGGGCACCTGGGTGGCTCATTCGGTTGAGCGCCTGCCTTTGGCTTGGCTCATGGTCTCAGGGTCCTGGAATGGAGCCCCGTGCCAGGCTCCCAGCTCAGCGGGGAGCCTGCTTCTCCCTCTCCCTCTGCTGCTCTTCCTGCTTCTGCTCTCGCTCTTGCTCTTTCTCTCTCTCATAAATAAGTAAAATATTAAAAAAAATCAATCCAATTCATCATATTAACACATTAAAGAAGAAAAGCCACATGATCACCTCAATGGATACTGAAAAAATATTTTATACACTCAAACCCATTCTTTTTTTAAAGATTTTATTTTTCTATTTTTTTAAAGATTTTATTTATTTATTTGACACTGAGAAAGACAGCAAGAGAGGGAACACAAGCAGGGGGAGTTGGGGAGGGAGAAGCAGACTCCCCGTGGGAGCAGGGAGCCCGATGCGGGGCTCAATCCCAGGACTCTGGGATCATGACCCAAGCCCAAGGCAGACGCCTAATGACTGAACCATCCACGTGCCCCATATTTTATTTATTTATTTGACAAAGAGAGAGAGAACACAAGCAGGTGGAGTGGCAGGCAGAGGGAGAGGGAGAAGCAGGCTCTCCGCTGAGCAGAGAGCCCAATGTGGGGCTCAATCCCAGGATTCCAGGATCATGACCTGAGCAGAAGGCAGACGCTTAACTGACTGAGCCACCCAGGCGCCCCTCAAATCCATTCTTGGTCAAAATTCTAAGCTGGAGTGACTTCAGCAAAATTGCAGAGAAAGGACCTTCAAAAACCCAATCCTCCATAAAAGCAATGAGAATACTAGCAAAAATTGTCAAAATCAACTTTTTTAGAACTCTAGAAATTAACCAAAGGCTTGCAGCAATCTGGGAGCATTACTTCAAAAAACATGGACGAATCTCAGTAAGAACATAAACTATGTGGGTTTTTTTTAACTTACCCGCTCCCTCTTCCCAGTTCCGAGGTAGCCTTGAAAACCAATAGCCACTATCATGGTCTAAAACCAGCTGCCTGGCAGCCACTGGAGGAGGCAAGGCAGGGTTGGAGCTCTTTCAAAGCACCATTTACAGAGAACTGATACTATTTGACCTATCTGGTAGTTCCCTGGAAAACCCCACATGCAAGGCTCATCCAGCTCAGAGCCTGAACAGTGGGCATAGCATTTTCCCTGAGGGTGTTTGTCAAATCAGAAGCAATTATTTAATATCACTGCTACCTGAAATGGCAGTTAACAGGGCAAACAATAGGCTAACCAAAAGCTTAAAAGGAAAAGGTGGAGCCAAGAATATACAATGGAGAAGGAATAGTCTCTTCAACAAATAGTGTTGGAGAAACTGTATAGCCACATGCAGAAGAATAAAACTAGACCGCTATATTACTCCATACACAGAAATTAACTCGAATGGATTAAAAATTTGAATATAAGACCTGAAACCATAAAATTCTTAGGAGAAAACATAGGTGGTAAAGTCCTTGACATCAGTCTTAGCAACGTCTTTGTGGATCGGACTTCAAAGGCAAGAAAAACAAAAGCAAAAATAAATAAATGGGACTTACATCAAAGTAAAAAGCTTCAGGACAGCAAAAGAAACCATCAGGAAAATGAAAAGGCAACCTACTGAATGGGGAAAAAAATCTCTGCAAACCATATATCCAATAAGGGGTTAATATAAAATATACAAAAGGAATTAATTCAACTCAACAACAACAAAAAACCACCTGATTAAGAAATGGGGAGAGGGCGCCTGGGTGGCTCAGTTGGTTAAGTGACTGCCTTCGGCTCAGGTCATGATCCTGGAGTCCTGGGATCGAGTCCCACATTAGGCTCTCGGCTCAGCGGGAAGCCTGCTTCTCCCTCTGACCCTCTCCCCTCTCATGCTCTCTCTCTCTCTCAAATAAATAAATAAAATCTTAAAAAAAAGGAAATGAGGAGAGAATCTGAATAGCCATTTTCCAAAGAATATATCCAGATGGCCAATAGGCACATGAAAAGATGCTCATCACTAATTACTTGGGAAGTGCAACTCGAAACCAAAATGAGATCTCACCTAATACCTGTAAAAATGGCTATTATCAAAAAGACAAAAAATAACAAGTGCCGGAGAGGATGTAGAGAAAAGGGAACCTCACACACTGCTGGTGGGATTGTAAACATGTACAGCCACTGGAAAACAGTATGGAGGATCCTCAAAAAACCAAGAACAGAACTACCATATGACCCAGCTATTCTACTTCTGGGTATTTATCCAAATAGGAAAACTTTAGTTAAAAAGATATATACGCCCCTGTTTATTGTTATGTTCACTGCAGCATAGTTTACAATAGCCAAGATACAGAAATAAAATGTCCATCAATAGATGGATAAAAGATGTGTTATATTTATACAATGAGGCCATACTCAGCCATAAAAGAGAATGAAATCTTGCCATCTACAACAACATGGATGGATCTTAAGGGTATTATGTCAAGCAAAATAAGTCAGATGGATAAAGACAAATACCATAAGATCTTACTCATATGTGGAACCTAAAAAGCAAAAGAAATGAACAAACAAAACAAAAATAATCTCATACAGAGAACAGACTAGTGGTTAAGGGGGTGGGGGGATTGGCAAAATGGGTGAAGAGGGCAACTGTATGGTGATGGATGGTCACTAGACTTGTGGTGGTGATCGCTTTGTAGTGTATGCAGATGTCGAGTTATAAAGCTATACACCTGAAACTTACACAATTTTTTTTTAAAAAGGAAAAGATGGAAAATGAAATGTCCAAAGGCAGTTTTGAAAGACTCTGACATATTCCTGGGATTCTAAAAGGCCACATACATGTGTAGTGCTACTGCTAGCAGACCCACCTTTCAAGAAATCCTAAAGGAAGTTCTTCAGGCTGAAAGTAAGTGATCCCAGACAGTAATTCAAATTCACACACATACAAACACACACACACAGTTAAGTAAGTATAAATGCATATTCTTGCTCCTTTCTTCTCTTATCTAATTTAAAAAGAAACTATATAAAAGAACATTATATGATTGTGTTGTTAGGTCTATAACATAGAAATGTAATATATTTACCAATAACAACACAAAGCAGATGAGTGAGAACAAAGATGTACTAAGCTAAAAAAGGGCACCACATGGTGACTCAACTCAACAAGAACAAATGAAGAGAACCAGAAATAGTAAATAAGAAGGTAACTATATCAAATACTATAAAGTGTGTATGTACTTGCATCTCCTTCTCTAAGTTTCTTTAAAAGACATAAAATTGGGGCACCTGGCTGGTTCAGTCGGTAGAACATACCACTCAGTCTCAGGGTCGTGAGTTCAAGCCCCACACTAGGTGTGGGGCCTACTTCAAAAATAAATAAATAAATAAAAATAAAAGACATAAAATTATATAAGTAAAACTACAACAACGTATATACTGGGTTTGTAACATATAAATATAATATGTTTAACTATAACACCATTCAGCCAGGAGTCAGCTTGAGATTCTCTCCCTCTCTGCATGCGCTTGCTCGCTCCCTCTCAAATAAATAAATAAATCTTAAAAAAGAAGAAAAGGTAAGGAACTAGAACTATATAAAAGGAACATTTCTCAATCTTCTGGAATAAGTTAGTATAAATCAAAAGTAGATTCTGATAAGTTAAGATGTATATGGTAATAATACAATGGAATGTTATCAAACCATAAAAAGGAATGAAATTCTGATACATGCTACATTATGAATGATTCTTGAAAACATTATGCAAAGTGAAATAAGCCAGAAACAAAAGAACAAGAATTATATGATTCCACTTACATGAAATATCTAGAATAAGCAAATTCAGAGAGACAGAAAAGTAGATTAGAGATTACCAGGTGCTGGGGAGGAGTTCTTGCTCAATGGGTACGGAGTTTCTGTTTGGAGTGATGAACAAAATTTGGAAACAGATAGTGGTAATGGTTGCACGACAGTGAGAATGTGATAATGCCACTAAATTGTACACTTAGAATGGTTAAAATAACAAAGTTTATGTTACATATATTTTATTTTACCACAATTCTTTTAAAAAAATGTATATGATGGGCGCCTGGGTGGCTCAGTTGGTTAAGCGACTGCCTTCGGCTCAGGTCATGATCTTGGAGTCCCAGGATCGAGTCCCGCATCGGGCTCCCTGCTCAGCAGGGAGTCTGCTTCTCCCTCGGACCCTCCCCCCTCTCATGCGCTCTCTCTCTCTCTCTCAAATAAATAATAAATAAATAAATAAATAAATAAAATCTTTAATAAAAAAAATGTATATGATAAGCCCTAGAGTAACCACTAAAAAAAACCCTTTAAAAATACAATAAAAAGGTAAAAAAAATAGTTAGAAATCATTAAAGAAATTTATTCACTTAATGCATAAGAAAGCAGTAAGGAAGGAAGAGAGGAACAAAAAAGACATGAGACATACAGAAACCAATACTCAGTAAACACACCACGTAAAAGGAAAACTACAGACCAGTATCTCTCATGAACATAGATGGAAAACCCTCAAGAAAATATGAGCAAATCAAATCCAACAATGTATAAAAAGAATTAAATACCACGACCAAGTCGGATTTATTCCAGGTATACGAGGCTGGTTTGACATTCAAAAATCAATGAATGTAATCTGTCACATCAACAGGCTAAACAAGGAAAATCATATGATCATATCAATTGATGCAGAAAAAGAACTTGACAAAATCCAATATCCATTCACGACAAAAAACAAAAACAACTTACAATGGATCACAGACCTAAGTAAGAAAACATAACACTGCAGAACTTTTAGAAGGAAATACAGGAGAAAATCTACGTGACTTTGGATTTGTCAATGAGTTCTTAAATATATCAGCAAAAGCAGGGACACCTGGGTGGCTCAGCCGGTTAAGTGTCCGACTCTTGGTTTCAGCTCAGGTATTGATCTCAGGGTCCTGGGATCTAGCCTGGCTTCAGGCTCTGTGCTCAGCGGGGAGCCTGCTTGAGGATTCTCTCCCTCTCCCCCTACCCTCTCTCAAAGTAAAATCTTAAAAAACAAACAAAAAATGGTAAAAGCATGGTCCATGAAAGAAAAAAATCAATAAGCGTGACTTCATTAACATAAAAAACTGCTGCTCTGTAAAAGATACTGTTAAGAGAATGAAAAGACTAGTCACAGACTGGGAGAAAATATTTGCAAAACGTGTATCTTATAAAAGACTTATATCTAAAATATGCAAAAAATACTTAAAACTCAACAATAAGAAAACAATCCAAGGGGTGCCTGAGTGGCTCAGTCGTTAAGCGTCTGCCTGCAGCTCATGTTATGATCCCAGGGTCCTGGGATCGAGCAGCCCCGCATCGGGCTCCCTGTTCGGCGGAAAGCCTGCTTCTCCCTCTCCCACCCCCTTTGCTTGTGTTCCCTCTCTCGCTGTGTCTGTCTCTGTCAAATAAATAAATAAAATCTTTAAAAAAAAGAAAACAATCCAAGAAATAGGCAGAAGATCTAAATAGCTCACCAAAGATACACAAATGGCAAATAAACTTATGACAAGATGCTCAACATCAGCTGACACCAGGGAATTTCAAGTTAAAACAAATTAACTTTAAAACAACAGATCCCACTACACACCTATTAGAATGACTAAACAAATTTTTTTTAACTGATACTACTAAATGCTGGCAAGGATGCGACAGCAACAGGAACTTTCACTGACGATGGGAATGCAAAATGGCATAGCACTTTGGAACGTAGTTTGGTAGTTTTTTTTACAAAACCCAATATATATTTTACCACACAATCATACTCCTAGGTATCTACTCAATTAATCTGAAAACTTATGCACAGAGAAAACCTGCACAAGATGTTTAGAGCAGCTTTATTAAACCTTAATAGAAGCAACTAAAATGTCCTTCAGTAGGCGAACAGACAAACAGATTAACCAGGAAACATCTCTAAAATGTAATATTCAGCAACAAAAGAAAATGAGTTAAAAAGCCATGAAAAAGACACGGAGGAACCTTAATGCACATTGCTAAGTGAAGGAACACTGTCTGAAGGACTATATGACTATATATGACTCCAAGTATATGGCATTCTAAAGGCAAAACTTTAGAGACAGGAACATGATCAGTGCTTGCCAGGAGTTTGGGAGGAAGCAGGATGGATGAATAGGTGAAGCACAGGGAATTTTTAGGGAAATAAAATAATTCTGTATAATATTGTTATGGTAGATACATGGTATTATACATTTATCAAAATCCATAGAATTTTATAGCAAAAAGAGTGAACCTTAATATATGCAACTTAAAAAATTCACCTGGGAGGTAGGGGAATCCCAGGAAAGAATGCAGACTGTGACAAGGGAATCTACTTGTATCACGATGTATGAAACAACCTCACTGAAGTGGATGGGAGGAAAAAGCACCGACCTAAGTAACTAAGGAAATGACTAGAGCCTATTAAAGGAAAAGGAACTGAACATAAGTACTGTACTTCGATAGTTTTTTCCCATGGAGTATGGTCTAACAATTCAAATACTGCTATATGTGTATGCTGAAATTGGATGGTGGACGGTGGGAGTCAGGCTTTTCTTTTTTTGGTGCTGGTGCGGGGAAAGGCCAAGTTTCTAACTGTAGTAGTAAAGATTTATTAGTAAGCAAAGGGGAGGAGGCTAGAATGATCCATGTGGTAATGGATTAGAATTGGAGGTAATATGAACTCATGTTTAGCCTAATATAGACACAGTGGTTACATATAGAAATATTTAGAGGCACCTGGCTAGCTCAGGCTACAGAGCATGTGACTCTTGATCTTAGGGCCATGAGTTCAAGCCCCACCTTGGGCCCAGAGCTTACCTAAATAATGTATGTATTTATAATATATGCATGGGTCACTATTCACACATATTTTTCTTTGCTCTGTCAGTGGAGAGGGCTTAAAAGACACTCCTACCAGTAGCACTCCTAGGAGTGGGGAGTTATGCTCCCCCAACTTGAGAGCCAGCTATTTACATAAATTGAGCAGTGGCTACAGAAAGCGGAAGGGCCAGAGACAGGATGGAAGGGGAAGCATCAGGAAGAGCACTACAACAGGGGAAAATATTGGAGACTCGGTAGACAAGTCAGGAATGGTCCCTGCCTACCAGCAATGGTGCTAATACTCTAAAAAACAGAAGGATAAAGCCACCAGAAGCAGGCCCACCGGCCTGAAGCTTAAGTGCAACCCAACTCGGGTAGAAATTAAGCCATCTGTAAGCAGTTGCCATTTTTGGCAAGTTGATAATTTGGCACCTTTACTGCTCCCATCTCCGTGTGTTCTGAAGGGGCAGAAACCCAGAGGATTTAACCCAGGGTCTAGGCCCCCCGAAGCACCCAGCATGAAGGCCCGCTGTCACGGCCTTAGTAGGACCTGTTAAGCGTGTGGAGAAATAACCAGTGCGCTAATAAGGATGGCAAAGAGCACTGTGAGACGAGTCCCAAGCGCTTTAGAAGTAGGTGACTGTATGTGGTCCCCGGACCCATTATTAAACAGGCCGCAGACGCTGGCCTGCAAGAAAAGGGACCTTCTGGAAGGGTCTGCGTATACTGCCTCAGCAGCATCTCTGGTTCCGGGGGTGATCCCCTGAGCCCAGGGCCACGTACCAGGCTCAGGTCTAGAAAAGGGGAAGGTATGATGTACAAGACCGGGTAGGCCCAGTGCAGGACACACCGGTGAGTCAGGAAGCCTGGAGCAAGCAAATAGAAGAAGTTCTGGACCAGGAGCCATAGACTTGGTTTCGGAACCAAACTCTGCCGTTCTCTGCTTTGCGTCACTTAGCCTCCCTAAGCCTGTTTCCTCATCTTTATAAAGAAGTCTTCCGGCTTCTTCACACGGTGGTCAGGGGATCAAAGGAGATAACAGAACGTGTGCATGTAGTTGGCCAACAGGCAACTGCTAGCCCAGCGGTTCTCAGAGTGTGGTCCGAGGGCATCTGCGAGTTCCTGAGACCTTTCAAGATGGTCTGAGAGGTCTTCCCTTTTCCAACTAGCGTCTGCCGGAGCCCAGAATCGCTCTGTAAACTTCCTCCAGAACAGCTGATGAGACTCCAACTGTCCTTTATTAAACCAAAGAAATTTTCAAAAATATATACCACGCCCCTCTTTCACTACATGTGTTAAGATGTTACGGGTTTGTCATTTGTAAATGAGTATTTTTAAAAATTCCGTTTTAAGGGCGCCTGGGTGGCTCAGTCAGTTAGGCGACTGCCTTCGGCTCAGGTCATGATCCCGGGGTCCTGGGATCGAGTCCCGGCGTGGGGCTCCCTGCTCGGCTTCTCCCCCTGACCCTCTCCCCTTTCCTGCTGTTTCTCATTCTCTCTCAAATAAAAAATCTTAAAAAAAAAATTCTGTTTTAATTCCTCACACCGTAAAGATTAAAAGATACAAGAAAACTCTAAGGGGTCCTCAATAATTTTTCGGCAGGTAAAGGGGTCCTGAGGCCAGTCTGGGAGCCGCTGTGCAGAACCAACGGGTGGAGGGTGTTCTCACTCAGCAGGCGAGCCGTCGCTCACAGGCGGACTCCAGGACCCTTTTACAAAACAGCCGTAAGTTCGCGGCTTCCACCTGTGGGAGAGACTCGTTGTGTGCTCTGGGGCTGCTAATCCGAATGTTTGTACCCATTTCCCGGGCCCAAGCAAGGATCCTCCCACAGGGAGGCAAGCGCAGGAGAGGCGACCGTCGCGGGGCGTCGGCGACCTTGGCAGAGGTCGAGCCGGCGCACGGGAGGCGCGCGGTGCTCCCGGCCGGCGTGGGGATGGTTCCCGGCAGGGACTGGGGAGGCCGGGCCGGGTGGCGGGGGACTTAGGGACCTGAACTCACAGCCTCGGCAGCGCCGCCGCCGCCGTTCCAGGGAGAGCTCTCCACAGCAGACGCAACGCCATCTTCCTGACGCGCGCGCCCCGCCTCAGGCCTCTCCTTCCTCATTTCGCCACGCCCCTATGGCCCCGCCCCCAGGTGGGCCCGCCCCCCGCAATCCCAGCCGCGCCACGCCTCGTCCCCCGAAAGCCGTGCCCTTTGCCTGACGCACCTGTTCCCACCCCGAGCCCGAGGTGTCCCTGCTGCCAGAAACTTCTGCGCTGTCATGGCAGGCAGAGTAGGGGCTCCGAGTGGTTGGCCACTTCTTGAGCGGTTTTTCTGGTGACTGAATCCAGTTTTCCCCGTGCTTCTGGGTTTTTTAAGGCGACGTTGAGAGACTTTGCGTTTTCCCAACCAGAACAGGCCAATTTTTCTAGGGATTAGTTGCTTGTGTTGTTAAAAGTACTGCCTAACAAATTCGTGAGCCTCACCTTGTGCACGCCTTAACAGGGAATCCATTATGGGACGTACATTCCTGTAATAGAGTCAGAAGAGCTGTGGGCAACTTTCTGGGCCAGAGAAATGCTTGCTGAAGACTCAGTCAGCAAACACAACACGTCACTCTAACTCCTTCCTGTCAGTTTTTCAGCAAATACAACTCCTGCCGCTTCACAGTCGGGGGACTGCTAAGGTATTAAAACAGACTTTACTAGCTGTGTGACTTTGGTTAAGCTACTTAAGCTCTCCGTGCCTCAGTTTCCTCCTCTATAAGATGGGAATATTAATAGTACTCACCTCATAGGTCTGTTATAAGGATATCTTGAGTTAATTTATATAAAGAGCTTAAAACCTTGCTGGCCCAGAGCAAGTGCCCTGTAGCGTTAATTCTCATTATTATCATCATCATGTCAATTCCCTTCTTGAAGCCCTTTGGTGGCTTCCAATGGGAAGCATTTAGAATAAAACCCAAGTTCTTCACCACAAACCTGAAGGCTTTAGAGGATCTGGTCCCTGCCTATCTCTCCACCTTATTTCAACCCCACATTCTTCTTTCCACTTTTTTTTTAAAAGATTGTATTTATTCATTTGAGACACAGAGAGAGAGAGAGAGAGAGAGAGAGAAAGCACAAGCAGGGGGAGTGGCAGAGGGAGAAGCAGGCTCCCCGCTGAGTCAGGAGCCCAACGTGGGGCTCCATCCCAGGGCCCTGGGATCACGACCTGAGCCAAAGGCAGACACTCAACCATCTGAGCCACCCAGGTGCCCCTCTTTCCACTTTTTTTTAAGTTCACTAAGCCATCTCTCACTTCAGGGCCTCCCCCCATGCTGCTCCCATCCCCAGAACCACAGCTACACCTTCTTATCCTCCAGGATATTTAGACTATCTGCCACCTGCTCCGAGAGGGTTGCACTGACGACCCAGAGGGTCCTCCCAATCTATTTCACTGTCACAGCAACCTGATGGTTTCCATCACAGCCCTCATCACAGTATTTGGGGATTTGTGAACTCACTTTCTTATTGTTGCCTTTTCCTCAGTGGTTCTCAAGGTGGGAGGGAACTGCTGCCCACTGATCAAAGGGGTGGGCTTAAGGGGGCAGGACTAGGGTTGTGTGGGCAATCCCACCCCTAGAAAGGGGGATAGTGCTCTGGTTTAAAAAACACCATCTATAGGAATAGACTGTGAGCTCTTTGAGAACAGGGACCTGGTGTATCTTGTCAGTGCTGTGTGCCCCCAGCACCTGGGTGAGTGACTTGTAACCAGTAAGTATTTAATAAATATAAAATGAAAATGTTCCACAAGCCTCATTATAACTCCAAGAACTGCCATATGAATAGTTGTCTTTATTAAAAATGCCCTGGACCTTATGGCTTTTTAGGTAAAGTAGAACCTCCAGTGACTCATTTGCTAATTCAATTTCTTTCAGATTCTGCTTGAAGAAACTGTAGCTATGCCCATTCTCACCAGGACATCTGTGGTTTTTTTAAGCCTCTTCATGAGATTATTAACTCATAGGTTTTAAGAATTGTTTTCTAATTTTTGTGTATTTTAAAATAAAGCTTTATTAACTTCCCATATTTCCGGATATAATAGAGAAAGGAATCCAGAGTTCCTCCTTTGAGGCTAGTCAAATGTGGTTTTATTCACAGCCTCCAAAACTAAAAGTACATGTTTGCCCCCAAGGACATTTTAAAAATATGAAATTTAGCAGAGACTCATTATCCTGTTGAATTGGGCAATCTGGTAGGGTAAAAACCTTGCAAAGATCTGAGAAAGGATAGGAGCCAGAAACATTACCTCTGGAGCATAATAAGCTCAGGAGTGGCAATGCTGGGCACTAGAATAATGAACCAACACTGATAATTACTGAAGCTGGGTGGCTGGTACACAGGGTGGGAGTGGGGTTGATTACATATTTCTCACCTCTGTGTATGTTGGATAATATTCTCAACAAAAAATTAAAATAAAAATCAATTCAACTAATGCTTAGCATAAGAGCCAAAGGGCAGATTTACCCAAAGCCAAAGGAGGTTAAGCCTTAGGGCCCCTGACTGGAATAGGCCCCTTATAGGTCCCCCCACCCAGTGTGTTCACAGGTCATTTTTCTTTGTAAAATATATAAAAGTGAGATATTTTCACTACCATTGGTCTAGGTGCTTTCCCTGTGTATTCCAACTTATACTCCCTTAAGCTTCTTTTGTGTTGGGTGGTGTTGGAGTAGCTGCAGCAGTTTTAAAAATTTTTATTCATTTATTTAAGTAATCTCTGCACCCACAATGGGGCTTGACCTCATGACCCCGAGGTCAAGAGTCACATGCTCTACTGACTGAGCCAGTCAGGCACCCCTTTCGGGTGCAGCATTTTGAGGGTCCAATTACGCGGAAGTTGAGCTGGGTTATATTTGGCTTAGATTTAGTAGAATGTGTTTATGTGATTTTTAAATGCATTTTATTTATTTTTTAAAAAGATTGATTTATTTATTTTAGAGAGAGAGAGCTCACGAGAGCGGGGAGGGGCAGAGAGAGAGAGGGAGAGAGAGGGCGGGAAACTAACTCCCCGCTGAGTGCAGAGCCTGACACAGGGCTCTATCCCATGACTCTGAGATCAAGACCTGAGCCAAAATCGAGGGTCAGCTGCTTAGCCTACTGAGCCACCCAGGTGCCCCTATGTGATTTTTCAAAAGATTTTATTTTTAAGTAATCTCTATGGCCAACATGGGGCTCGAACTTACAATCCTGAGATCAGGAGTCACATGCTCTACCAACTGAGCCAGCTGGGCACCCCTGTATTTGTGTGATTTGCAAGCACTTCCATGTTTAGTTATGATTAGCTGTCCAGGTTTAGAAACGCTTCCCAGGACTACTACTGCCCAGTGTGCTGCCTCACCTGTGTAGAAATGCAAGGCCAGAGGTCATGTCCCAATAAGAATATGCTCGTTAAGGCACCTGGCCCAGAAGTATGTGGGTAATAGAAGAGAAAGTTTGAAATACATGAAGCCAGAGGCCATCTGTGGTCATCAGATATGTAAAAGCACAAAGAGAATGTTTAGTTCTTATCCGTATCTGGTCAACACGGAAACTCCTGTTTGGAATGAACTCTAATGGTCACACTCTTGACCTCGCTCAGCTGGAAGCACTTCTCCCAGAAATTGCTTTGCCGGTGTATTTCCAGGTTGAGATTGTTCGGAAGAGACATCTGCATGAGCTCTGGCAGGTGGAAGTGAAGCAGCAGGCCGGCGTGGGGTACCAGGCCCTGTGACCATAGATGCACATGCCTGTAGATCTGTGCTTCATCCTGTTCACATGGGGCTCTCAGCGTTAACATCCTCCCTTTGGAGGTTGTTCACAGATCCCGTTACTTTACATTCATATCCACCTAATTTTTTCAACTCAAACAAATTTAAACATTTATTGAACGATTCCTGACCCCTCAAGAAGCTATCTGAATAAAATTCAGAAACATGCTAAGCATGGATGAACCTTGAGGACATCACGCTAAATGAAATAAGCCACACACACATGCACACACATACACACACAAATACTGCATGAGTCCAATTCTAGGAGTTTCCTAGAGTAATCAGATTCATAGAGACAGAGAATGAGGGTTGCCAGGGGCTAAGAGGAAGTGGTGGTGGGGAATTACTGTTTAGTGGGCACAGAATTTCCGTTCTACAAGATGAAAAAAATTCTGGAGAGGGATAGTGGTGATGTTTGCACGACAATGTGACTATACTTACCACTACTGAACTGTACATTTAAAATGGTTAAAAATGATAAATTTTGTTATGTATATTTTACCACAATAAAAAAAAGATTTTTTTTTTTTTAGAGAGAGAGCTCACTCATGGGGGGGGGTGGCGGCAGGTGGGGAGGGGAGGGTCAGAGAGAGAATCGTAAGCAGTTTCCACACCTATTGCAGGGCTCGAAGCAGGACTCAACCTCACAACCCTATAACCTGAGCCAAAATCAAGAGTTGTGCACTTAACCAATGGAGCCACCCAGACACCCCAAGAAAAAAAGACTTTAAAAAGAATCTATTTAGGGGCTCCTGGGTGGCTCAGTCGGTGGAGTGTCTGCCTTCGGCTTGGGTCATGGTCTCAGGGTCCTGGGATCAAGCCCCGCATCAGACTTCCTGCTCAGCGGGGGAGTCTGCTTCTCCCTCTCCCTCTGCTCGTGTGCTCTCTCTCACTCTCTCAAATAAATAAATAAAATCTTAAACAAACAAACAAGCAAACAAAAAAGAAGCTATTTAGTCTAGTGAAAGAGGCAGACAGGTGAATGGGAAAAATAGGTGGGTCCTGAGGTCTGCTGGTGAGACGGGGAAAGGTATACAGAAACAGAAAGAATCCTGGAATTCCCTCTGCTTGAGAGGGGCGGGACAAGCAGGGGACTTTGCAGAGAAGGGAATAACCAGCTGGGACTTGCTAGTGATTCTAAACAGACTGTTAGGGGAAGGTACTGCCTGGGGCCGACTAAACCGTGTGAATACCCCAGTCTCAACCAACGCTGCCCTAAAAAATACAGGTCTCCTCAATAGAAGTGCATTACATTGTTACCACTTGGTCTTATAATTATCGTGAAACTCAAATAACTCTTCCTGTTAATCTAAGGAATTTTGGGCTTTTGTATTGGCTCAACTACACCTTTGGCAAATAGTCACACCCCAGGAGATACTGGATGAAAATATCTAATCAACCCATGATTTACTGTAACCATTTAAAGCTTAAATAACCATTTGAAGCAGTAACGATTAGGAAAATGAAGCTACATTATTCTTTTGTTATAAACACCAAAGGCTCTTTATTATAATCCACTTTTCCTTTCCTTTGGTGTCTGGCCGATGTAGGTTATTTTCACCAATGTTGAGTCTCAAAGGCTGAAGGGCAGTGTCACTGTTTTAAGACTTCAGAATGCCGCACTTAGAAAGAGACGTATTAGAAGTTCTGTGGAATGATTTTTCAACAGTGGCACAGATAGAACTACACTCTGAGATCATCCATCCCTCCTGCTGCTTGGATACAAAACCCTCCCAGCCTCACCTCCTGGCAGGCACTGCCTTTGATAAGGTGATGACTATGTCTGGCTTTCCTGGGGAGAGAGGAGGAGACTCTCAAATTTAGGCCAAATGCAGAATAACTAACGACCACATTGTGGACCTTCTGAGCCGTAGCTTTCTCTTTAGGAACTGAGGAAATTAAACTAGCTGACCTCTAAGATTCCTTCTGGCTCCCAATCTCTGATTATATAACTGAGATCCTATACCAGTCTCAGCCTCCAAAAGTGTGCTGCAGCTCCCCCTAGTGTCCGCAGGCAGAGGGTTTCCCCCCCGCCCACTGGCCGCTCTCCAGTCCCTTCCCCGATCCACTCTTCCTTTCTTCCATAGAACTTCTCCGTTTCTAAATTACTAAATCTGATGGTGTCGTTGTTGAATGTAAGCCCCATAAGGGCAGGGATTTTTTTTCCTGTTTTGTTTACTGATGTATCCTGGCACACACCAGGTATTTAAAACTCATTTGCTAAACTCAAGGTGTTGAATCTTGAGGCATCCTCTGCCAAAATTATTCTTTACGTAATTCCCTGTTACTTTAATTCACTTTATATGTTATTATCTTGCTCCTCAGTTGCTGTTTTTTAATATAATTTTTAAAAATGTTTTAAGGAAGATTTTATTTATTTATTTGACAGAGAGAGAGAGAGAGAGAGCAAGCAGCAGAGGGAAAGGGAGAAGCAGACTCCCCGCTGAGCAGGGAGCCCAATGCGGAACTTGATCCCAGGACCCCGGGATCATGACCTGAGCCAAAAGCAGGTGCTTAACGGTCTGAGCCACCCAGGTGCCCTGTTTCTTTTTTCTTTGTTTGTTTAAGATTTTACTATTTTAAAGTAATCTCCACTCCCAATGTGGGGCTCAAACTCACAACCCGGAAGTCAAGAGTAGCATGCTCCACCAACTGAGCCAGCCAGCTTGTTTGTTTTTTTTTCCTTTTTCAAAGATTTATTTATTTATTTATGTATGTATGTATGTATGTATGTATGTATGTATGTATTTTAGAAAGAGAGAGGGTGAGCATGACTGGGAGGGGCAGAGGGAGAGGGAGAGAAAATCTCAAGCAGACTGTGCACTGAGCTTGGAACCCCACACGACCCTGAGATCATGACCTGAGCTGAAACCAAGAGTCGGACACTTAACAATTTTGCCACCCAGGTTGTTTCCTAATTGCCTATACGGTGGGCAGAAAAATGGCCCCTGAAACCTGTCCACAAGCTAATCCCCAGAACCTATGAATATGTTAGTTTGCCGGTGTGATGACATTAAGGATCCTGAGGTGGGGAGATTATCCTGGATTATCTGGGTGAGCCCAGTGGAATCACTAGTCCTTTGGAGAAGGAGGCAAGGGGGTCAGAGTCAGAACAACAAGATATGACATGAAATCAAGGCTAGAGTGAGGAGTGCCCCAGCCAAAGCATGCAGACGTTTCCAGAAGTTGGAAAAATCGAGGAAATGGCTCCCCCCTGCAGCCTCCAGAGGAAATGCAGTCTTGCATGCCCCTTGCTTTTATCCCCACAACAGCTCGTTCAGACTTCTGACCTCCAGAACTGCAAGATAATAAAGCTGTGTTGTTTTAAGCCACCGAAGTTATGGTAACTTCTCACAGCAGCAATAAGAAACTACTATCACTCGTAAAAGAAACCTTCCCAAGAGCACCTTTACATACAAACTGATTCTCAGAGAGTGCCTTTAAAGTCATTTGTAAATCCAAAGTGACACTGTATTGTTCAAAAGACCAGAAACATTTCATTCAGTTTCAAACAGGGTCAGCAAGTTTATGCTCTGGCCAGAGCCTCCTTCAGCGTGAAAGTTTCTAAAGTCAGCAGCTTCGGTAATTTTTCAAGACAGAATTGGAGCCCTTCCTCTATATGTCATTAAAAAAAAAAAGCCTCTTCACCCCGAACCCATTAGATAGAGACACAGAGCACTTATCACTACCTCATATTATGTCATACATTGATTTGCTTATTGCTTGCCATTACTGTCATTTTATTTGTTCACAGTATGTTACTTACCATTAGGATGTAAGCTGTGTCTCTCTTTGTCAAATAAATAAAATCTTTAAAAATAAAAAATAAAATAAAATGATACCTAAGACAGAGTAGATGGTAAATAAATATTTGTGGAATCTGCTTGAGGTTCCATCTCTCTCCCTCTACCCCTCCCTCCCCCACTCTTTTTCTCTCCCTCATTCTCTTTCTTAAATAAATAAATAGAATCTTAAAAAAAAAATTTTTTTTGAAGGTCACCTGGCTGGTTCAGTCGGTAGAGCATGCGATTCTAGATCTCAGGGTCCTGATTTTAGAGTTTCTTTCTTTCTTTCTTTCTTTCTTTCTTTCTTTCTTTCTTTCTTTCTTTCTTTCTTTCTTTCTTTTTCTTTCTTTCTTTCTTCTTTCTTTCTTTCTTCCTTTCTTTTTTAAGATTTTTTTAAAATTTATTTAAGAGAGAGAGCGAGTAGGAGGGAGAGGGAGAGAAAATCTGAGGCAGACTTCGCATTGAGTGCAGAGCCTGACTCAGGGCTCAATCCCATGACCCTGAGATCATGACCTGAGCTGAAAGCAAGAGTCCCAGGCTTAACTGACTTCGACACTCAGGCGCCCCAGCAGGCGTAGAGCCTTCTTAAAAAAAAAATAAAATGGTTAAAAAAATTTTTTGTAATCATGTGTATGTATTACTTATTCAAAACACAAAATTTGAATCATATGAACAATAAGGTGAAAAGAAGAAACAAGAAACCACAGTCTAGGGGCACCTAGGCGGTGCAGTGACTGGGCCTTGGACTCTTGGTTTCAGCTCAGGTCCTAATCTCAGGGTCATGAGATCGAGATCGGCTGATCGAGAAGCTCAGTTAGGACTTTCCCTCTCTCTCTGCCCCTCACTCCCTCCCACACACACACACACACACACACACACACTCTCTTTCTCTCTCTCTAATGAATCAGTCTTTAAAAAAAAGAAACAAAGAAACCACAGTCTGACCTTCATGAAGCTGTGGATCCCTAACTGGGCCTGGCGCCCTGCACCATCTTGGTATGTGAAGAGTGGGTTACTATACACGGTTGGGCATGCCCATGGCAACTGAATTCTCTGTTTCATATCCCATATTGCATTAAAAACTCCCCAAGTCCCAGCTGCTGTGCAGAGTGAGGGCCTAGCAACTTGCACAGGTGACAATCTTTGCAGGCTCTGTGGACTTGTGATGTTGAACCATATAATGAAGGCTGGTTGGCTAAGACCCTCTGAGTTTTGTGGAATAATCTTTAATGCACCAGACAAGAAGATTGCTAACCAGCCTTATTACTGACAATTTCCTATTACCATGGTAGGCCAGGCAGATGATTTGAAGGATTATCCGGGTGCTGACAAATCCCCTGGGCCCTGACAATCTCGTTTACAAAAGAATCAAATCTGTTTATTGCTGATAATAGATGGCATGCCCTCAGGTTTGCTTGTAAGTAACATGTGCATCACTTTTTATTTTTTCTTTTAGCAATAGGAGCCAAACTTGGATTCATCCTGATAAACTAGGCATTTGGGACTTTATATGATCTGATTGCTCTGAGCTGTTCCTTAATCCCCATTTGCTAAACCTTTGCACCCTGCCCACAATGGCATAACTGGCCTTGATCCAGGATGGCAAAATGGTCCATCTAACAGATTGAACAATTTGTTCATAATTGTTCATGTGGCTGAGGTTCCCTAGTCACTCTTCTTGTTTTTATTTGTTGTTCTAAGACTTAGAACAAAAGGACAAAGCAAATCTTGAACTTGTTGCGATGATAAGCACAAATCCCTGAATGCAAAGTCCATTGCTTCATTCCCGGCTCCAGCTCCGGTAGCTAACTCAGCAGGTTCTGAAAACCAGTTGTGGGATTGCCTTGTTCATAAACTATCATAATGTCAGTCCTCAGATATCTAAATTTCAACAGGCTACATTTGGAAACACAAAGAGAGATTAATTTTAATCACATCTATAATTCCTTTTGATTTATAAGAAGTAAAATGCCATCTGCCAAGTTCTAAACCTATGCATATAGTTAGTATTTAATCTTATCCATAATATCACAATGAATGTGATTATTTTTTAAAATATTGCTGCATGAGAAACATTTCTAAGCATAAGTTAATGTCTCGCTTAGCAAGATCTGCCTGACCCTTGATCTAGCAACAGCTCCCCTATGCTTCATACGTGGCAGGTGAACTGCTGGTACGCAAGCCCAGACTCAGAGGTGACTCTGGGTGTATCGCTCCCGCGCACAGCATGCTTCTCTAGGGGCGTGTTAGGACCAGCCTGGTGAGGCAGGCAGTCGGTGGGATGCAAACTCATCCTGTTCCACTCTGATTTTCTGCCTAATGACACAATAAAGCTTGCCACAGGACTGCCAGCCTTCCAACAAGCTCCCTATAGAAGGATTTGTCATCAGTTTCCTTAAAGTCAGAGGACTTTCAGAATTCCTCAGGCGAAAGGTCAAATTATTAAATATTTATTCTCTTTTTTAAAAAAATCCCATTTAGTACTATATAGGTAATGATATATGTTCGTTAGAAACAAATTTAAACATATGAAAACAGATAAATAGGGGCATGGAGAGAAAGTTAACACACAAAGGTAGTCGTTAATATTCTGGTATCTTCTTTATAGACATGTTCTTACACATTTTTCTGTGTAATGTGTGTATGTATATCTCTTTTTCACTCTAGATTGACAGATATAGATACACGCACTCCTATATATATATCTTAAAAATCATATATATATGTGTATATATATATATATATATACTATTTTGAAACTTACTCTTTTCCTCTCAAAAATTACTGAAGCATATATTTTAGGTAATATTGTGAAACTCCAACTCATTTGGCATTATTCAGACTTTGGTGGAAAAGAAAAGAAACAAAACACATATGTAAAGGTACTAAAGACAAATCCAGAGAAAATCCCTATGTAAGCTGTGAAAATGAGTCAGAGTGTTTGGAAATTAGTTTCTTCTAGTGCAAACTTTTTAACTCTGGCAAGCTTTGAAAAAGATTTTCACACCATAATTCTTTTATGAGAACATGGCTGGGAAGTTCTCCTATTGTCATGAAGTCCTAAACTTAAAGTTTGCCAGATCTAGTTTTCTTCTTCTTCTTTTCCTTCTTCTTCTTCTTCTTCTTCTTCTTCTTCTTCTTTTTTTTTTTTTAGTTTAAGCCTTTTAATTTAACTTATTGACCCCAGTATTTTTGCTATATCCATTGCTAGGATCAAATCATTATACTTTTCAAAAGCATTCCTTTAACCTGAGGTCAAACTAATGTGAAATATGAGGAAGTTATAAATAGACTGAAATCTAGAACAACCATAAACCTGATGTACTTTATCTAAATTTTTATAACTTTGAAGTGCACTGAATACAGAAAGAATGCAGAGCTTTTATTTTCCAGCCAGAGAAACCACATACAAAAAAAGAATAAAAAAACCATCTCTTTCTCATTTCTGTAGTCAACCTCTTAATCCAAAAAAAGAAAGTGGGGGAGGATTCAAGTCAATCCCACAAAAATAAACTGTTGCCATTGTTTATTGAGAAAATAATTCCTGGAGATTTTTTCCCCCAAAGAACTAAAATAAAAGATCATAAAGAAGATCTCTGGCTTGGTTTATTTCCTAGAGGAGAAATTGTTTAACATTTGTTTGTTTTATAAACACTCCCGATAACAAGCAGACCCATAAAACTCCCCCCTCTTTTTTGTGCGGTGGGAAAGCGGCAGTAAGCTAAGTTTGGCCTGCGGTTGGAAGACGGTTTGCTATCTGGGATTGCCCAATCTTTTCCGGCTTCTAGAAGATTCCCAAGGTCCATGAACTGTGTCTTAGATGAATAGCCCAAAGTCAGGGGTAGGACTGGATGAATGGAGTGAGACCAGACAATAGGAGACTTTGAAATCTAGGGAATGGAGTTTAGATTTCACCTTCTTCTTGGTAGATGGAGTCGACTCCAAATCTCCCACCCTTTCTGCTTCAATACCCTTCCATCGGCTCGGTGTGCATAGAGTATACCCCCTTGCTCCTTGACTTCGAGCCTGGCTATATGCCCATTGAAGCCCTAGGCCTTGGGTGGCCGCGCCTCTTTCCGTTGCCCTTTGCACTGTTGCCATCACTGTTAGACGAACAGGCCCCTGGCAAAGCAGACCACAGTGTGGAGAAGGAGAGACCCGTGGAGCCAAGCCTCCACCTGCAGTGAGAAACAAATCTGCCCCAGCCCAGATCAGCCGAACCTCAACAGACACATGCACGCTTGCCAATAGTAAATACCCATTGTTTTAAGCCCCTGCATTTTGGCGTGCTCTGCTCTGTTGCATTATTGTGGTGAAACAAATTGAAACTCACTTTAAGCAAAAAAGAATAATAAATTTTCTTTAAAAATACACCCTGTATGAGGAACCTGGGTGGCTCGGTGGTTAAGCGTCCAATTCATTTCAATGACACAGATTTCTTCATACATTTTCTGCTGTATACATTTCCAGCCAATATGTATGTAGTTTCTAAATTAATGTTGTTTGAGTTGGGTTTTTGGCGCTCGAAACCAAGAGTCTTGAGTTAGCAGGTATTCAAGAAATAGTAGGTAATGGGGTTCAGTCAGAAGCACATGTGACTCTTGATCTCAGGGTCATGAGTTTGAGCCCCACACTGGGTGCAGAGATTACTTAAAAATAAAATCTTAAGAAGAAGAAACAGTAGCTAAACAACGTTCAATAGAGAATTACCACTTAGAGCTTGCCTGATTTCAAATTCTGTGCTCTGTCCTGTAATGGCTTGAAGGCAAATGGCAGCAGGTCTGGCCCTGCCACCTTTTTGTGTAAGTTTTATTGGAACACAGTCCTGCTCGTTCACTTACGCATCGTCATAGGTGCTACATGCTTTAACAGCAGAGTTGAGCTGGTGCCGCTGAGAACATATGGCCTGCAAATCCGAAAATGCTAACTATCTGGGCCCTTTACAGTAGAGTTTATTGATACCTTATCTAGAATATACAAGGAAATTAACAAAAAAAAATGTCAGGAAACCAGTTAGCAGAATGGGCCAAGGATATAAAAGGGATAATATGAAGAAATGCTCAACTTCACTATTAGTCAAAGAGATGCAAATTATATGGGATTCCACTTTACACCCACAACATAGGAAGAATTAGAAAGTCAGGTGATAGCAATCGTTGAGAAGGATGTAGGGAAATGGAAACTCTTGTGCAGTCCAGATTGGATTGTAGAATGTGCAGTGTTCTGGGAGAAGCTGAGCAGGACTTAGTAAAATCCCTGGGTGGTACGCCCAGCAATCCCACTCCTGGGTGCAGCTCTGAGAATCTTTGATCTGGTGTGTGGAGAACATGCCCAAGGATGCTCATCCTGGCCATTTGCGGAAGTGGGCTGTTGGAGTCTGCCTGGTAGTATTCAAAAGAAGGGGCAATCAGATGTCCTGGGTGTGGCCTGCAGAGGGCTATGCATCGGCTAGTAGTGAACAAGATGTCCGTGGAGCTGCGTGGGTAGATCATTCTGTAGAGGAGAGAAAAACAGAACAGAATGAGACCTGTAACTCAACACTGTATGTATGTACAATTGTGTATATATATATTGATGTATATGTATTATATACATATATAATACATATACAAAACAATTCTATGTGTTTAAAAAATTATGTGCCTATGTACCTATCCAAGGACACACACCAAACAGATTACATTGGATAGGGTAGAGTGGGCATGTGAGTAAGGTTTGGAAACTAAGAGAAAAATAAGAGAAGGGCCTTACATGTACAGATGACAATGATGGAATTAGCTGAATTCTGTGTATCTGAATTCCAAACACGTGGATGTGCATTCACAGTTAAATCAGAGAAAGTGGTGGTAGCTACTAGACTGGAGTCAAACTGGGTGGGTTGATAGGATGACAGATGGCTTGAGAATTCTCCAGGGAGTGTTATCACTGGAGTTCGAACATGAAGGCACCTTCACAGGTGAAAATATTTACCTCTATTGGCTCTTCCATTGCAGTATATCCCGTTTGTGCCAGTTATCAATGTATTTCCTTGGAGCTCCAAATCCATCCTTCTTTGTCCTGCTATGTGATGCTGGGGCTGGGCCCTGGAAACATTTCTCCTACCACCTGTCACAAATGGGAAATTTTACCTGCAGCAGGCCCTGGGGCATTGGTGGAGGTGGGGAGAGAGATACTGCGGGTGGAAAAGGCTTTTTGCCCTGGTTCCAGTGTCTTTGATCTTGTTCCTGCAGCACAGAGTGCAAGCTGCTGCAGCCCCTCTGGAAAACAGTATGGAGTTTCCTCAAAAAGTTGGAAATAGAGCTACCCTAAGACCCAGCAATTGCACTACTGGGTATTTACCCCAAAGATACAAATGTAGTGATTCAAAAGGGCACCTGTACCCCAATGTTTATAGAGCAATGTCCACAATAGCCAAACTATGGAAAGAGCCCAGATGTCCATCAACAGATGAATGGATAAAGAAGATGTGGTATATATATATATATATATATATATATATATATATATATATATATATATATATACAATGGAATACTACTCAACCATCAAAAAAATGAAATCTTGCCATTTGTGATGACGTTGATGGAACTACAGGGTATTAGGCTAAGTGAGATAAGTCAATCAGAGAAAGACAATTATCATATGGTTTCACTCATGTGGAATTTAAGAAACAAAACAGAGGATCATAGGGGAAGAGAGGAAAAAATAAAGCAAGACAAAATCAGAGAGGGAGACAAACCATAAGAGACTCCTTTTTTTTTTTTAAAGATTTTATTTATGTAAGAGAGAGAGAATGAGAGATAGCGAGCACGAGAGGGAAGAGGGTCAGAGGGAGAAGCAGACTCCCTGCTGAGCAGGGAGCCTGATGTGGGACTCGATCCTGGGCCTCCAGGATCATGACCTGAGCCGAAGGCAGTCACTTAACCAATTGAGCCACCCAGGCGCCCGAGACTCCTTTTTTTTTATTTAAAGATTTTATTTATTTTACATGAGAGAGACACAGCAAGAGAGGGAACACAAACAGGGGGAGTGGGAGAGGGAGAAGCAGGCTTCCTGCAGAGCAGGGAGCCCGATGCGGGGCTCAATCCCAGGTCCCTCGGATTATGACCTGAGCCAAAGGCAGAGGCTCAACGTCTGAGCCACCCAAGCACTGCACCATAAGAGACTCTTAATCATAGGAAACAAACTGAGGGTCGCTGGAAGGGAGAGAGGTGGGGAATGGGGTCACTGGGTGATGGACATTAAGGAGGGCACTTGATGTAATGAGCACTGGCTGTTATATAAGACTGATGAATCACTGAACTCTACCTCTGAAACCAATAATACATTATATGTTAATTAATTGGATTTAAATTTTAAAACGTACAAAAAATAAAATTTTAAAAATACATACATAAATTTTCTCTGTTCAAATCACTGGCATGGATTCTGTCTCCTGATTGGACCATCCTCACAGTAAAACAACAAACAGTAACACAACACAAGGCTTTCCCCACTTCTTACTCTTCACAGCTAACCCTCACTGTCTCCTTTGCCAGTCTTCTTAATTCATCGCAGACTCTCCCGAATGAAATAGAAATTTCATTGACAAATTTCTAATTGCCCAAAGAGGCACCTTTCAGAGGTTTTCTCCCTTAATCACTTCCTCCAGAAAACATTCTTTTCCCTGGTATCACTACCATGTTTCAGACCATATCCTTGAGGCCAATATAGTTCATATACCGTAGTAAGAGCAACAATATTGGAATTGGACAAAACTGCCCTGAAACCTCAGCTCTGTCATTTATAAAGCTGGTTGATCCTGATTTTTGTGAGCCTCGGTCAGCCTTCTCATCTGTAAATTGGGGACAATAATGATAAAATCTGGTTTGCAAGCGCTTTAAAGAATAAATAAGGTAATTTATGTAAAGCATCAAAACATAGAGCCTGGTAAACAGGAGGTGCTCGACAATGCTAGTTCCTCTATCTCAATGGCCCTCCATCTACCCTTAGTAGCTGTGAGTGACCCTCGGCTTCCGTTTCTCTTTCTTTCTATCATCGTTCTTGGACAATGTTACCACGCATGAGGCTTTAACTACCATCTGCTTACACAGTCGTGACTTTAAGATCTATATTTTCTTCATAGACCTCTCTCCTAACCCAGATAGGGGTCTGATGTCACCTGAGCGCCTATGACACCCAGAATCTCCCTGTGTGCCCTGCAACATTAAGCAGGTTCTCGCCTGTACCTGCATGTGTCCTGGCCACCACTGACCGACCAGGGACTGGTGCCCACGTGAGAGCTGCCACCTCTGGACTGGCCGTAGCAATTCTCCACCCAAGTGGGAAAGTTCTATGCTGACACAGTGACACTGGAGACCCAATTGGATGTCTCTGGGGGCTCTTTGAGACAGAGGAACTCCACACTGGCAGCCAGCCTGAAAGAAAGCAGCAAAAAAAGGCAATGTGCAGATCCCTCATGGCTATAACACCTAAGGGTAGGCGGTGGCATCGAGGAGAAGCAGAAATAGTCACAGAAGAGGCAGAGATGTAGGAAGCTCTGTCATATGCAAGTGGAGTTCCTAGAGCCAGTAGCAAGGGACACCTGATGTTGGACCCGCTGGAGTGGCTGGGAATCACTCCTTGTCATGAAGAACATTCCAAGATTCCATGGAGCCTAGACATTGAGATAATTTCCTGTCTTGCTTCTTTTCATTTCTGTCCCTCCCTCTCTCTCAGAAATACCCTCGTACAGTTTTTTCCTGCTTGTTGTAGTAAGAGATGCTCCTTCTCTTTGTTTCTTCACAATCAATGCTGCCACCTGAAAAAATCTGAAAAGGATCTTTGCTTACAACCTGAAGGAGCTTAACTAACATCCCATCAGACCTTCTGACACTCATGTGGTTCAACCTACCAAACTGACCACAGCACACGCTTTCCTGGACGTCCGCTGATGACCGCGTGAATGCGGGTGTGCATGCATCCATCCATACTCACATACGAGCAGGGGCATAAGGGAGGAATGCACAAGGCTAGGACGTGGTAGAGCAGCAGCTGAGAAGCCCAGCCAGTGCCTTAAGACGATGCATTGCCACAGATGGCAAGAGATTCAAGTTTTGGTTCTCAAACATTAGCGGGCATCAGAATCACCTCGATGGCTTGTTGAAACTCAGATTGCTGGACCCCACTGGCAGAGTTTCTGATCCAGGAGGTCTGGATTGGGGCCTTAAGAACCTGCATTTCTAACAAGTTCTCAGGTGGTGCTGATGTTGCTGGTCTGGGAACCACACTGAGAGCCAAGAGTTTCAAGGAGTGAGTAGCTAGGACAATTCAAACCTCCGAGGCTTGGCATGAAGTAATGGACAGATTGAAAAATTTCTATGTTGTCAGTCTCGGTTTCCAGAGAATAGCAGATTTTGCGGTTTCCTGTCTTGTGAAAAACATACAAAAAAAAAAAAAAAAAAAAAAACAAACCCCCAAAACCCCCAAACAAAACAAAACAAAAAAAAAACCCACAAAAAAACCCCAAAACCAAAACCCAAAAAACAAAAAAACCCCAACCCCATTCCTGTCCCCTGGAGTACCCCATTGTCAACAGTGGCAGGTGGTGTGGGTGACTCTTCTTCATTAAAGCTGTCATCACACTGCCCCAGCACCCAGCCCTGACTGGGACGGTCAGAGCAGGTCAGAGACGGTTAATGGGTTAGTTGGCATCTCTCTCCCTTGGAATCGCGCACTTTCAGCCAAAGCCCTCAGGTCAACGGCATTCAGATGCAATAAAGGCATCTGTGGTCTGAATCCACATTTCAATAGAACAGAAACAAAAAATCAGAATCACTTTCAAGGGTGGTTAAGAGGGTCACCTGAAAACAGCTATTATGTGTCCATCACCTAGATGAAAGTCAAATTGGGCCCGAGGAAGTGACGGCTCCAGAGCTCCCTCAGATGGATATTTTAATTTCCATTCTGTCCCCACTTGAGAGCACATTTCCTTACTGAATATGGGACATTACTGGTTGCCTACCGGAGGAGTTTCCTAGGGCCGCTGGAAAAGATGCCCACAAACCAGGAGGCATAAAGCAGCAGAAATGTTTGTTCTCTCGTAGTTCTGGAGGCTACAAGTCTGAGAGCAAGGTGTCAGCAGGGCCCCCACGCCCACCCCCCCTTGAGACCTGTAGGGGAGGACCCTTTCTTCCTCTCCCTGCTTCTGGTGCCCGGCCGGCCATCCTCGGGGCTCCTTGGCTTGCAGCCACCTCACTCCAGCTTCTGCCCCTTACCGCCCGCTTCCCCCGTGTGTGTCTCTCTCTTCTCTTCTGGTAAGGACGCTAATCATATCGGATCAGGGCCCGCCCTACTCCAGTAGGACCTCAGCTTAGCTAATTGTATCTGCAACAACCCTAGTTCCAAATAAAGTCACATTCTGAGGTATGGGGCTTAGGGTTTTGACTTAACTTTTTTTGAAAGACACAATTAACCCATAACATCTACCCAAGTCCTTCTACTCTTTTCTCCTTCCTAATCAAACCCAGATTTTCCCAAAAGCATATTAACTGACATACGTATGAGTAAAAACATCCAAGCTGGGACTGGGAAGACCTAGCCTATATGGCATGACTTGTCCCAACAAGTCATTTCTTGTGCACAACAAGATATGCTTGGGGTAACTCATAAATACGCTCTGATAGAGCTAATAGCAATGGGGAATCGGGGCAAAGCAACAAGCTTTTAAAAGATGGGACAGGGGCGCCTGGGTGGCTCAGTTGTTAAGCTTCTGCCTTTGGCTCAGGTCGTGATCCCAGGGTCCTGGGACCGAGCCCCGCATCGGGCTCCCTGCTCAGCAGGAAGCCTGCTTCTCCCTCTCCCACTCCCCCTGCTTGTGTTCCCTCTCTCGCTGTGTCTCTCTCTGTCAAATAAATAAATAATAAAATCTTAAAAAAAAAAAAAGATGGGGACTTTAGAATGCCATGCACAGGGGCGCCTGGGTGGCTCAGATGGTTAAGCGTCTGCCTTCGGCTCAGGCCACGATCCCAGGGTCCTGGGATCGAGCCCCACATCAGGCTCCTGGCTCAGCGTGGAGCCCACTTCTCCCTCTCCCTCCGCCTCTCCCCCTGCTCATGCTCTCTCTCTCTCTCTGTATCTCTGTGTCTGAAATGAATAACTAAAATCTTAAAAAAAAAAAAAAGAATGCCATGCACAGTCTTGGCTAATTATCTGCTTTTCTGGCTGTTATCCCCATTAGATCGAGAAGGCTGGCTATTTATTTATTTATTGAATTATCTTATATCTTACCATAAAGCCTAACATATAATAAGCACTCAATTTAATAAATATGTTTTAAATATTATAAAAATATTAATTTTCCTATTCATTTTCTTCTCCATTGTGAGCTGTCATCTGCCTGTACCACAGAACGAGCAAGGAAGGCTCATACTACAGGAGCTGATACTGGTTTTCTCAGCTGGGCACCAAGGAAGTGGACACACAGTTTAAGGGTGATCAGGCTGGAACCCTGTTCAGGGTTTGGCCACAAGTAGGTTAAATAAGACAAAATGGCAAATGCTGAGGCAGAACATGCTGGATTGTTGGCAGGGTCTGTGTTCTCCCTGGACACCAAATCATAATGGGCCCCTGGGGATGTAAACATGGATGAAGTGGGGCTCAAGTGGCCTTGCACGGGGTCAGCTAATGGGGTGATTTCAGCTCCGCTCAGGAAGGACAAGCCGGAGCAGACCCACAGAGGGTTGAGTTCAGGTTCAGTCAGGGATTTAGTGACAGGTTCCTTCCCACCCACGCCTGGCCCACAAAGCTGGATTAAAACTCAGGAGAGCCCCGTGGACCCGCTCATACACTGCAAAATAGGCAGGCCAGAAAAACTGTCAAAGATTTGGAAATGGGCAAAAAAGACCGTTAGTATTCTCCCAGTGAAATGCTGGGGTGTTGTCCCCCAGACTGGCCAGGAGTACCGGATCCTATAAGGGTGTGTGCACATTTGATAGTCTTTGATTGGCCTATTTTACAACTCTGTAGAGGTATTAGTAAACTTGTAGAAAACTGAGTCACGCAAATGTTTCCCGTCTCTAGTGATGCCAAGGAGTCCTGTTCATAGTGATGCAAATTACATTAGTCCGGGAGGGAATCTAAATCTCTGTAAGTCTAAATCTTATTTGATCTGGTTTTAACATCTTAGTGGGTCTGTCTTAAATTAATGAGTTAAATAAAATCTTTCACATGCAAGCATGTTATAGTCTATAGAAGAGTCAGGATTTTTTTTTTTTTTACCTTTCAGAATATGATTCTTTGACAAAGAGGAGTGAAGTGAGATAGGCATGGGCACCCGAAGGCTCCGAGACACGGGCAACTATGGAGATCAAGCCAGGGTTGGGGAGGGATGAGAAAGCAGCCTCTGGACGTGTGTGTGGGGAGAATTTGGAAGAGGTGAACTCGGTCATTGGATCTTTCCAATTCTCTTCTCCTCACCTCCTAACACTCTTAACTTCCCTCCCCTTGCTGACTTGAGGCTATATAAATCTCCCCTAGAGACCCCCAGGGTCTGGACTCGGCCCCACCACTGCAAGATCCAAAATGCCTTCTTCCGTTCCCAGCAAGACCTTTCCCCAGCTAAGAGGATGAAACTGAGTGAAACTCCGTAAGGGCATTTTTTTCTCTTCCTTTTGAAAAAAAAAATTCTTTAAAAACATTAACTTTTAGATTTATGCTAAATTTATAAAATTGTGGTGAAATACAACATCATAATTGTCACCTTAAGTGTGCAGTTGAGTGGCATTAAATACATTCATAATATTGTATAACCGTTACCATTATCTGTATCTGAAATTTTTCATCATCCCAAACATGAACTCTGTGCCCATTGAAGAGTATCTCCCACCTACTCTATTTTCTGTCTCTATGAATTTTTTTTGAATTTATAATCTTTTTATTGTTATGTTAATCACCATACATTACATCATTAGTTCTTGATGTAGTGTTCCATGATTCATTGTTTGTGCAACACCCAGTGCTCCACGCAGAACGTGCCCTCTTTAATACCCATCACCAGGCTAACCCATCCCCCCACCCTCCTCCCCTCCAGAACCCTCAGTCTATGAATTTTTTTTAAAGATTTTACTTATTTATTTGAGAGAGAGAGAGTGAGCACGAGTGGGGTAAGAGTAGAGGGAGAGGGAGAAGCAGACTCCCCACTGAGCAGGGAGCCCGATGTGGGACTTGAGCCCAGGACCCCGGGTTCATGACCTGAGCCAAAGGCAGACGCTTAACCGACTGAGCCACCCAGGCACCCCCGTCTCTATGAAACATGAGGTACTCTGGGTACCTCATATTAGTGGAATGGCACAATATGTGTACTTCTGTGATGGGCTTATTTCACTGAGCATGATGTTTTCAAGGTCCATCCGTGTTGTAACACATGTCAGAATTCCATTCCTTTTTAAGGCTGAATAATATCCCATTGTCTCTACATTCACATTGGTTTATCCATTCATCTGCTGATGGTCATTTGGCTTGTTCCCACCTTTTGGCTGTTGTGAACAATGCTATGAATTTTTTTCTCTTCTTTTTGACTGAGCCTGATTAGAATAAGCACAACACGATCTCTCGTTGGGGCAGGGTGTGCAGTTTGGAGAATGGATATTCTACTTTGCCCTGCCTGCCTCTTCCCAGAAACTAGGATCAGCAACCCGGCCCTGCTGCTGAAAGACCGCCACCCTCTAGCACACTTCTCTGCAGAATATGCCAAGGACTTTTTGTCATGTCCCATCTGTCTCTATCCTAATACTGGCGTCTGAGTTTGCCGCTGCTGCCGTGACAAGGGACCACGGGCTGGGGGCTTCAACGACACAAAGTTCTTTCTTACAGTTCTGGAGGCTGGAATTCCAAGATCAAGGTGTTGGCAGGTTTAGTTTCTCCCGACTCCTCTCTCTTCTTCCTGTGTGTTTACATCACCTTCCCCCAGGTGTGTCTGTGTCCTCATCTCTTCTTATAAGGATACCGGTCATATTGCATCAAGTGCACCCATACGACCTCATTTTAACTTAATTACCCCTTGAAAGGCCCTATGTCCAAATATAGTCACATTCTGAGGCACTGGGGGTCAGGACTTCAACATAGGAATTTTAGGGAGACAATTCAGCCCCTAAGAGCTGGTAACAAGATTGACAGCATACCACCCTCACAGACCCTGAAAGCTATTAGTCTGTTTGCTATTGCTATTTATGAAATAGGTGCTCATTTATACTGATAGAGCCTGGAATCTGTTTAGTGGACACAAACCATTTAAGAACTAGACTAAAACTGCAGAAATCCCCCAGAGGAAATTGCATTAGCTCATTAAATACATACTAGAGCAGGACTTTCTGGCTGCTTCCTGAGAAGAATGTCATTTTCCCTAAGTGGGTGGTGGGGCTTAGGGGGCGCTGTCAGTGTTGGGGGCAGGGAGCGGCTGGTTGTGGGCACCGTGGGTGACTTTGGCTAAATTGCTTAACTGACCTGGGTCTCAGCTTCCTCTTCTGTGAGGGGGCGGGGGCTCAAAGGTCCCAGTGGTCTTTGGGCCCTTGCTACTTGAACACGGCCCAGGAACCAAGAATATCATATTACGTGGAGCTGGTGAGACATGGAGAATCTCTGGACCCTTCCCAGGCCCAGTGGATCGGAATCTGCATCTTAAGATCTTCAGTTGATTCACAAGCATGTGGAAGTCTGAGAAGCACTGATTTAAGACCCGCTGGGTCTGGTGGTCATGGAGGGAGACCAAGGAGCCAGTCAGTATGAAACTTAAAATTTCCTCCTTGCCATGTTTCCTCCTCTCAGAGAGCAGGTTGGAGGGAAAATGTTTGTCCCCCTTCTTAGCAATCGTAAATACACACAGGAAAGACTCCCTTCTTGCAGACAACCCCCTCCCCACACCATTCAGAGCAGAAAACAAGGATTCAAATGCACATGCCCCCCTCTTCCCCTACTTGCTAATCCTTGGCTAAGAGATCTAGGGAATGAGCAAAGACCAACAGGATTAATGGGTTAATTTTGGGAATTCCAGACCTCCACACTGCAATCTGCCATACATCCCTGTTATAAAAATGGAGAGCTGAACTCAACAGTAAAAAAAACAAACCAAACAGTCTGGGGCGCCTGGCTGGTTCAGTTGGAAGAGCATGTGACCCTTGATCTTAGGGTCCTGAGTTTGAGCCCCATGTTGGGTGTAGAAATTACTAAAAAAAAATACACTTTCTTTCTCTGTCTCTGCCTCTTTTTCTTTTTTAACTGGGCTTCACACCCAGTGTGTGTGTGTACCCCCCAAAAATAAACTTTAAAACAAAAGCAAAAAACCCCCAAACAATCCAATTAGAAAATGGGCAACAGACATGTTGCCAAAGAGGATATGTAGATAGCAAATAGGCACATGAAAATATGTCCAGTGTCCTATCATAAGGGAAATAGAACTGTGATTTCACTCCCGGGCATTTATCCCAGAGAAATGAAAACTTATATTTACACAAAAGCCTGTGTAAGAATGTTCATAGAGGCTTTATTCACGATAGCACTAAACTGAAAACGACCCAGATGTCCTCCAATGAGGGGAACAAATTCTGGCACATCCATACCATGGAATACTACTCAGCAATAAAACAGAGTGAACCACAGATGCGCAGACAACCGGGATGAATCTACAGAGAATTATGCTGGGTGAAGAAAGTTGTCTCAAAGGTCACCTACGGCTCGAGTCCATTTGTATAACATTCTCGAAGGAACAAAATTATAAAAATGGAGAACAGATGGTGGAGGGGGTAAGGGAGGAGGGAGGTGGGGTAACTGTCACAGGGCCACCTGAAGGATCCTTGTGGTGATGGAAGCGCTCTGTATCCTGATGTATCCTATCAATGTCCTGATTTTGATATTATCTTGCAAGACATTACTACTGGGGGAAACTGGGCAATGTGAACACAGGATCTCTCTGTCATTTCTTACAACTGCACATAAATTTATAATTCTCTCAAAAAAGAAAGCGAGAGAAAGAAAAAGAAAGAAATGATCTCTGTCAGGGGGAAAAAAAAGAGAGAGAGAGCTGTGTCCTGGTCCCCGTTAGAGAATTGTGCTTTGATTCTTCAACAGTTGAGGAGTTCTGGGTGCTTCTGCTGGGTGTGGCGTGGGAAGGGAGAAAGGAAGGCCGTCTTAATTATTCCCTAGAAGCCCTATGTTTCTATGGAATTAGAGACCGTCACTTAGACCATTCTTCCTAGGGAAGTAACTGGTCACCATAGCCCAGCCAGCACATCCCTCAGAACCTGCCAGAAAACCTAGGAAATTACAAGATAGATTCCCTGTCCCCTCGTGGGGGACCACATGTCAGCACCCTGTCCTTTACATGAGCCATGCAGGACACTGATCTGTGGCTTCCATACGCGGGGGGAAGTCTCTCTGGGATGCGCTTCAGCCACACTCCACCAGGTGGCTTGGCCTGGCTCAGGCCTTCCTTGCACTCAGGCCCTGAGCAGCTTCTAAAACTTGCTTTTTTGACTGAGGAACTCATCAAATTCCATTTGAAGACAGGAGAGAGTTAATGCAACAGTTCATTTTCCTGAGGACTGCTGTGTGCCTACAGACTGAGAGTTCTGGGACTTCCCTCCATGTCATCTCTTGGCGTCCCACCCACTGGATCTTGTTCCTTCAGTGCTTACGGGGTGTTCACAGGTTACTGCAGCTTTGTCTCCGGCCCTGCCCAGCGCAGACATGGAAACAAAAAGCACAAACCAAGGGCAACATCCTGAACTCCAATTCAGCCAAGAGGCCACTTGCCTTATTCAGAGAGCAACTGGCATGGTAGCAGGGACTCAGGGTCACTGTCCTCCCTTAACCTCTGCACCTTCTATCTCAATGACAGTTACCATCCAACTGCTATATCCTCTATTTGATTTGCATTTTCTGTTCACTAGAAAACCAGTAAATCTGGGCTCTTCAACTAGCAGGTCCCAGTCAATGAACATTGCTTGGTCAACCTCCAACTGATTTTTACTACTGTCCCTTGCCTTGACTGGCGGGGACTTGGGCTTGCCTCCTACCACCCAAGCAATGACTCTAAACCTCAGAATGAACCACACCAGTTCCTTCTTGTTATCCTCTAACAACTCTTTTTCCCACAGTGGTCATGTTAAGACTTTACAAATATAAGGAGTAAACTAGAACAAATAATCCTAAAATTTGTATGGAACCACAAAAGACCCCAAATAACCAAAGCAATCTTGAAAAAGAACAGAACTGGAGGTATCACAATCCCAGATTTCAAGATATACTACAAAGACATAGTAATCAAAATAGTATGGTACTGTCACAAAAACAGACACATAGATCAATGGATGTGCCAGAAATAAACTCACATTTATATGGTCAATTAATCTAAAACAAAGGAGGCAAGAATATGCAGTGAAGAAAAGACAGTCTCTTTAAAAAATTGGTGCTGGGAAAACTGGACGGCTACATGCAAAAGAATGAAACTGGACCACTTTCTTACACCATACACAAATATAAATTCAAAATGGATTAAAGACCTAAGCGTGAGACCTGAAACCATAAAAATCCTCGAAAAGAGCACACACAGTAATTTCTCTGACATCAGCTATAGCAACGTTTTCCCAGCTCTGTCTCCTGAGGCAAGGGAAACAAAATCAAGAATGAGCCACGGGGACTACATCAAAAGGAAAAGCTCCTGCACAGCAAAGGAAACAATCAACAAAACAAAAACACAACCTACTTGAATGGGGAAGATACTTGCAAATGACATGCCTGAGAAGAGGTTAATGCCATAATATATAAAGAACTTATGCAACTCAACACCAAAAAACCCCCCAAATAATCCGATTAAAAACGGGCAGAAGACATGAACAGACATTTCTCCAAAGCAGATATACAGATGGCCAACAGACACATGAAAAGACGCTCAACATCACTCATCATCAGGGAAAAGCACATCAAAACCATAATGAGATATCACCTCACACCTATCAGAATGGCTAAAATAAAGAACAAAAGAGGGGCCCCTGGGTGGCTCAGTCAGTTAAGCATCTGCCTTCAGCTCAGGTCATAATCTCAGGATCCTGGGATTGAGGCCCGTGTCGGGCTCCCTACTCAGCGGGGAGTCTGGTCTTCCCCCCTGTTCATGCGCGCGCTCTCTCTCTCTCTCAAATAAACAAATAAATCTTTAAAAAAAAAACCAACAAAAACCCACAAGAATTTCCAAGTATGTGGAAAAAAAGGAACCCTTGTGTACTGTTGGTGGGAATGCACACTGGTGTAGCCACTGTGGAAAACAGTATGGAGGCTCCTCAAAAAGTTAAAAATAGAGGGTGCCTGGGTGGCTCAGTTGGTTAAGCGACTGCCTTCGGCTCAGGTCGTGATCCTGGAGTCCCGGGATCGAGTCCCGCATCGAGCTCCCTGCTCGGTGGGGAGTCTGCTTCTCCCTCTGACCCTCTCCCCTCTCATGCTTTCTCTCTATCTCATTTCTCTCTCAAATAAATAAATCTTAAAAAAAAAAAAGAAACAGAATATCCTGAAATTAAAAAAAAAAAAGTTAAAAATAGAGCTACCATATGACCCAGCAATTCCACTATTGGGTATTTACCCAAAGAATATGAAAACACTAATTCGAAATGATATATCCACCCCTAGGTTTATTGCAGCATTATTTACAATAGCCAAAATATGGAAGCAATCCAGTGTCCATCAACTGATGAATAAAGAAGATGTGGTATACATAAACAATGGGATATTACTCAGCCACAAAAAAGAATGAAATCTTGCCATTTGCAACAACATGGGTGGATCTAGAAGGTATAATGCTAAGGGAAATAAGTCAGTCAAAGACATATGATTTCACTGAGATGTGGAATTTAAGAAACGAACAAAGAAAAAAGATAAACCAAAAACCACTCTTTTTAAAAAGATTTTATTTTTAAGTAATCTCTACACCCAATGTGGGGCTCAAACTCACAACCCTGAGATCAGGAGTCACATATTCTTCCAACTGAGCCAGCCAGGTGCCCCCCCAAAACCAGACTCTTAACTACTGAGAACACACTGGTGGTTACCAGAGGGGAGGTGGGTAGGGGAATGGGTGAAACAGGTGCTGGGGATTAAGAGCACACTTATCGTGATGAGCACTGAGTAATGTATGGAATTGGTGAATCACTATGTTGTACATCTGAAACAAATATAACATGGTATGTTAACTATACTGGAATTAAAACTTTAAAAAAATTTCTTGAAAAAGAAAGTAATATGTTACTCCTTATAATGTGTGTACAGAACACTTTCACGTTATAGAGAATCTGGCAAAATCAGGATAAATATTGCAAATGCCAAACCACTGCTTATGGGACAAGACATTGGGAGAATCAGAGGTAATTGTCACTTAATATAAAATGACCTAACTCCTTTCTAGCCCTCTGCCACTTGCTGACAGAATTTCACATATATTTACTCATACACAACTATCGCAACCTAGAGATTCAATATTTGAGTGTAAAGGTAAGTCAGGAAGGATAAAAGTAGATTTTACAGGGGCGCCTGGGTGGCTCAGTTGTCAAGTGTCTGCCTTCTGCTCAGGTCATGGTATCAGGGTCCTGGGATCGAGCCCCTGCTCGGTGGGAAGCCTGCTTCTCCCTGCCCCACTCCCCTTGCTTGTGTTCCCTCTCTCGTGTTCTCTCTCTTGTCAAATAAATAAAATAAAATCTTAAAAAAAAGTAGATTTTACGGATTTTTCACAGCTTTGAAAATAGGCTTCCTCTTCTGGTGGAAAAGAGCAACTCATAGGTGCTCGGGGAGGCTCTGCCCAACACCCCTTGGGGTTAGTTTGGTGCGGAGTGCTTCACCCTCCTGGGACTAATAGCCAGGGTGTGGTAGGATGTGTTGGGGGAGTTGCTGGAACCTGGGGCCCGAGTTGGGAGGTGGCACCCCCGTCCCGAAGTTAGGCACGGCCACAGCATGAGGCATGAGTGAGTGAAGGAAGCCGCTGCCTCAGTGGAGCAATGTCAGAGGGAGCCGAAGGAACCGCACTCCACACCTGTTCATGCTGACCTTTGGGTTTTCTTTTCCAGAAAACAAAGTTCATTCCACTGGTATTCATATGGTTAAAAATGCAGCCATTCTGACAGAGATTTAAAAAAAACACACAAAAATCACACCTGAAGTAGAAATAAATCACTTCTGTGACTTCTCCTGAAACTGCACTTTGGTGGGAGGGGCGAGGGGGGAGGTGGAGAGAAAGCAGAGGGAGCCCACTCGGCTCCTGAGGCAAATAGGGAGGCACAAACATCAAGACAGACAAGTGCTGCCATCAGGTTGTTTTTAAGTGTTTTTCAAAGATCGATAATAAGGGGCCACATTTCTGTGTAGCAACCCACGGAATTAGATGGTGCATCCATTAGTTGGCATCTGGCGATGTTCTCACTGCCATCATGTACTGACGGTGGGTAGCTGAGTTAGGGAGCAAAAGAAGTTTCTTTCTTCAAATTTGTTTCACCAAACAGTTCTTAAGAGGTAGCTGACATCACTTTACATATTTATTAAATATCACTGAGGTGTCATTTAATAACAGCGATGCTTTGTATTACATGCCGAACACACTGCACAATAAAACACAATCTCCACAGCTGCTTTCTTAAAATCCTCACAACGTTGAAACCAAATACTATTAAAATTGTCGTCTAAATGAGGATCCAAGTAAGAGGTTTCAAGTAGGTAAATTAAAAATGAAGTCTCAATTTCTGGAAAGATACATAGGGAAGTGTTAACAGTGATTGTCTTCTGGGTAGAGAACTCGGTGAGTAGAGGATGAAGACAGATTTTCTCTAAATTCTTTAGTACAGTTTGAATTGTGTACCATGTACATGACGTACCTATTCCCAAGGAAAAACTGAATTAAAATGGTGACAATTAAAATAAATATTCAGAATCTAAGTTGAAACTGTGAATAGTAGCTATCCTGATAGTGCTTTTTCTTGAACCTCCAACGTAAAGGGAAACAAGCTCTACTATTAAAAAAAAAAAGCTCTCTCTCCTCCACCTTCTGCATAGCTGTGTGTTAATTCCTTTGAGGAGCCTAGTAAGCATGTGTGGGAGTTAAAAATGCATTTAATCATTTCCCCCAAAGTTTGACAGAAGTGTGGCAAGGAGGGCCATCTGTTTTGTTTGAATGAGAAATGACCCAGCATTCTGATTTCAATTAGCCTCTTTGTAGCTTTATGTTTGAGTTGGTTCCATGGGTAACAGTTCAAACTAAGTGTAGAGAGGAGCTGGCCAAGTTCTGCCAGTGCTGATTTGTTTTAACAACTGTCAATGATCATGGAACAAGTGTACAAGACAATGTTGCTGGATACACATTAAAATGCATGATTTTATGGAATCAAAACAGCACATTCTAGAACCTGAGAGCTAAACAAAATATGGAGATGGTGTCTTTACGTCATTATATCAATTTAAATATTTAAAATCAATATCATTAACCTAAATTCTTAGTTTCACTCAATAAATACACACCTACTATGTGCCAAGTATTGTTATGCACTGGGCATGAACCAAAGATGATAGAAGCAGTGGTTCCTGCCCTTCAGAAAGAAGCCTGTGATCGATTTGGGAGGATAAGCCTGCCAAGTTAAACAATAAGCTGAGTAATATTTAAGACAATAATAGAGCTGTCAAATATCATTATGTAACTTAACAGATTACTAGGAGTTCAGGGGATGGGAAGGATTACTTGGGCCAAAACCTTTACCCTGGAGGGCTCTGATCAGTAGTGGTAGAGCAGGATTCTAATGCCTGTGGCCCTTTACATCACTTCCACTCAAATCTCTCACACATACACACCCATGCGCGCGCGTTTACAAAGGTGGGTGCACAGCGTCTGGAATGGTTAAAGGTAACCCAAAGATGCATCACTGTGTTGGTGAAGGTCCAAACACCCTGGTGGCTTTGGGGAAGCCAGCCTGAATCTTGGTCCTTGTCCTCACTGCCTCCCAGGGTGTATTCGTCAAAGACACGAGATTCCCGGGCCCCGATCCTGCACAGGTAGATTGCCCAGTTCTCTGATACGGGTCATGCAATGGGTCTCAAGAAGTCATATGAATGAGGGGACGAGGGGTCATTTTTGATGGCAGCTAGTTCATGCAATTCCAGTCATGACTGTTTCCCGTGGGTAAAGCCAACGCCACTGTGCTCAGGTGCTCCCAGGTCTTACCATCTAGTTTCCTGATGTCCTAAAGGAAGATTCTCCCACCTCAGTTCTGCAGCTTCATGCTTCTTATCATGACTCCTTCTCCTCAGGGGGTTGGTGAAGTTCTTCAAAGTCACATAATCCAGAGCAGAGGAGTAAGAGTCTGGAGGGTGTCCTTTGACTGCTAGTGGTGGTGGCCACTGAGGACTCGGTGGTAGGGTGTGGTTCGGCAGCAGTACCGTGGGATGGGTTCTTCTGAGTCCACAGCTCCTTCCACCCTAGCGCTGCCAAAGCAGGACACAGGAAGCAACTCTCCTGTGGTCAACCCTCGCCCTACCACCTTAGTTTGTTTGCTACTGTACCTGAAAACAGTCCCAGTCAACACATTGCAACACACCTTGTCTGGCTGCAGCCTTAGCCAGAAAAAGAGAGCCTGGTTCACTCTGACTCACTGGCCTATCATTTTCTTCAATAGTAATGTTAACAAAAACATTTAGCTTATATTGAGGAAGAAAATCAGACTTGAGTTCTACATAGAGATCACTGATTATAAAGTACCAGTAAAAACTAGCTTTTAAAAGTAAACACTAATCCTTCAATCTATCATTTTTGAGTTAAATCTGTCCTATTTTTAATTCTTTTCAGAGAAATTAATGACCTATGACCTATTATAGTACTATTTATATAGCACAGTCAAGGCCATTCATGTGGCCTAGACTGCTTTCTGCTAAAAATATCCAAAGGAAATAATAAATAGGACTTTTAGGAGCCAATGCTTTCTTCTTTATAAAATAATTCATTATTAATAAAAATGTAAACTATATCAGCGGGCCAAAGAATAAGAGAGAACAAAAGATAATCAAATGTGAGAACGAAGATAGAAAGTTTAAATGGGCAGGACATAGAAATCCAGGAGAATTTCAAAAGCTAGAGAAATGTGCAGAAACAATGACTCTTAGTGTTTGGACTTCAAATTATAGTTAAGGAGAGAGCAAATCAGCAGAAGGAAACAGGTTTGACTCTGTCAAAGTAAAAATTTCTGAGAAAGCAAAAAGCATTATGTTCTACATACAGATTTCACTGCAGGCAGAGATGTTATGGCCACTGTCCAGGCTATAGGAGAAAAATACAGATATGGAAAAATACTTTAATGACACAAATTTACATATTAATGAAATACTAGAATGTCCTGCTATCAATAGGCAAAAAGTGAGGAATGCATTCTGTTAGAGGTCATTTATCCTGTTCATTAAAAACCAAAAGCAGGCCTTTATAAACCCTTCTAAAGTTAATCATTTAAAAACATCCTTAAGGCCTGTAATGCTTTATAATTTTAAATGTGTTGTGTGACTTGTGGCATTACGTACCTTAGCTAGTATTTGTAAAAGTATGAGGGACTGATAGCACAGATTTAAGATATTATTTTTCAAGTCAAACATCAACTAGAACAAAGGCACCGGATGCCCATTTATGACCATACAGCAACTTCTGGGCTGTGCACGAGCTTTGCACCTTCTACGGTGTGATGAACACAGAAAGGTCTATCCTCAGCTACTTCCCCCAAGTGCTCCATTACCTACACGGCACCCTTTAGACGCACTCCTTTCACTTAAAGCACTGATCCTATGCCATAAAACCCAAACTGCAAATGTTAACTAGCGTTACTAATTAAGACTTTAAATACTGGCATTGCTTAAGATGATCAAATCTGCCAAGAGTTGGGACATAGAGAAGAAGGCGTAACTAGGTAAATTCTGCAGTGACGAGAAAAGGAAAAACGACTCAGACATCTTGTGACCACCCCGTGTTCACGGCACAGGGGCAAGCGAGGCGAGCGGACTGGAGCTGCGGCAGCGGACTCCTCAGGCAGGCAGGCAAAGCCACAGAGGAGAGGCCGCATCCCCCACAGCCCTTCCCACCGGTCTGGCCTTCCTCTTCGCTGTCTCCTTGTCTTTACTCCCTAACTCTTTTCCTTTCATATTTTTATTTTTCCAGTTGCCTCATTTAAGTGTAAAATGTGCTTACTGCAAAGTATAAAGAAAAATAAAGGTTTTAGATTAAAAAATTCTATCAAAACAGTAAGTTGTCTGTTTTCGTCACTAAGCTAATTGTTCAGGGAAGGAAAAATAAAATTTAAGCTTAATCAACAAAACTAGCCTAGTTCTGAATAGTTGTTTTAATAAAACCTTTTATTTAGTCAACTAGCTTATCTCAACTGTAATTTAACAGCATTATATATAAAAAACTAAATATACTTCAAGAGATGTAGAAAATAAATTTGGAAAGAACTTCTCTATCTTAGGTCTCTATGTGAGAAGTTAAAAATAACTAGAGCTCCTTCACGCTTCAAAACCAACAGGTTAGGGGCGCCTGGGTGGCCCAGTCATTAAGCGTCTGCCTTCGGCTCAGGTCATGATCCCAGGGTCCTGGGATGGAGCCCCGCATCGGGCTCCCTGCTCGGCGGGAAGCCTGCTTCTCCCTCTCCCACTCCCCCTGCTTGTGTTCTCTCTCTCGCTGTGTCTCTGTCAAATAAATAAAATCTTAAACAAAAAAACAAGTTAGTTTTCTTAAAAATGAAAACAAAATTATTGAGTAGGAGCCCAGCAACCTATCTGATTTGTTCTCTCATAAGCAGCAAGAACCATCCCCCTAAAATACAAGACGAATATTCTTATAGGTGTAAGCAGATTGTTTCTGAAATCATACCAAACTTCTTTTTCCACATAAATGGATTTCAATTAGATGAATGTGAAAGAGAAATAGTTATTTCTTTTTTAAGATTGTATTTATTTGAGAGAGAGCACGAGTGGGAGGGAGGGGTAGAGGCAGAGGGAGAAGCAGGCTCCCCACTGAGCAGGGAGCCTGACGGGGGGGGGGGGGGGGGGGCCTCGATCCCAGGACTGTGGCATCATGACCTGAGCTGAAGGCAGATGCTTGACCGACTGAGCCACCCAGGCGCCCCAGAAAGTTATTTCTTAACTTTTAAGAAATAAAACTGTGAAATCCAAGTGAAGACAATGTAATCACAAAGAGGGAAATTTGCTAGTCATTGCTAATATATAAACAAATACTGACTTAAAAAAATTAAAAATGGGGCACCTGGATGACTCAGTGGGTTGGGCGTCTCTTGATTTCAGCTCAGGTCATGATCTCAGGGTGTGCATCATGCTCCCCACTGGGCCTGAAGCCTTCTTAAAATTCTCTCTCTCCCTCTCCTTCTGCCTCTCTCCCCCTCAGTCCTCCCTCCCTGCTCACGCTCTCTAAAAAAAAAAATAATAAAAATGGTTGAGATTTTTATTAAAAAATAAAAAATACTGTGTTTTTGAAAAACAGGTCAAAAATATAAAATCCTTAATGGCAATGTAGTGAGGCCCATAGTAACTGTTAGACTTACATCATTTATCTGGCTAGATGTGCACAACTAAAATTTCTATTACTGCCTAATAGTGAAAATCTCAGATTTGTCACAAAGCCCAAGAGACTGGAATTTCATTTAGGTCAACCAAGAAAGTGTTACACGAACAAAAATCAGTAAAATCTGATAAAACAGTATACACCATGTTAAAATACCATTAGTAAACAGATTTCTGTTTATAGACTCTCCTTAATGATGCAATGAAGACGTTTTTACAATATTTATTAAGATAACAAATTTATAAATTGAAAGACTCAGAGGCACATAGTTTAAAAGGCCAATACCATGGGAATAATGAAGTCAACACAGAAAAGAAGATATGAACAGTTACAACCAATACAAGATTTTTTTAAAAGCCACACCCCCCCAAAAAACACATCATATGAATCATCCTTCAAAATTACCATGATAAAAAGTTATTTCCTTCAAAGAAAAATAATTCTTTCCACCTACCGAGCCTAGAAAATCCTATTTACAATGAACTGTCCTGCATTTCATCAGTACTGTTTCATATGGCCTCCTCTATTCTGCCATTAAAAGTATTGAAAATTTTATAGCTATTGTATTTACAAATGCACATAATATTTAAATTTGCTCTTCATTGAGAACAACTGAATATATACTTAATCAAATCACGATACAAATGTTTTAGTGTTGAAAACACATTTTGTGGAGACAGGTGTACGGGAAGAGGTGTATTTAGAATTACGCTGTTTCTGAAGGATTACTAGGCCAATAAGTCTGATAAAACTCAAGGTAGTCACAAAAACAGGTCTTTGTTGATGAAGAATTTAATTTATTTCTGTTTTAACTGGACACACTGGCTTCTTCAGTCAACCTTCACCACACTGTATATTTTGGTAACAAACCAAAAGCATGCAAAGAAGCCAATTGTTCCTATAAAAGAAAAAACAAAAATAAACACTTTCCAGAGGAAATTTCATAATTTACCAAAAACACAGGCTTAAAATGATTGGTTCCTTTAAAAAAAAGCCACAAAACTATAAACTTACTTACCAGGAATATACCATAGATCCATAAGCTTTTTTGAAAAATATACAACTACCTCAAACCAAATTTTTTACAGAAATAGGACTTTTTATACTTTAAGATTACTTAAGCTTTCCATAATACATTCTTTTCCTTATTACATGCAAGAAACCTGAAATTAGAAGATGAATAGGATACCAATTTTCCTTTCCTATTTAAGAATGTTTTATCACAAAATGGAAAACTGCTATTAAAATTAATTCAAGGTATGATATGAATAGCTTAAACAGAATATCAAATTCATAAAAAAATCAAATGGGGATATTTTCTAAGTATAGTTATTGGGAATTATCAGTTTCCAAAGAACTACAATAAAACTAAACTCAGAAAGTTTTTCACAAAGTATTAAAAGTGATAAATTAGGAAAATAACAAAGATGCACCCCCACTGAATATGAGAGGTGGTGTGCTGTCCAAGGACAGAGCAGCTCTGTCAAGACTGTGTGTATTATCCTCGGACTAGTCAGTGGAAATCTCCAAGCCCATTTCTGATTAAAACAGAGATAATTTGGGGGCGCCTAGGTGGCTCAGTTAAGCATCTGTCTTTGGCTCAGGTCATGATCTCAGGGTCCTGGGATCCAGCCCCGCATCGGGCTCCCTGCTCAGCGGGGAGCCTGCTTCTCCCTCTCCCTCTGTCCCTCCCCCTGCTTGTGCTCTCTCTCAAATAAATAAAATCTTTAAAATAAAATAAAATAAAATAAAATAGGGGCGCCTAGGTGACTCAGTTGGTTAAGCAGCTGCCTTCGGCTCAGGTCATGGTCCCAGGGTCCTGGGATCGAGCCCCGCATCGGGCTCCCTGCTCGGTGGGGAGCCTGCTTCTCCCTCTCCTCCCGGCTTGTGCTCTCTCCCGCTATCTCTGTCACTATCTGTCTCTCTCTCAAATAAATAAAATCTTTTAAAAAAATGAATAAAATATAATAAAACAGATAATTTTATCTGCCCTATATAGAGTAAATGAGATGATTCATGAAAAAAGATATGCTTTGGTTTTCAAGCACCTTCATCAGTCTAGATTCCAAAAAATCTGAATCCTAGACAAGTGACAAAGATGATGATCAGTTAAGTAAATGTCTAATGGCCACATGGCTGGCTGGTAAGCAGGATCAGAATGCAAATTCACTTTTTCTGACTTCAAGTATAGTGCTATTTTAAACCTTACCATGCTTAGATTTACTAAACATAAATTCAGAGACTCTGTTTTGCAAAAGAATATTTACTAAATTGTGAACTGTTTACCATATTTTTAAAAACTGGAATTTTTCCAGAATTACCCCGAGAATGTAAGTCTAAGTGCTGAAGAACACAGAGGGGATATACATATCCTTGTGTAAGCTTTATATTTAAAGTTCCAATGTTTTCACCATTATTTTAAATATAATACAAAGAAAAAGTTTTAAAGGAGATTTTCTAAGTCAAGAGACTATGGGCTGTTATTATGGGATGTTATCATACATGCCCCTAAAATGTGCCAGTCACTGTGTGTGTTTTAGAGGACATAAAAATACACCTTTTGGATATTCAAAAGTAAGGTTTGTGAAGAGGCTGGGGCTATTTTAGAAAAGTAATGGTGAAAACATAAATGTATTTAAACAACCTTATGCTTAGCAAGAACTTCAAGATAATAAGATATTTTAAGACGAGAAAATACATTTATCACCACATTTGGCAACCCTAGGTTTCGTTCTTAACAAAATACTTTTAGTATTTTATTTCATTCTTAATATGGGGTAAATATAATGTACATAATGAAAGTGGCATCTTTCCTTATGTGACAGAAGCACTGTTTCGTTTTGTAAAGCAGACTGACTTCAATAACATGGTGGAGTACTGAAGTAAATACGGATACCTTCCACTTTAGAAACACGCCAGATACTCAAAGGGCTCACCACTCCCCTCTAGAGAATCTTTCCCATAAAGTAAAATACACCACAAGTTATTGGTTAAACTGGTTGATTAATTTGAGGTGGATCCCAAATTTGGATTATGAAGTTTTACTCCGAATAAATAAAATATAACACTAAAAATCAAGAACAATAAAGTTTTAGGTGATGGTTAAACTATCATTCTATCACATGCCTGGAAAAAACAAGAGACATTCACTAAGATCACTACTTTTTGTGCATAGGCAAGGAATAAATTATTCTATATATGCACTTATGGACACACAGATACAGATGCACCAAAAAAGAGTAATTCCTTGTTTCATAGGCTACCTCTGTTTTACAGACTACTAATTAAGATTTATGGCTGTGGACCTATTTTATCCAACACGTGGTGCCAAGATAACCGCGCCCCCCCCCCCCCCCCATACACCTATCCCACTCTGTCTGACCAATGACCTGGAATATAGAATCAGAGTAAGAGCCTGAAGTTCATTCTACGCTGATATAGCAGCAGGGAATTTCAAACCCTACCTAATACTCTCAAATGTTAACAGATGACTAAAAAATAGAACAGTTCTAATTTATTTTTAATTCACTTTTCCTTTTCAGATCCTATACTTCCTCACAGAGCATGAAACACAATCTAAGATAAAATTTTAGATGCCCTTTTTTTGTGAAAAAGAAAGGTCCACAATTTTCTTTTTTTTTAGTCTGGTTATTCTATAAATGTTTACCAAGCAACTACTCTAAGGGCTCTAAGATGCAGAAAACTTTTATCTAGTGAAGAGATAAGACACACATATGTAACAAATACCAATACAATTTCCCACCTAGGTACCTGGATTTTAAAGTGGAGATATAAACTTAAAACTTCTGGAATAAGGAGTGTTCTATGAGTGTGTTTTCTTGATGACATTTTTCTCAAGCTCATCTTGACTTCACCCCGTCAATTTCTACTTATCCCTAAAATGAGGTAGCTAAAGCTTTTTACCCTACCTCTGAAATGAGCTTGAGAAAGACTGTACCATTAAGAGGTTACCAGGGGAAAACTTTGGCAGGTGTGGGTCCAGGTACCCCTGGGCTGGTAGCACAACAATGGAGCCTGTCTAGCCTTCTTCCTTTAGGTTCAGTCCCCTCACTTTTGGTTTACTGACATCCACCTCACAGCGCAGCAGACCAAACAATCTTAGCTGCAAGGAGGGCTAAATACAGGAGTGCTGAGTAGTAGAAACCTTCATGGATTTTATAAAAGGAAAATATTTATAAATAATTTGCCTTTTGCCTATAAACTTATTAACTAAAACCAATCATTTTAATTCTTACCTGTAAAAAGAAAGAAGATCAAAACCATTATCATGGTATAGCCAAAGTACAGAATTGTACTTGCTGTTCCTGTGATCTGCAGTTTTGAAAAGAAGTAGTGTATTGCATATATTAAGAAATAAACTGCAGTAAAGCCACTGGTAAGGAATGAACGCCACTGCCAATGATAATCCTAGGTATACAAGAAGAAAAGAACAAGAATTACTTTCCAGTTAACAGAGAGCGTGTAGCTGAACAGAGTTACAAAGCAAACACAGCTAAGTGAAATAGCCCCCAAACCTAATTACTGTTATCATTCCCAGTCTCTTTCCCCTACTGAACTTTGCCCATTTCCCTCCTCACTAAAGATGCTAAGAACCATCCCCTATTTTGGGGGGAGCTACTTAATGACTGGCTAAAAACGTGTCGGAAAAATTTTTTTTTTTTTAAGATTTTATTTACTTATTTGACAGAGAGAGAGAAAGCACGTGAGCACAAGCAGGGGGAGCGGCAGGCAGAGGGAGAGGGAGAAGCAGGCTCCCCGCCAAGCAGGGAGCCCAACGCACGGCTCGATCCCAGGGCCCTGGGATCATGACTGGAGCTGAAGGCAGAGGCTTAACCGACTGAGCCACCCAGGCGCCCCTGAAAAATCTTAAATGGTTTATGTACTTTAAAATGTACTCTTCCCAAAGAAAAGCAATGTACAAGAGCTTACTTACATAGTTCAAAATTAATATTACTTATCTTATAGTCTGGTCAACTCTATTATTAGGAAGACAATTATCCTATCAAGGCCTGGTTGAGTCTATTTTCAGTTACTACTAACAAAATTTAAACAAGGTCGATTTATTTTAAAACAGCTCTGCTTACTTTTACATAAAGTAGCTTATAGCTTAGCAGGAGATCTTAAAAAAAAAATACTTCACTCTTTCCTACCTCTTGGAATATGTGAAAAATAAATATACTTAAAAAGCATACCAGCACAAATGAGAAAATCTTAGGGAATCCACACACAGAAACTACTATAGCAAATGAATTCAGCAAGTTGCAGGGTACAAGACTGAAATGAAAATCAGCTATGTTTTTATATACTAACAAGGAACAATCTGAAAAGGAAATTTAAAAAATAATTCTATTTACAACAGCATCCAAAAAAATAGAATACCTAAGAACAAATTCAACCAAGGACGCGAAAGACTTACATATTGAAAACTACAAAACATCGGTAAAAAAAAATTGAAGTCGACTGAAATAAATGGAAAGACTTCCCATGTTCATGGCCTGGAGGACTTAATACTGTTAAGACAGCAATACTCTCCTAAAAATCTCACAGATTCAGTGCATTTCCTATCAGAATTTAACAACCTTTTTTTGTAAGAAAGGAAAAGCTGACCCCAAATTCATATGAAATTTCAAAGGGTCCTGAGTAGCCAAAATAATCTTCACAAAAGAACAAAATTGGAGGGCCTACCCTTCCCAATTCCAGAATTTACTACAAAGCTATGGTAATCAAAACAGTGTGGTACTGTTTTGGCATAAGGCATAAGGACAGCATATACAGCACTGGAATAGAATTGATTGAGAATCCAGATATAAATCCATACATCTATGGCCAATGCATTTTCCACAAGGTTACAAGACCATTCAATGAAGAAAGAATAGTCTCTTTAACAAATGGTACTGGAAAAACTAAATATCCAACATGCAAAGGAATGAGGTGGATTCCTAATTACCATAACCAAAAATTAACTCAAAATGAATCAATGACCCAAATATATAAGCTAAACACTCAGAAAAAAATACAGAGGTAAATTTTCATTGCCTTGGACTTAGCAATGAATTCTTGGATATGGCAACCAAAAAAAATAGATAAATCAGACTTTATCAAAATAAAAACTTTTGCATAAAGGCCATTATCAAGTAAAAAATACAACCTACAATATAAAAATATTTGCAAATATATTCTCTAATTTATCTGATAAAGGTCTCGTATTCAGTATTCGGAAAATATACAGGACTCTTACAACTCAACAAAAAGATAAACTACCCAGTTCATAAATGGGCAAAAGATCTGAACAGACATTTCTCCAAACAAGATACACAGATGGTCAACAAGCACAAAAAAAGATGCTCAACATCATTAGTCACTGGGAAATGAAAATCAAAACCACAATATGTAGATACCACTTCACACCTACTAGGATGGCTAGAGTTAAAAAAAAAAAAAAAAAAAAAGGAAAACAGCAAGTGTAGGAAAGGATGTGGAGAATTAGAACCCTTGTGCATTGCTGGTAGGAATACATAATGGTATAGCCACTGTGAAAAACAGTTTAGTGGTGGGCGCCTGGGTGGCTCAGTTGGTTAAGTGACTGCCTTCGGCTCAGGTCATGATCCTGGAGTCCCGGGACCGAGTCCCACATTGGGCTCCCTGCTCAGCAGGGAGTCTGCTTCTCCCTCTGACCCTCTTCCCTCTCATGCTCTCTCCCTCTCATTCTCTCTCTCTCAAATAAATAAATAAAATCTTAAAAAAAAAAAAAAGTTTAGTGGTTCTGCAAAAAGTTAAAAGAATTATCATATGACTCAGCGATTCCACTCCTATATATATACCCAAAAGAACTGAAAACTGGTACTCAAACAAGTATTTGTACATGAATGCTCATAGCACCACTATTCTCAATAGCCAAAAGGTAGAAACAAACCTAATTTCCATCAACAGATGAATGGATAAAGAAATTGGGATATATCTGTACAACAGAATATTATTCAGCTGTAAAAAGGAACAAAGTGCTGAATCTTGAAAACATTCTGCTAAAGTAAAAGAAGCCAGACACAAAAGGCCACATATCGTAGGATTCCAGTTTTATGAAATGTCCAGAATAGGTAAATCTGTAGACAGAAAGCAGACTGGTGATTGCCACAGGGTCTTGTAGGGAGAGGAGAATGGGAAGTAAGTGCTTAATAGGTATGAGATTTTATTTAAGGGTGATGAAAATATTTCAGAACTAGAAAGAGGTAGTAATTACACAACACTGTAAATGAATGTAGTAAGTGCCCTGAACTGTTCACTTTGAAATGGTTAATTTTAAGTTATGTGAATTTAACCTTAATTTAAAAAAAAAAAGCACCTCAAGTTTAATAGTTAGACTTAACCTCCTGTATAGAAAATGACTATAAAAGAATGATTTAATACAACCTAGACCTCTAAAAATTAATTCTACATAAGAATGCCATCATTTTGCCATGAATATAATTCATTATAATGTAATTGCTGAAATGTTTCAATGTATTTTTCCACTTGAAAATGTTTACTAAATTTTCAGTCTAGAAATATCTGTATTTCATAAAGAATGTTAATTTTTAATTTAGACATTTAAAAACTCAAAAATGAAAATTCAGCATAATGTGCTATTCTCAGAAAATTAACATTTATAAATTTAAGCTCTAAATAAATATAAATATACTGAACTGAGATACTATCTTAATCCATTTCTAAAGAGGGCTACATTTGATTTAGGAATACAGGTCAATTTCTATCTTAATAAACACATATTTACAGAAATTATTTCAATTAATAGTATTCAAAGTTGCTTTATGCCAAAATTATAAACACTTTCTACAAATTAAGTGAACACTGCTAATACGTACCTCTGCACATAGGTGGAAATAGCAAAGAAGTATAGTTGCTTCTGAACATGTAATCACCAAAATGATAAACACCAGAAATAAGAAGCCAAACATGTAATACATCTGGTGTGACCTATAACAAATACGTCAAGATTAAACTATAAACATTTTCTCTTTGACACTATAAATGACACAATCTTTTCACAGTCCCTGAACTGGGAAGTGTTTGCTTTTTGTCCCAATTAATCAAAGACAACAAACGCTCACAGGTGTAGACAGCGATGGAGTAGGGGTGGGACAGGGAGAGGAAAGGATAGGGCAGTGTCACTGGATTCTGCCTTCTCACTCAAGTAGAACCTGAAACTCTTATTCAAATATGCTTAGTCTAATTGTCTACCGGTGAGTCAGATAAATTCAATAAAAAATTAATGGACAGGCAGAGCCAAAGTAAAAAAGGGTTCCTTTTGGTACATATTGTTTCTTATTGCGACAGAAACAGATGAATTGTGAAAATGCTCTAACAATCGGGAAGGAAAGATACGTTCTAATTGCTAAAAAGTTCAAATTCAGTTCTGACTTTATGCTACTGCAAACCTTGGTACCTGCTGTAACGTGTCAATGTGATCAAATAATGATGCCATACTGCAGTGTATACACCCTAATAATAGACTGTCTCAAAATTAGCACTATGAGTTTCTCCATGCAAATAAGAAATCAGAGAATGAAGGAATCCTGGGATTAGTAAGAACTCTGAAGGTCACCACCCTTCTCCCAGCGCTTGCTCGAATCCCCTTTATACACGGGCTCAGAGTATCCTCTCTCTGAAGCAGTAGGGATCACTTACTGAAGAACACAGGTTTGGAGAGACAGGTTAATTTCCTGTTACACAGTAGCTGTGTGCTACAAATCAAGGACTGAACATCCAAGGCTTCACACCTCTGTCTCTCTAAAACGGGGGTAATACACACCTCATAGAGGTCTGGGAATTAAGAGAATTAATAAGCACTCAATTAATAATAGCTGTTACCACTATTATTCCTTTCCTCACATGGAAAAGATAAAATAACCTTTTGGCTCTTAAGATTTTTGATTACTAGAGAACAGTTTACCTTTATAAGATACAAAGAGTCATCAAGAGAAACAAAAAGAGAAAGCTAATACTACATAAAAAGGGTAAAGGGAATAAGACTTCACACTTAGCTTACCAGATACTATTCAGAATGAAGAAAAGCTGTATAAAGATGCAGCCAAAGGGTAAAATTCCTCCCATGATAATACCAGGCAATGGCTTTGTGTAGAAGGACTGCTCAGGAATCTGACGTGGAATCTGATTGGTTCGAACTGGGTGTTCAATGGCCTTCAGTAAAATAAAGAAAGCATTCATAATTATAATCTATTTTAAAAATTCTTTTCTATTATTAGACTATTTGCCTGCTTTTTCCTCAGCTTCCGTGCCGACACTATCGGTAATACAAGTCTACTTAAATCATCAAACCGAAATCTGTATTTAGAAGCAATGACCCAAACGCTATGAGTACAATATTCAGTCTGTCTACTGGAGCAAGCCACCACTGTTTCCAGCAGCTATCCGCTAATGGCTTTAGATAAAGTAAGAAATACACAGAAGGAGATAACATCGTACTTAAAAATAATAGTTAAGACAAAAGAAAGGTTTTCCCTTTTAATTATATACTTGTAAGAAATCAGCTGGTTCTGAAATTACTGTCAATGTATTTTTATTTGGAGACGGGCAATGTCATCTTTTTAAAAATAGCTCAATTCTACTAAGACTTAAGAACACAAAGGCAAAAATGAATGGCTATATGAAGCTTTATGATCATAAGCTATTGATAATGTCTTCCCTTTTATTAACACATGACATGGTAGTATAAAAATAAGTGAAACCTAAAGTACCTAAAACATAGCTGGGGGGAAAAACGGGTACATATGTAGAAATTCATTTTCTTGCAAAAATTGCAAAAACATATTTCTACAGTTTCTGTGATAATACATCAAAAACTTAAAACCTGGTATTCTCATTGAGATGATACTTCTGTGGACTAAATTATTTTACAGATATACATATATATGTGTACAGGTAGAGAACCATCATGTCCTTCTTCAGTGTATTTTTAATAGGCGTATTTTCAGAATTTCAAGTACTTACTTATCTATGTAATCAAAAAAATTTTAGGGGCACCTGGGTGGCTCAGTCATTAAGCGTCTGCCTTCAGCTCAGGTCACGATCCCAGGGTCCTGGGATCGAGCCCCACATCAGGCTCCTTGCTCTGCAGGGAGCCCGCTTCTCCGTCTCCTCCCCGCTTGTGCGCTCTCACCATCTCTCCTTCTCTCTCTCTCAAATAAATAAATAAAATCTTAAAAAAGATATATATCCTTTTTTTAAAGACACTTTTCTATCTTGTAAGGTAGCATATGCTAATTTCCTTAGCTGAAATTTATTTGAATAAACACCCATAAACTTACATTCTTCTTAAAACCGAAGTATGCACCAATAAATGTTAGAGGCACAGAGATGCAGAACCAAAGAGCCAATATGGCAACCAACGTTCCAAAAGGAATAGCTGCTGAAGATCCTTCTCCCCAGAGAATCAGATTCATTATGAAGAAGTCAGCAAATACAATCCTGAAAGACACAACAGGCTTTTGGGTAAAACTTGAGTCAGAAGCAAATGATAGAGTACCAATCATATGTAATTAATATTATAATTTCTGTGTTATGTATAAAGAAAATGAAATTGCTGAGTAATGGGGTACATGGATTTAAAACTTCACTAGAAACTGCCAAATTGCTTTCCAGATTTTTCTGCCTGACTTAAACTCCCACCAGCAGTTTATGAAAGTTACCTCTTTACATATTTCATCATGCTTCGGATTGTCAAGTTTGTTGTTTTAATCTGCATTTCCTGTTGACAACTGCCGCTGAGCATCTTGTGCTTGTTGGCTTTATAGGTATTATTTCTGTGACCTGCTGGTTACATCTACCACTCATTTTTCATTTCGGTTGTACATCTTTTCCAAATCATAGATGTGAGTTATTTATGTATTCCAGCTACTAATAATTCCTTGTTAAATATCTCGTTCTCCCAGTTTATAGCTTTCTGTGAACCCAAACAAGTGAACGTGTATACTAAATTTCCCTTCAGTCCTTCTTCAATGAGTACCTTTTTAAAAACATGGCTGTAATCATACTGTAATTGTTTCTACATTCCCCACACAGTTTTTAATGTGATCAGCCATTAATTTTTCCCTTTGTCCTTTGTGTATTTTAAGAAAAGAAAGTCTTTCCTAACCTGGGATCATTAGGATACTCTTCTATATTTTCTTCTTCTTCTTTTTCTCTATTTTCTTCTAATCGTGACGCCCGTTACATTTAGAGTGCACCTGGAACTGATTGTGTGTGTGACTGGTAAGAAGAGAGTCTCTCCTTTCATTTAGACAATTTCACCAGCATCACCTAACACTTCCTCTCCCTCTGGTCTGGGATGCCACATCTAGCACGCTTCCATGAGTATCTGGTCTCCTCCTAGGTTTTCTGTGCCAGCAGCCGTGGCACACTGCCCAACTCCTCGGACGCCTGGTACTCTCACATCAAGTAACACGGTGAGTTTGGGTCTTACACTAGCTGATTAGCTTTGTAAACTTGTCACCTTGGGTGGTGCGCGTTTTGACAAGTTATTTCAGATATTATGAAGGTTTTCTGTGGCTAATACTCCTGTGAATAGAGTCCTCTTCCCATACAACCACAACTACCACTAACACATTTCATTTGCTATCGGTAGTATTCAGGATCTTAGAATATTAGCGGATACCTAGCCATACTGCCAAACTCTTTTAATTCTGTTTTATAGTTGAAATTTGTTGATGTTCTCTGTATACAAATTATATCACAGAGATTTTTATTAATATAAGCAAGAATTTCTCCATTAAATTATTTTTAATATGGAAACGTTTAATAATATCAAATGCCATTTTGTTGTGTCTACTGTAATAATTATATGCAGGTGTTCACATAAATTACATGAATTAATTTCATGTCATTAAGTGGTACTTTTTTTATTAAAGATTTTATTTTTATTTATTTTTATTTATTTGGGGGGGAAGGAGGGAGGGAGAGGGAGAGCAGGAGCGGAAGGGGAGGGGCAGAGGGAGAAGCAGACTCCCGAGCAGGGAGGATACGGGACTCGATCCCAGGACCCTGAGATCATGACCTGAGCCAAAGGCAGACGCTTAACTGACCGAGCCACCCAGGCGCCCCATTAAGTGGTACTTTTTTTCTTAGGTGAACACCAATTCTCCCTGCCCCCTTGGGTTCTTGGTGCACTCTTGTGCGCTTTTCTTCTTTCTCCCTCTCTCATTACCTTACCATCCTTCTGGTGAACACTTACTTCTAAGGGGGATGAAGAAGATAAACCAAAGAAGGGCTGATCAGAGATATAAAAGAACTGGCTTAGGATAATTTCTATAAAGCCAAAAAAGAAAGGCGTTTCAAGGAGAAAGTATCCCGATCTTAGATGATAATGTAGAGAGAGAGAGTGAAGACAGAGAAAATGATTTCTAGATTTAGAAATGGGAATATTGTTGGTAACCTTTGAGAAAAGTTTTCACTAAAGTGATGGGGAAGACAGATGACGTGGATTTACACTGTAAATGTATGCTGAGAAAAAAGGAATGTAGAATGTTTTTTCAAGGCAGTTTGCTGGGAACGTAAAAGAAATAAGATAGAGGGAAAAATGCTTATGAGAAGAAGCGCTTTTTAGGATTTGGGAGGCCTAAGTATATTTGAAGGAAAGGAGATGAAACACATGAACAGAACGTAGAGAAAGGGAGAAAGAGAAGATGCCAGAGATTGGGAGGAATGTCTGAAAGGCAAGATTCTGAAGGAAATCACAGCTGACTTGTCCTGGGAAGAAGAGACACTTCTTTAGTTGACAAAGGATACAGTTTGAGAGAAGCATCTAAAAATCTGAATACAACACGAATGGCTGAGAAGCATGCCGTTCTTCACTGGAGGTAATTATCTGAGAGAATCTTTATCCCAAACATGTATAAACAATGCAACTATTGTCACTCTTTCATTTCTGGCCTGCAAATGGAATTCCTGGTTTCTAAATTTAACCTTTGGCTTTCATTACTGCTGCTGATTACTCAGAGGCTTGTCCACTCGAAATTGGGAGTTGGGAAGAAAGTGGGTTCTATTTCTAGGACCAGATATCAATCAGATACTTGATATCAAAAGCTATCCTCCAAAGGGTCACAGTTATTTGTTTTTATGTGACTGTTGTTTTTTTTTTAAACACTTGCTACATATTACTCTACTTAATGGAATGAACTCTAAATAAAGGGGTAACACTTTAAAATAATTTTTTACCTTTGAATTATAGTTGACATACAATGTTATATTAGTTTCAGGTGTGCAACAGTGATTTGACAATGCTTATCGGTTGCTCAGTGCTCACCAGGATAAACAAAGTCACCATCTGTTACCATTTAATGTTAGTACAATATTATCAACCATGTTCCTTATGCTGTACTTTTCACCTGTTGCTTATTTTACACCTGGACATTTGTACCTCTTAACCCTCATCTATTTTGCCCATCCCCCTCCCCTCCAGCAACCACCAATTTGTCCTCGGTGTTTATGAGTCTACTTCTGTTTTGTTCATTTATTTCTAGATTTCACATGTAAGTGAAATCTTATGGTATCTGTCTTTCTCTGTCTCACTTCCTTCACTTAGCATAATACCCTCTAGGTTTATCCATGTTGTCACAAATGGCGAGATCTCATTCTTTTTTTTTTTTTATAGCTGAGTAATATTCCATTGCATGTGTATATATATTCACACACACATCTTCTTTACCCCATTCATCTATCCACGGACACTTAGGTGGCTTAAAAGCGGCAATACTTTTGATAGAAATCTAAAAATGTTCGCTTGCCTAAACTATGTTCAGGTGAAAACCCCTTCTTGTGATTAGGTCAAAAGCTTTCAATACGGGGCGCCTGGGTGGCTCAGTCGTTAAGCGTCTGCCTTCAGCTCAGGTCACGATCCCGGGGTCCTGGGATCGAGCCCCGCATTGGGCTCCCTGCTCAGCGGGAAGCCTGCTTCTCCCTCTCTCACTCCCCCGGCTTGTGTTCCCTCTCTCGCTATCTGTCTGTCAAATAAATAAAAATCTTTAAAGAAAAAAAAAAGCTTTCAATGCAGGCTTACACAACAACATGCCAGACCAACTTACATGGGCTAAGAAACAGACTTTTAAGAAAAGGAATTTAACAATTTCTCATGTGCAAAGATAGTTTTTCCAGGGACGCCTGGGTGGCTCAGCCGGTTAAGTGTCTGCCTTCAGCTCAGGGCATGATCCCAGGGTCCTGGGATTGAGTGCCGCATCAGGCTCCCTGCTCAGCGGGGAGCCTGCTTCTCCCTCTGCTTGCTGTCCCCCCTTCTTGTGCTCTCTCGCTCTCTGACAAATAAATAAAATCTTAAAAAAAAAAAGAGAGAGATACTTTTTCCAGATATGGCATGTGGTAGTCACTGTGCAAATGTTTATTAAATATTCACTTTTTATCCCTTTTTTAAAAATTAAATTCATTTTCTAGGGTACATGGTTTAGAGACAGAGAAGATTCAAGACTTAAGAGAATGAACATTTGGGCACTAGATTTTATGACTATGTAAGAAAGTTACTACTGAAAAGTTACTATTACTTACCCAGGACAAAGAAATGATGTCAATAAAACGTTTGTTTTCCACTTCTCACCTCCAAAGGCTGTAGAAGAAAACAAAAGTGGGATAACACACAGACTTTTCTTCAAAGCAAACCAAATGGCCATATATGTCTAGCATTAAACAAATTTTCAGACAGCACTGGGTGCCCACTCCTAGAAAATCACACTAGCAAATGATGACAGTCCCCTCCACAAGTGATCCAGATCAGGGATGCACATCACAGCACTGCCCTGGATAAGCCCTGCTCTCAAGAGGTTTGCTGCAGCATAATTAATCTAGTATCAAAGGAAGGTCACCAAGACCACTTCTTTTCTAATTTTTTTTTTTTATTTCAAAATAAAACAAACCCTTAAGCTCTAGGCCAGTTTGAATCCATGGGCCTGGGTAGAGAAAGGGCATACTGGGGATTCTCCTTTACCTTGTAGCCAGTTTCAGAATTTGTTATAAAACTAGGAACCCTCAAGCCTAAAGTGCAGCACATTTAAATTTCCACAGCAGGGCTAATCTTTAGGACTCCTCTGGCACTGCAGTTTCTGGTAGGGGGTGTCAGTGGGGGTGGGGAGGTCAGTGTGTCAGATCAGGTGGCTAAGAAGAGTGAAAGGCTTTTGGACACTTCACAGAATTTGCTTAGGAGCCTGTTAATCTCCTTTCACCCTAATTTCTTTTCCCCGCTTAAAAAAAATGTAAAAAGTATATAGAGTAAAAAATGAAAGTACTACCTGCTTCCAGTTTAAAAGTTGGAGATAAAACTGGCTGAGATGTGAGAACAGCTTTGATTTTTTAAAAAAGTTTTAATCATTTATAAGCAAGTTTAAGTACCACTTGCCCGACAACAAAATGACAAATTATATGTATATGATTTGAATTCACAGCATTACTGATAAAGAGACTATTGTGAATGTATTAATTCTGGGTTTAATACAATTCCAATCAAAAGTCAAATAATATGTATTGAAACATAAATATTCCATAAAATGAAGTATTTTGTGACTGGGGCCACATGACAGCACCTCTTGGAATGTTCTGCCTGATTCATGTGCAGCTGAGATCTGAAGGACGGAGAGGAGTTAAAGAGGGTCTGGGATGGGAGGGAGAATGAGCTGGAACTTTCTAGCACAGGGAAGAGCATGGGGTGAAGTCCTCAGGCAGACGTGAAGGTACACAGCCTGACAGAGGAACTGAAAGAAAGCTAGCAGAGCTGAGAAAGCTAGAGTGCTGCATGGGAGGCAGGGGTCCAATCGTATCTCATATGCATTAAAACACACGACACCAATCCTCTGTCCTTTAGTAGAGGATGAAAGGAAAGAAAGAAAGAAAGAAAAAAAACCCTGACAAAATCCACCAACAGTAAAACACAGACACACAGACAAATAGGACTTCATGTTTTCAGGAGCATTGTATATGGCAAAGTCTAATACTTCTATTTGGGGTGGGTCTAGCCAACCTCACTGTAAGGATGTGTTTGTACCCCGACTGTGTCCTACCTCAAACCTTATTCACATCAACCTTAGCTCTGTCTCATCTTCCGCCTTTTTTTTTTCTTTGGTGGGCACTTTTTCCCCCCCTAATTTATTACTGAAGTATAACTAACACAATGTGACATTAGTTTCAGGCGTACAACATACTGGTCCCACAATTCTATACATTACTCAATGTTCACCACACAACAGTATTATTGGCTACACTTCCTATGCGGTACTTTTCACCTCCATGACTTACTTAATAACTGCCAAGTCTGTACATCTTATTTCCCTTCATCTATTTCGCCCAAATCCCACCCACCTCCTCTCTAGCAATCACCAGTTTGTTCTCTGTATTTAAGAGTCTATTTTTTTGTTTTCTGTTTTTTAGATTCCACATATAAATGAAATCATAGAAAATATTTGTCTTTTACTGTGCAAAAGGACAATGATATTTATTTTGGTGTAGTTCCTATTGTTTACTTTTGCTTTTGTTTCCCTTGCCTGAGGAAACCTATCCACAGACGTGTCACTAAGGCTGATGTAAAAGATCACGTACCTGTTTGCTCTCTCCTAGGGGCTTATGGTTTCAGGTCTCACATTTAGGTCTTTAATCCATTTTACATTTGTATTTGTATATGGTTTAAGAAAGTGGTCCTGTTTTCCCAGCACCATTTTTTAAAGACACTGTCTTTTCCCCACTCTATCTTCTTGCCTCCTTTGTCACAGATTCATTGACCATGTAAGTGTGAGTTTATTTCTGGGCTTTTTATTCTGTTCCATTGATCTATGTGTCTATTTTTGTGACAGTATCACACTGTTTTAATCACTACAGTTTTGTAGTGTTATCTTGAAATCTTGGATTGTGATACCTCCAGTTTTGTTCTTTCTCCAGACTGCTTTGGCTACTCAGGGTCTTTTTTGATTCCATACAAATTTTAGGTTTATTTGTTCTAGTTCTGTGAAAAATACTATTAGTATTTTGATAAGGATTGCACTGAATCAGCAGATTGCTTTGGGTAGCATGGACATTTTAATGCTATTAATTCTTCTAATCCATGAGCATGGTATATCTTTCCATTTGTTTGTGTCTTCAATTTCTTTCATCAATGTCTTACAGTTTTCAGAGCATGAGTTTTTTACCTCCTCCCTGTCCCTGTCACTTTAAATTACAGATTACCTATGAGGTCATCTCAATAGACTTCAGAATTCCACAGCAACCCGGGCATTCACTGACCCTGGCAAAACTGCTTTCCAAGTCATCTAGTCATAGCCCATCCTTACCCTGGGGCCCGGACGCTGTTTTTCACTGAACTTTATTTTACTTTTAGAAAGCAAGAATACAAGAGATTGCAACTAATTAAATTATAAAAGCAAATTAAATTATATCAGGGCTCTTTAGCATGACCTCTTATTTAAGAAAAGGTATTACTATATATATTACTTATTTTAGTTAATAAATCAATGATACTCGTAATTATATTATCTTCCTTGATTAGTCTATACACATTTCTATGAATGTAGCAATCTAAGTTGTTCAGCCAAACCTCTTATGTCAAAACTTAAAAGAACAGAGGGAATGATGGATAAGCAGCACCTAAATTTGCTTACCTCACTGTACAAACCTTTTTTAACAAATAAAATCTAGGGATGGTCATCCCCATCACAAGCTTCTTTTATATAAAGATATGTACCTATGATACATATTGGTTCGAGAAAAATCACCTACTGGCTCAGGTGCAGTGATGGAACAGATGAGATTCCCGACGTGACAGTCAGGGTGGCTCTTACTTACACTTATAAAATCTGGCAGCGACATAGCCTGCGGGTGTGCCCAGCAGCACCCATAGGACCACAGCACAAGTCATCAGTGCTCCTCTGTTGGCAGGTGACAAAAATCCCAGGCAAGCAAAAACTAAAAAATAAGTGATTTTAAGTTACAAATTTTATTACTGTTTCCTCTCTAAAGTGACAGAAGACAGCTTTCATTTTTTAAACAAGAAACCAAATACAATTTCATGAATATACTGTCTTACCATACGGCCACACTAAATGTTAGTAATATTTTAAGGTACTATTATCAACAGGATAATAAAGCAAACTCTACTTTGAATATTTCTTGCCGGGGTCCGTAAGACCCCCACCTTTCCTATTATCAGGGAAGGCTGAATGGGTGCTCACGAGTGTTTTCAGCTCTTCTGATTCAAGTACAGCTTCTTCTTTTTTTTTTAAGATTTATTTTTTTGAGAGAGAGAGGAGGAGGGAGGGGGAGTGGGAGGGAGAGAGGGAGAGCATGAGTTGGGGGAGAGGCAGAAGGAGCCAGGGAAAAAGACGGGTGTGTGTGTGTGTGTGTGTGTGTGTGTGTGTGTGTGTGTGTGTGTCTCTCTCTCTCTCTCTCTCTCTGGGGGAGAGGCAGAAGGAGCCAGGGAAAGAGATGGGGTGTGTGTGTGTGTGTGTGTGTGTGTGTGGCAGAAGGAGCCAGGGAAAGAGACGGGGTGTGTGTGTGTGTGTGTGTGTGTGTGTGTGTGTGTGGCAGAAGGAGCCAGGGAAAGAGACGGGGTGTGTGTGTGTGTGTGTGTGTGTGTGTGTGTGTGTGTGTGTGTGTGGCAGAAGGAGCCAGGGAAAGAGACGGTGTGTGTGTGTGTGTGTGTGTGTGTGTGTGTGTGTGTGTGTGGCAGAAGGAGCCAGGGAAAGAGACGGGGTGTGTGTGTGGGGGGGGGGCAGAAGGAGCCAGGGAAAGAGACGGGGTGTGTGTGTGTGTGGCAGAAGGAGCCAGGGAAAGAGACGGGGTGTCTGTGTGTCTCTCTCTCTCTCCCTCCCCGTGCTGAGCACAGAGCTGATGCAGGGCTCTATCCCATGACCCTGAGATCATGATCTGAGTTGAAACCAAGCACTGGATGCTTAACCCGACTGAGCTACCCAAGTGCTCTGTCAAGTACAGCTTTTTAAAATTAATATGAATAAAGATATTCCCACCAAGAAATAGTCCCACTTTTGTTCCCTTTTAAAATAATAATGGGGGGATGGGGGTGGTGCCTGGGTGGCTCAGTTGGTTAAGTGTCTGCCTCTGGCTCAGGTCATGATCCCAGAGTTCCAGGATCAAGCCCCGCATGGGGCTCCCTACTCAGCAGGGAGTCTGCTTCTCCCTCTCCCTCTGCTTGTGCTCGCTCGCTCTCTCTCAAATAAATAAAATCTAAAAATAATAATAATAATAATAATACTGGGTCCTCTGGGGTAAAAAATACCTTACAACATTCAAACACAAAAGATAAGACAGAATCTAATCAATGAATAAAACAAGAGAATAAAGATTTCATAGTACCATTAGCTTTCTGAAGTTACTGAAGTACTTGGTCAGTAACTTGGGGAAATTCTGGCTTCTACCTTTATTTATTTGGTTGGTTTTATTTGTTCTTCCTTATATAACCCACCTGACTAATAAGAAAAATGCTATCTTATATTTGTAGAGATTCCTGGCTTTAAGCTGGGATTCAGAAGTTATGAATTTGCTCAGTAAGAAATCCAAGTGGCTAATCCCAGGAACAAGAAAGTTCCCAGCATTTCTGTGGCGTACAAAATCAAGCACATGCTCACCCAGACCTGATCAGCACCGACTAAGGGGCAGGAAACCAACCAGGGTAACTTTAGAAGACCTACCAGAATTTCAACCAAAATGCATCCCCCCCATTCTCCCCAGAACTGAGAAATGGACTGTTCTGAAAGAGAAAGTTCATATTTGAACATTTAAGGAAAATGATCCCTAGGCTCTCTGAAACTTTCCTTCCTCACGAATTCACTTTCTAGCAGACCCCCAACAAGAATGAGATAATGACAGAAGGCAACTCCTAATAAAATTTTCAAGCAGGGGACGCCAGGGTGGCTCAATTGGTTGAGCGCCTGCCTTTGGCTTGGGTCATGATCCCAGGGTCCTGGGATCAAGTCCTGCTTCGGGCTCCTTGCTCGGTGGGGAGCCTGCTTCTCCCTCTGACTGCTGCTCACCCTGCTTGTGCTCTCTCCCTCTGACCGATAAACAAAATCTTAAAAAAAAAAAATTTTCTTTTTTTCCAAGCAGAATTCTGTCCTGAAGCATCCACTCTGCTCTAGCTCTATCCTGGCTCAGTGGGGATCTAATGCCTTCATGCTATCCTCTGGCTGTGTCCAAACCTCTGTCATGATGCCTTCTCCCAACCTACCCTCTTCGGTATAATATACTTAAGAATTCTAGGCCTACTCATCACAGCTGCATCTCCTTACCCAAGTAGATAAAGATACATATTTCTAGTTAATCTTCAGATTAGTCTTCAAAGTAAGCCTAGAGGTGTAAATGAGTGGTTCTCAAGCTTATTCAGGTGCCAGACATTTGGAAGTGAGAATCCTCTTTGTAAAGCATTTATATAGTTCCATCATAAAAACATGGAATAACCTTACTAACATAAAATGACTTTAGTATTACATATTTAATATGCAATCAAACATAAGAACAAATGTTCATTAAAAATTATTAAAAGGTCAGGGATTTCTGAGTTCTTCCAGTAATAATTCATTACTGTTCATCAGTAGAAGGCACCAATAAAGGAAACATAAGGAAAATAAAAGCAAAATTTAGAGGGCACCTGGGTGGTTCAGTTGGTTAAGCGACTGCCTTCGGCTCAGGTCATGATCCTGGAGTCCCTGGATCGAGTCCCGCATTGGGCTCCCTGCTCAGCAGGGAGTCTGCTTCTCCCTCTGACCCTCTCCCCTCTCATGCTCTCTCTCTATCTCATTCTCTCTCTCAAATAAATAAAATCTTTAAAAAAAGCAAAATTTAGAAAACTCTATTCATAAACCTTTTTATCTCTTACAATTAGGAAAACTGCAGAAATACCGTATTCCCATACAGCAGCCTCAGAACCACCCCTGTGGCTAATCAATAACTCTACGGGAGGAGGAGGGGCTATTTAAAAAAAAAAAAAAAGATTGTCTTAATTGACAAAAATTTAATAACATTTTTCCCTTGCTTCCTAAATCCTCTAAGATGAGGAAGGTCTACAAAAAGCGTCCAGGGACACCTGGGGGGCTCAGACGATTAAGCGTCTCCTTCAGCTCAGGTCATGATCCCAGAGTCCTGGGATCGAGTCCCGCATCGGGCTCCCTGCTCAGTGGGGAGCCTGCTTCTCCCTCTGCCTGCTGCTCCCTGTGCTTGTGCTCACTCTTTCTCTCTCTCAAATAAATAAAGTCTTAAAATAAAAAGAAAAAAAGCTTCCTGCCCCATTCCCTCTACTCCTTTTTTTTTCTCAGTGGAAGCCAAAAATGTCTTGGAATCCTAATCATACTGCTCCTGGTAGGGTGGCAGGGGCAATCTGCATGACCCGCATTCCGAGCCACTGAGACTCAGACCCAGATGGTGTTCAGGTACCTAGTCATCTTCAGCTCCAACTCCATGACAAAGGCTTGGTCTCTATGCAGCTGTAAGGGAGATAGGAAGTCAGTTTTCCGGCACAGCTAACCCGGCCTCCAAGTAATGTATAGCCGAAGCACACAGATTTAAAAGCCAAAAGGACTCTTAGAAACAATCCAGCCTAGCTACACTTAGGAAAACTGGTTTCCGTGTTGTCTTTAAGATTTTATCTATTTATTTTAGAGAGAGAACGTGTGAGTGTGCAAGCAGGGGGAGGGACAGAGGGAAATCATGACCTGCGCTGAAATCAAGAGTTGGATGCTTAACCAAGTGAGTCACCCAGGCACCCCGGAAAACTGATTCTCAAATAATTATTTAGAAAAAGTATTTTCTACTTTTTAATTTTCACTGAATACTTACATAGAGTCACAAAAGTCATAATTAAAATCTGTGTCCCCGATCCAAGAAAGACTGATAGCAGCATCCCTTTTCTTGGAGGACGGAATATATCACCATGAACGAGTTTCCAGCCAAATTCTTCCTGGGCATCCTCCTAAAAAGGGAATGAAGTTGTTTAACTGACAATGTGGTATCACCAGGACAGCTAGACAGTTTGTTCACTGGTGAATATGCTGATACAGAAAAATTTTTTTAAACTTACGAATGTTAGTATTTATTCCAATTCCAAAGTTTTATGAAGTTTGACTCCCAGAGCTTTACAGTTTTCTTGAATTGCTTTTAAAGGAATGTTGTATGTTAAGTATATTGAGAAACTTCAAAAAGATATATAAAATAATGTGATAGTCAAGCTTTATGATCCAACTTGATGACTTAATTTTACTCACATTCTATCCTTTTCAATCTACTTTTACCAATCTCCAAAATGAGTGAATGGTATTAGGTTTCACAGCTACTTTGCTGGGTATGGTAGACTTAGCTATGAGCATATGAACAAGTTTGCCACCAGCCCTAACTGCTCCCCTGATCTCTAGACACACATGCACAATTTGCCTAATTACAACTCCACTTGGTTGTTTAACAAGCATCCTGAACAGAATTATCCACAACTGAATGGATTCTCTCTCCCCACCTGTACTGTTTCTGCAGCAACAACACTGCCCCAACCCAGTCACCCAGCAGTAACAGCTCCATCTGGCCAACAGTTCAGTCCCCCAAACCTTGGGATCCTCCTTGATTCCTTCCTTTTTTTCACATCTTGAATACAGTCCTTTAACAAATCTTCAGCTCTGCCTCCAAAATATTTCAGCAGAACCCAACACTAGCCCCCGGTTCAAGTCATCACCTCTTACCTGGCTACCGCAACATACACCACACTGACCTCTGTGTTCCTGCCCTTGCCTCTATTCAGTTACTTCTCAATACAGCATCCAGCAGGGTTCTTTAACCAACTGGGTGTTTTGGACCAGAAACATCGGGTCATTTACTGTCTTTCCCTCTTCCACCTTCTCCATAGTTAACCAAACAGTATTCCGTCCCGCCTTCTAAACCCCTTCTGTATCTGTCTGTCCAGCTCCTTTTCCCTTTCCTGCTACCACCCTATCTCTGGGAGTTCCATAAACACCCCTGGACCAGTTTCTGTACCTTCAATCTTGCCCTGCTCTGAATGATGCTCCACACAATATTCAAAGTGATTTTCCTACATCACAAACCTGGCTATGCAGTGCTGTTTAAAATTCTTTAAGAGCTTCCCTGTGACCTTCAAACTGTATTTAATTACAAGTCCTTCAGACTCTGGCCCCCGCTACTTTTTCAGCCTCATTTCTCGACATTTCCTTCAGGATGCATCTCATCTCTACCCCAAATTCCCAAACTTCCACCTTTGTGAGCAGCAGACAATGCTACTGATAATATGTTACATTTACACATATTTTTTAGTAAATATAAATCAACTGGAATTTGAAACATGGAAACTTTTATACAGGTACTAATCCTGCTCTTACAATGGCTAATATAAGGCAATAGTAAAAACCAAAATACTTCCATATACACCATGGAATTATACTCGGTCATTTTTGAAGAATGTACAAATTGAAGTTTTATTAAAAGTATCTGGGTTCTAAATGGATTAAATAAAATTACATTTGGGACTGACTTCAAAACAACTGAAAGGGAGGAACTGGTGGGATTCTATAAAAGACTAAACACGAGCTGAGAACTGCTGGACCAGGGTGACGGGTGTACTCATCTCTGTGCTTCTGTGAATGTTGACATTAAAAGTATGAGGGAAAAAAGTCCATTAACCTCTTCCTTTAGGTGGGGTAGTATTACAGACGAGGGACCATTTCTGATTACTTTTTTACTGAATAAGCACCAAAAAATTCAGAGGTCAGTGAAAACTAAGTTTTCCATAACGGGCCAGGTCCCCTTTCTTTGGAGAAGGCAAATACGATGAGTTCCTTACTACCCTTGCAGAGATCCTCTGCTTATACATAAGGAAATGTGTGAATACCTTTTCTCATTTTGCATAAATCATAGCATATTATACACATTATTTCACATCTTGCTGTTTTAGTCTAATAATACGGAGATGCCTCCACAGTCGTATATACAGAATTGCCTCATTGTTTTTAATGACTGCATAGTATTCTACTGCACGGACATTCTGTAATTTATAAAATCAGTCCCCTATTAATGAGTTTTTGAGTTTCTGAAAATCTTTAGTTATTATAAGCAATAATACATTGTTTTTAAAAAATAGCAGTAATAATAAAAACCTTCTGCATCCAAGTTAGTTTCTAAGAACTGAACTGTTGGGTCAAACTATCTACATTATAAACTAATATTGCCAAAGTGCCTTTCATAAGTTACACCAATTTACATTCTCATAAACCACGTATCAAAGTGCTCATGTCCTCAATCCACCAACACATTATCAAACATTTTAATTTCTGCCAGTGTGCCAGAGGAGCAAACAATCCTGCACTGCAGTTTTATTTTGCATTTCTCTTATTATGAATGTTATATCTTTTTATATGTTTAAGAACCATTTGTGTTTTGTTTTTTAAAGATTTTATTTATTTGTCAGAGAGAGCATGAGAGAGAGTGTACGCACGCACAAGTAGGCAGAGCTGCAGGCAGAGGGAGAAGCCGGCTCTCCGCTGAGCAAGGAGCCCGATGCAGGACTCGATCCTTGATCCCAGGACCCTGGGATCATGACCTAAGCTGAAGGCAGACGCTTAACAGACTGAGCCACCCAGGCATCCCTTGTGTTTCTTTTTAATGGACTCTCTTTTCATGTACCATGCCTGGTTTCTAACTGGGCTGATGATTGTTTTTGTAATGATTTTAGGATTTCTTTATTTATGAGGAATTAACTTTTTGTTTGTGACGTGTTAAATATTTTCCCATTTGACTTTCATCCTTTTACTTAATGGTATTTCTTCCTATTCAAATTTTTTTTAACATAGTAATCATAGAGCAATCATTTCTTTTATAACTTCTGGCTCTCTGTGATACTTGAAAAATTCTACCCTTCTCCAAGATTTAAAAATCAGTTTCTCATGTGTCGTAGTATTTTATAGTTTCACATTTTCATTTTAACATAAGGAATAAGGTTGGAATCTACCTTATTTTTTAACCAGATGGCCACCCACTTTATCCAATACTATACATCAAATTTGTTTTCCCTGCTGATACACTTTTGTTAATCTCCAAATTTTTAGAATCATTATTATTATAAACAGAAAATGTTTACTTGGAATCTTTTTGTTCACCTATTTTCCTAAATTATCTCTTTGGGATTGGTTTTTATTTATTTTCTGCTAAAGTACTTCTATAGAAATTTCTTCAGGTCTGATCAATCAATGGATTGACTGATTTACTGCTAAAGTTTACTTCTTTTTTTTTTTTTTTTTTTTTTTTTTTATAAAATCTTTTTTTATTTTTATTTTTTTATTTTTTTTTTTTTTAAGATTTTATTTATTTATTTGAGAGAGAGAATGAGAGATAGAGAGCACGAGAGGGAAGAGGGTCAGAGGGAGAAGCAGACTCCCTGCCGGGCAGGGAGCCCGATGTGGGACTCGATCCCGGGACTCCAGGATCATGACCTGAGCCGAAGGCAGTCGCTTAACCCACTGAGCCACCCAGGCGCCCCGCTAAAGTTTACTTCTATAGATATTCCTTCAGTGACGGTCTGTGGTCCACTATTTCTGTTCATCTGAAAAAGATATTTCACCTTTATTCTTGAAAGATACCTTCTCTGGGTACATGATTCCATGTAAACAATTTTTCTCACTGATTTAGGATGTTTTGTCTCTGAGCTTCCATTTCCAATTTAATTGTTTTTCTTTTGCAGATGCTCGAATTTTTTTTCCCCCTCTGGCTGATTCTAAGATCTTTTTTCTCCGGTGTTCTATGGTTTTGTCACAGTTGATCTAGATGTGGATTTCTTTTTATTTCTTCCGCTTGGGACATACTGTGTTTCCTTTATCTAAATGTTCCTCTTATTTTTTCATACACTTTATACTCTGTAATTAAGAGCTGTAGTATCTGAAATCTTCAGGGGGGTTCTAAACATGTTGCTTATTGTAAATTTTTGTGAATTTCTAACAGATCATTTTTTTAGATTTATTTATTTATTTTAGAGAAGGGGAGGGGAGAGGAGCAGAGGGAGAGGAAGAGAGAAAATCCCAAGCAGACTTCCCGCCAAGCACGGAGCCCAGCATGAGGCTCAGTCTCATGACCCTGAGATCATGACCTGAGCTGAAATCAAGAGTCAGATGCTCAACTGATTGGGCCACCCAGGCACCCCTAGATCATATTTTACTGATCTTAAATTGGGGGAATTCTACAAACCTAAATTTGGGAGACTTTACCCCAAAGGATTTCTACTTGATTCTGCTAAGAATCAGAAGGCACTTGCTAACTTAGAATCATTTTGCTCCCCTTCAAGAATCCATGCTTAATACAGGAGGAGACTGAGGTTCAGCTCCCTTGTTAGTGACCCAAAGTTTAGTCTCCCAGTTGGTCAGAGACTTTATATAAGGACTGACTCAAAGGAGTCAGTTCTCAAAGGAGAACTCCATCCTCTTGTGCTTGCACTGTTTCCTGCTCTGGTCTCAGCTCACTTTTGTGGGGGGTAGGGTGGAGTTGGAAGATAGTCCTTGGATACCTTTTTACCTATCATGAGCCCAGCAATGCATCAACAAGGCTAGTACATCAAAGAATGACTCATTCATGCTGTGAATTGTGTAATACTGATGAATCACAGACCTGTACCTCTGGAACAAATAATACATTATATGTTTTAAAAAAAAAAAAAAAGAAGAAGATAGTAGGAAGGGAAAAATGAAGGGGGGGAAATCTGAGGGGGAGATGAACCATGAGAGACTATGGACGCTGAGAAACAAACTGAGGGTTCTAGAGGAGAGCGGGGTGGGGGGATGGATTAGCCTGGAGACGGGTATTAAAGAGGGCACGTTCTGCATGGAGCACTGGGTGTTACACACAAACAATGAATCATGGAACACTACATCAAAAACTAATGATGTAATGTATGCTGATTAACATAATAAAATAAAATTTAAAAAAAGGAAAGAAAAAAAGAGAATGACTCATTCACTCAACAAACATTTACTGAGCACCAACTATAAAAGCACAGCACTGTTTAAAACACCAGAGATACTATAGTGAGTATAACAGAAAAATCCCTCTTGAATACGTGTTCTCATTGGGAAGGCAGACAATTAACAAAACAAGTGAGTACATTAGATGGTGATAAGTGCTCCAGAGAAAACTTAGAAAGTATGGATGTGTATGGGGCCAGAAAGGTGTAATTTTAATTTGATGGTCAGGAAGGTCTCACTGGGAAGATCCTATTTCAGTAATGACTAAGTAGGTAAGGAAGCTAGCCGTGTAAATACCTGAGGGAGTAAATAACATTTGAGGTAGAGAGAAAAGCAAGTGTAAAGGCCGGAGGTGTGAGAACACGCCTGACATGTCTGAGGAATAGTAAGGAAGCCAGTATGGCTGGAGAAGAGCTCCAAGGGGGCACTGTAAGGCCTACAAACCACTGTAAAGACTCTGGCTTTCACTCTGAGTGAAATGGGAAGCCATTGGACAGTTGTGAGCAGGAGTGAACGATCTGAGTTATGTTTGAACAGCCTTGCTCAGACCACTACAGTAAGGGAGGCAAAAGGAATGAGAGCAAGAGGGGAAGCAGGGGTGCCATGGCCTCCATCCCATGGCACCTTGGTACAACTGAAGAAGAAAATACCATTTGAAATTGCCAATTATGAAGAGTATTTTGAAATTATTTTAATAAAATATTTAATAAAATAATCAGTAAAAATAATGGAAAAGAGACTGTAGCGTAGAAATGTTAAAAAGCTTGTAAACATTAATATGTTCTTTTTCTAATTAGGACAGAAAAGTTATGGGGAAAAGGCTAAGAATTCGGAGAAAAGAAAGCAATAAAATCTGAGTTTTTTGTATTCATTACAAGTCACTATGATTCTTGTGGAAACTTTTTTTTTTAAAGATTTTATTTATTTATTCACGAGAGACAGACAGAGAGAGAGAGAGAGAGAGAGAGGCAGAGGGAGAAGCAGGCTTCCCGCTGAGCAGGGAGCCTGATGCGGGACCCGATCCCAGGACCCTGGGATCATGACCTGAGCTGAAGCAGACGCTTAACCATCTGAGCCACCCAGGCGCCCTGATTCTTGTGGAAATTTTATCAAAGAGCTGCTATACAATGAAAAAGTATAAAATGTATAACATTATGTAACTTTAAGTGTTTTGAGAATAAATGAGATTGGGACATTAAATTACTTTGAATATGCCAAAAGGTTGAAATGATAAAACTCAGTGAAAATTAATTTTAAAAAAGCTAAACACACACACAAATAAAAACTGCTTGGGAGTTATTCCACTCAACTTTGCTGTTTCACAAGGTGGGTGCAGGCTGGGAATGGAAAATCTGAGTTGACAGCACGTATGTGAGAACGGGGGACAGACCTGGAGCTGTGCACCTACGCTCACTCTGCACCAAACCACTAACACAGATGGGGCTGTGAACAGTGCTGCTCTGAATGCTGGAGCGACTACAGTTCTAGAAAATACCAATTCTTAAGGATCACTTTATTTGAAAAGGTGAATTCAGGATAACTTTTAAGAAGAAAGATTCTGTCTGAAGCCATTATTTCAACTTTTTCCAAAGAACTAAATACAGACTATTCTTAGCAGGTCAAATGTTTCACTCACCGTAGAATCCATCTGATTATATCTGGCAATATCTTTATGCAGTGTCCGTAGCATAATCATAGCCACCATTCCAGACAAGAAGAGGACAATGACCAGGGAATTCATGATGCTGTAGAAATAAACATGTCAGGATTAATCTGCAGCTTAATTACCTTTTTAAAAAATTTATTCAATAATGTTAAAACAGTATTCATCAAAATCAAACTTTGACCTAAAATCCAACAGATTCAATGAGCTTTGTTCTATTACGTGTCCTTCTAGTGGATACATAACTTTATATACTTATCATAATAATCTCATCATAATCTGTTGAGAACTAGAATTTTTTTATGTGTGGTCAACATTATTAAATAAGTACTATGCCCAAATAAATTCAATAAAAGCTGCAGGGATTAACAAAGGTCTGTATCCTCAAGAAATTTATGACAAACAAATTTACTCAGTAAGTTAATGAGTGTCAAAAGGTAGTCTGTTAACAAAGCATAAAAAGTAAAGTGACAACACCATGAACAACTCTCCAGATAAAAATTTTGAGTCATGCTCTGAAGAAAATAATAATAATAATAAATAGTCATAACATGAGCAGTAGCTTCTTCCACTTCAGGTAAGGTGCTCAAATGTTCTGTTTCATTCATTCTCCGTTAATCCTCAGGGACAGTCTCATGAGGCAGGTATTTCCAGATAAAGAAATGGGACTCTGAATAACTGGGTGACCTCGCCTGACTCACGAACAGTGACCTGGCCAAGGCTGAACACAAGTCTATCCAATTCAAAAGCCCAGACTTCTGGAGAACTAGAGAGGATTAGAGAATGAAGGAGATGTTCAAAGGGACAAAACAAAAGAGTAAGCCCAGAGCATAAAGTGGATTAACTCTGTACTCTTACCTAAACCACTGAATGTGGGTATGAGGCATAGATTCCAGAATATAGTCCCATCTGGATGCCCATCTGATGTTTTTATCTTCCTAGGGAGATAAAACAAAAGAAAACAAAACTCTTTAAATAAGCATTTGCTGACAAAATATATTAAGAATCCAAACATTTCCACACATAGCCTGACCTCCCATTCAATTAATGAATGTAATTTCTCATTATCATAACTTGGATTAGTCATAAGTTTCAGCAGTAAATAACAAATAATAAAAGAGTTCCTAAAAGTACTTAGTTACCTGTATTTTTTTAAAGTCTTGCTTTAAATTTTAACAAAAGTTTTAGATATCAAAATTTAGAGCTGACTTAATAATTTTTTTAGAAAATTGAGTGGTATAACTTATTTTTTATTCTCTTTGATGCCATCTATGCTCATGAGACACTACAGTCATAACTGAGCATCTGGCAGGTGTCACCCACAATGAGCTCTTAATACCTAGAAAGAAATACATAGTGTTCTTTGCCCTAGGTTTGCAAAATTACACACTATATGGGGGAGAGTAAACGTCACAACTATACTTGATCGCCAAGACAGTTTATTAAAAATAGAGGTGGAGGGGTGCCTACGTGGTGCAGTAGGTTAAGTGTTCAATTCCTGGTTTGGGCTCAGGTTGTGATCTCAGGGTGGTGAGACTGAGCACTGCATCGGGCTCCGCACTCAGTGTGAAGTCTGCTTCTCTCCCTCTACCCACCTCCCTCTGACATGCACATGCTCTCTCTCTCTAAAATGAATAATCTTTAAAAAAAAAAAAAAGTAGAGGTGGAATAGTGCCTCAGATTCTCATAAAGTGAACTTTTACTTTCTTCCTAAAAAACTTCTCCATTAATGAAAACACTCCCTTGAATTCCCTAAGAACCTATATAAATCATCTACTATCAGGGAACACTCCATTAAAGTTTATACTAATTCAGACTTTAAAAGAATGTTGCTTTCCCAAATGCTTGTTACATAAATCTTTGACATTTTCATATCATTATCTAGGCCTATTTTCTACATTTTGTCTTTTATGTATCTCTTATGACTTAACATTTAATCAGGTTCAATTCTCCAATTTACTACCTTCTCATTTAAATGGAGACTTAGTTTTGAGTGTGATTATGTTGCCTGGTGCACTGACAAACTATTCCAAATCAGCTCATTAAAAGCTTATCTATGTGACAAGGTTAATCATTAATATTTTTAATTAGTTTAAGTAGTATGAATTTAAAATCAATTTCTGAGTTATACTAGAGATAAAAACAAACTCACGTGGAAGCTAACAGAGTAAGTATAGGCAATTTTGATCTCCCCGGAAGCCTTGTTACTTATATCCATGGGGGGTCCAGAGCAGTCCGGTTTATCTGTATGGGTATGCTTGAAGCTGTGGAGGAAACATTTTGGCAAGATGCTGATAAAGTACAGTTTTTAAAAATGGGGTAAAGACTAGAGACTCTACATATTTTACAATGCTACTATAGTCAAAGGCAAAATTATTCCTGTCACATTTAATAGTACAAATATTTACTTCATATAAATAACGGCCTAAGTTATAAGTATGTGTAAGAAATTATTATTCAAAATTAGAAACAAACTTTTGAAAGCACTATACTTGAAGAGCATTAAATATCTTTTAAAAAAGGGGGCACCTGGGTGGCTCAGTTGGTTAAGTGTCCAAGTCTTGATTTCGGCTCAAGTCATGATGTTAAGGTCCTGGGATCAAGCCCTACATCTGGCTCCCTGCTCAGCATGGAGTCTATTTGTCTCCCTCTCCCTCTGCCCCTCCCCCATCTCATGAGAGTGGGCTCTCTCTGAAACAAATCTTCCAAAGTAAGTATCTTAAAAAAAACAAAAATAAACACTGAGGGAGTTTAAATTAACTGCCATCTTATAATGGCATGCATTTTTTTTTTTGAGAGTGCACACGTGAGATGGGGGAGGGGCAGAGAGAGACGGATTTTTTTTTTAAGATTTTATTTATTTTATTTTGAGAGAGAGTGTGCACGTGAGAGCAGGATGAGGAGGAGGGGGAGAGAAAGAATCTCAAGCAGACTTAGCGCTGATCATGGAGCCCCACACAAAGCTGGATCCTACGACCCCGAGACCACGACTTGAGCTGAAATCAAGAGTCCCAGGCTCAACCAACTGAACCACACGGGCACCCTGGCATGCATTTCTTTACCAGTAGTGGCATGGGAAAAAGGCTAATTCAATGGTGAGGTGGGGGGGGTGTGGGAAAACATGAAAAAAAAATGGAATACTCAATCAAAAAAAGATCTCACAAATAACTGACAGGTACTTTCATACTAAAAATACTGACAACTTGAAAAGATGCTCTTTCAGTGACTTCTCACACAATGGCATCTAACAGTGCATGGAGATTTTAGAAATGATAGCACTCATCAGCGCATTTGAGGGGGCACCTGGCTGGCTCAGTCAGAAGAGTGTGGGACTCTTGATCTCAGGGTTCTAAGTTCAAGCCCCACGCTGGGTATAGAGATTACTTAAAAAAAAAAAAAAATCAGCTCATTTGGGCCGCTAATGAGAGGTCAAGTTGCAAAATATTAGAGGCAATGCTTTTCTACTGTAACAGAAAACCCTGTCCCAGCCACTCACATTCTCCACTCCAAGCTGACACAGCAAAAGTGTCAAAACTTTCTGGGACACCTGGGTGGCTCAGTTGGTTAAGTGACTGCCTTCGGCTCAGGTCATGATCCTGGAGTCCCAGGATCGAGTCCCGCATCAGGCTCCCTGCTCAGCAGGGAGTCTGCTTCTCCCTCTGCCCCTCCCCCCTCTCATGTGCTCTCTCTCATTCTCTCTCTCAAATAAATAAATAAAATCTTAAAAAAAAAAGTGTCAAAACTTCCTGATTAAAAAACAAAACAAAAAGGCACTTTGGCTTGACCACTTACCATAACAGAAAAAAAATATCTGTATGATTTCTCTGGACAACCCACAACTCAATAACCAATCACACTAAAGAGAGTTTTAGTAAAATCAATCCTGAAATGCCGGATTATATGTCAGAATACTGATTAAAGAAAAAGTTAACTAGGCCCCAAATATTTATTCTTTGGGAATAATTTCACTTACATTTACTTACTTTTTTATTTCTTTTTCTTTTATTTTTTCAAGTAAGCTGTATGCCCAAAATGGGTCTTGAACTCACGACCCTGAGATCAACGAGTTGCGTGCTCCACTGACAAAGCCAGCCATGCGCCCTCCTTTAAGTAACTTCTACACCCAACGTGGGGCTCCACCTCCCAACCTCAAGATCAAGAGCCACATGCTCTTCCGGCTGAACCAGACAGGCACCCCCACATTTATTTACCTGTTTTGTATAGTTACCTTTTTGGTTCAAGTTTGGCAGCCACTAATCTTGCTCCCATGGACCCAGTTTCAACAACATGATAGTGTATTTTGATGTCAACGTGGTTGAAGATGTAAAATGTATCTCTTTCATGGAATTCTGACTATGGAACAGAACTTAAAGGTAGAAAACTGGCTATACAAGAGTCAAAACAAAACTTTTAAAATGAGGCACAACAAGCAGGAAAATTTGAGCTTAGACAGAGTTTTAATCCTTCCCCATAAAAAAAACCTTTACGTTTTAAGCTTAAACTCTCTATAAGCCACAACTAATTGGCAGAGTACAAATTAGGTTTCTTTAATGCCATAATTCTTACATAAAAGTAGGTGCCTGTTAAAAAGAACACATCTAATATTTTCTATTTTTCCACTTAAGATAAAACTAACCAAATAAATTTTAAAATATTACATGTTATGAGCATGCTAAATCGTACACATTTCAACACTTTCCCTCCTTGGAAGTTTTATAACCAGACTAAACCAATAACTTAAATTATTTAAGTGTTTCTGGTCAACTCTCCCAAAAGCATTAGCCAATGTAACCAGTTTCAAGATCAAGCTTATGCTAACTTCTACCATCAAGTCATATTAATTAAGAGATTAAACTTGATTGACCTGATTACACAACATTTAATATATATTCCCAATAATTTTAATACTTTCTATTATTAACATCTTCACTTTACTATCATTTTTAAATATAAAAGAATGGCCATAAAGGCATTTACCTTTTTTTTTTTTTTAAAGATTTTTTATTTATTTGACAGGGAAAGACACAGCGAGAGAGGGAACACAAGCAGGGGGAGTGGGAGAGGGAGAAGCAGGCTTCTGCTGAGCAGGGAGCCCGATGCGGGGCTTGATCCCAGGACCCTGGGATCATGACCTGAGCTGAAGGCAGACACTTAACGACTGAGCCACCCAGGCACCCCAAGGCATTTACCTTTTAAAAAAGTAAGTAATACCAAACTTCTGCAATATAATATTTTATGGACTTAAAATTTGTAATACAAACTTCATGAACTTATAATGAGGTCTTTCTGGTACTCCACTAATCTACTTTTAAAAATATATATGTAAGATTTATGAGTCTAACTTTTAATAGAGTCAGAACATACAAAGTCCCAGCCCTTAGCATAGTGCTTAGCATATAACAGACACTTTCAGTGAATACTGAACTAAATCTGAATTATTTTAGTTCTAGAATTAAATTTATACGTTTTTAATCTGGCCTATGTTTAAGGTCTAAGTAGTTGTGCTTCAGAACATCTGAATTGTACTCATCCAATGACTATCTATAACAAATTTTGTCCAGGTAAAGACTGAATCCTTCCATACCAAAAACATTTTTTAAAAAAGTAGCACAGAGTTTTTCATGAACTTACATTAATAACACAGGCATCTTTTGCATGGCCTTTATCTGTAATATAACAGCCAATGGGAAATCCAGGATTACAGAACCTCTGACCATCTTCAACATCATAACACCATGTTACAGGCATATTATCCACAATCCTATGCACAGAAATAAGTCAAGTTAGAAATCGTCGAACATGACTAAGAAATAATGCCCAAAGCTGTTACCACTTCATAAAATTTAAATGTCTATAAATGCCTTAAGATGTCAAAACTACAATAAAAGAATTTTGGTAAGATGTGGTATATTTCATAGGCAACAGCATTATGTCAATATTTGATACACTATAGTGAAGAAAAAAACTTTATAGCTTCTTTGAAACTATAAATGTATATAGGAAAGGGAATTTTATAAATTAATTTACTGCAGCTGCTAACTTAACAACATCATTATCTAGATACGTAACTATAGTTTACCTTTAGCAAAATACTCAAAGCTCTAAGTAAAGTGCAAAGCAATGTATCTAGTTCCTTGGAAAAAATTTGATGGAACAGTATAGAAGCAAATGTCCTTTATTACTTGGTAATTCAATAAAAAGGAGAAGAACATAACTGCAAGATGGGAAAATATTTAACTTAAGGGCCAGGTGAAAAAAGTGAAAATATAGTATTATCTGTTAAAGCTGTGTAAATCCAACTTATGTCTAAAAGAAATGCTGCTATAAAACTAGAGAACCAAATTTAAAAGTTCTATAGTGAAAACGAACTTAAGGGATAAAAATAAAGAATAAGGTTCTGTGGCATTGTCTAACTACATTAAAGTCCGAGCATGTGGTCCCCTATGCCAAGAGCACACTACAGGATACAAATTTAAAAAATTACTAAAAATACACTAGCTATATTACAGTCATAAGACAACACTCCAGGGCATGTTTTATTTGTTAATTAATGTATGCCTTAGGAAGTAAGATTATGATTCTATATGCACCCAAGGTATACATTAATGACCTAATAAAACATGTCTCATCACATTTAAATGCTATTTAATAGTACCCAATATACCAAATTTTAGAATCACCTACACTATTAAGTTGCTTATTATTATAACCAGCAGGCCAGTAGTTCCCATGAAAAAGGCTATAAAATATTAGAAGCATAAAGCAATGCTATATAAAATAAATTAATTTGGATTTTTTGGAGGCTTAAACAATCAGTTAATAGCTTTAATTTTTTAAGAGAATGAAGTTCAATCAAGGAATATATTAATTATAGTATCTTTAAACTATCATAGTAGAGAAAGTACTACATAAAAATTATAGTGCTAGTTACAAAATGAGAAATTAAGAAGCAATTTAGACTTTTTAAAAGCAAGCATCCTAAGGTTATCATTTATATGATGCCTTGACACAATAACCTTTTCCTGGCAATAGGAAGCATTAAAAAACAAAACAAAACAAACAAACAAAAAAACCCCAAACACTTGGAAATAAATGTAAGAAAATTTAAAGAATATAATTTTCAATTACTGCCTTGCTAATAAGTTGAGTAAATAAAAATTACATTCTTTAAATTTTGCTAATAAGTTAGCGAGTTAGTTATCTGAATATACAACACCAAAAATACTAAAAATCTTATTTTCTGATACAGTGGGGAAAAAAAGGACTCAAAAGGATAAAGTTGAATGACTGGCCCCCCCCCCTTTTTTTTTACCATCAAGGACTCCTTTCCATTATTTTCCTCTATCTTCCATGGACTCCATCTGAAACACTTCTATTAATGAAACCTCATCTATTTATAACTCATTTCCCCAATAAATTAAATTCCCAGAGTTTCTGATCAGAATGGAATAACCTATGTTACCACAATGCATTCAGAAAATTGTAGCCAAAAGCAAAGAAACTTGGCATTTAAGTTACTCTCTGTAGTTTTAATAAGTGTACATTTACACTGCTAGGATTTTGAATTTTTGAAAACAGCATATCATTCCCCTCCCCTGCTAGCTTGCTGGGATCCAGGATTGGAACTCACTAGACTAAAATATCTTCAAAGACCCCTCTCTGTCCAATAAGCTATGACCTAAAAAATTTAAATACTGTGATAACTAGCTCTATAATACTACTTTTAAAAATGAAATGTCGCGAACATCTAGAAACTTGGCAAGATGTATAATTACAAACCATGCAGAGTAGAGTTGAAGGGAATTCAAGTGTCTGGCGCTAAGATCAAAACATTAGTCATTCTCAAAAATCAAGAAGTAGCTTAGGTTATTGACAGGGTAAGCCAAGAAGATCCTCAAATTGTATTCTAACATCCCAAATAAGAATTTCAAGTATTCATTAATTTAGATGAGAAAATTAACTATTCTTAATTAACTGTCATTCTAATCATTTGAAAAGTAATACGGTTAAAAATGTCATGGGGAAAACCCCAGCAAGTTTCAAGTTTTTTAGGCAGAACAGTTTCACACCCATCACAAATTACTGAGTCAATTTCATTATCAAATGCTTTCTAACTTCATAAACTATTTTAAATGATTTATTCTTGTTATTATATGCATTTTGGCATCAAAACAGTACCTACATTAATTGTGTCATGAATAGGCTAAAAATATTTCTAAGTACTTTACCGTGAGGAAACTATTGAAGGGGAGGTGTTTCTAGTACCTTTAGGAGCAAGCCTCTAAACAGTATTCTAAGAACAGAGGGTAGAAGCAATAGCTAAGAATAACCTGTAGGCCTGAAGAGCCATTCTTTCATTCCACCAACAAATGAGTAGCTGTTAAGAGTAAATGGGGGTGGATGGGGCTAACATGAAACTATAAGAACTGAGCCTTAGGTCATTCTGAAGACCGTTAAAGAACAATTTGAAGCAAAGAGAAAGCACCAATTATTTATGAATAAGCAAATGTACCCCAAGTTATACTGATTCAGCAATTACATAGTATTCTCATAGTAGCCTAGAAGAAAAAAGCTCTTGGTTTACTAGAAACCAAAGAAATGAGGAGATTTCAAGTTCCTATTTACACTGAGGGTCACAAGAGGAAGAAGATGACACAAGTGTAATCAGGCAAGTTTCCTTCCTTATTCTAACAGTGCCCTGCTATGAGAAACTTGTTCCTATATGGTTCAGCCGACTGAATCAGATTCTACCCATCTGGCCAATCAGAGTGAATCCCTCTAATCACAGACTAGTTCATGGATGGGTAAGTGACCCAAGGCTGCCCCTCCCTAGGACTTTTTTGTTCTGTGTATATGGAAGGGAGAAGGGACAGAATGATAGGCTCCAAGCACAGTTTCGAACCATAGGATCTGGGCATGTCAAACTGAGATCAATAGTTCCTAACCTCCCTCAGTGTGGGCAAATGAGTCAATCTGAGATACTGATAGGACAAACATTCAAGAGGAAGTACATGAAGACAGTCTTTCTGTTCACTACCTCCAACACGTTACACTTTTTAGAAGAGGCAAAACATTTGTAAGTTAGGACTCCACATAGAATAAAGGCATTTGTCAGCAAAATTATCTGGAAGAATAATAATGATTACACTTGAAAAGTTGGCCCTTTAGACCCTTTTCTAAATATTCCACATCTGAATTCTGTATAGTGACTCAATACTACTTTTATTTTTTTGAGTCACTACTACTTTAGAATCAAAAATAAAATAGGTTTACATGCTTTTTTGATTACAACACAAACTGGCAGAGACCTAGTTAGTGTAACACCATGTGTATAAAATAAAGAACAGGTTACTCAAAATCCAAGTGTTTTATTTGCAATAGATGCTATTTATCAAACATCAAATATAGTTTAAGTTTGTTTTCCCATGGTCTTTTTCATGGCCTACAAGTATAAAATAACAGTATTTTTCTAGATGACCGATCCAGGTCCTTCTCTCAAAGCATAAATATGCTCTTGTTAACTACATATGAAAAAGAAGGGTGCCCTAGGTACCAGTCTATGTACCAAAAGAAGTACCAAATATTACAGTAATCTAAGCAGTTAAGAGATGATATTGTAAGCCATCAACCTTAGTAATCCTTGTCAAGTGGAAGTCATACTTCATGCTATTACTAGCAACAAAAAAGGGAAATCAATTGATTTGCTATATTTTATAGAGTTAATGAAGTAATTTATATATTCAATGAAACAGGTGGCATCTAAGAATGGAAAATAACAAAAGTCTAAAATCTCCATGTCTTACCAGTGATGTTGATAATTCAGTAACATGCTTTTTTTCAAGAATTCTAACTTTTGTTTGTCTTCAGCTTTCTCTGTATGGTATGTTTTCGTACAGACAAGCTTGCAGGTCTCCTCCTTATTAAATGTAAACTGTATTAAAATAAAGTGAAAAGCAAATTAAAAAATATCTAGGTCCTTCACACCTATGCCATGAGTAAAAATACTAGTCTCGTGAAATTACTTCAATGCACTAATATTGATAATATTTTTTAAATTTCTCATTGCTCAATCACATTTAAATTTTAATCTTACTGTTTCTCTAAAAATTTAAATCAATTTTTCTTTTGATAAGTAATAGTTTTTATTTTTATTTTTGGTAATTTCAATCCACCCACCTTTTAAATGTAACTGAATCCTAGAAGGGGAAAAAAACTACATGCAGAACAAAATGGAACATCAGTCTTTCTAGTAATAAGCAGACAAGTTTCTATGTCCATATAGTCATTTGATGGATATTTGTTAAGTGCCCCCTTGTGCCAGGTAAGAGAGATTCAGCAGTAACAGACCATGATGATACAAGAAAAAGTCAGACTTGGATGTCTAAAAATCAGGGTAAACATGATTTTACTCACATTTGAAAAGGCTGTGAATTTTCAGGATCTTATTTAATAATAAAATTGAAACAAATAGTAACTGATAATTTAAAAGTTAAAAAACTAAGGAGTCCTCCAATTTTGGAGTCTAGGACTTATTTCATATGTGTAAAAATAATGGTATTCATAATATAAGTTTACTTTATCAGGATCCACTTATGGCTTCATTTTAAAAATGTATTTCCGGGGCGCCTGGGTGGCTCAGTTGGTTAAGCGACTGCCTTCGGCTCAGGTCATGATCCTGGAGTCCCGGGATCGAGTCCCGCATCGGGCTCCCTGCTCAGCAGGGAGTCTGCTTCTCCCTCTGACCCTCCCCCCTCTCACATGCGCTCTCTCTCTCTCGCTCTCTCAAATAAATAAATAAAATCTTTAAAAAAAAAAAAATAAATAAATAAATAAAAATGTATTTCCTAGTTTTCTAAAGGCTATAATTTACTTTATAAACTAATTATAGTCCATAATTGTATACCATTCAATACACTCAAACTTTATTACAGGTGGTTAAAAAAAACTTGCATATGTTTCACTTTTAAGTAGTCCATTGTTTTGTACATTATTAAAACACCTAAGCAGGTTTCTGTGCATCAGCTGAGAAGCAAATGCTTCAAGTGTAGCCCACTGCTGCCACCTGTCAGCCAAGAGTTTAGTTTTGGTGCATTGCTACTTCTGTAAATGTAGCAATGTCTGTACAATTATTTAATATTCTTAACCTTATATGCATCTTGTAGGTACCTTTTTAAAGAGAGGAAAATGAAAAAAAAAGTACACATACTAAGGAATCAGAGGGATAGGTGTCAAATTTAAATTAAGCAGAGATAGACATTACTAGTTATATGGAAAGTGGCAAATCAATCCAATGCTTACTGGGTTTAGGCAAGTCAACTGTGTGTTCAATTGTGAAGGAAAATAGCAAAACTAGAGAGGATGTTTAATCATAATAATAAACATTTATTAACTCATGTAATCCTCCCAACTTTGAGGTAGTCTCCTTCGCTGAATCTTCATCTTGTGACCTAGTAACACCAAGTGCCCCAAGGCTCAATCCTTGGAATCCTTCTCTTCATTATCTATACCCACTCCCCCTTGAGGATTTCATCAATTCCTGGCTTTAAATACCATTTACACACTAATGATGATTCTCAAAGGTATAGATCTAGCCTGAACCCCTCCTCCAAATTCCAGACACATATATTCAAGTGTTTATTTCACATCCTTAATTAGATGCCTAATTTCCCATTCCCCCCAAACCTGCTCTTCCCAGAGACTGTCCCATTCTAGAAAACAGAAAGTTCACACCCCACATCCCACATCCTATCCCTCAGCAAATCCTGTTGCGCTTACCCCACCTTCAAAATGTAACCAGTTTCTGAGATTTTGACCACTTCACAACACCTACCTGTCTACCCCATGGTCTGAGCTACTCTCAGGTCATACATATCTCAATGATTTTGAGATCCTCCTAACCGGTCTCCCCTCTTCTCTCCTTGCTCTCTCTCCCATGGTCCAGCCCTAGTTAGTGATCCTATCAAAATCTAAGCCTACTCAAAACCCTTCAGTTCTAACCATCTTGCTCAGATATACAGGCCAAAGTCTTTACAGTGGCCTATGAGTTACTATGTGATTTGGTCTCACTGCTTCTTTGCCCCCATTTCCTGCTATTCTCTATCTTGCTCATTTGCTCAAGTCACACCAACTTTTTTCTGTACCTTGAGCACACCAGGCAAGCTGACACCTTAAGACCATTGCATTTGCTGCTTTCTTCACAGAGAACATTTTCCCAGATATTCACATGGCTCACTCCCTTACTTGCTTCAGGTCTTTTGCTCAAATATCACCTCACAAGACTTTCACTGGCCCATTTAAAATTGCCAATTCTCCACCCACCTTCCCTGATTTATTTTTTGATAGTTTTTCCATCAGCAACTGATACACTATATATTTTAGTAATTCATTTTGTTTCCTTCTCCTCATCAGAATATAAGACCCATGAAGGCAGAGATTTTTGTCTCTGGTCTCTGCTGTATGCCACACCTACCACAATGCCTGGCACAAACATGTTAACTGGGTAAATGAATGAATATGATTGGTTAGATTTGGGACTGAATGTGGCTCCAGCTTCACATAACACACACAACCTGGCACTGCTGTTTTTCTGACCTCAACAGAATTCATAAATAAAAGATAGCAAAGCAGCTTTGGGGTTTTGTTTTGTTTCTGGTTGTTACTGCAGATCTAAAATAAGGAAAAATTCAGTGAAAATAAAGGACAAAGAATCAATACTGAAAAATATGGGTCTGGGCACCTGGGTGGCTCAGTTGGTTAAGCGACTGCCTTCGGCTCAGGTCATGATCCTGGAGTCCTGGGATCGAGTCCCACCTTGAGCAGGGAGCCTGCTTCTCCCTCTGACCCTCTCCCCTCTCATGCTGTTTCTCACTCTCTCTAATAAATAAAATCTTTTTTTTAAAAAAAATGGGTCAATACATTTATGGTTGGCTTGGACAAATCTAATCTCTCAGCCCCATATTTTTCTTTTTTTTTTTTAATTTTTTAAAAGATTTTATTTATTTATTTGACAGAGAGAGAGACACAGCGAGAGAGGGAACACAAGCAAGGGGAGTGTGAGAGGGAGAAGCAGGCTTCCCGTGGAGCAGGGAGCCTGATGTGGGGCTCAATCCCAGGACCTGGGATCATGACCTGAGCTGAAGGCAGACGCTTAACGACTGAGCCACCCAGGTACCCCTCAGCCCCATATTTCTGTTTACCTATGCCTTGGTCTTAAGAAATGCCTGCTCTGTCACTTTAAGATTGGGACTTAAAGATTTAATCTTGATCCTAAAAAATTCTAGGAAACTCATAGAAAATGTTAGATGCACATCTTTCTTCATTTTGAAGCATTCCTGTTCTCCTATTTTACCCCAACTCCTGATTCACAATTAAATCTGCAAAGCAGTAGGCCTAAAAGAAGGGTCCTTTGTATAAGCAAGGCTGTCTTTCCCTGTAAATAAATATACCCTGGATGGAAGCCTACCATGGAATAATTTGCCTTTAAATTCTACCCCAAAGGGACAAAACTTCTCCAGGGTTTTGAATATTTTATTGGCCTTCCCTCTGTTTATCTGCTATGGGCTGTCTACTGCAAGAAACTCCTGCTGTCCCTTCAAGTTCACTGAAGATGTTATTGATACTCTTCTCTTCCATCATTTCTCAAGGCGAAGGCATCACTGAACAGAATGATGGGGCTGAGACACCACAGGAATATCTTAAGTTGATTGTATAATTTAATAAATCTGCTTGAAAATCACCCTCTCCAATAAAAGCAATGTAATAACTTCCAAAGTAATCTTTCAAAATATCACATCAGGGAGTGATACACAATTAAGATGAGAGGTAATTAATATGTTTGCCCTGTTTAGTAACACCCATGTCTATACACTTTGAGTGCATTTTCTCCCCAATAACTTCATCCCATATGCCTTCAAATCGGTCTTTGAAAATTAAAAAAAAAATTAAAGTTTTTATTTATTTGAGTGAGAGCGCGCGAGAGAAAGCGAACGAGAGAGAGCGAGAGAGCACAAGCAGGGTGAGGGGCAGAAAGAGAAGCAGACTCCCTGCAGGGAGCCCAATGTGGGATCATGACCTAAGCCCAAGGCAAATGCTTAACCGAATGAGCCACCCAGGCACCCCTGTCTTTGAAAAAAATTTTAAATTACTGGTATCATTAGGGTAGAAAATTTTAAATTGCAGTATTTTAAGAGGACTTATGGTTGAAAACTGTAAACTTGTATAATTATGTGGATTAAACTAGCAAACTCTGTGTCTTTTCCCCAGTGCTTCACAGTGCAGTACAGTGCTAGAGGGACTAAGATGGGTAGTGGGACCACTTTAGGTGTGCGGATTTGCTGGACAGATGCTCAGTGCAATGAAGTGCCAAGAAAAATAGATGGCAGTGTTTAGTGAGAAAGCAGAGAAGGCAGCTAACCATAGGGTCTAAGTCATAGAAGACAAGGATGAGACTCTGCGGGAAGAATTAGGCTGGGTAATAAAATTTGGGAGTCAAGTTACAGCGATTGAAACAAATGTGTTCGTGCAGACAAATGCCCAAAGTAGAGAGTTAAAGGAAAAATGCACAGTGCAGAATAATATGTTAAACCATAAACAAGTAAATCTAATTTTATTTACATGTGCTTGTAAGTGCATGGAAAATTTCAGGAAAGATTAACAAAAAACTGTGATGTGAAACTGGGGGAAAGATAGTCCTGCTTTTCACTTTATATTATTCTTTACCATTTAAGTTTTTATATGGCAGTACACTATTATTATAAACAAGTTTAATTTTTGTAAAAGAGAGTGAGTATTATTCTTTGTGTAGCAGGAGAGCAGATATAAAATGAACAGGGGTAGACCTGTAACCCTGAAACAAATAATACATTATATGTTAATTAAAAAAAAAAATGAACAGGAGACCGTGCAACGTGGAAGGAAAACAGGCTTAAGTGTTAAGAGATTTAAAAGGTAGAATAATTCTGGGTGATGATGAAGCACATATATTGAAGAGAATCATATTGTGCTGAATTTGGTTTAACTGATGTCCTAAAAATGTACTGAGAACATTCCAAACATACTTTCAATGGTCAAAAGAGAAAGGTTAGCTTTCCCAAAACCCAATGGGGGAGCCCAAGTAGTGCTGTATTTGCTAAGAGGCAATATGTATAATATGTATGAATACTGTTCCCAAAGCGGGGGGGAAGGAAATGAGGAGCTGCTGGGGCCACTTTTCATGACTGAAGGCTGGGTTTCTGGTCCCTCTGAAGGTGAGGTAGGGGGTTGGAGTATTATCCTTATCATTTATAATACTGGTATATGAATGTGTGTTAAGACAAACTTATCCATGACATAACGTGAGGAGAGGGATCCTTCCAAACTATGAGTTTAACAAATTATTTCCAGAGGTAAAAGAAAAATGAAAACCTCCTTAGCTATGAGAGCTAAGTTATCTCAGGCTTTTCTGTAGGAAAAAAAGAAAAAAAAAAAAAGAAAGAAAAAAAAGGAATGAAAGAAGCAACTGAATAACTTCTATATAACACTGAATACAAACCTTATATGGTGAAGGTTCAATTCTTTCCCCGAATAATACCTGACCAAGATTTTCAGATGGGCGTTTTCCTTCTGATGCTTGGCAAAAATCAAACCTGGGGGGGGGGGAGGGGGAAGAGTATTTAAGCTTTTACACATAAAAGGAAACAATGAAATATCAAACTCCTAGCCAATCTAGAGGGCAGATTAAGTACTGATCATTCCAGTAGCTCTAGTCAAAGAATAAGAAAGTTACACTCCAAGTCCCATGTACATTTCCCCCGCCAAAAAACCAAAACATCAGAAAATTAGGCCTGAGAATACTTTGATGTCTTACTATCTTTTTGAAGATGTAAATTATAGAATTTAAAAAACTGACATTATTTTTGTTCATTCCAATGATAAAATTATTTACATCCTTATTTTTCAAGTGAATTTTGCTAACTTATCTCCTTTTGTTGTAACTTCCTAATCCAAAGTTTTACAAAATAATGACATTTCAGGAAGATGTGTCAAAGTTCCCTGGGTTTCTGCCTCATCTTGATACACTGGCCAACACATCCCAACATCAGAAGCATGGCAAGACAGACCCTAGAGAACATGAACTTGTGGAGAAGCCATAATCAGTCAGTTGCAAGCCTCTCTGTAATTCCCTTGTATTATTAACCAGATTTTAATAAAGTTTTCTTTAAACATCACAGCTAAATTTCAGCTTTGCTACAGGAGATTAAAGAACAGTTCTACGTTCATTCTGGGATGATATGAGAGTACGACGGCTACAGATGAGATGACTAAGAGAAAGATGAATCTCAGGTAATAAAAAACTGGGGCTGCGAAATGATCAAATGAAGACTTTCCATGTACTGGATGTAAGAGATCACTGAGTTTTCCCAGGAATAACCACAAAGAATAAGGAGATACATTTATTTCACAAAACAAAAGAAACAAAAACTAGAGCATTTAAGTCTCTAATAGTTACAGAAATGATGGTCCATGAATTCATGAATGTTATAGAAATGATGGTCCATGAATTCATGAATGTTATACTCTCTTCTTATACATATTTAGGCATATGGATTCTTATAGGATAGTCTTACTTTTTGGTGTGTGCTTTTCTCTACAGAAAACACATTTTCTTTTAAAACTTATAGATACCACAGAAACTTACAAGCCAACTAAAATTTAAGAACTATGCTTTATACTTAATATGGTATATAGTGGTCAAATGAATAAAGCAAATTTATGCAGCATATTTCATATCAAAAAATGAAAACAAACGTTCATAGACAAAGAATTAGTCATATACGACTCTATACAATCTCTACAAAGAAATAATACACAGGGGCACCTGGCTGGCTCAGTTGATAGAGCATGAGACTCTTGATCTCTCCTCAGGGTCATGAGTTCAAGCCCCACACTGGGTGACAGCTTACTTTAAAAAAAAAAAAGAGGGGCACCTGGGTGGCACAGTTGGTTAAGCGTCTGACTCTTGGTTTTGGCTTAGGTCATGGTCTCAGGGTTGTGGGATCAAGCCCCCTGTCAGGCTCCACACTCAGCACAAAGTCTGCTTGGGATTCTCTCTCCCTTTCCCTCTGCCCCTCCCGCTCATGCTCATGCTCTCTCTAAAAGAAATAAATAAATCTTAAAAAAAAGGAGAAAGAAAAAAGAATAAACTGCTACAAAAAAGACTAAGGTAACTGTAGCTGTGTATTAACATGGAAAGATGCCCACAATAGACCTAGTGAGAAAAAGGTGCAAAACCACTTTTTGTTTAAAACAAAAATGTATAGATGTGGTTAGGTACATTAAAATATGTGGAGGAGCAGAAAACAATTGTTTCTGGGGATTATGTGGGATATAAGAATTTTGTTTAAAACTCCGTGTGGGATTTTTTATAATTAAAAAATTTAAAGAAAACACAATGCCTTTTTGTCCACTCAGATAAAAAAGGAAATCCATTGTTTCAGTTGGTGCTTCCACTGTATTGAAAAAAGATCATGTTTCATTTTAACTACCTTGGAAATAAAGGATACCCCTTAAAAAATGTTTCCAGGCCTTGTACATGTTTAAAATACATATGAGGGGCGCCTGGGTGGCTCAGTCGTTAAGCGTCTGCTTTCGGCTCAGGTCATGATCTCAGGGTCCTGGGATCGAGCCCCACATCGGGATCCCTGCTCAGCAGGGAGCCTGCTTCTCCATCTCCCACTCCCCTTGCTTGTGTTCCCTCTCTTGCTGTATCTCTCTCTGTCAAATAAATAAATAAAATCTTTAAAAAATCAATAAATAAATAAAATAAAATACATATGAATTCGTCCAAAACTGTGAAGAAAGTATTTAAAAGTACAAAATTCTGATGAGTCAATACAATTTTATAAAAACCAAGTTGAAAAACTTACGCCGTATATTCATAAGGAAGAACAGATTCCACTGAATCAAGCCTGTTCACGAATAGTTCTATTTCAGCCTGAAAATGAAGAAACACAGAATTAGAATATAAACAAATAGAGATCAAAACTTAAGTCATGCTTAGAACTGAAAAAGAATTTGACATGTTTGAAATGTAGAATTTTATGATATTTAAACATTTCTCCTATACATCCATTCACTGAGTAGACTTATATGCAATTAAATTACAACAAAATATTTTTAAGAGTTGCAAATACCCCCAATAATTTTTTTTAAGATTTACTTATTTGAGAGAGAAAGAGAGAGAGAGGAGGTGAGTGTGTGTGAGTGGGGGAGGGGCAGAAGGAGAGAATCTTCAAGCAGACTCTTCACTGAGTGCGGAGCCCCATGCAGGGATCAATCTCACAACCCATGAGATCATTACCTGAGCTGAAACCAAGATTCAGAAGCTTAACTGACTGAGCCACCCAGGCGCCCCAATGATGGACATATTCTCATGTGCACTGTCAAATACACATGTGGCCATCTGTCACTTAAAATGTGGTTAGAGCTAGGGGCGCCTGGGTGACTTAGTTGAGCGACGGCCTCTTGATTTCGCCTCTTGATTTCGGCTCAAGTCATGATCTCAGGGTCCTGGGGATGGAGCCCTGAGCTGGGCTCTGCACTCAGCGGGGAGTCTGCTTCTCCCTCTCTCTCTGCCTATTCCCCCACACACTTTGCCTCTCTCTCCCCTTTAAAATCTAATTCCCATTAAATTTACCGTATCTGTCAATTTTTCCTAATCTGGTGAAGTAGCTTCACATTCTACTCATAATAAAGGTGTGAGTAAACATATGTTTTAGCCTTGCTTTGTGATTTATAAGGATGTCTATATTAGGGGCTGCCCACAAATTTTTCCAAAATAACAAACTCCAAAGAACAATTCTTCTTATAAATCTTTCACCTAAAAACAAAATTAATTTTTACACACAACACATAAACAAGTAGGGAACACAAATTCAGTCTAGAGGCAGCATAGTACCAGATTGCTCAGTTCATTTCAAATCCTAAATTTACTCTTAATAAATATGTGCTTTTGGTCAAGTAGTAATTTTGAATGTGACAAATGTATGAGGTGATAATAAAACAGATAAGAATATAGAAGCTGGTCCATAGTTGGTACACAATAACTATAAGGTAAATGATTAAATAAACATTGCTACTATTACTATTTCAGAGAAAACAGACATTCCTGAATCTGAATATTTATCAGTATAAGGATAACCTTGAGGCCCCCCCCTCCCCGTCCCATAAAAGGACACTAAGGCAACAGCCTTCTGATCTACTGTTTATGCCAATTCATTACTCTTTTCTTAGCTATTAGTCTAGGGAAGGGGGAAGATGATAATTATCAAGCACAATTCTCATAATAACCTTATGAGCTAGGGATTACTTGCTCTACTTTAAGACAAGGAAATAAGTTCAAAAGCTGGACTGCTAACTCAAAAAAAAGTGAGGAAACTCAAGTGCCACGACCATCACTTTTAATTTCTGCTGCTCTCAGTCCTCTACTTCTCTTCCTTCTTGTCTCTTCTGACGCTTTTCCACACTTACTTTTACAAGAAAGTTAGTCTATCACAAATATGATCACTAAGTTATGGATTTTTTTCTATTATTCAGTGGACTAATCAAAACACACCTTGGAGGGACACCTGGGTGGCTCAGTCGGTTAAGCGTCTGCCTTCGGCTCAGGTCATGCTCCCAGTGCCCTGGGATCGAGTCCCGCATCAGGCTCCTTGCTCAGCAGGGAGCCTGCTTCTCCCTCTGCCTGCAGCTCCCCCTGCTTGTACCCTTGCTCACTCTCTCTCTCTCTCTCACCCATGCTCTAACAAATAAATAAAATCTTAAAAAAAAAAAAAAAAACCACACCTTGGATATTCAATTCATCCTGGCTATTTCTGTAGCACTTTCATTCTTCCTTTAAATTGTGAGAATCTGAAAATTTAAGAATTATTGTCTCACAAAATGCTAAGAAATGCAAATTACATTTAATGAAATCTTTAACAAAGAATAGAGCAATTTACAACATATTTGTAAAGATGCTACATTTATGGGGCGCCTGGGTGGCTCAGTCGGTTAAGCGTCTGCCTTCGGCTCAGGTCATGATCCCAGGGTCCTGGGATCGAGCCCCACATGGGGCTTCCTGCTTGGAGGGAAGCCTGCTTCTCCCTCTCCCGCTCCCCCTGCTTGTGTTCCCTCTCTTACTGTCTCTCTCTCTGTCAAATAAATAAATAAAAAAAAAATCTTAAAAAAAAAAAGATGCTACATTTATAATACTCTATATTTTAAATATCAAATCTTATACTGAAACAAAGAAATTTCAATAATATTTTAAGAATGAGATCCTTGTAGGGACACCTGAGTGGCTCAATCGGTTAAGCTTCTGACTCTTGGTTTCAGCTCACTCAGGTCATGATCTCAGGGTTGTGAGATCGAGCCCAGCATCGGGCTCCATGCTGGGCACAGAGCCTGCTTGAGATTTTCTCTCCCTCTCCCTCTGCACCCCCCACCTGCTTGCGCACATGCTCTTTCTCAAAAATAATAAATAAATAAATAAAACTGCTTTAATGAACAAAATCCTTGTAATATGGCAGTAGAGAAAAATGTTAAAAATTGGAAGGAGATGAGACTGCTAGTGAGTTCATGTGGTTTCACGAATGGCAAAAGTATGCTACACACATCATGACATTCACCCCTAAAAATATAAACACACACACGCGTAAAACAAATAGGAAAAATATAATCAACTGTTGGCTCTAGAGGTCTAGATGGATATACAGGTGATCATTATACTATTCTGTCAACTTTTTTGAATTTTGAAGACTGTCACAATTAAAAGTTGGAAAAAGAAAAGGCTTTAAAGTTGAGAGTAGACTTTATTCTTCCTATAAAGCAACAAAAGCCAAATCAGAGCAGTAAGAAATAAAGACAAAAGAGTAAAATTTAGCATGGAAAGCTGTTCTAGACTAGGAAAGATGACTTCAAAATAAGTATTAAATAAGAGGAAACAGAATAGGCAATGTACATGAAAACTGAAGAATATTCCCAAGAACAAAAAATCCTGAACAACCATGAGAAAGTCATTCACTTGACACATTTATTTAGTGGCCACAATACTAGACATCATGAGTGATATAATAATACAAAAGACATGAACACTTGCCTTTGAAGAATTTCCAATCCAGGTGAAGAGACAAAACAGACATTCAAGAAAGTAAAAGAAAAAAATGACAAAGCTATTTATAAGTTCTTGGGGTAGTTACTGAAACCCAAGGGATTGATTGACTGATATCATTAAAATAGCAATATGCTACGAAAAGACAGTATTTGGTTAATTTTAGGGTCACTTTCCACTCTAAATATCTTTATTTCCCATCCAAAAGTTAATTAAGTGCATCTCCTTCTGGAAATTTGCCTTAAATAGAGTCAGCCAACTCTAAAATATCTCTGACATAACCAGAAAGAGCTTTAAAGGTTACTTACCTCACATTCCTGCTTTCAAAGTATCCCAAACTGAGTTATTACAAGCATGGAAAGTTGTGACAACATTAAACTTTTTAAGGAAGTTACAGATAAATCCTAAAGCAAGACTTAGACAAAGGAAGACTAATTAAATCCCACCCTAAGAAATTTTTTATGGAAATGGTTTATTTAATTTAGAGTGCTATGGCCTCCCTTCTAAATCCTTCTCCTCCCAAATGTACAATTTTTTTCTGGTCCTAACGAACCCGTTCTACATCTGATCCCAGCTTCGGTCACAACTACACTTTGTTTTATTGCTTTAAGCCATGTGTGCCATGCCACAGGGCTGCATTTTTTTTTTCCTATTTCCTTGTTCCTTTGGTTTTGCTTTTATTCCACTTTACCTTCCATCACATCGGTCCCAACCCCATCTACAACTGGTTTTCAAGGTAGAAAGAAATATTCTGGGAAGAAATGTGATTCTGAACAAGAATCAAAGCAAGTGACTAGTCACAAAAAGCTCTGAGATACCAAGGCACAGCCACAGAAAAGGAAAACTATGGACAAATGCTTAATATTGGAGGAGTCCACTGCAGGAAAAATTTTGAAGAGAGGAAATCTTAACTCAGACCCAATAAAACAATCCCAATGGAAATGCTGGAACACATAAATGGATGCTCATAAACTTTGAGTTATCTGACCAGCAATGCCCAGAAGCTGATCTCCTAGATACTAAGGTTCTTCCTTCTATCCCCATCTCACTGAAAAATAGAATTTCAACTTTAGATTGTATCAAATAAAAGAATAAATACAAAATCTGACTACTTAAAAATTGGTCACACAGGTTAAAACTGCATCAATTGAGGAAGTCAAGGATAATTAGCAGCCAGGGATCTCCAGGGCGAGGCAGAAGAGGTAGAGAGTAGAGTATTCAGCATGGAAGAAACAGCAGTACCCCAACGTGGTGTGAAGAGCTCAACCTTCAGAATCAGAAACTCTAGGAGCTGCATCTTTGCTTCACCACTTACTAGGTATATACATTTGAGAGAGTTAATCTTATTCAGCTTCAGTTTCCCCATTTACAAATCACAGGATTGTTCTGAGGATTAACTAAGGCATCCACAAAGTACACAAACTGCAGTCTTTATCGTTGTTATTATTAGCATAGGTGAGAAATAGGTTTGAAAGTTGAGAATAAGAGCAAAGAAAATATATTTCACAAGTTTCCTCCAAAGCCTTTCATCAATACTTAGTTAATTTTAATGGCAACAGAGAAAGACCTTGTAACTTTGTAGAGCACATTTAAAGTAGCTACAATTAACTACAACACTTACTGATAGGACACTGATGAAAAAAGTGCAAGGAAGAATAAGTAAGAGCTTCAAGAACCGGGCTCTAAGGTCCACAGAGCACAGACCAGCTTCTAGAATTTATGTGTGTGGGGTGGGGGGTACAAAGCACATGTCTGTGGCTTTGTTTCAGATGTTCAAAAATACACCTTTCGAAGGGCTTCCCTTTGTGGAGAGCCAAAAGCAGCAGGACAGTATTTTATCCATATCGACCTTGCTCGCTTTCCCAATCATAGCTCTCAGATCCACTATAATGAACAATCTCAGTTTTACAATAATTTTATTCAAAAAATTTAATTTCTGAAGGCAAACTTTCTAAGCTCCACATACTTTTTCCACAGAAAAGAAAAACAGCTGTTGGAATGCGAATTTATCATAATCAAAGTCATTCCACGCCAAATTTCATATTTGAAACATTATCAGTAACCCACATACACTGATTAGTTTCCAGAAGCTAAGAATCAATCTCTTATTCCAGAGAAAACTCTGATAATGTGAAACTAAATACCAATAAATAAATATTTATCAATTTTATCAATAAGTTCAAATGTAATTGTATTTTTTAAGATATTTTAAAATCTTCAAACTATATCTACGGTCAAATTAAAACAAGTAAAATACACAGTATGTCTGTTCAAAGCAACATTTAGAACGGCTTTTTTCAATTTTACTTCTTCCATATTTAGAGGCAATTGCTCCCAAAATAACAGACACACAATTTATTAAACATTTCTAAACATAACTACCAAGAAAGAACATTTAAAAGTCTAATTCTGGTAAAACTGTCACTATAACAGATGACGTGATACTATACCTAAAACCTTAAGGACTCCACCAAAAAACTATCATAAGTAATAAATGAATTCAGTAAAGTTGCAGGACACAATATACAGAAATCTGTCACGGTTCTATTCACTAATGAAGTAGCAGAAAGGGAAATTAAGAAAACAATGCCATTTACAATTACCCCCAACAGAATAAAATACCTAGAAATAACCTTAACAAAGCACGTGAAAGACCTGTACTCTGAAAACTATAGAGCACTGATAAAAGAAACTGAAGATGACACAAATGGAAAGATATATCATGCTCATGGACTAGAAAAATATTGTTAACATGTTGTATGTAAGTGTCGAGTCACTAATTTGTACACCTGAAACTAATAGTACACTGTATGTTACCTAGCTGGAATTTGAATAAAAATTTAAAAGAAAATTTAAAAAAAAGAAAAATATTGTTAAAATGTCCATACTACCTAAAGCAATCTATAGATTCAATGTAATCCCTATCAAAATACCAGTAGTATTTTTCACAGAACTAGAACAAATAAACCTAAAATTCATATGGAACCACAAAAGACCCTGAATAGCCAAAGTAATCTGGAGAAGAACAAAGCTACAGGATTCAGCAATCTCAGATTTCAAGACATACTACAAAGCTACAGTAATCAAAACAGTATGATCCTGGCACAAAAACACACAGATCAATGCAACAGGATAAAGACCCCAGAAATAAACCCACACTTATATGGTCAATTAATCTATGACAAAGGAGGCAGGAATTTACAACAGGGAAAAGACAGTCTCTTCAATAAATGGTGCTTGGAAGACTGGACCACTTTCTTATACCATACACAAAAAGAAACTCAAAATAGATTAAAGATCTAAATGTGAGACCTGAAATCACAAAACTAGAAGAAAACATAGGCAGTAATCTCTTTGACATCAGCCTTAGCAACATATTTACAGATATGTTTCCCTAGGCAAGGGAAACAAAAGCAAAAATAAACTGTTGGGACTACACCGAACTACAAAACTTTTGCACAGCAAAGGAAACCATCAACAAAATGAAAAGAAAACCTACTGAGTGGAGAAGATATATCCGATAAAAGATATATCCGTTAATATCCAAAATATCATATAAAGACCTTGTAGGGCACCTGTGTGGCTCAGTCAGTTAAGCATCGCCTTCGACTCGGGTCATGATCCCAGGGTCCTGGGATTGAGTCTCGCATCAAGCTCCCTGCTCAGCAGGGAGTGTACTTCTCCCTCTGTCCTCCCCTCTCCTCCTGGCTCGTGCTCACTCTCTCTTTCTCTCTCTCAAAAATAAATAAATAAAATCTTTTAAAAAGAAAAAAGGACCTTGTACAATGTAATACTAAAAAACAAAATAACCTAATTAAAAAATGGGCAAATGACCTGAATAGACATTTTTCCAAAGACATCCATATGGCCAACAGACATGAAAAGATGCTCAACATCACTCACCATCAGGGAAATGCAATCAAAACCACAATGAGATATCACCTCACACCTGTCAGAATGGCTAAAATCAAGAAGACAAGAAACAAGGTTGGCAAGGATGTGGAGAAAAAGGAACCCTTGTGCACTGTTGGTGGGAATATAAACTGCTGCAGCCACCGTGGAACACAGGATGGAGGTTCCTCAAAATATTAAAAATAGAAACACCATACAATCCAGTAATTCCACTACTGGGCATTTACCCAAAGAAAACGAAAATGCTACTGTGAAAATATATATGCACCCTATGTTTATTGCAGCATTTTTTATAACAGCCAAGATATGGAAGCAACCTAAGCGTCCACTGATAAAGAAAATGTGGTATACACACAGAGAAATATTACTCAGCCATAAAAAAGAGTAAGATCTTGCCATTTGCAACATTATAGACAACTTAGAGGGTCTGATACTAAGTGAAATAAGTCAGACAAAGACAAATACTGTATGATTTCATTCGTATGTGTAATCTAAAAAGCAAAAAGGAATAAACAACAAAAAAAGCAGAAACAGATTCATAAATACAAAGAACATACTGGTGGTTGCCAGAGGGGAAAGGGAGGTGGTGTTGGGCAAAATGGATGAAGGGGAGTGGAAGAGACAGGCTTCCAGTTATGGAATGAATAAGTTGCAGGGATGAAAGGTACAGCACAGGGAATATAATCAATGGTACTGTAATAGTGTTGTATGAGAGTGTAGAGTTGTCCAATTACTACGGTGCACACCCAAAACTAATGTAACTGTGTCAACAACAATTTTTAAAAAAGTATGATTCTGATTGTTTCCTTTTTATTAAAAAATTGTTAAACCTTCATTTAAACATTTTTTTTTTAAACACCGAGGGGTATATTTGGTCATTTTTCCTTACTGGACAGGAAAGAAATTCTTAATCTTTCATCTAAGAACACAATCTATACATCAAACAGTAAAAAAGTGGCAGATGTTCCGGAGAGTTTAATTGATGGTCTGAATTCATGTTGACAAGCCAACAATTAATTGAAAGTTAAATGCAGCAACAGTATGCGGCTCACTAATCAGCTATTCGCCATCAGAATGCCACTCAGCACACTGAAGACCAATCTAAAGCTAAACAGCATGCAGCAGCTAACTGAAATGATCAAAACTTTTACAAGGAAGACTAGAACTGCACATTTTACTCTGTGAAGCTCTATTAACTTCTGATCAGGGTTTTGTTCTATTTATTGCAGTCAACACGTTGTCCCTTGGTTTTAAGGAAGTAAAATGAATTCTAGAGGAAAAGAACACCACAGTTCAATCCTTTTATTACTATGGTTTCAAAAACTAACACAAGACCAATAAAAGAAAAAAATTAAAAGAGAAACCTTAATAGCAATGAAAGTAATACACCGTTAATGTTTTCCATACCATCACACTGCTACTAAGATAAATAAAAATTATAAAATATTCTGGAGACATAGGGAATCATTTAGCTAAAGGCATTATAAATCAAATCTATCTTTTTTGAAAGAAACCTGGCAGTATTAAATAGAACTACAAAATTGCTTCTTGCCTTTGACCTAGTAATTTTATATTTGGGAATATGTAATTCCTGCTAAATATATTCTAGCAAAGTTATTTATAACAGAAAAAAACTGGGACCCATCGCAATGCCCTATTGGCAAGAAATGGTTAAACAAACCACAGTACAGTAACAGGATAAAATACTATATGGCCAATAAAAACCAGTAAGAATGTGCACTATGTTGATATTCAAATGTATGTACATGTAGTGACAGTAAGTTAAAAAAAAAAAAGGAATCCACAGAACACAGTCACAGTATTTATGAAGGCTAATAAAGATCATAAATCAGAAGTTATAGCAATATAAACAGAATTTTGTGTTCATTGGACTCCTATTTCTCTGCCAGTAATTTGAACATAAAATAATTTTGGGAGGAGAAAATGACCAAATCCTCAGGGTTCTTTTGATTGTCTCAATAATATACATAGTGAGCCAAATGCAGGACACTGTACATGCAATGACTACACTACAAAAATTACACATGCTGAAGATATTCTTGTTTCATCTCTATACTTATGTTTTATAATATCACAACTAATAATATTGTGCTTTTTCGCTAACAAATGCAAAACACTTTTCAAGGGGAAGAGATAATAAGCAAATATGATCATCCTTACCTTACAGATGGAAAAACTGATGTAAACAGTATCAGTGTCCTACTCAATTCATCCAACTCCTGATTTCCCATGCTAACAGCATCTTCTGGAAATAATTTTTCCCACTCACAATATTTTACTTTTCATTATTTATTTTAAAAATAATTCCCTTCAGCTTTTCTGAAGAGTATATACATGACTGTCCTCCTTAAGTATGAAATATGAGGAAAAAATCAATACCCTGATGGAAGTAATGAAAATTTGAACTATTTACTGTTTTTCTCCTCTGAGAGGCAACAAGAAGATATATTAAAGTTTACTTCAAATTTTCGATCCTAGTTAGTCAAATGTAGGAAAAAACTGCTAAAGGTCCATCTTTCTGCTCTTCTAACAATTGTTTCCACTGACTGTGAGAGCAGCTGGTAACAAAGATGAAATCCAAACATTTCAGAAAAAAAAAGTTTTGCCTTGCCTGTTTTATCCCTATAGCTTTGAAAATTAAAAATCCCAAAGTCGTCCCCCAAATTAACAAAAGTTAACTTAAAAGTAGCTACTTAAAGGCCCTGTTGAGAAACCAAATATCATCTTAGAGGCAGACCACCTGTAAATTTCACTCTTAATTCATTTTCTAAAGTCCATCTCAAATGTCACTTTCTTTCTGCAGCTTTCCGCTAAAGACACCAATCCACAGATGTTTCCTCATTTGTGTTTTAAAGCACTTTGGACATACATCTTTTATAACATATCAGATTTCAATAATCGGTTCATAAGCTTATGTCCTTTACTTTGAAGTCCCTAGAAGACAGGGATACATTTTTTGTCTCTAAGGCGCGAGGATCACAATAGAGGACTGCCGTTAAATTTAAATTTAAAGACCAAACACTGGGTTTTAAAGGTTGGTTACTAAAATATTTAACAGTAAAACCAGTGTGCTTTCAAGACTAGCTCTCTCTTCCACTTGCAAGCACATACATTCTTTCAATCATAACTCTCAAAGAGTGAAAGCTTCTTGCACTGCAGGGTATGAAAGTTAAACTATTCAAGTGGTAACTGTTGACTTGAGTAAACCTTAAAGATCTTTAGACATTTTTAGAGATCCAAGATTTTAAAAACGAACTGTAAAATGCTATGGAAAATTTAATATCTTATTTAATGCCCTAAAATAAGCTTGAAATTCATTGCTACAGTAAAGCTAGCAGTAATAAAATAAACACCAGCTTTTAAAAATAAAATCAAACTTAGTAAATAAACCTATTTATAGACCGTAAAAGTTTGCCGAACGATTACTTGAATTGTTAAAATTATTAATGGTTTCAAAGTGATGCTCATGCCCCAATGGTAGGTGTTAGCAACTTAAAAATAATTGTTATGTGCACCGTGATGCTCTACACCGAATAACCTAAAATCAAGTTACCTATGCCTCTTCACTAGCAGTTAGTTTACCTTGAATGTAAAGATCGTAAGAGATCAAAGTTTTCAAAATTTGCCCTAGGAAGAAAACGCGTTTCTCCTGTCATCTGCTCCTTTTAAGCGTTTAAAACACTCTCAGAGAAAACTAACTGGTGGGATCTTATAAATTTTTTGCATGCTAAAAAAATTTTTTTAACTTAAAAGGTAGAAATTAACGGTCTCAACCATTACAGCAACTTTTTATTAATGCAGTTTATTTGGTTCTGGGTGTTCTAATTCACAAATAAGCAACAAACTGCTAAGCGTGAAGTTAATATACCAATGTCCTAGAAAGAAACAAGCTCTCAAAACCAACAACGAGTTCCAAGAAAGGAGAGTAAGACGGGAAGCAATGAAATAAAAAGTATTTGGAAGACCTGGCGTCCACTTCTTGGCGTGCGTGACACAGGGCTGTGAGCGAACACTCACCCGTGGAATGCTTGCTGACCTGCATGCACCCAACTCCAACAGAGCGCCATACAGAGTCCCTCCCTGTTTCCTGGCAAAATGAATACAGCTGCTCGTGCTACCTGGACCTCTAGACGGGAGGCGAGCCTGAGGCCCACAGAGTCCCGCAGAATTTACCCCCAGAGGCCGTTCCAGAACATCCGCTCTACGGCCGGGCCGAACCCAAACACTTCTTGGGACACTGGATCCATCCCGGCTACGCCCCCTTCCCCTTCCCCTCGGACCTCAGCTCCCTGAGTAAGGGGAGGCTCCCCGTCGGTCAGAGCACTCAAGGTCCGCCAGGCCTCACCCACCTTACACTCGTCACTCTTTTTTTCTTCTTCGCAGAAGTTGACGGGCGCCAGGCCGGGCAGGTAGAAGGCGGCGCCCGGGCGCGGGCCTGGGGCCGCCTCCAGCAGGAGCAGCACCAGCAGCAGCGGCCCCGGCCACCGAGGTTGAGACAACGCCGGCAGCCTCGCGCTCATGACGGCTGTTTGGGGAAAGGACAGCCGAGCCGAGGGGGTGAAGAGGGAAGGAGGGACGGGAAGCCCCGAACACGACCACAAGACCGCGGGAGCTGAGCAAGGACCGCTCCACGACGGACAGTTCCGGTTGCGCTAGTAGACACCGCGGGTCCCGCAACAGAAACCGAACCGAAGCTCCACAGAGCATGCGCAACGCCGCCTGCACATGCTCAGTGAGAGGGGCCGCAAGCCCCGGGAGGAGTTTCCGGGAGGGAGCGTGGAGGAAATCCACTTTCCAGGTTTTCAGCAGGCCGACTAGGTGGTTGCCTGCTTCCGCGTTCACGGTCCCATTCCAAATTCTGATTTAGAGTTCCCGTGGGGCGTCGGGGAGCGCCTCACTGTCGGGCTCGTGCCCCCAGCTTGCGGCTTTGGTTCAGTTTCCCATAACAATCACGAGGTTTCCTCCCCCACACTTCCCGCAGCACATCAACCCCTGTTACAGGGTTGGTGCTCCAGAAAGTACCTGCGGATGGAGGCGGTGTTGGCGGCGGGAAGAAGTACGGAAGAAACCTGGTTGGGAGCAGGATGTGGAAACAAATGGGGAAGAACTAGCCAGAAAGTCTCAAATACTCACTCAGGTGTTTGCACGGACAGGTTCCAAGTATTGGATGCCTTGGGGCATCCTTGCGTGAGACAGTGATTGCACAGAATAAACAAGATCTCCAAGGATGAGTGGAAATGAGGTGGGGAGAAAAACGAGTAGGCGAACAGAAGATAGTGTTGACATTTCTTCGCCAAGAAAGACAGGCAAGAGTTAAGTGACGAAAGTAGTTCTAGTGAAATAGCAATCTATCACCTTTGAGCAAGTTTCTGTCACTTTCCTTATTGAAATGACGCGATGACCATGTTTGTATAGGCACTTAGCATTTGTGTTTGTGTGTGAATTTTCTTGAGTATTTTTCAAGGAGTAACTTGCTTTTGGTGACATAAAATCAATTCAGTTGAGCTTTAGCCTTGTAAGAATGCATCCACTTAGACTATATAGCAAAGAATCAAAACCCGGAGTACCTCCAGCTCAAGAATGGGCAAATTTGCTAAATGGGTAATTCAGGAAAGTGGATCCCCATGCGATTCTATCTAAATTCTTGTGGGTGTTTCCACGTTTCCTCCCCCTGGAAAGTTTACAACGTTCATTAAATTTTCAGAGGGATCTATGACTCTACAAAAAAGGTTAAGAACCACTGCTCTATACTGTGGAGTAATCAGAACAATGAAAGATAAAATGCTTGCAACTACTATCTAGTGAATGTGACCTCCAGCAACTTAATTAATCCAGTCCCGGGTAGTAGAACTGGAAAAAAGAGAGAAAAGAATGTCCATCTTCTTAAGGTTGTTGTGAAGATTAAATGAAAAAAAAAAAAAAGTGTATGCTAAACGCTGAGCACACTGCTTAGCACAGAGAAATCGCAGCCATTTTTATAACAAAAGCCAAGCTAGCAGGAGCCCGAGCGTGGCCATTCTTCCTCTCTGCACCCTCTTCCTCCAGCAATTTAATGAACATATCTGTTGAACATCCACTTTGACCTAGGGGAAAGGGTTTATTCTGTACTTGAAGTTAGAGAGATTTCCAACGTAAGAGGAAGCAGATGTTTTCCATTTAGAAAGGAGAGGGAAGGAAGAGTAACATTTTTGTTCACTCTTATTTTTCCTTGACCTTCACTGTCTCACTGCCCACCCCCAACCCTTCTTCGCCCAGTTTTCCCCATCTCCGGAAATGGCACCGCTGCCCCTTGCTCAAGAACCCAAACCTGGGAGATAACCTAAATGTCTCATTCCCTCACTCTCAACATACAGTCCAACAAGTTATGCTCGCTGGGCGCTGAACAAGACTTAAATCCTTTCCATGTCGGCAGCCACACCCTAGTCCAGGCCAAAATCTTAGATCCCCTGAACTACTTCCCGCCTTTCAATTTCCACTCTTGCCAAGAGCGATCTTATAAAATCTTTAAGTCCCTCAAAACCATTCGGCTTCTGCTTAAACCCGACACTTCACGCTGCTTGTCACTATCTGGAATTGACGTGGTTATGTTTACAGTCTCACTCCCCGTTTATATGTAAATCTGTGGGAATAAGGACTTTGTCTCTACTTCCCACATCTCTACATCCCCAGAGCCTAGAGCAGCGTGTGTCACATGAAGGAGACGAGGAGCAAGTAAACTGAAAAGCACTACAGGACTACAACTGGCCGGACCACAGAAATTCTAAATCTGAATTTACGATCGCAGACTTTCAGAGCTGAAATAAACCTCAGGTTTTCCAGATACATTTAACCTTTTATAGAACAAAGGGGAGTGACAGGCCGCAGCCAATCAGCTACTACTCATTGAGGCTGAGACCGCAGTAGTCTGGGGGTTCAAGGCGGTCCCCAACCTTCTTTCCTCCAAACCCCGCTGCCTCTTTAACCCCCGTAACTCAGCATCACCAAAAACCCGGAGAAGTGGAGTCCTCCTCAATAAACGGCCTCCGGACTCCAGTCTCAAACCTGGCTGACCAGAGCGCGGACAGCGCATGCGCAGGGCCAGCATGTGGGCCCTCCCCTCCTACCCCAGCGACCTTCTCCCGGCTTCCGCCTCCAGAGTTCAGACACGTCATCCCTCGAGGCCCGGCCCGGTGGGAGGACAGGGGGCGGGGTCCGGCCGCGGGGCGGAGCGGACCCTCATTTCCGGCTCCGGCCTCTCCCGGAAACGCCTTCCCCGAGGTTCCCTTGGTTACCTGGCTCCAGTGTCTGCGCGGTGCCCAGGGCGTGGCTTAGGGAGATCGCCTCACCCCCTCGTCCGGGCTACAAAATGGAGTCCCTAGTTTGAGTGGGCTCCTTCCTTGAGCTCTGTCATGCGGAAAGCCTGAGTGGCCCTTCCAATTACAAACTAGAAAGAAATTAAGTTTTCCTACCATCCTCCCTTTGTGATGCTCCCTTTCTCGAAGTACTAGTACTTCAGATTCGGCTGTAAAACTCGGAGAATATGATTTTCTCCTTTCCTCTGAGACAGCATTTGATGACTCCCGTTTTAGGCTCTTAATAATCTGGCATTTGGTTCTTCCACTCCTCCCTGCCAAAGTAATTTAGACAGCCTGTTTTTCTGCGTTCCCCACGGCTCCTATGTATACTCGCAAATAAAAGTACAGGATGCCTAGTTAAATTTTAACTTCAGATTAAGCAATGAACAGTTTTTTTAGTGCTTGTACATCCCAAATATTCCATGGAACTTGCATGCATTTTATCTGGCAATCCCACGTCTGTGTCAAGTTCCAGGAAGGGCAGTTGTAGTCTGCTAATTATATGCCTGTAAAAGAATGAGCTTTCAGGATTTTCTAGAAGATAAAAATCACCTCATTGTTCTTTAATTTCTGGTGTAAAACTATGATAGTCCAAGGGACAAAAAGTGAATCATCCCTGGTCCCCTTCCCCAGTCTAAATACTGCAACTAGGAAATAAAACTGGCCCTGAACAATAGGCTCTAAATGCAACCCACAGTAGTTCAGAGCCAAGGTATAAGAAATCTTAAAATTTAAGATGAAAGAATGGTTCCCAGAACAAGACTTGATTTATAAGCTAAAATGGGAGTTGCAATCAGAAGAGGGATTATTCAGCCAGAAGAACCTGGGAAAATGAAAGCCCCAGAGGCAAACACCACCAAAAGGTAACTCTGGGAAGACAGTAATGGCCTGGCCCAAAGCCTCCACATCTGCAACATGGGTGGTAGTGTGTCTGTGATACACAGGAACATATTCTAATCATGTAGCTAATTCTACTTTGTATGCCCAGCAACCAACTTTCCGCTTACAGTGTAGTTTGCCATGTAGTTTGCTTACAGAGAGAGAATGTTTGCTGGATTCAAGTAGCTGTTCTGTGGGATTACTGTTGTTTTAACAACTTTATTTAGGCATAATTTATATATCATGCAATTCACTCAGTTTAAGTGTACAATTCAATGATTTTTAGCAAATTTACTGAGTCATGCCATCATCACCATAATACAGATTTAGACCAGCCCTCAACAAGATGACCTTTAACATTTAATCTCCCTTTCCACACACAGCTTTAGGCAACCACAAGTCTACTTTGTATCTCCATAAATTTTTCTGTCTCCTCTGGGTTTTTTAAAAAATAAATTAATAATTTTATTTATCCATCCATTTCTGTGTCTGTGGCTAATGTAAATTTGCTCCATAGATAGGTGTATTTTTAGTGTCCTGACAAGTTACCTGTCTCAGGCTGCTAGGTTGTCCTGAAATCCCCAGTGTCAATGCCCTCCATCCAAAGGCCATCAGGAACACACCAGTGGTTGGGTTCATTACTAGTCAGATTTATTATTCAATACAGGGAGGGAGGATGCACATCATGGAGAACCATGGGACATCTCAGTAGGAGAGTATTAGAAAGGGACTCATTATAGGATCAGAGCTTTTGTTGGATGATTTGGGGGAGAGTTTACAGAAGTGAAGCTTTGCTCTGGATTGGATGTTGCCAAGAAGCAGGGGTAATTCTTAAGAATGGATATCTTTTTTTTTTTAAAGATTTTATTTATTTATTCATGAGAGACAGAGAGAGAGAGAGAGAGAGAGAGAAGCAGAGGGAGAAGCAGGCTCCCAAGGAGCAGGGAGCCTGATGTGGGACTCGATCCCAGGACCCTGGAATCATGACCTGAGCTGAAGGCAGACGCTTAACCATCTGAGCCACCCAGGCGCCTAAGAATGGATATCTTAATGAGCTTATCTAGAAGGTTAGCAGGCTAGACTGAGGCTAACGCTGAAATTGGTAAAGAAACAGAAGTCACTATTCTTAGCCAGAGTAGGGGGAATGTTTGGTCGTTTTGTGGTTTGGCCAATGTTCAGGTTTTGTCTGTTCTTTAGACATAATTACAGAGGGGTTGTGTTTTGTCTTGATCATAGTCAAGAGTGGCCTTGTCTGATGTTCATGTTCTGTGAAACTGTTTATACTCAAGGCCTAGCTGTAAGTACCAGGCCAGATCCTCATGACAGGGACTGTTCTTCTCACCAAAATAATGCCATCCACTTGTCTGGGTAACTAGCCAGCTATTCACTCCTCTGTATCACTAGATACACTTGCCTTTTTCTTGAAATTTCTGCAAAAATATTAGACACTGGATAAGCTCCAACCCTCAAATTCGGATTGTGATCATTTTTTTGGATTTTAAAATGGTTCACCCTTCATCTTATAAGTGAGGCAGTGAACAACAATATTAGTACTTTATATTTATTCACTTTCTTTCAGGACCCTGCATCTTTCAAATGCAGTTTAGCCACATTTGCTGTGCATAAAACCAACAAAGGGTTCCTATCCACAATACAAGAATTCTTATAAGTCAATTTTTTCAAAGACAAATAAGTAGAAAAGTGGGCAAGAGATAGAACATCACAAGAGTAGATAGTGGTCAACAAAAATGAAAACATGTTTGACCTCATTACTTATGAGGAAATTGCAAATTAAAACTTCAATGAGTTACAGCTACACAGCAGAAGAGCTAAAATTTAAAAGACTGACAACATCAAGTGTTGACAAGGATGTGGGACAACTGGAAGGCACATACACTGTCAGTGGGAGTATAAACTGGTGGGAAATTATTTGACACACATATTCTATAGCCCAGAAATTTCACTTCTAGACCTAACTGCCTACTTACATTCCACCAAAAGATATGTTCATCAAAACAGAGCTCTAATGTTTATCTACAGTAGTATGGATAAATATAATATAGTTCTACCATAGAGTACTATACAGCAATGAAAACAAATTACTATTAAAAACAATAATATGTATTAATCTCTCAAACATATTAAGGAAAACAAAGAGAATGAGAACACTTGCAGGATTCCCTTTATATAAAGTTCAAAATCAGGCAAAAGTAATCTATAATGTTAGAGATCAGGATAGTGGTTACCTTTTAAAAGCTATAAAGAGGTGGTGATTAGGGCATCTGGGTGGCTCAGTCGTTAAGCGTCTGACTTTGGCTCAGGTCATGGTCCCAGGGTCCTGGGATCGAGTCCCACATCGGGCTCCCTGCTCAGCAGGAAGCCTGCTTCTCCCTCTCCCACTCCCCCTGCTTGTGTTCCTGCTCTCACTGTCTCTCTCTGTCAAAAAGATAAATAAAATCTTTAAAAAAAAAAGCTATAAAGAGGTGGTGATTAGGGCACCTGGGCGGCTCAGTCATTAAGCGTCTGCCTTTGGCTCAGGTCATGGTCCCAGGGTCCTGGGATGGAGTCCTGCATCGGGCTCCCTGCTCAGTGGAGAGCCTGCTTCTCCCTCTCTCTCTGCCTGCCGCTCTGCCTACATGTGCTATCTCTCTGCCAAATAAAAAAAAAAAAGAGGTGGTGATTAAGAGGCAATCTGGTGGGGGCTGTTGTAGTGCTGGTAATGTTCTGTATCTTAATCTGGGTGGTAGTTACCTGGGTGCAGGAACTTTGTAATAATTCATAGAGCTGTACACCTATGATCTGTGCACTTTTTTGTATGTATGTTGCACTTCCAAAAAAGCTAATTAAAATATATATCATTATTGTGAAAAAGTTGGTAATCATTGAAGTTGGGTATTGGTACAGGAGGGTGATTATACCATTTTCTCCACTTTTATGCATTTGAAATTTTCCACAATAAAAAGTTCAAATATATATATACACACATATGTTTGCATGTATATATATTTATATGTGTACATATATATTTATGTATGTGTATTTTTGTATGTATATTTATTTATAAATGTTTGAGTTGCACCTGGACTGGCCAATCTATTCAGAAGTAAACATGATTTCCCAGCAACCACAGCAAATGACTAGAGCTATGTGATTCCTTTATAATATGTTGGATTGGAAATTAGCATATAAGGAGAAAATTCGTGGGCTTAGATGGTATTAGCCAACAAAAGCAATGTACCTAATATGTAAAACAACAATCTGAGTGAGCCTTTGTATATATTTGAATATATAGAAATATATTGAATATGTATTATATGTATATTATAGAAATAGATATAAATATATGGAAGAGAATGCAGATAATATGACAGAACCTTTTATTACAGGCCAAATCCTATTAAAAATGAACTTAGGCTAGGATTGCACATTTTTTATTTCGTGAGAATGTTTCAGATATGCTAGAAATACATGAGATTTGAATGTCATTCATGAATTATTTGGGAAAAATGAATATATCTTTCTACATTTTGCTTTGGACTCCTGGCTAATGATTGATTTGAAAATTTTGAGTATCAGTAGGTATATTTCATTAAGATAATATGTTGCGCAAAGTTTTTAGAAAAACATCCATAAAAAGAAATAAAGACAAAGGGTGCCTAAAACAGCACACGATTGCATAACAGATGGTATAAGGCCCATCACTGTGATTACCCTTAAGTAGCTGCTGAATGGGCCAAAGTATACATGTTTCCCCAGAAGAAAAATATTTGAGTAATTTGGGATCAGAAAGTTTATTGAAAATACAGTTTGGACTGAGGGAGTTGGGGAGCATGGACTGAAGGGTAACTGTATAAAAATAATTTGATGGAGTCACAGCCTGGTCATGTTTTCCTTGAGAGCTAACTTTAGAACATAATTCTCATGTGAGATGAACTTCGCTACTATATCTGAAGTACAACTACCAATAAATACTTGTTTAAACATTTTAGAAACTGATATAAACCAGAAAAAGCTTGTAGGCAAACAGAAACACTTTAACTTCTTCACCTTTTTCCTCCCATACCTATTTACACGGAACGAAGTGGTATGAATGACCAGACATCTGCCCCGGAACTTTCCTTCTGTTCTGAGAGGATCTCAACTTCACTGAGCATAAGAATTACCAGCAGGGAGTGGGGGGGGGGGGGGGGGGGGGGGGCGGGCGCCTGGGTGCCTTTAGTAAGTTAAGTCCGACTCTTGATTTAGGCTCAGGTCATGATCTCGGGGTCGTGGGATGGAGCCCAGTGTTGGGCTCCTGTGCTCAGCACTGAGATTCTCTCTCCCTCTCCCTCTGCCCCTCCCCCCACTCACACTCTAAATAAATAAATAAATGAATGAATTACCATATAAGGTAGCAGAACTCCAAACATACTGATCTTCAAAAGCTTCTTAAAAGACTTTTATTTTTTGTTTTATTTTTAGGATTTTATTTATTTATTCGAGAAAGAGCATGAGCAGGGGGAGGGGCGCAGGGAGAAGCGGACTCCCCTGCTGAGCAGGAAGTGGATGCAGGGCTCCATCCCAGGACCCTGGGATCATGACCTGAGCCAAAGGCAGATGCTTAACCTACTGAGCTACTCAGGTGTCCCTTTAAAGGACTTTTAAAGGCACTTTTGGCCTTACACAATTTTCACCAAATGTGCTGAGTTTAGAACCGAACTCCCAATTCAGCCATACCTCACTGCAGCTGTGACTCTTGACTGGGTTGCTAGATAAGATACAGGATTCCAGTTACATTTACATTTCAGATAAATAATAATTTGGGGGGCATAATTATTAAGAATTATTTGTTGTTTGTTTGTTTATTCATTTATTTACTTATTTATTCATTTATTAAGTAAGGTCCACACACAGCATAAAGCCCAATGTGGGACTTAAACTCACAACCCTGAAATCAAGACCGAAGGTCAAGAGTCAGATGTTTAGGGGATGCCTGGGTGGCTCAGTTGGTTTAGCGTCGGCCTTCAGCTCAGGTCATGATCTCTGGGTCCTGGGATAGAGCCCCACATCAGGCTCTTCCTGCTCAGGGGGGAGTCTGCTTCTCCCTCTCCCTCTGTCCCTCCCCCCTGCTTGTGCAAGTTCTCTTAAATAAATAAAATCTTAAAAAAAAAGAGAGTCAGATGCTTAACCGACTGGGCCACACAGGCACCCTTATTTGTTGTTTATTTTTATTTGCTAAATCTGGCAACCCTCACACTAATGGATCCTTCACTTACAAGGATTTGAACGAGGCCTCAAGAAGGGCCTGCACAATTAAGGAACATTGAAATGAAATGCTGGAGGAAAACATTTGCAATAAAAGAGTTATCATAGTATAATAAAAAGATGAACCTTCCCTATATAAAAATGCACAAAGATCCTTGAAACAGAAACAAGGAAGGTGCTCAAAAATGCACAAGGGACACAAAGAGATAATTCACACACACACACAAATATACAAATGGCAAAAAGCACTTAAATAAATATTCAGCCTTACTTGTAATGAAAGAATGACTTTTTTTAAAAGATTTATTTATTTTTAGAGAGAGAGAGAGCAGAAGCAGGAAAGGCAGAGGGAGAGGGGGAGAGAATCTCAAGCCGACCCCACGCTGAGCACAGAGTCTGTTGTGGGGTTTGATCTCACCACCCCAAGATCAGGACCCAAGCACCTAACTGACTGCACCACCCAGGCACCCCAAGAATGGTTTATTTTTAAAAAATCAATGAGATACTTTTTTTAAGCTAACAAGGAAGCAAAGTTAAAAAGCAACAATAGTACCCAGTGTTATTTCATACCCTGACGATTTGACTTACATAGACTTTCTAGAGGACAGTTTGGCATTACGTATTTTTTTTTTTAAAGCCTTGAAAATGTGTATAATCTGAAAGAACAATTCCACTTCTCAGTATCTGTCCTAGGAAAATATTTAGAATGTGTGAAAAGATTTAGCTCTAAGGATGTTTTTAACAGTAAAAAATAGAAAACTGGGGTGCCTGGGTGGCTCAGTCAGTTGGGTGTCTGCCTTCGGCTTGGGTCATGACCTCAGGGTCCTGGGATTGAGCCTGAAATCGGGCTCCCTGATCAGCAGAGAGTCTGCTTCTCCCTCTCTCTCTGGGCCTCCTCACCACTTGTTCTCTCTCTCTCTTTCTCTCTGAAAATAAAAAAAGAGAGAGAGAGAAGAAGAAAGAATGGAAGGAAAGAAGGAAGGAAGGAAGGAAGGAAGGAAGGAAGGAAGGAAGGAAGGAGAAAGCTTTGACCTAAACAGCCACACCTCACCCTTCATACAAATGTGAACTCAAAATGGATCACGCTTCCATGGGAAACATAAACAAAACAAAACAAAACAAAACAAAACAAAAACAACAACAACAAAAAACAACCTCAGTGTTCAATAGATGAGTTTGTTAAATACATTAAAATTCTACATCTCCATGATGGAGTACTCGGCAGCCATTGGAATTATGCTAAGAACTAATCACATGAAAAGATGTCTAAGATACATTGCTAAATGAAAGAGATACATTATAAAATAGTATGCTCATTCTGATTTCAGTTTTGTTTTTAAAACATGTATACCCGGGAGCTTGGGTGGCTCAGTTGGTTGGGTGACTGCCTTCGGCTCAGGTCATGATCCTGAGTCCCAGGATCCAGTCCCGCATCAGGCTCCCTGCTCAGTGGGGAGCCTGCTTCTCCCTCTGACCCTCCCCACCTCGTGCTCTCTCTCTCAAATAAATAAAATCTTTAAAAAAAAAGTATACCCATTGTTACAAGAATACAAAGATAAACTACAAACCTGAAGAAAGTATTTGTAAATTGTCTAGCCAACAAAGGATTTGATTTCAATATATAAAGAACTTTCAAAACTCACCAGTAAGAAAAAAAACCCCAATTTAAAAATGATGAAAGACTTGAACAGATGCCTTATCTAAGAGGATATGTGGATAGCAAATAAAGTACAGTATGTTTAACATTATCAGCCAATAGGACAATGCAAATTGAAACCATGCTGAGATACCACAGCATACTATTAGGGTGACTAAAATTAAATGCAGTGACAATAACAAGTGCTGGCAAGGATATAGGGCACCTGGAAGGTTCACACCTTGCTGTTGAGAATGTAACAAGGTACAATATAACAAACTGGAGAAACAGTTTGGCAGTTTCTTACAAAGTAAACATACAGTTACCATAAAACCTAATAATTTCACTCCTATGTATTTAAACTCTAGAAAAATGAAAACTTGGGTTCACACAAACATTTGTGTACAAATATTTATAGCAGTTCTACTCACAATTACCAGAATGGGAGACAGCCCAAATGTCTTTTGACCTGTAAATGTATAGATGAACCACGATACATTCATACAGTGGAATACTCCACAATAAAAAGTAAGGAACTATTGATACACGCAGCACCTTGGATGAATTTCGTACACACTGATGGAAAAAAGTCAGTCGCAAAAGATTACACACTCTCTGATTCCACTTGTATGAAATTTCAAAAAACCAAATCTATGGAGACAGGGAAGTGCTTACTAGTGCCAGGGATTAGGGGTAAAGGAAGATATGACCAAAAGGGGGTAACAAGAGGAATTTGAGGAGTGATAGAACCGTTGTATATCCTGATTTTGGTGTGTGTAACACAAATCTATATGTGTTAAAACTCATAGAAAGAAGTGTTTAAAAATGGAAAATATATATAAACATAAAAAAAGAATGAAAGGACACACATACAATTTTTTGGAGTAACTATATTTTTTATTGGCTTTTAACTTTTATTTATCTTTTAAAATTTAATTTAATTTACATTCAGTTAATTAACATAGAGTGTGTTTTTAGTATCAGAGGTAGAGTTCGGTGATTCATCATTTGTAAATAACATCCGGTGCTCATTATATCATGTACCCTCCCCTTAATGTCCATCACCCAGTTACCCCAACACCCCACCCACCTCCCCTCCAGCAACCCTCAGTTTCCTATGGTTAAGCGTCTCTTTTGGTTTGTCTCCCTCTCTGATTTCATCTTGTTTTATTTTTCCCTCCTTTCCTCTATGCTCCTGTTTTGTTTCTTAAATTCCACATATGAGTGAAATCATATAATTGTCTTTCTCTGATTGAGTTGTTTCATTTAGCATAATACCCTCTAGTTCCATCCACATTGTTGCAAATGGCAAGATTTCATTTTTTGATGGCTGAGTAATATTCCATGTGTGTGTGTGTGTGTGTGTGTGTGTGTGTGTGTGTGTGTAGTGTGTGTACCCCATCTTCTTTATCCATTCATCAGTCAATGGACATCTGGGCTCTTTCCATAGTTTGGCTATTGTGGACATGGCTGCTATAAACATTGGGGTGTAGGTGCCCCTTTAGATCACCACATTTGTTATCTTTGGGGTGTATACCTTGTAGTGTAATTGCTGGGTCATAGGGTAGCTCTAGTTTTAACTTTGAGGAACCTCCATACTGTTTTCCAGAGTGGCTGTACCAGCTTGCATTCCCACAAGCAGTGTAAGAGGGTTGTCCTTTCTCCACATTCTTGCCAACATTTGTTATTTCCTGATTCGTTAATTTTAGCCATTCTGACTGGTGTGGGGTGGTATCTCACTGTGGGTTTGATTTGTATTTCCCTGATGCTGAGTGATGTTGAGCATTTTTTCATGTGTCTGTTGGCCATTTGTATGTCTTCTTTGGAGAAACGTCTGTTCGTGTCTTCTGCCCATTTCTTGATTGGATTATTGTTCTTTGGGTGTTGAGTTTGATAAGTTCTTTATAGATTTTTGATACTAACCCTTTATCTGAAACGTTTGCAAATGTCTTCTCCCATTCTGTAGGTTGTCTTTGGTTTTTTTGACTGTTTCCTTAGCTGTGCAAAAGCTTTTTATCTTGATGAAGTCCCAGTAGCTCATTTTGCCCTTTGTTCCCCTTGCCTTTGGAGAAAAGGGGACATTGTCAATTAGATAATGTCTAGCAAGAAGTTGCTGCAGCCGAGGTCATAGAGGTTGCTGCTTGTGTTCTCCTCTAGGATTTTGATGGAGTCCTGTCTCACATTTAGGTCTTTCATCCATTTTGAGTTTATTTTTGTGAATGGTGTAAGAAAATGGTCCAGTTTCATTCTTCTGCATGTGGCTGTCCAATTTTCCCAACACCATTTGTTGAAGTGAGACTGTCTTTTTTCCATTGTATATTCTTTCCTGCTTTGTTGAAGATTAGTTGACCATAGAGTTGAGAGTCCATTTCTGGGCTCTCTATTCTGTTCCTTTGATCTACACACATACAATTTTTACCATGGGTTATTTCCATGCAGGCAAACACAGGTGATTTCCTTCTTCTTGATTATGGTGTAAGTCCAGTTTCAAAAATAATGAACAGATGTTTCATTTATGAAGAAATTTTCTTTAGTAAGTAGTATATATATGTAAATAAATCTTATTATAGGAAAACTTGAGTGATGCTTGCCGTTATTTCATATCGGTTCAGGCTTTGGGGAGCAAAGAAGTTTCAGTGAGTTATTGGAAAAAATATCTTTTGGATATGATGTTTCTTTTACTTATGAGAGAAACGACAGTGCTGTCTTTGCTCCATAAATCTTGTGCTTTGCCACCGGCCATAGCACAAGGTGTCCTGGCCTTCTGCTGTACCATTAGGTCTCCCATTAGCATCCATTAACCAACAGATTCCACTTCATGGTATGTAGCCAGAATTCCTTGTGAAATGGAAAATGTAGGGGTAATGATGCAATATCATAGATCAAGTATTTGCTTCTTGTTCTCATCATTTCAGTTTGTCTTATAAACAGATCAGATTTTTCACCAACTATTAAGCATTAGGAAACCAGGCATTCCAATAGCACTTGGTTTATATGATTTTGCTTTATGACACTAACCAAACTTGTGCTAGGTAAAATTTTTCAATTGTTTTATCCAAAAAGCTAGAGAGAAAAATTTAAGCCAGTTCCAGGTAGGCATTTGGCCTACTTATTCATTATTTGCCCCCTCCACGACAGAAGCCTGAGATTCTGACAGGAGAACCAGCTCTAAGAGCAGACCCCTATTGGACCGTGGCAACCAACACTTCCAACCACTCCCTGGGGGACTCCAGCCTCCCTCATCTCTGCGTGCCACGGCAACCAGCAGGAAGTGAGGCTACAGGCATCCTCTAGGCCAACTTGTTTCTCAAAAATCCAGTTATTATCAGGTATTATGCTTTAGATTGGCAGTTGGACAGTGAGCAATTGGCTGCCTTGAGCACTATACCACAAGGGGCAAGGATATTACAAAAGGCCAGAACAGACATGTTGTAATTTCTTAGGGGTTTGGCCTTGGCTCCCATGAATAGTTCTGCAACTCAAACAAAACCAAAAATGTTATCTATTTCCACAGCCGCCCAAACATATATGTACATGCATAGGAAATGTCTTGAAGGCTTCATGCCAGCCCGATGACAATAGTGAAGACTGGAAATAGGGCACTTTAAATTTGTCTGGAACTATTGAAGTTTTTATATATTATATTATCTGTATACTTTAAAATTAAATCTTAGGATCCTTTTTGGGGGAAGAAAGATGGATAAGATCACTATTTTGTCATTTTATAAGAGCAGATGTTCTTGAGTTAAAGACAGATGAATTTGAGAGGAATGAGGGTCTTCCATTCTTTCCTTAACTATAGAAGTCCAGAGGAGTATATGCAAACACCTAAAGAAGGAATTAGGATTTGAACAGCACTAAACAGGGAAGGTGGTTTCATAGTTGGGAAGAAAAGCTTAGAGAAATCATACAATAGGATTTGGTAGTCTAGTAATACTCAAACAGTTCACAGATTGGATTATTTCTGTTTTTACTGCTGAGTGAATGTGAAGTGTTAGAATACCCAGAAACAGGGGCATCTGGGTGGCTTGGTGGGTTAAGCATCTGCCCTCAGCTCGGGTCATGATCTCAGGGTCCTGGGATCGAGCCCCGTATAGGGAATCCCTGCTCAGCATGGAGTCTGCTTCTCTTTCTCCCTCTACCCCTCCCCCCACTCATGCTCTCTCACTCTCTCTCTCTCTCTCAAATAAATAAATAAATAAATAAATAAATAAATAAATAAAATCATTAAAAAAAAAAAAAGAATATCCAGAAACAAAGTAACCACATAACAGAAGAAAAGAGATGAGATCTGGAGGGAAACAGATGGACAGCTTATGGAGACAGGAGAGCAAGCTGGGGATGAGGGTAGGAGGAATAGGTTCAGAACCATCCACAACCATATGAGTGTCTAGAGCTCATGTAACGGGCCATGAGAAGCCAGGTGAGGTCTTTTGAGAAAGAGCCTAACTGAATCTGTGTGTCAGTTCAAGAGGAAGGTGGCAACATTTTCTTGGGTAGAAAGTGAAAAGAAATGTAGGCTTTCACCAACTCCCCACTGAGGGAGGGATTTCAAAGGTTCCTGTTGCTGAGGAGCTTCCTGTTCAATGAAGGAAGCCAAACAAAAGAATGGTGATAATTTAGGGTGACAAATTACTCATTTTTTAAAAAAAGATTTTATTTATTTATTTGACAGAGAGAGACAGCAAGAGAGGGAACACAAGCAGGGGGAGTGGGAGAGAGAGAAGCCGGCTTCCCGCCGAGCAGGGAGCCCGATGTGGGGCTTGATCCCAGGACCCTGGGACCATGACCTGAGCCAAAGGCAGACGCTTAACGACTGAGCCACCCAGGCGCCCTGACAAATTACTCATTATTGGGGAGCTGGGAGGAGGTTGTAACTAAAGTAGCTGGGGAAGGTGTTTGGCGGACTCGGTAACCGGGCGGGACCAGCAGGGTGTGTGTGGCTCCAGCACAAAGGACACAACCTGAGGAGGAGAACAGGGACTACTCGACCAGAAATTTACATCTGGGGGCAGAGAAAGTTTTAGAGAGTTAGAGAAAGTTTTAGAGGATTAGCATAATAAAGAAAGAATGGCCCGAGGTCTGCCTAGAGGAACACCTTAGAGAAACAAGAGGTGTTGTATATGATACTAATAACTCCCACAGAAAAGAGAAGACTGAACTAAAGAGTCAATCTTAAGAAAAAGCTGAAACAGGCATAGCACAGGGAATATAGTCAATGGTATTGTAATAGCATTATATGGTGACAGATGGCAGCTACATTTGTGATGAGCTTGTGGGATGACAACCCATACCGTTGTTGAGTCACTGTGTTGTACAACTGAAACTGATGTAACACTGTGTGTCAACTATACTTCAATAATTTTAAAAACCCAGATACTGCAACAGATTGAATGCAGAAACAGAGAATTGAGTTTTCCGTTAAACCAGACATTAAAGAGACCTGCAAAGGTATTTTAAAAAAGAAAAAGAAAAAAGTGAAGAGTGGAGTCACTGTTTAGTTTTTTGAGACGCTTGCTTCTGAATCTGGTTCAGTGATCACTAACAGCAGAAAGAGGCAGGAGGCTCTTTTCTTCTTCCCTCCCTTCACCATTCCCTCCCTTCTTTCTTCCCCTCCTTCCTTCCTACCATCATTAAGGAATTCTTCTGCAGGAGAATCAAGAATGAGAATGTTTCAAAGGGACCATAACAGATAATATAATGACCTTTTATTAGGAAATTACAGTATGTGATTCAGTACAGGAAACTGAGTCACCGTGTTAGGTTAAAAGCAGTAGAAGGGATAAATGTTCTACCAGGGAGGGAACAAGCCACTAAAATAAAATACCATAGTTATTAAATAAATCCCACTTTTAAGTATTCAGAATTTCTAAGTAAGAAAATTAGACTCCTTGATGATTGCCCTTAAATTCTATTATTTTTTGTATTCTGCATGCAGTCTGACATGTTTTAATAAGAAAATAAGTAGTAGAATAATTAATGTGACCTCTTTTTTATATACATAACTGTACATTTCCTTTTATCAAAACTTAAGATATTATTGTCCAAGATATTACTAAAATCACATGTATATTCAGTGCCTCTCAGAAAACAGAGTTCCAAGAATGGTGATAGGTCATTCAATATTTGAAGAAAAACATCTGTTTTTAGAGAAAATGTTCTTCCCTAATGCATTTATTCATTTAATTCATACATTCTTTCAGGTTCTTTGTATGGTACTCTTCAGTAATAAAATAAAGGAAATTTACATGGAGATGAAGATTTTCGTGCTGGTTGTGCTGGCATCATAAAGCTGAATAGGGACTCAGTGCCTCCAATGGAGCTGTGGGCACAGAGCTTAAGAGAGAGACTTGTATGGTGGGCATCAGGAGAGGACAAAGCCAGCTCAGAAGAATCACTTCCCTACGATTCCCCAAAGTGAGTCTCTTCAGCTCTCTGAACTACTTTCTGTCTGATTTTAAAGGTTTCCATTCTGTTGAGTGGAAAACATGAATCGACTGAGAAGCTCTGCAGGGAACCTATGGGGTACACCAAGTAAATAGGATAGTCAATGTCTTTTAGGGGTTCATGATA